>NC_057344.1:71947344-72585844 GCF_016509475.1 Prionailurus bengalensis | reverse complement strand
ATGCATGGCACAGGGAAGACATCGGAAGATCCTGTAAAATCAGAGCAATTAGAAACCAAAAGACTAAGCAGAGATTTCTGTTGATATCCATGGCAAGGGAGACAGACTTGGCAATTTGACGTTTATTTATTTTTGAGACAGAGAGAGACAGAGCATGAACGGGGGAGGGTCAGAGAGAGGGAGACACAGAATCTGAAACAGGCTCCAGGCTCTGAGCTGTCAGCACAGAGCCCGATGCGGGGCTCGAACTCACGGACCGCGAGATCATGACCTGAGCCGAAGTCGGCCGCCTGCCTAACCGACTGAGCCACCCAGGCGCCCCCAGACTTGGCAATTTGAGTCCAGCCACAATATCTGTACACTAAAACACATGTTCAGAGGAACATAACAGACTCTAGAATCTCTATAACATATTGTTCATAATATACCGTATTCAGTCAAAAAGTTTCTAGATAGGTGAAGAAATGGAAAACGGTGACTCATATTTATGAAAACAAAAACAAAAATAATAAAAACAGCGCTTGGGGGGGCACGTGGGTATCTCATTTGGTTAAGTGTCCGACTTCAGCTCAGGTCATGATCTCATGGTTCATGAGTTAGAGCCACGCATGGGGTTCAGTGCTGACAGCTCAGAGCCTGGAACCTGCTTCAGATTCTGTGTCTCCCTCTCTCTGTCCCTCCCCTGCTCACACTCTGTCTCTCTCTGTCTTTAAAAAAAAAACAAAAAAAACAAAAAAAAAACCCCAAAAAAACACATTAAAAACAAACAAACAAACAAAACAGTCCTTAGGAGCCAAGCTAGAGATGACCCAGATGTTGCAATTAACAAATGAGGACTTTAAATAGGCATTAAAAATATTTTCAAGCACTTAGAGGAAATGCATGCATGGAAGTTGACTAGATGGGGATCTTATTAAATATATGAAAAATAAAAAAAAATACCAATGGACACTATAGAGTTGGAAACTACAATACTAAAATAAAACATCTGCTGGGTAGACAACAGCAGATCAGGGATGGCAAAAATGGGCAGTGTACTCAACGACAGACCAATACATTGTTCAATCTGAATAACAAAGGGAAGAAAGACTGAAGAAACATGAACAGAATTTTAGAGACTGAATGAGACATATCAAAGATTTCAATACTAAAAGGAAGAAAAGAAAACTAGGGCAGGAAAAACAATACATAAAAACTTCCCATTTTCAAAGAAAGTATCAGTTTATAGATCCTGAAAGCTCAGTGAAACCCAAACAGAATAAATATTAAAAAACAAAACACACATCGGGCACCTTGGTGGCTCAGTCGGTTAAGCGTCCGACTCTTGGTTTCAGCTCAAGTCATGATCTCACAATTTCGTGGGATTGAGCCCCACATCGGGCTCTGTGCTGGCAGTGCAGAGCCTGCTTGGAATTCTCTCTCTCCCTTTCTCTCTCTGCCCCTCCCTCACTTGTGCTGTCTCTCTCTCTCTCTCTCTCTCTCTCAAAGTAAATAAATGGATAAAAATTAAAAAAAAAACAACAACACATATCTAGTTACCTTGCAGTCAAACTACTGTAATAAAAAACTTTTTAAAAAAAAATCTTGAAAACATTTTGCCTGAAAAAAGAAAACATACATGGGAAGACAACAAAATGAATTATTGCTGATTTCACACCGGAAATAATACCGGCCAGGAACAATGGAAACTAATAAAGAGCTGGGGGAATGGGGTTGATGAGAAAGAAACTGTCATCAGCCTAGATGTATATACTCAGCTAAGCTGACTCACAGTTCCTGGGTTTGAGCCCCACTTTGGGCTCTGTGCTGACAGCTAAACCTGGAGCCTGCTTTGGATTCTGTGGCTCCCTCTTTCTCTGCCCTCCCCTGCTCATGCTCTCTCTCTCTCAAAAATAAATAAACATTAAAATTGTTTTTAAATGAAGATGAAACAAATATTTTTTAGATAAGTAGGATCGAGAGAACCCATCACTAGCAAACCTGCATTACAAGAAATATAAAAATAAGTTCTTAAAATTGAAGGGAAATAATACCAGAAAGTAATCTGGATCTATAGGAAGGACTAAAGATCCTTAGAAATGGTAGACATATTTAAGAAAACTGTAAATATTTATTCTTTTTTTTCTTTTAATTCCTTAAAAGTCAAAGACAAAAAAGTTTTTTTAAAGGAAAATTGTAACACTGTATTGTGGGAATTATATGATATGCAAATGCAGTGTTTATGACAACAATAACAGGATGGATGAGGGAATACATGGAACTACACTATGACAAGATTTCTATATTAAATATGAAATAGTACAGTATTGACACTAGGTAGATTGTGAGAATTTGTATCTGCATCTTGTAATCCACAGAGCAACTACTAAAAATATAACACAAATAGGTACAGTTAAAAAGGCAATAGAGGAATCAAAATTGGAAACTAAAACCTATGTGATTCACTCTCAAGGAAAAAAAAGAAAAAAAAGTCAGGGAAAATGTTACAGAGGAACGACAATGACAGCACTAACTTAAAAAACAAAACAAAACAGATAAATAGAAAACACACAGCAACAAATTGGTCCTAAATTAAAAGTAAATGGACTAAGCACTCCCAAATGGACAATAATTAAGAAGAAGACTGTCAGGTTTGATTAAAAAAAAAAAAAGTGACAGTTTTTTATAACCTAACAGTTATTATAAAAGAATTATTATAAAAATTATATAAAAAAGAAAAAGTCACAAATAGTTTGCAGAGAATGATACAAGAAGATGAACTATGCAAACACCAGTAGTAAGAAAGCGGAAATATTAGACAAATCAAACTGCAAGATAAGGAGAATTACCAGAGGAAGAAACATTTCATAATGTAAATAGGGTCAAGACATAATAATGATAAATGTGTATGTGCCTAATAGAGTCATAAAATACTGATAGAACTAAAGGGAAGAACAGACAAATTCACAAACATAACTGGAGATTTTAACACTGTTGGTACTTGGTAAACCAGCCAGACAAAAAAATCAGTGAGGATAGAGAAGATCTCAGTGACACCACCAGCCACCGTGACCAAACAGAAATTATAGAACAGTATATCCAACAGCTGCAAAACTTACATCTTCTGTAAATGCAAATGGAATTTTCACAAGATACACTTATGCTGATCCATAAAAAAAAATCTAAAAAAATCTGTAAAATGTGAAATTATGTAAGATATAGTCTCTGATCATAACAAAACTAAATTACAAATCAATACAAAATTATGTATAGAAAAAAATCCAGATATTTGAAAGTAAAATCACTCACCAGAAATTAACCAATCAGCCAAAAATGAAATCACAAAGGAAATTAGAAAATATATTTAAAAGAAATGATAATGAAAATAAAAGGTATTAAAATTTGGGTGCTGCTAAAGCAGTGCAGAGAGGGAAATTTATAGCATTCAAAGGTTTTAATAGAAAGGATGAAAGGCTTAAAATCAATGAATTCATTTTCCAACTTACGGGTACGCAAATTAAACCAAAACAAAGTAAAAGAAAAAAAAAGGAAGAAAAAAAATGAAGAGTGAAAATCAGTGAAATTGGAAACAAACAACAGAGAAAACTGACAAAGCCAAAGTTGGTTCTTAGAAAAGTTAATAAAACTGGATGATGCTTATCAAGATATTACAAGAAAGACAGAAAACATAATCTATATATTAGAAATAAAAGATGGAATGTTATGATAATCTCACTGTCATCAAAAGAACAAAGGAATTATCACAACCTCATGTTTATAGATTCAACATCTCAGATGAAATGGACAAATTTCTTAATAGACCTAAATTACCAAATTGATGAAATAGAAAACCTGAATACCAAAATATCTATCAAAAAATACACTTTAGGGGCGCCTGGGTGACTGAGTCGGTTAAGCGTCCGACTTCGGCTCAGGTCATGATCTCACGGTTCGTGAGTTCAAGCCCCGCGTCAGGCTCTGTGCTGACAGCTCAGAGCCTGGAGCCTGTTTCAGATTCTGTGTCTCCCTCCCTCTGACCCTCCCCCATTCATGCTCTGTCTCTCTCTGTCTCAAAAATAAATAAACGTTAAAAAAAAATTTAAAAAAATACACTTTACTATCAAATACCTCTCCACAAAGAAAATCCCAGATAATTTCACTAGTGAATTCTCTTAATTAAAGAAAAAAAATGGTACCAAACTTTTAGAAAATAAAAGAGGAAGAGATACTCCCCAACTCATAGGATACCCAAGCCTGATAATAACATTATAAGGAAAAAAATATACACAGATAGCCTCTATAAGTATGGATGTGGAAATCTTAACAAAATATTAACAAATCAAGTCCCACAATGCAATATTCTACTGTGATCAACCAAATCTTATCCCAGGAATCCTAAGTTTGACATATATACATACATACGTATCATCTCTACCTTTCTCTTTCTCTCTCTCTCACACACACACACACACACACACACACACACACGAAAGGTAGGAGGTGAGGATGGTAAGAAAGTAAATGTCACCTTTCAAAATCTAGCTGAGACATTTGCAGGAAGGTAAGGGGGGGGGGAAGAGGTGTGGTATCAAGCGAGAGTGTATACACAATTAAAGAGACTTGAGCATAGTAGAATGCAGATAGACACACACCCCTCCAGTCTTTGACTTCCAGTGAAGAGCCAAAGGTTATAGACATAGAAGAGAGAAGAGCTGAACAAAAAATAGATGAGAAATCCCTGAGGCTTAAAGAAGATTCAGAGCATAGTCCGCAAGATCTTTATAATGAGAAATAGGGAATATTCGGATTATTAAAAACAGAAGTATCCAACGTACCCAGAAATAACATAAGAGTTTTATGTTATGGGCTACGTTATAATCAGTAAGGTGAATGTAGTCTTCTCAAGATCACCCAGCAATGTGGAAATACTTTATGACCCAATGCTAAGAGACAAAGAAAAAGTAGGACACAAATTACGTTATGACAAGTCTGCTAAAACAGGTATAGGAAAGTAGCCTAGAGGGGAATAAGAATGATGAATGTAGTTGTTATTAAATGGTGCGATTATGGGTTGATATTTCATTTGATTAAATCTTGTCATAATATGATGTTAGTTTAAAAACTTTAGGAATACCTTCTTTTTTTTTTTTTTTTTTTTTTTTTTTTAAGCAAGGGATGCAGAAATGCTAGCAGGGAGCATCTAAAGTTAGGTGTCAGTACCACTTTGAAGAGTGTTCCCTCAAAATTTCATCCAGAACCTCAGAATGTGATCTTACTTGAAAACAAGGTGTCTGCAGAAGGAATTAGTGAAGATGAGAACATAGTGGATTAGGTGGGCCCTAAGTCCAATGACTGGTGTCCTTTTAAGAGAAAAGAGAGGGAAACACTGAGACACAGGGAAGAAGAGAAGGCCACATGATGATGACGGCAGGGATGGAAGTGAGGCAGCTCTAAGCCACGGAGCGCCAAAGACTGCTGGCAACCGACAGACGCTGGAAGAAACAAGGAAGGATTCTTCCCCGGAGCCTCTGGAGGGAACACGGCCCTGCCCATAACTTGATTTTGGACTTCTGACCTCCAGAATGGAGACTGTAAATTTCTGTTGTTTTAAGTCATCCAGTTCATGGCAATTTGTTACAATAGCTACGGTAAACTGACGCAAAACCCACGTGGGCAATTAGTTTTACTAAATATAAAAAAATAACAGTTCGATTACACCCTCTTGTCTTCTCCTGATTTCAGAACAAATTAGGAAATAGCACCTTGAGCTCAGATAGATTTATATCAAATCGTCGGCTTTACTGGTAAAGCTAAGCTACAAAGCCAGATTTGAATCAGTAGCTTATTGTGCTCACACTTCTCCTCCGAATTGGAAGGATCCATCTGTTTAGTCCTAACATGAAGGAGGTGCTCCAGCTCCCTTTGTGCCGCCTCGAAGGGACCGGATCCTTACACGCACACCACCACAGAGGAGTGAGGAGAAAAAGAAAGAAGCTCAACCAGGTACCATTTAGTTCTTTTCCCTGATCTGCTAAAGCAGATTATGGAGAGCAAACATTCTTCCCATACTTACTCCTTCTGAACTGTTTTGTGTAAGTTCACTAACCATAGTGAAAGGTGAAGAGAGGGGCCCAAGTGTTCTCCCCTAATAACAATACCTAGTGTACTCTCTGATGAAATCCTGAAGGATCACATTTACTGTATCCCCCCCAAATATGGGACATTGCCATGATCATTCAATATACACTTGCTGAGGGGTGCCTGGGTGGCACAGTCGGTTAAGTGCCTGACTCTTGATCTCGGCTCAGGTAGTATTCTCACAGTTCGTGAGATCAAGCTTTGCATTGGGGGCATTGTCAGTGCACAGCCTGCTTCTGATTCACTCTCTCTCTCCCTCTGCCTCTCCACCACATTCTTTCTCTCTCAAAATAAACAAATAAACATTTAAAATACACACACACACACATATTTGTTGAGTGAATAAAACCAAATGAATAAAATGACACTGGCTATACTCTTCTTAGCCATAAGTTATAAAATTCAAAGATATGTGACTAAAACTATAAATTAAAAAAAAAATTAATGTTTACTTATTTTTGCAAGAGAGAGACAGAGTGCAAGCAGGGGAGAGACAGAGACAGAGGGAGACAGAATCTGAAGCAGGCTCCAGGCTCTGAGCTGTCAGCATAAGCCCAACATGGGGCTCGAGCCCAGAAACCATGAGAGCATGACCTGAGTTGAAGTCGGACACTTAACCGACTGAGCCACCCCAGGCACCCCTAAAACTATAAATTCTGAACAATTAAAGACAGACATTATTGCATAGACTCAAAAGGGCAACTTCTTTTTTTCACATTTACTTTCCCTGAAATTGGATGATGCATCTTATAATTACTGGTGGATTACAGATTCATTGTCAGAGTTTTCTTCTTTCTTCGTAGTACATAAAATAATGTTACACACATCTGTGTTATATCTTACAGTTGGAGCTTTAGATTCAATGGAATACTGTATATTAAAAACATCTTTAAATTATTTCCTTGTCAAAATAAATCAAAATAAGTAATTTCTCTATCAAGTGCTGAAAAGAACATGTAACACACACACACACACACACACACACACACACACACACACATTCTCTTCTTCATCATCAGATGCAAAGACCTGAGTTCAAGAACAAATTCAGCAGTTGCACAGTAGCACTAACCTCAGGATCTAGGTTTTCCGAGAATGCTTTTTTCTCAGCTTCTAGTTGTCCGTCATTTAGCGCTGGGAGGGGGGAAGGTGCAGAATGTGGCTCTAATTCTTCACGGAGAGCAGTTGTTTTATCTTCTCCTGGCCCATCTTTCTCCTCCTTGTGGCTGTGTGTTTTCAACATGCTCCGTGGCCGAGGTGAAGGCCTGAAGTGGTTGTCTGCTTCAAGGCTGCTGTTGTTTTCTGCCAAAAAAATAAAGTGTTTTAAGGTGAGCATACCAAAAAAATGACCATGACTTCAATTACACCCTAAGGTGCCGCCATACTTCCCTCCTGTGTCCATGCACCTTGGCTCTCTTCCCTGGACAGTTCAGAAGCCCACAATCCTTCTCTACACAGAGCTCCAGGAAGCACAAATGAGCCATAGTTCAAGGTCGATTTTTTTTTTTTTTCAAAGTAGCTACCATCCTGGAAGGAACTAGTTTAGTTTTGTGAGAAGTTGACTCTTCAAGTTTATGAACTCTCATAGTCAAAAAAATAACAACTAAAAAACAAAACACCAACGGTGCCTCAGTTTCTGCCTCTATAACATGAGGGGGTTCATGAATAAACCTTGATTGTATGTCTGCTGTCAGGCCCTGAACACATTACTCACATTGCTGGACTTCATAATCAAGACAGTGACAATGACCCTGTCCAAGGATTTACACATTTGGAGGGGAGATGATTCTAAACAAAAGAAATTGTAAGAGCAAGGTAAGTTGCGTCACAAGCGTGAAGATGATGTGGGTACCGGGGACAGGAGCGCTACTCTCATTGCAGAGAGGAACGAAGAACTACATTTGTAAACTGTGTTCTTGAGTCCATAAAACTTCTCCACAGTTATTAAAGCGTCTGAGTTACTATTTCCTTTACTTCCAAGTTTAAAACAACAATGTAATGCTGATATACTTCCAGCCCTCAAAGGTAAGAAAGCGTTTTACGTAAACTTCTTGCTTAAATGTTACCTGTTATACATATTCGTTTCTCCATTGTTCTACCAGGGCTTTCTTCTGACAAACTTCAAAACTGAAGTAATCAACACCTTCCTCCTCGTTAGCTATAAATGGGCTTATGAATGCTGCTAGAAGATTCCGTCACCATACCAAGCTGGCACCACTATAAATGTTTTATTGCCAATTTTAGCTATGTTCTCAACTCGGGCCAAATGTTCAAGCCATCCTGGATTCCTCCTCATGTTCCCCTTATGTCCGAAGCATCAGGACCCCCTGTTGAGTCTTCTTGCTAAATCTCTCTTTTACCCCACTTTCCACATCCCCGCCATCAGCAACTCATTTGCTCTCTCCTAGATTACCGCCTCAGAGATATTTACAAAATGCAAATCAGATCACATCACTCTTCCCCACAAAATTCCCCAATGGCTCCCCAGCATCCAATCCTACCGAATAAAAGCTTCATTGCCTCTGAACGGTATAAAAGGTCTCATGGTCTTCTGCCTGGCTACCAGCGCTGCCTTGTCTCCTGGTACACCCACTTTGTAGTCTGTGTTCCTGAAATACTCGGCTCACTGCTCTCTTGGGGCTGCGCCACAGACCCTCCTGCTACCATACCTTTACCCAAGCTGATCCCTCTGCCTAGAATGTCCGCCTGCTGCTTCTTCTCCTGACAAACGCTTGCATGCCATTCGAGCCTCAGTGTAAGCGGAATATTGTATAATGCCTGAAAGAAGGGGCTGAGTCAGTTTTTTTTTACTGTGATAAGAACACTTAACAAGGGATCTTACCCTCTTAGCAAATTTTAAGTGCCTAATACAGTATTGTCAACTAAAGGATCCGTGTCGTACAGCAGCCCTCTAGAACGTTTCATCTTGCCTGAGGGAAACTTTACACCTGTTGAATAGCAAATGCCCTTTTCCTCTCCCCAAAGGCTGTGGCCACCACCATTCTACCTGCTCTCTGGATGAGTTTGTCTATTCAAGATATTTCATGTTTGAACCTTGGCTCTGACAGTCATCGGCACCATACTCTTACACAATCATATAACCTCCACATACCTCAGTTTTCCCGTCGGTAACATGAGTTAAGAATTCCTAAGGCACCTGTGGGACCTGAGTAAGAAAATACATATAAAGTGTATGGTACTCAGTGAACATTGATAACTCTGGTAAACTATTCCCTTCCTTTTTCTTTCTTTGTTTGTTTTTTTGGTTTTGGTTTTGGTGTGTCCATCACTCCTGTTTTCTTTGGGGTAGTCTCTCCTCCATCCTTGTGATTCTAGTGGATTAACAAATACCTCCTCTGTACCTCAGTGAGGGGGGGGGTCCGCAATGCACCCCACCCTCCCAGCATATCACAGAAACTTCATCTCCCCCGTCCACAGCAGGCGGTCAGGAGGTCAGTACTTTTCTATTTAGAGTTGGAGAATATACCTTTAAGATCACATGCATCTGTGAGGATACGATTTGGAGACTGCTAGTGGCATTCTTTCCTGCCAAGTGAAGGGATGGCTGAGACAAAGAGACCAAATGATTAAAAAACAAACAAACAGACAAACAAAAAACAACTGGACCAAGGGATGGAGTAACTGGGCCAGTGACAGGGGTGGGAGGAGAGAGTGAGAAGGTCTCAGAGTTAGGGAGGAAAGACAGAAGTGGAGAGAATCCAGATGACATAAAAGGACTCTCTCTAAAGTTAATCACACCTAAAGAGAGGTCTTCTGACATCCATGCTCAATTAAGTGATAAATTCCTCTTTCCACTGAAGTCTGAACTGAGTCATTTGCAACCAAGACTTCTGACTATGGGTACTATTATTTGTCAGTTATTACTATTATTGCCATTTCCAAGAAGACTTCCCTGATGCCCTCAGGTAAACTTAGGTGCTTACTTTCCTTAGGTACCTTTTATATACTTTGCCATTGAATTGTAAAGTCTTTGCTATGGCTTAAATGTTTGTGTCTCCATCCTCCCCTCAAATTCTTAGGTTGAAATCCTAACCACAGAGTTGATGGCATTAGGAGGTGGGGCCTTTGGGAGGTGATCAGACCATGAGAGTGGAACTTTCATGAATGGGATTAGTGCCCTTATAAAAGAGGCTCCAGAGAGCTCCCTCACCCCTTCTACCACACAGAGATACAATCAGAAGTCTGAGACCCAGAAGAGGGCTCTGTCTCATCTGACCATGCTGGTACTGTGATCTCAGACTGCTAGCTTCCAGAACTGTGAGAAATAGGTTTCTGTCGTTTAAAACCCATCCTGTCTATGGTGCTTTGATACAGTGGTCCAAACGGACTATGACAGTCTTGGAGGATTGGTATTAGGTCTTTATAATGTCGTATTCTCAGTTATCATCACAGCACTTGTAACATTATGGAAATAAAACTATATTCACAATAAATATGTGTGGAGAAATAAATTGATCTGCTTAAGAGCAAATGCTAAATAATAAAATAAATAATAAAAGCACTTAGAAAAGTGCTGAATTTCCACCAGATTGTTCTAAACACTTCAAATATATAAACCCACTTAATTGTCTCCAACCTCTAGCACAGGTTCAACTATTCTGCCCAATTCACAGACAAATAAATGAGGAACAAAGAGGTTGTACACCCATGATCATAAACTCTAGCTTGTGGGATTAAAGCAAGAGCACCCTGACTCTGAAGTTCATGCCTGTAGTCATTTTCATGTTAAAATAAAAACAACATACCCTGTAAAAACTACTTTCTACAATCACTGCCCATGTGACATTTGCTTGAAGAAATGAGAGTCTACTTTTTCCAAAAGCCAAGCAAGAGCAAAGGAAGCTTTCAGATTCTAATATTTTTATAAAGCATTAATTGCTACTTAGCAATGTCTCACCACATTAAAAATATTAAGCTCTAGGGGTGCTTGGGTGGCTCAGTCGGTTAAGTGTCCAACTTCAGCTCAGGTCATGATCTCGTGGTCCGTGAGTTCAAGCCCCGAATCGGGCTCTGTGCTGACAGCTCAGAGCCTGGAGCCTCCTCTGGATTCTGTGTCTCCCTCTCTCTCTCTGTCCCTCCCCCACTCACACTCTGTCTCTTTCTGTTTCTCAAAAATGAAATGTTAAAAAAAATTTTTTTAAATATTAAGTTCCAAATTTGTAAGAAAAAGAGTCTAAAAATTTAGAGAGGGATAAAGCTTAACCCGTGGACCACATTCTTTCTTTCAGGAATGAGTCATTCATTTATTCATTTATACATTAAAATATTCACTGAATTGTATATGCCAGGCACTGACCACTAGCCTCAATTTTTTTCTTCAATCTGAAGAGGCTAGGAATAATGACTTTAATATACTTTATACCACAATTCCACTTCTAGAAGTATTGTCAATTCAGAAAGAAAAAAATACTTCTATACGTTTTCAAAATGCTTTCTTTTATAATTAAATGTAAATGATTACCTGTTTTTGGTAACTAGTTTTACATTACATATAGTGAATTGCAAATGGCTGACTTTAAAAACAAGGTATTGCACATTTGTGTATAGTGTTTAGAATCCTGGTGCCATCTTGTGGTTTAAGAGAAGTATTTCTTTATTCATTTTAGCTTGTCACAGGTTTTTTAAAAAAAGGTATTAAATAGGTGGATTATTGATGATTATCTACCATAAAGTTCCAATTATATGCTTCTATCTACATCAGACCAAATTTTAGCTTCTGCGTGTTTATACTTTCTTATTTACCTAATGAAAAGCTTTGCAGAATCAAGACAAATAGGATAAATATAATCCATAAAAATAGACTTCCAAATTCACTAGGACTAGGAAACACTGTCTACTCTATCCTTCTTAAAGATCTCTCATGCATATTTCTTTCTGAATGGCTCCAACAAGTTCTCTCATAAAGAAATTACTTTAAAACTTCCATATTTCTGTGTTTTTCCAATGATACAAATGAACAAACTGTAGACTGTGTTTTGGGAAATGGTGAACTACTGGATATTTGCCAAGTTCCCTTATGTTCCCTTTCTCTTCATTTTTGATGCTTTTCAGTACACTGGGAAGGTACATTTCAGCACTTTAATTCTGTTTCATTAGGCCTTGTGCTTATATTTTTGTAGACTTATATAGTTTCTCAGACACACTTCCATAGAGTCTCAAAATGATTCTGTAGAACAAGAAGAACAGGTTTCATCCTCCTCCTCATAAAGACAATAAGGCTTACCCTATTTGCCAAGGTCACCTGTAATTAACACACGGTGGCTTTTTTCCTGCTCTGTTCATATCTTCTTATTTGAAG
This sequence comes from Prionailurus bengalensis, assembly GCF_016509475.1. Taxonomy (NCBI): domain Eukaryota; kingdom Metazoa; phylum Chordata; class Mammalia; order Carnivora; family Felidae; genus Prionailurus; species Prionailurus bengalensis. The sequence goes on along the minus strand of NC_057344.1, from coordinate 72,573,408 downwards.
GTTAATGGGATATGTCTGAAATAAAGTTCTGCCTGATGTTACCAGTGATACCTAACAGGTGAAGTAGGAAATATTTACCAGTACAGTATTTAATGATATAAAGGAAATAGACTTTTATGAAGCTAAGTATCAACGAATATTTTTTTCTATAAAACAGGAAAAAAGGGCTAAATAACAGACACCAAACCCTTAATCTTCTACGCCCATATTTTTGTGTGGTGGCTCAGGGGGCCTCAGAGAGTCTGGCTCTTGCTTCACATCATCTTCACTTCACTGTGCCTAGAGCTCAGTAGAATTGTGGAGAAACTACTATATTCCCAATGGCACCAGGAACTTCCCTTCAAGAAACTGAGTTTCAGTGGATTTTCCCAGGGAACAGAGAAACTAAATAGAGATTCTTTTTTCTGAAGGAAACTTGGAGGCTTAAATAACAACACCAACAACAAAACCCTCTCCCTTCAAATACTCAAATGTCAGAAAATCTTCTGGTAAATGATGGCATGGAAATGATTGTTCGAAGGATTAGTTCTAATGCTGCTGTAACACTAATTTCTGGAGTGTAAAATGGATTAGAAAGGACCGCATTGCAGTCCACCCCTGAAAACAAAACTGAAGCCCAAAGGCCTCGCAAGGCTCGAGAAGCTTTGGGAGCCACAGTTGTGAATGACAAGGTACTCTGTCTGACCTTCTAAAAGGCACCAGCATAGATGCAAGACTGACATACAACTGGATGCCAGAACTATGTGTTTTATAAATCCATTACTTTGATTTATAAGTCTAAAATTACAGGAGAGCCTGGGTGGCTCAGCCAGTTATGCAACTGACTTCGGCTCAGGTCATGATCCCACCGTTCGTGAGTTCCAGGCCTGCGTTGGGCTCCTCGCTGACAGCTCAGAGCCTGGAGCCTGTTTTGGATTCTGTGTCTCCCTCTCTCTCTGTCCCTCCCCCGCTCATACTCTGTCTCTCTGTCTCTCAAGACTGAATGAAAGTTAAAAAAAAAATTGAAATTACAAAGGTAAGTCTATTTCTTAAATATTTACTAGCTACCATATAAAAATATTTTGTGATTATCTGAAAATAAGTTTATAAGAACTGCGATTACACCAACCTAACAAATTACCTGAAGATGTGCTTTTGACTGGGAGAATCCTGGGTTTAGGTTTCATTTTAATTTTGTCTTTTTCGATTTCCTGGTCTTCACTTTGAGATTCAGATAAGGGAGCTCCAACCACGTCTCCACAACCATCAGGTGCCATGTCCTCATCATTTTTGGCAGAGAAAGCTGGCTCATCTTTTGTCATGTCAATGTTTGATTTCTTGGTTTTCAAAAAAGATAGTTTTGGGGAATTCTTTTCTTCATCATCTGATAAATGGAAATCATTCATTTTTTTCTTATCTGAATTTTCATCTACTGAGGTGTCAGAAAAATCACCCAAGGAAACTGAAAAATGGGAGAGAAAAAATGTTTTCCACAGTCTTTTTTAAAGTTGTGAAGTTTACATTAATCAAAAAGACAACCTTAAAAACTGATCTTTAAGGTTGTAAAATGAACTTACAACTAGAATGGATGCAAGTCTGTTTTACCAACAGCTCTGCAGTTCTAAGACACAGCTAACTTAGGGAGTTTTTGTCGGTATTTATGAAATAAAAATTTCCATTTCATTAATTTATTCAAAACATACTTACTGAGTATGAAGAGTGTGCCAAGCCCTACACTTGCTCTGAGAATCATCCAAAGGTCCCGCAAAATAACAATGACATGGGATATTTAAGCTGGGTTTTGAACTGTAAAGCTTTTATCTGCAAATGACTTCATTATATAAAATCGAGAACATTGATAAGTGGAAGAATTTTACTGGTTATTTGCTAATTATATATTTTTTTTTCCATAAAAATTTCAGAACTATAATTTCATGCATACCAGAGTATTAGCTTTTACTATGAGAAGGTTGATAAAGAATGCTAACTTAACTATATAGCAATGATTTAACTATTGTTCTGATTATTTTTAAAGACAATATCAAGAGCTATTCACCGAATATTAAAGTATAATACACTGACTTGCGAGGTTGGAATTATGTGTCTTTACACTTGAAACCTAAAATGCTAATATTTTTATATGATCAAAGAACCAAATTAAAATACCAGTGCCGATATGCTAGGCTTTTAAAACGGAGCCCCTATTATAGCCAAAAAATCTGACTTATAAAAAGCATTACAAAAGTGATTCTGATGTGCACCAAAGTTTAGTTCCACAGGCCCTAGTTTTCAATTCGCTGGAGGGTCTCATAGGGTCGACACCTGTGTCCAACATGGTTTACAACTGACAGACATCCTTTCACTGCAAACCTATCAATTAATTTACATTTTCAGTATACACGCTCAGAAATAAACAAAGACAATCATACAACTTCTTAAAAGTTATGAATGGCTTTTCACTCATTAAAAAGTTGGAAATTTAAAACCAGTGTATTTGTAGGTATTATTTTAACGTAAGTGATTGTTTTTGTAGGGATGGGCTAAATGCACCTAAAGAAGAAAAAAAAGGACAAGTGGTTTACTTTTCCATATTCACACATACCAATCTCATCGCTGTCAAAGTCATCAGAGTATTCAGAACTTCTTTGCCTGGCTGAGCGGGCTGTAATTGCTTTTATTAGCTCATCCTGAAATGAGACAATTAAGATTAATTTCCACCCAAACAGAGAGGTCTCATATTTAGAATTAGTTCTTTAAACAAATAATGCTTGATTAACTGCTTTCAAACCCAGGTTTCACTCATATAACACATAATCCTTATGCCATGCACCCAAACCCTCAGACTCCATTGTAAAACCACCGACAAGATCCCTCTCCTCATGGAGCTTACAGTTAAATTGGAGGAAACAGGCAATATCAAATAAATGAATTACAGGCTGTAATCAGGGTGGGAGAATAATAAACAAGGCAGGACTCAACTTATACAGGATTTATTACACACTGGCATTTTGGAAGAAACTGGTCCTTTTTGTGATCTTTTGTTTTAGCATATTGTGGTAATACAGGTAATCCATACGGCAAACTTAGAAGCTGAGTTCAAAATTGTAGTGACTAGACAGAGAAAACTGAAATGGTATTATGTCACAACAGAAAAAAAACATTACATGCAAATTTAAAGTTGCTATATAACTTAACTTTTAAAAGCTGATTTAAAATTTCGAAAGCTAGGGTACTAGTCTGAAAGCCACACAGAAGAGTTGGTAACACTGGAGCCCACATATGGTCTCCAAAGGAAATGCAAAATCTCCAAAGGAAGGTAGGATTTACTCCTGCATTTTACAGGGTCATTCCTAGAATCATTTTGAGTCCATCGTTACAAATACAGAGTTAACCTTGTCAAGTCACTCAAAATAAAAATGTTTTGAAATACTTTACCTGGAAAGTAGTCCTTTTCGTGACTTTTGGACTCTTTGTATAAGCCAAAGTTGTGCTAAAAACTTCATCAGACATAGTGTTTCTTTCTTTTTTTCTTTTTTAAATCTTTATAAAATGGCTAATAGGCAAGGGAAATAATTCAAATTCTGGTGGTGCCTGAAATGTACAAAAAGAAATCAGACTTTTTTGCACATTTGAGAATTTCTATTACTACCCTTTAGTGCAAAGAGAAAAAAAGAGCCAACAAAAAACAATTGAGAAAAGCATCTCATATGAACATTAAGCTAATAATCACTTAAATATGTAGAGTTCTTTTAAAGAAATATAAAATTCTCACCAGTTTGTTTTCAAAGAAAAGTCAAATTGAAGTTATCCTAAAATTGTTTTGCAATTATTTTAAGGATGATCAAATAAATGACTGCAACAGGTTAATATGATAAAATGTTGCCAATTAAAATACAATATCTTATTCACCTCTCTTCCATCCCCAAAGTATAACATTGTCCAAGAAAGAGCCATACCTTATTTAGAAAACTACCAAGGAGACTGGCAGCATAAAAGATACACCCAAGAGCGCTACCAAAAAAGCAAAGCAAAACAAAACAAAAACAAAAACAAAAAAACCTTGCGTACAGTTCTAGTGAAAGACAAAGATCATAATGCTAAACTGCAATAGCGATATTTTTTTCCAGTCGCTCTTCCTTCCCATAAAAGTGCTAATAGGGCGAGCTAAAAACAAAACGAAGCCTCCGTGATAGGCAGCATTAAAATCACTGCACAAGTGGGCCCGTGAACCTTTCTCGTGCTAGGAGTGGAGGTTCGGGCCTCCGTCACCCCGCCATCCACTGCAGCGCGCGGCCGGGGACCGCTCTTGCCAGGCCAGGTGGCACCCGGGTCCCCGCCGGCTCCGCACTGCACCGCGCCGACAGACAGCCCAGGTCCCAGCACTTGACCGGCCCGTGCACTCCGAGCGCTGTCCCAGTCCCCTTCCTCCGAGATCCCGGGACCCGTGTTCTGTACCCACCCAGCCGATCCTGCGGTGAGCTCCCCGCTACATCAGGGACTGAGCGCCTGGCCTTGGGCAAGAGCCTCTCGCCACGGCCTGGGCCTGCCGGCTCTAGGAGACTGTCACAGGTCTGAGCAAAGAGGAGGGACTAAAAGCGGAGATGGGAGGAGGTTGCTAGGAAACAGCGTCTCTGGGAGGAAGTGACTTCCTCACCGCCAGGTCTCTCGGGTACCCGACACCGCTCTTCCGCCTGACGCGTCGCTGGGGCAACCGCCCAGACGGAGGAAATGACGTCACCCCTTTGGGTCCTGGGGAAAGGGTGCATTAAAGCCTACAGTGCTACTGCAGTTGCCTAGGAGACAGGACCCCCAGGTTCCCACCCGGGACCAAGCCTTGCGCTTGCTAGAGGACTGAGAGCCCTTACCTCCACCTGTTTAAGTCAAAGCACAGTCACCGTTTTGTCAGAGTTAGGATTTGAAGTTTTGCGAATCGGAGTAGTGTACTGACAGATGGGACAGAATAGCTACAGAGAGACATTTGCAGACTGAGACCAACTGCCCCCATTGAATCCTGGCACTCCTTCTCTATACCCGTGAGATGTCATGCAAATTTTGCCGCCCCCCCCCCACCCCGTTTCCTCTTCTGAAAAAAAAAAAAGCCACTTTAGAGGGTTGCTGTGAGTATTGAATGAAATAATGTAGGTGGAACACCCGCAAGAGGCCTGAGATGGCCTTCAGTCAATATTAGATACGCTTTTTATGCAACAGTCACAAAGTCCCTTGTTCACACAGCTGAAAACCCATTCCAAGTGTTTCTTTCATGGAAAGTCCCCACCCCCCCTCCTTTGTATACGAAGTGGATGGATAATCTGGTTAAAATCAAGGCAGGCAATGAACAAAATAGTCTCATAGACTGGGGGACCACATTCTGCTGAAGTAACCAATATAGACATCACTTACTTAGTACAGCGAATCCTTAAACAAACGAAAGACAGAAGCAATTCTTTAAAGACTTCGAAATAACATGATTTCTACTATTTTTTTATTTTTTAAAAAAGTTTTAGTGTTTATTTATTTTTGAGAGAGACAGAATGTGAGTGGGGGTAGGGACAGAGAGTGAGGGAGACACAGAATCTGAAGCAGCAGCAAAGAGCCTGACTTGGGCCTCCAACTCTTCCATTGAGATCATGACCTGAGCCAAAGTCAGCCACTTAAGTGACTGAGTGACCTAGGTGTCCCTCTACTATTTTTAACTTAAAAAAGACTTAGTCCTTGCTAAATTGTCCAAGTGAATTCCCTGACTAGAAATTAAACTCGTTCCTGGTATTTTTCCCCATATCTCTAAGATTTATTAATTTTTTACTTATGCAACAATTATTTACAAATAAATCACATTGAGATTTTATTTATTTATTTATTTATTTATTTATTTATTTATTTATTTTAGATAGAGTGGGGGAGAAGAGCAGAGGGAGAAAGAGAGAGAAAATCCCAAGCAGGCTCTACACTCAGTACAGACCATGACAGGGGTGGCAGGGGTTGATCCCATGACCTTGGGACCATGACGTGAGCCGAAATCAAGAGTCAGGTGCTGAACCGACAGAACCACCCAGGTGCCCCCAGATATGTATTTAATAAATTAATGTATTGAAAGCTAAATGTACATCACAAGAACTAGGAAATTTAGTTTAAAAACTATACTTTTAACAATATTTACAATGCAACTTTAAAAATATTGTGCTCTGTTCATAGTCTACTTGTGTGGAAAACTCAGTTTGATCAATATTTCTTTAAGTTTGATGTTTTCAAACATTTTTGTGTCTTTGCATAAGAGAAATATTATCCATTCTTACCAGTTACTATTAACTTTCTATTTCATAGAAGTTATGGATAAACAAATATGATTCCATCATGGTACCCGTGCCCACAGTTGGAAGACAGCGTCCACACTGTCCTACTATGCGAAGTCCTAATTTTTCATGTTATATATTTATGTTCATTCAAAAAAACTCTGCTCATTTTTTATGCATTGAGCTAATATGTAGTTTTCACTTAGATGTAATTTAAGAAAACAAAATTCATGTGGAACCTGGGTGGCTCAGTCGGTTAAGTATCTGACTCTTGATTTCTGCTCAGATCATGATCTCACTGTTTGTGGGATCGGAGCCCTGCATCAGGCTCTGTGCACAGAGTCTGCCTGGGATTCTCTCTCTCCCTCTCTCTCTGTCCCTTCCCCTCCCCTCAAAAATAAATAAATAAACTTAAAAAAAGAAAAAGAAAAGAAAATTCATGAAAAATATTAGTGAAAATAACCTTTAAGAAAAGATCATTGGGGCTACTGGGTGGCTCAGTCAGTTATGCATTTGGCTTTGGCTCGGGTCATGATCTTGCAGTTCGTGAGCTCGAGCCCTGCATCGGGCTCTGTGCTGACAGCTCAGAGCCTGGAACGTGTTTCAGAATCTGTGAGTCCCTCTTTCTCTGCCCCTCACCCGCTAACACTGTCTCCTCTGTCTCTCAAAAAATAAATAAATGTTTAAAACATTTTTAAAAAAAGAAAAGATCCTGTCCTTTCCACAGTACCCACTAGATTTTTATTTTCAACTTAGTACAAAATAATTAATAAACAATATTAAGCTATCCTTTACAAAGCTACAGCAAACAAAGACAGTTAACCTGAACTTTTTGTACACAAGACGTAAAGCACAGTATTTTTCTATTACCTTAAGCTGCAGAATATTATGTACTTTATCAATATTTTCAGGTAGCTTCAGTATATGTTAATAACAACATATGACACCTGAATTAATACTATTATTTTTATCTAACACAGTTTGCAATAAATACACAATTGTTTAATGAACTCATGAATAAACACATAGCATTTTAAACTGAAAAATAATTTTTGAAGCATTCCAAAACAAGATCACATATATTCAATTAAAAAAAAAATAAATACAACACTGCAACACACAAAACTTCCGTAGCTCATGTAACAATTTTTTTTTTCATTTTCCAAAATACATTTGATCTCAGACGTATTTGCTTTGCAAATATTTTTTGAGTTTATGCCCTTTTCATTGCTCAGCCTTGCCTTCACTCATCCATTCATGTATTCAGTAGGTACACCCATGTCAATAACATTCTTGGTCAGATTTTGGAAGTTCAAATGTAAACCAGACTAGAGCTCTGCCTAGGGATCTTACAGACCAGAGATAGCTGGAAGGTTGGGCAAACAGTGGTGATTTTACATCATGCTAATTTCTCTGTAGAAGTACCAAGAGAGATGCTGTCCGGAAAGAGCAAAGAATTCTTCCTGGAGACACAAAGTTTTCAAAGAGAAATTAAGCGTGAGTTGATTAATGAGTTTAGGAGAAAAGGAAGGATCAGAAGTATATTTTAAGCAGAAGAAATGGTCATTGAATATGGAGTCTATCTCATTGTAGATTCTAGCGTTTGAACAAAGTGATAGTGTGCCCCCTTTTGGGTGACAAAGAGAATGAGATCTATTTTCAATCAAGAAGCATCTGAGGAGTGACTCTTTTTTCAAAAGTTCCCTGCCCTCTCCTCAGCAGGCAAATTATTTATTGTCTTGGGACTGGCAGCACAAGTTAGAAAGAGACAAAGGATCTTGTATACTCACAGCTGGCCCTGGGTGAATAAATGAAGCACCTGTCTGGCATTCTGAGAAGCGCGCTACAAAAAGCAAATCCCCTTCCATGTCAATTGATAAAAGACTATATTTACATTAAACACTGAGTGCGCAGGGCAGAAAGGAATGAGAGGAAGCACCCAGATACAAGTGCATTTCTCAAAATGCAGCTTGTGGGGTGAGAACTTAACAGAAGGGAAGTATTCGAATCTTGATGAAAGACAACCATGACCAGCCAAGACTTTTACGCTGATTAAAAGTGATTTTAAGTGATTAAAATTGATTAAAAGTGCTTATCAGCTTCTGATGAGTGAGGGAAGCTGGCCATTTTTAGTCAAATATACCAGCATTATACATGCTTACGATGTTACTTATACATCTTACGATGTTCCTGAAGTTTTAAGAAATCTTCAGTTTTGGTAACGTTTCAAAGACAGAACTCAATTATTCCTACTTCTGAAGTTGAGCTAGTATGTTCTTTCTTTCCTGATCTGTTAGCCCACAAGGTGTAAGGTAGTTTTACATGTCATCTTCCAACTGTAGCTCCCTTTTCATCTACGTTTTCGGAACTGCTCAAAACCTTCCTGCTTTGTGCACCTTCTCTCTAAGACAAATCTGGTTTAGGGGTAGAAAAGACAAAAAAAAGTTTTGCACAAAAATTTTGTGAGTTTTTGTAGAATTAAGACGCGGCATTGAGGAAAGCCCAGGCATTGCTCAGTCAGAGTCTCCTTGTAAAAGATCACCCCTTTCAGGATTTTCAAAGAGAGGCCAGAATCCAGCTGGGGATAATGTAAGACAAATACTTCACACTATACAGAAAAGCTAATTTTGCTTTAGCGTTGCACTCCTGCAAGAATGTAATTTTTCTTTGTTTTTCTCCTTTGGGAAGTCTTTTCCAGAAGGGAAGAGAAATCCCATGGCATGCATTAGAAACCTACTTCCAAAAGATGGCAGCAAAGGATTTAGCACCAGGGAATACAACAGGAACATAACCGTTAATATTTTGGAGCTATTTTATTTTGCTTAGAGTGATTAAAAATTACATTGAAAAATAAACCATTTTTAAAATAATTTTCATGAAGCTTATTGAATGATCAGCTTTTTCCTTATATTAGAATGTTAGAAATGTAGTGGTTTAATGTGACAAGAAAATATAATCTTAATAAATATTTTTAAAAGACTTTGCATAACTGCTCATACCCCAAACTATTCCTGACTCTCCCAGACTCAGCCATGGTCATTGTTAATAGTTAGCCTTCTTTTCCATACTGTTTTTTCTATTCACATGAAAATGTCCAGGTTACATGTATGCTTCTAGAACCTGATCTTTTCACTTGAAAATCCTTTCATGTTAATTACAATTTGAATTGTGCATTACTTTATAGTTATACAATTATGTATATTCTAAAATTATTACTGATAGTCCTTTAGACTGTTCCCAATTTTTATGAGCAACTTTGAATAAACATTGGGTCTTATTTATTTATTTATTTATTTATGTTAGAGAGAGAGCGAGAGCACGAGCGGGAGAGAGGGGCAGAGAGAGACAGAAAGAGTCTTAAGCAGACCCCACACTCAGCACAGAGCCTGACACAGGGCTCCATCCCCCTACCTTAGGAGCATGAACTGAGCTGAAATCGAGAGTTGGCCGCTCAGCCAACTGAGTCACCTAGGCGCCCCCTTAGTTATTTACTTTCGGTAAACTCCTAGGGGTGGAATCACTGGTTCAAAGTATTTGTACCTTAACTGGCTTTGTAGTTATTGCCAAAATGCCTTCCAGAAAAGTTTTTACAGCATATGTATAAAAACATAAAGGCATAAGAACAGTTTTCACCTAGATTTATTCATTAGTTGGGTACCCTTATTGCTCCTTTATAAGATGCGATTTGGCTTGCTAAATTTTGCTTCTCATTTTATTCGGTGCAACTTTATTGTATCTTTTTTTTTTTCAATATATGAAATTTATTGTCAAATTGGTTTCCATACAACACCCAGTGCTCATCCCAAAAGGTGCCCTCCTCAATACTCATTATGCACCCTCCCCTCCCTCCCACCCCCCATCAACCCTCAGTTTGTTCTCAGTTTTTAAGAGTCTCTTATGCTTTGGCTCTCTCCCACTCTAACCTCTTTTTTTTTCCTTCTCCTCCCCCATGGGTTTCTGTTAAGTTTCTCAGGATCCACCTAAGAGTGAAAACATATGGTATCTGTCTTTCTCTGTATGGCTTATTTCACCTAGCATAACACTCTCCAGTTCCATCCATGTTGCTACAAAGGGCCATATTTCGTTCTTTCTCATTGCCATGTAGTACTCCATTGTGTATATAAACCACAATTTCTTTATCCATGTATCTTTTTTTTTAATAAATTTCAGATATTGGCAGAAACTTAAAAACTGCATATCAAGTAAAAACATGAACATAAAATATTTTCTTCAGTGTTTAAAAAGAAACATTAAGGGTTAAAGAAAGGAGAAATTGTTTTAAAATGTAAAAGGAAAAATATTCTTATGTGAGTCAAAGTAAAACATTTCAAATTTCCTTAATTCTATAACTATTATTCCTAGCATTAGGAAGGCACTATTTAATATAGTGCCCTTCAGGAAATCCATTAGGTCACAGGCACTAAAAATAACATAAATTAAAGCTCTTCATGTTTAAAAAAGGCAATGATGAATGCTAAGGTATTACTAAATAGTTTATGTAACTTCAAAGGCACTATATTTGCCCAATCAAGGATTCAGTTTTAGGCATTTTATATACATATGCTGTAGCCAAACTTAGAATAAACTTTCATAAAAACTTTCTACTGTGCAAGTTTCTTAACCTTAAAATGAACTTTTGTGACTCCTGAGTAAATATATAAGGTGATGCTTTTATTCCTTGGGCTGGATCCAGATGTCAACTTTTTGTTTTAAACAGCATGTCCATGCAACCCATAATCAACTGATTTTTTTTTCTATTATGGAGAAAGAATAAAGAATGTACTCTATAAAAATACGGTGCAGGCTTCTTTTTTATAAAATGTTTATTTATTTAATAACAGAGAGAGCAAGCAAGCAAGGGAGGCACAGAGAGAGGGAGAGAGAGAATCCCAAGCAGGCTCCACACTGTCAGCATGGAGCCTGATGCCAGGCTCGATCTCATGAACCATGAGATCATGACCTGAGTGGAAACCAAGAGTCAGATGCTTAACCAAATGAGCCACCCAGGCACCCCTGGGGCATTTTCTTATTTTAAGTGTGCTTAAAGTCTGGGTGCCCCCAGACTTTTTTTTTTTCTGCATTATATATTACAATGTCGCTTTTCTTTCTATAATTAAGGCCCACAAAATTTTCCCTTTAGAAAAGCCAGTACTATACTTGTTAATAAGACAAATTTTCTGTATTAGCTTGTCAGTGAATCTGTTTTTTTTTCTTTCTGTTTTTATTGTGTTTGTTTTTACATTTTTTAAAAATTTGTATTCATTTTTGAGAGGCAGAGAGAGACAGAGCATGAGTTGGGGAGGGGCAGAGAGAGAGGGAGACACAGAATCCAAAGCAGGCTCCAGGCTCTGAGCTGTCAGCACAGAGCCTGATGCAGGGCTCAAACTCCTAAACTGTGAGCTCATGACCTGAAGCTTAACTGACTGAGCCATCCAGGCACCCCATTGTTTTGCATTTTCAAGTGTTGTGTGCTTGGGGTTGGTAAAATTTTGTGATGTCTGAAAAGTTACAGATAGTACAGACTTTGGATTCTTTTTTTCCCGTTCTTTTTCTTTTTCTTTTCTTCTTTCTTTCTTTCTTTCTTTCTTTCTTTCTTTCTTTCTTTCTTCTTGTTTGAGTGCTTATGTTGCAAAATCTAAATCTTTGGCAAATTTGGACTCACCTTTTTAAAAAGGAAATCTTGCTGTTTTAGATGGAGTGAGACAATGAAGTAATCAGACATGATTTTGCATATGGTTATATGAACATCAGTTTTAAAGTTTATATTTGAGTATGTTTGAGATTCTTTTAGACAAAGCAATTCAAGAACATTATGTCTCACTTAGAGAGCTCTCGTCTCTAAATGAAGCTGTGCTATCCCGCAAGAATGGAACTTGAATCCTAGAATGCCATAGAAATAATAAAATAATTTTGCTATATGAATGCCTTTGACAATATTAAGGGAAAACAGCTGCTGGAATACTCCCAATGACATAGGTGAAATACATCAACATATGATACATGTTTTCCATTGTTGGGCAGCTTTGTCACAATTTTATTCTTCATACTTAATCAAAATGTGCTTCCCCACTTTCTTTACATTGATTCTAGTCCTATTCTGCAGAGTTTCAGAGAATAAATACAATCCTTCATTCATATGATAAAACTTCCATGTTGGAAAGATTTAGCCTACTCCCCCCCACCCCCTTCTCCATTTCCCTTTACTGCTATTTCCCGTAGTTGCAAAAACCCATTACCATCCTGGTTGTTCTTTTCTGGGCAATATAATTCAATTTTGTCCATTAAGACTTGTGTCCAGGTGCTCCTGGGTGGCTTAGCCGGTTAAGTGTCCGACTTTGGCTCGGGTCATAATCTCATGGTTCATGAGTTCAAGTGCCACGTTGGGCTTTTTGCCAACAGCTCAGAGCCTGGAGCATGCTTCAGAGTCTGTCTCTCTCTCTCTGTCTGCCACTCCCCTGCTAGTGTGCTCTCTCTCTCTCTCAAAAATAATTTTAAAAAATTAATTCTTTTTTAAAAAACAGTTGTGTCTAGGGGCGCCTGGGTGGCGCAGTCAGTTAAGCGTCCGACTTCAGCCAGGTCACGATCTCGCGGTCCGTGAGTTCGAGCCCCGCATCAGGCTCTGGGCTGATGGCTCGGAGCCTGGAGCCTGCTTCCGATTCTGTGTCTCCCTCTCTCTCTGCCCCTCCCCCGTTCATGCTCTGTCTCTCTCTGTCCCAAAAATAAATGAACGTTGAAAAAAAAAAAAAGAGTTGTGTCTAAAGATAAACAGAATAACATAGATGTGGCTTAACCTATGCAAAGAAATGATTCCTTTTTAAGGTCTGAACATTGCATAACAGTCTGAGCTTACGTTAACATCTTTCCAGGGTTCCACATTGGTACATGTTATAGACTTGTATTCAACCAGATGCTGTGGTTTTCTAGATACCATATGATTCAAAAGATTCTTTGAACCTAAATGTGGGATTTGATATTTTAATGTGTTAAATAACATTGTCTGGTTTGGGGCATATTTTTTCAATCGTTCAATCTATATCTTATTTTGTCACCCAGCATACAAGTTTTCACTTCTGTATTATCTTTCAATTTAATAAGGATATGTACATGTCACGTGTCCATACAAGTCATTATTAAAAATATCATTGGAACATTTAATTTATCCATATTCATGGATGTCTTTTTAATCAGGGCTAATGCAAGTTGATTTTGCTGTTTCCCATTTGGCAGTGGTTTAGAGAAACGGAATCTACTTCTGAGCCACAGTCTTCTTTCTCATTCCCAAGGCAGCAATAGCAACATCAGGGCTCTCTTACGTTTGGTTCTCTTGTCCTTCAGTAGCATTATAGTATTTATGTGATAGTCTGTTAATAGGTTCAGTAGTCAAGCAATGTGATTGAAACCTAAAACATTATATAGAAAATCATAAATGTCCAATAAATGTTTAACTGAATGAAGCCCCAGTAGAAATTAATGCCCCATGTATTTACTATAACATGTAGTTTATTATTTCTTTGTGTCGTGATTTCTTGAGAATTGCTTTTCCTTTCTAAAAACTCCTCAACACTATCTAGTAAGAAGTTGCTATGGCTGATGTCAAAGAGGTTACTGCCTGTGTTGTCCTCCAGGATTTTGATGGTTTTCTGTCTCACATTTAGATTTTTCATACATTCCAAATTTGTGGTTCACTTTCATTCTTTTGGATGTTGCTGTCCAGTTTTCCCAACACTATTTGTTGGCGGTCGCCTTTTTTCCATTGGATGTTCTTTTTTGCTTTGTCTCCTGAGACAAGGGAAACGAAAGCAAAAATAAACTATCGGGACTTTCTCAAGATACAAAGCTTCTGCACAGCGAAGGAAACAATCAACAAAACTAAAAGGCAAACTTCAGAATGGGAGAAGATGTTTGTCAGTGACATAGCTGATAAAGGGTTAGTATCCAAAATCTATAAAGAACTTATCAAAGTCAACACTAAAAAACCAAATAATCCAGTTCAAAAGGGGGCAGAAGACATGAATAGATATTTTTCCAAAGAAGACATACAGATGGCAAACAGACGTATGAAAAAGATGCTTAACATCATTAATCTTCAAGGAAATACAAATCAAAACCAAAGTGAGATATCACCTCATACTTGTCAGAATGGCTAAAATTAACAACACAGGAAACCATTGTTGGCAAGGATGCCGAAAAAGGGAGTCCCTCTTGCACTGTTGGTGGGAATGCAAACTGGTGAAGCCACTGTGGAAAACAGTATGGAGGTTCCTCAAAAAGTTAAAAATAGAAGTAACCTCAGATCTAGCAATTACCACCCAAAGGATACAAAAGTACTGGTTCGAAGGGGCACATGCACCCCAATATTTATAGCAGTCTTACAAACAATAGCCAAAATATGGAAAGAGTCCAAACGTCCATCAACTGATGAATGGATAAAGAAGATGTGGTATATACATATATACAATGGAATATTACTCAGCCATCAAAAAAGAAATGAAATCTTGCTATTTGCAATGACATGGATTGAGGTAGGGAGTATTATCTAAGCAAAATAAGTCAGTCAGAGAAAGACAAACACATGTGATTTCACTTATATGTGGAATTTAAGAAACAAAACAGATAACATGGAGGAAACAAAACGAGGGAGAGAAAGGCAAACCATAAAACGGACTCTCAACTATAGAGAACAAACTGAGGGTTGCTGGAGGAGAGGTAGGCTGGGACATGGGTTAAATGGCTGATTGGAACTAAGGAGGGCATTTGTTGGGATGAGCACTGGATATTGTATGGAAGTGTTGAATCACTATACTGTATACCTGAAACAAATATTATGCTTATGTTAACTAACTGGAATATAAATAAAAGCTTGAAGGAAAAAAACCTCCTCAACACTATTATATTTAATATATTTAATAAATAATAATAGTTATATAATTATACATTTTATATAAATATATAAGTAATTAATAATCAATACTTAATTAATTTAATTATGCATAATTAAATTATATTGAACTTAAGATGGTTTTGGGGGCAGAATTACACTATAAAAATTACTATTATCAGACACTTCAAGTATTGAAATATTAAAAGAGATATTATGGGGCACCTGAGTGGCTCAGGTGATTAAGCATTTGACTTTTCATTTTAGCTCAGGTCATGACCTCGTGGGTCCTGAGTTCCAGCCCCATGTTAGGATCTGCACTGACAGCCCAGAGCTGCTTGGGATTCTCTCTCTCTCCCCCTCTCTCTGCACCTCCCCTGCTTGTGCTCTCTCTCTCAAAATAAATAAATAAACATTAAAAAAACCCAAAAGAGATATTAATAATTTTCTTTTTATTTTAGCAAATAAAGAATTCAAGCATAAAGTCAGTGACAAGAGAAATAGTCTTAATTAGGAGACTTTGATAGACTAGGCTGACTGAATTTAAAAAATGGAAGAATTTCTTCTTTTATTTTTTTTTTTTTGAGTATTACATATGAAGTACCCAAAATCCTAGGATAAGCTACATTTCTATTACAGGAAACATTAATAGACATACTTCCATTTATTTTATTTTATTTTTAATTTCAGACATTGAATTATTGATGAGACTATTTCTGCTTGATTTTATGGTTAGACTTTTGTTGCATACACACGTAAAAACATTCAGGCTTTCATAGTTTTGGAATAGGATTCAAATGATTGTTGAATAAGGTCTTTTGTCACTTTCGGCATTGTTTTTATGTTTTGGAGGTAGATTTTGCCTTCTTCCTTCCTTCCTTCCTTCCTTTTTCTCTTTCTTT
Organism: Prionailurus bengalensis; assembly: GCF_016509475.1. Taxonomy (NCBI): domain Eukaryota; kingdom Metazoa; phylum Chordata; class Mammalia; order Carnivora; family Felidae; genus Prionailurus; species Prionailurus bengalensis. The sequence continues at coordinate 72,557,359 of NC_057344.1, read as the reverse complement.
CTTTCTTTCTTCTCTTTCTTTCTTCTTTCTTTCTTTCTTTCTTTCTTTCTTTCTTTCTTTCTTTCGAGAGAGACAGAGCATGAGAGGGGGAGGGGCAGAGAGAGAGGAAGACACAGAATCCCAAGCAGGCTCCCAGGCTCTGAGCTGTCAGCACACAGCCCAACTCGGGGTTCAAACTCAAGACCGATGAGATCATGACTTGAGCCCCGCCAGACGCTCAACCCACTGAGCTACCCAAGCGACATTTTGCCCTATTTCTATCACACCACTCTCATCTTAGTTATTTCTATGAAATTTCAATCCTACTTCCTGTATCCATGTCAGTATAAGGTTAAATCTTGAAAAAGAGGGACTGTAGTGGTGCTTTAATGATGATGATGATGATGATGATGTTACCATCTTCAGTGTGCATAGAGTCGAGGGGCGTGCAAGGAGGACTCCAGGGCTGTTGCCGCCACAGCTCTCCGGAAGTTCACAGAGAACTGGTGGAACCCGCAGGGCGGTGAGAGCCCACGCAGGGAACAATACACAGGAACGGATACTTAGCTCCCCGGTTCAACAAAGGAGTTGCAAATCAGATACCGTATTTGTGTCCATTTCTAAAATGGAGGTGCTAGGAATATATGTGGAGTGAAAGAACATGAACACCAGGGAACGCTGCACAGGACGGGACGAAGGAGTGGGTGGTGTGCCCGGGGCAGGAACTGCTTCAAGCTATATCCCTGAGTGTGTGCGAGGAGGGGCCGCATTTTCCAAACTGTGAGTGTGACCCACTTAATGAGTCATCGCATTAATTTGACTGTGATCAAGATTACAAAGAAATTCCTGACATAAACTAGACTAGAATGGTACAAAAATACACAGACATTACAAACTGAAAAAGTATGTGCTATTTCAGAAAGTCTGTGTTCCCATATACATAATGAGTAATTATATATGGGAAATACATCACACATATGTGTAATATATTACATAAGATATAAATATATTTATATTGTAAACACACATATGTTGAGATTATAGAATAAAATATCTTTTTTAGAGTAGGTAGTGGCAAAAATTTCTGACAGCCACTGAAGTGCTGAATATAGACTTCTATTTTAAGAAAGAGAAGGGAGGAGAAAGATAAGAATCTCCTAGTTCTTGTGCAACCTGAAAACCAGTTTCCCAAACCATAATACTTAATTTATCCACCATTACTGGAAGACAGCTCCAATTTGTATGACAGCTTTACAATTGGAAATGGACTAAAATGGACTAAGCACTCTAAATAATCTTGCAGGGGTCGATACAATGAATAGCAACAAAAATGTGAACAAAAGTTGGAGAAATACAGAATGCCATGAATGTACACCTGCCTCCAAGCCTGCCTTCTCACTCTATTCAGGCAAACCTATGTTTTATTGTTACACACACACTGTGTTTTGAAACCACCTTTTAAATAGAAATGTCCTTTCTTCTGATCCTCCCGCGTACCATCATTCAAAACTCTTTCCCACATTTACATCCTCCACAAAAACTTTCATAATTAAGCAAATGCAATGTGATCATTTCTCCCTGTGGATTCACCTTTATTCCTCGCTGGCCAGATGTTAAAATAGAGAGATTCCATCATTTAATCTCTGTTATATGTGGGCAGTTACAGAATAAAGTAAAAATGATTCTTGTATGTAACTTACAGACATGCAAAGTTAGGGATATTGTGTGCTGTGTGTGTGTAGATATGATATGGATCTTATATAATTATAAGGGTTTTTTTTTAGTTAAATATTACATCAGGTAAAGGTTGCATGAATTTCCATTTTTGTATTTTTTAGTGGAGAGGGATGAAATTTGCTTAACAGTCTTTTGAAAGGAGAGTGCAATAAACATAACAGCTTATCTACTTTTGGATTCTGGTAATGATAGTAATGATGCTAATTTTGTCCTGAAGAAAATATTGTTTCGTGAATCAGCTGCCATAATATGCTCCTCAAATACTGCAAACGTAGACAACTTTGTAATATATTAAAAGTGCATGCAAAAATTATATTCAAAAACAGTAAAGAGGACTGTTTCAACAATTGCTTACGTGTGTGTTAGAATAAATCTGTGAACTCACCTCTGCTTATTTCTTATACCTGGCTTTTTCTTATTGATTTATGGTGGAATATTACTCTTTCAGTAGGCCAAGAGGTTTTACAAGACTAAATTGAACATTTATGATTCAGGGATGGGGTTAATTGCTGATGTTTCCTTTAAGTTTAGAATATTCTTGTTATTGGATATGTATAAATGGCAGGTAAATAGAGGAAAATAAATCTTTGAAAAAAGGAATCAAAATATATTTTAGACAGGAAAAGATCGGAAACAAGGTAATAGGCAAGGTTGAAAATCAATTCAGTGGGGCAAGAATGTTGATTAATTAACAAGAATAATGCTGTACAGAACCACACTTGCACCTGTGACTGTGCTCCTCAACTCTTGTCTATCAATGGGCAGTCAATTTATCAATGGGTATATCAATTTATCAATCTTATAAATATTCTCCATGCCTGTTAACACTAGATATAAACCTATCACGTTTTAGTCATTCATATGAGTACCTCTTAGATTTATTGCCATTTTTGTGTCGTTATTCATTAATTTCCTCCATTTGCTTATTAAATTTGAATCTGTATTCTTTGTTTTCTCTTTTTATGATTTTTTAGTTAAACATTTGTTTCATGCTTTTACTTTCCTTTACATCTTCAATTTCAGTGGAAATGTTGAAAGTAGATGTTGCAAGTGGGCACTACATTCATGTGTCTTGCATAGTGGCATTTTGCTTGTTTTAATGTGTCAATTAAGTTTGGGCTTCGGAATCATAACTCTGTGTTAAAATCTTGCCTCTTCCATTTAATAACTTTGTGACTTTGGGTAAATTACTCAACGTTTCTAAGTCTCAGTGTCCTCTGCAAACAGAGAAAAAAAAATGGAAATACCTATCTCTGACTGCTATTGAGAAGATTAATAAAGATATTTAATAAAGATAAACATGTAATACTTTTATCCTAATGTTAGCACATGGTAAAAAGTCAATAACAGAGCTGTGAATATATGTTTGTATGTGATAAACCTTCCATGTTTTATATTACATATTCCATCACATATTAAGTATTGTATAATACATGCTATATGTTCCATATAAACTCCTCCTGTCCCTATTTTATAGTCACAACCCAACTGCCCCTTAATAATCAAGATCAATTACTCTCATGTTGGCATGGTGGCAAAAGAAGCCACAAATGACCAGGCCACAGTCTCAACTTCTAAATGAGACCATTGTTTTATCTCCTGATGGAAGCATTCATCTTTTGGGAAACAACACCTTCACAACGAAAAGAACCTACCATTTCAGGGATGAGAAACACAGAGTCTTCAGGTAATTCATTAGGAATAATACTAAGACAAGGCTTTTCTACTTCCTCTCTTGGTTCTTGAAACTGGGTACCTATGGGAGAGCCAGTTATAGTATCTATATCAGTTTAATTCATGTACTGCATCATGTGGGAGAGTATCCTATTCTGACCAGTACAATAACTGAGGCTTCAATAATCCTTTCAACTATAATATGAGGCCAGTCGCTTTTGAGTAAGGGGGGGGGGGGGGACATGATACAATCAGTGGTCCCATGGGATCAGCCTAGCACATCATATCTGTCTTCTGTAAAAAGTGTTCTTCAGTCATATGTAGTGCTCTGATGGATACTATGATGGTAAATACGGCATTCCATAAACCTCTGGGTGGTGTCTCTGGCAGGGCAAGCTAAACAGAGAAAACAAAGCCAAATACAGAGTAACTATGTATATTTTAGTGATCACAGATCTCAACCTCCTCCATGATAGGTACAGTCTAATAGAATCAAACTGTATAAAAATGGCTGGTTGGTCCTCTCTGCCTATGGTGCCCTAGCAGGGGCTTGAGTTGGTGTCACCTGTTGGAAGGTTAGGCATTCAACATTAACAGTAGTCAAATCAGCTTGGGTGAGGATAAATTTAATTCGATGAGCTCACGTATAACCTCCATCATTGTGTGGATGCCACTTTGAGTGAGCCCTGGGATAGCTGAAGAAAGCTGACTAACATTCACAGGACATCAGCTATTCTTGTCCACCTGGTTGTTAATATAGTCCTCCTGGCTTTATATGTAGCATTCTGTTAGAACAACAATATACTAAAAATTGGGTCCCACTCCAATGGTCTATCCACAAACCTTCTTGTCATCAATTCTCTATTTTTTTTTATTTCCAAGAAATCATCAGGCATTTCATTAGCTCCTTGTAGAGGAATTGCCGTCCCCCCTTTATTGCACCAAAAGTGAATAAGCGGATTGACTGCCCAAGTTCTGGCCACTGGAGGGTTTTTTCCTCTCACTCTCCTTCAGGAACTGTAATACTGCAGGTCTACTGCTGACCAACATCGGCGTATTGCCTGGTTATTTTCTCTCAGTAACTGGTTGTAGGGAATTCCCCAAGTGGTTTTTGTTTAGGTTGAGGACGAGGTTAAATGCAGTTGGAGTAGATGCCACAAAAATATGCAGCTTATGTAAATTTACTTCTGCCTTCAGGGCTTGCGTGAGGCCCAATCTTGCACGAACTGCTTCCGCTTGATAATTGAGTGTTGTTATGTAGCTTCGACTTCATAGCTTGGCAGTTTTGACAACAATTCATGTTTTCTAAGATGGTAAGTTTTGATCAGCAGCCAGGTCAGGGGCTCTTTCTCAAAGAGATTAATTATTTGCAGAAGTAAGCATGGTTATGGGGTCTTTGCCATGGGTTCTTTATCAAGACTTGCCAGAAGCTCCATATAACCTATCTATTTGCCTCAGATTGGAGCAGCAAACTCACTTGTTTCACACGTTGCTTCCAAAAATACACATAGACCCACCAAACAATACCTTTTTTTTTTTTTTTGGTGGTAAGGGTTACAGGATCCAGCAACATATCTTTATGCTTGAAGGTAACATCTCAATATGTCTAGTATATATGGAGATAGAGTGGTATTCCTGGAGACCTACCACTTATCCTCTCGTATGCACAAGTCTTACCAAGATATCTAGGATATTTGCCCCTTCCTGTTCACAAGGTACAAACAGCATGGATTTACCAATATGGTGGACAATAGTGGATAATTTGTAAGAAGGGAAGCTTATCAATTATTTTGAGGACAAGATTACGACAGAAATAGATCATATATCCTTAAGTTGAAACAGAGAAGGCATGGTGTGCTCTCTACCATGTGCAAATTAGTGTTTCCCAGTGGTTTTTGCTAAACAATATGTATTTTTAAAAAGGTTCTTAATGTGGGGCAGATGGGTAACTCAGTCGGTTGAGAGACTGACCCTTGATTTCGGCTCAAGTCATGATGCTGGGGTCGTGGGATAGAGCCCCATGGTGGATTCTGCTGAGCATGGATTCTGCTTAGGATTCTCTCCCCCCACCTTCTCCTCCCCACTCACACATGCACTTTATTTTTCTCTTTCCCTTTCAAAAACAAAAAAGGGTTCTAGGGGCATCTGGGTGGGTCAGTTGGTTAAGGGTCTGGTCATGTTTGGCTCAGGTCATGATCTCTCAGTTTGTGCATTTGAGCCCTGCATCATCAGGCTCTGTGCTGTCAGCTGGAGCCGGGAGCCTGCTTCATATTTTGTCTCTCTTTCTCTCTGCCCCTTCCTTTGCTAGCGCTCCATTTCTCTCTCCCTCAAAAATAAATAAACATTTAAAAAAAATCTTTAAAAAAAGGTTCTTAATACTCAGTAGCTTCAAACAATGCCTCATGAGCTCTATGGACTTCTGTCTGTAATGAGATCACATCTGAAACAGAAGCTGCAGTTGGAGTCACCACTTGATATAGCTATAATAGACCACTGTTGTTGTTGTTGTTATTATTATTATTATTATTTTGAGATAAATCTGTCTTCCACACAGACTTAATAGGTGAGTTAACTGAAGACTCAACAGGACTCACTACTCCTGTACCCTTCTAGTCTTGGGTGGATGCCATGATATTTATAATCACCTCAGATAGGCGGTACTTTTTTTTAAACTTTATTATTTGAAAAGGAAGATCTGTTCCAGGGTTACCTCTTAACCCTTCCTACCACAATCACCCACAAGCTGGTTTCAGTGAGCCAAGGTGGCTTCTAAAAGTTGCAGGGAATGCCTATGTCAATTGCCAATTCACAAATTAGCGGAGGGTTGATTCTCAAGCCAAATGGACCAAAGGAAAAATGACCTGGGTAAAACATTCATTTATTTTGAGCTCATGTATAACCTCCATCCTTGCTGTAGATGCCGCTTTGAGTATACACTGGGGTAGCTAAAGAAAGGCTGACAAATATTCACAGAGCAAACCTCTCTTACTGATGGAACACCATGACATTTTGGATCCCCAGATTTTAACTTTACCTCAGAGCCAGTGTTCTGTGTTTATCTTCCCCCAGTGCCTCATAAAATGGCTATAGATCCCTTAAAATTAAAGGGAAATTTAGAGCTCATACTTGTGACCCTTTTGCCTGATCCACAATGATATTCATCTTCCCCTCAAGTGAATTTGAATCCGTGAACTGAGTCAGGTCTGGGAATTGATTTAGGGGATATTGTGGTACGACATATCTTCGAAAACCTGGAGGTCTGCATGTTTACGTTTTTTTTTGTAATTGTAGAGATCAAGTGAGACTTCTGTAGGCTGCCCAACTGTCTAATTGGCATCATCAATTAGCTGCCTCTAAAGATCTCTACAGGTTACTTCATTCTCATTACTGCTCCAGCATTCCTACTTATTACAGAATCAGTCCCACCTCATTACTAGAAATTAAGTGCTGTTACTTGGCCTCTAGCATTCTCAGATCTTACTTCCTCCCCAGTAAAATTAAGGAATATGTTTCATGGTATAATATCTACCATTAACTCTGGCCCACAAAGAACTGCATTAGAGCTCTTCAAGGATGCTGGAGGTCCCCTCACTGACATATGTCAATGCTTCAGAGGAGTGTCCTTCAGGGTTCTTCAAGGCATCTGGTAGAGACTGGTTGAATCAGCTACACATAATAAAGCTACTCCAACATTTCTATCTTCTTATTCTTTAGATTTCTTCTTGGGATTACACAAAAAAAGTTCTGGAATCTCAAGTTCATTAAATATAAAATACCACCGAGTCTAGATTTCCATTAGACAACCAACAATTAAAGCTACTCCTAGGGTTTGAGCCAGCACATTAAATAAAGACCCTCTGATAAATATGCAATCAAAAAATTACATCTGTGTTATTAGTCTAGTCCCTCCCTGGTTTAACACCTATAGAATCTATTTTAATAAATATTCTCCAGGTTTGTGCTGAAATACATTGAAAGATATTGTGATTATTTTGGTCTTCATGCTCCCTTTCCCTTTTCCATACTTTTTATTTGTTCACATAGAGCACGTAGGACTCAACTCTAGTTATGGATCTAAAGCTATTAAGAAGTATGGAGAACACATTTTGAGGAATAAGAAAAATACCTCAAATAAAGGCAATAAAGGATTTCCAAGAAAGGATATCTAATGCCCTGAGACTAAGAAAATGAAGCGCTTGCTCCTGAACAGTCCCAGTAGAATTTAAAGGAGAAACATCACTAGATTTTTCCGAATCTCCCCATATTTCTCAAGTCCAGCCTTTAAGACTCACACTTTCTCAACCATGTCCTGACTTTTATAAAGAAGACCTGCTCAGACTATGAATTCAAGTAGCACTATAATTCAGTTTGAGCTGTCTTTATAAGTAGAAGGATAAAATTTAGATTTGCTTTAGTCAGATCGTGGCCTGGGGTCTAGGAGGCAGAAGATATTCTTGGGTAGTCATGGAAGCTCCCTGATGCGCCCAGAACGATATCTGGCAGCAAAAATTGCATCAGACAGAGTGCAGTAAGAGGAGTAGAAACCGTTCCACGTATTTAAAGCCAGAAGGGATGGAATAGAGACCATTAGGGGGTTAAAAACTACAGAAAGACCTTTGTTCCAGAAGAGCAGGGAAGCTACCATAAATGTTAAGGAAATCAAGTAGTGTGAGAATCACCAGGAACAACTACGAAAGCTCTGTGCTGCCCACAGCCTGATAATGGCTGATTCACTGGAGGTTCCCAAAAGCATGTCAGGCAGGCAGTGTTCCTTTCCACGTACTGTCTGGGACTTCAAATAATATGCTCCAAAGGAATTACTTCAACCATGAAATGTGTCTGCTTGACTCCCTTTAATGGGGTAATCAAGACTATTGTACGCTTCCAGAAACAAACACATAATTTATTTTGACTGACAAAGTAAACAAGAAAACTAAAAATAAAAAAGAATTCAAGAACACAAAACCAAATGCAATGTAAACATTTTCTATTGTGGTCTGTTTTTATTTTTAGTCCCTTAACTGTCACAATACTCTTATAAACATTTAATCCGATAGTCGATGTCATACTCATTTTAGGAATGCAATCTAAAACCCAAACTGAGAAGGACTGTGGAAAAAAGTCACCTCGATATTTAGTAAATGTCAAGTTTACATTGTTAAAATAAGCAAGTGATTTTAAAATTAAAATACTTTTGTTCTGGTGGTTCAAATAGGGAGATGATTTTTCCCCACTTTCTGGTTCCTAGGAGGAAGAATTTTCCTTATTAAGGAATTGTGGCCTCTTAACCCATGCTTTACTCATCTCCATGGAAGTGGGATGAGTTACTTCATCACAGCCATTGATCCATATTTTTCATGTGGTTAGAGCTAACCATTTTAAAAGCTGAAAGTAAGATATCTCTTTCGCCTCACTCCATTCAAAACAATGTGAGGCAGGGACGCCTGGGTGGCTCCAAAGGTTGAGGGTCCAACTTTGGCTGAGGTCATGATTTCACGGCTCAAGTGTTCGAGCCCCTCATTGGGCTCTCTGCTGTCAGTGGGAAGGCGGCTTCTGATCCCCTCCCCCCCCCCCCCCCCCCGCGCCCCCCCCCCCCCCCCGCCCCTCTGCACTTCCTGGCTGGCTCTCTTTCTCTCAAAAGTAAATAAACATTTAAAAACAACCACCACAACATGAGGCAGCAATCCTGGATAAAATCCTGGAGGCAACAATCCTGTGTTGGGTGAGCTAGTGCAGGATCTGGACTGGAGAAGGAGGCAGAATCACTCTACTTAACTCTCCCATTTCAGCTGTTGCCTCTGTTACGGCTTCATCAATAATAAGGCAGATCTGACTTCCTCCAACATCTATCTCCCAGGTGGTTCTGAAATCAGATTTGGAATGAGTGTGCAAATGAACTCAACAGCAAAAAGACAAAATGCCCAGTTTTTAAAAATGGGGGAGGGGCGCCTGGGTGGTTCAGTCAGTTAAGCTTCAGACTTCAGCTCAGGTCATGATCTCCTGATTTGTGGGTTTAAGCCCTGCCTGGGGTTCTGCCCTGACAGCTTAGAGCCTGGAACCTGCTTTGGATTCTGTCTCTCTCTCTCTCTCTCTGTCTCTCTCTCTCTACCCCTCCCCCACTTACGCTTTCTCTCTCTCGCAAAAGTAAAATAAATAAATGAACATTTAAAAAATGGGGGAGTGTAATGTACAACATGGTGACTATAGTTAATAATATTGTGTTATATATTTGAAAGTTGCTAAGAGAGATCTTAAAAGTTCTCATCACAAAAATATAATGTGTAACTATGCGTGGCGATGGATGTTAACTAGACTTACTGTGATGATCATTTTTGTAATATATACACATACTGAATCATTATATTGTACACTTGCAATTAATATAACGTTTAATGTCAGTTATATTTCCGTTAACAAAAATGGGCCAAAGATTTGTTAAGATACATTTTCAAAGAAGACAATCGAGTGAGGAATAAGCACATGAAAAGATGCCCAACATCATTAGTCATTAGGAAAATGCAAACCGAAACCACAAGATACCAAGTAATCCCACTTCTTGGTATATACCCAAGCGAACTAGAAATAGGTATTTAATCAAAAACTTATACATGAATTTCTTAGAAACATTTACAATAGCTCAAATTGGAAACAACCTAAATGCCCAGCAACTGATGAATGCATAAACAAAGTGGTATATCCACACAACAGAAGGTCACTGAGCCATAAAAAGAATGAAATCTCGTATCGATATATGCTACAATATGGATGAAGCTCAAAAACACTCTGCAAAGTGAAAGGAACCAGGTACAAAGGAGTATGAACTGTATGATTTCATCCATGCGAAATGTCCAGAGTATGTAAATCAACAGAGAAAGAAAGCCAATCACAGTTGCCGTGGCCTGGACAAAGGGGAAAGAGGAGCGACTGTTCAAGCATGTATGAAGTTGCTTCTTGTGGCGATGAAAGTGTTTCGGGATTGGATAGAGGTGATGGTTGCACAGAATTGTGAACATACTAAATGCCACTGAATTGTACATTTTAAAATATTTAATTAAAAAATGTTTTAATGTTTATTTATTTTTGAGAGAGAGAGACAGAGTGTGAACAGGGGAGGGGCAGAGAGAGAAAGGCACAGGATCCGAGACAGGCTTCAGGCTTCGAGCTGTCAGCACAGAGCCCGCTGCAGGGCTTGAACTCATGGACCGTGAGATCATGACCTGAGCTGAAATTGGAGGCTTAACCGACTGAGCCACCCAGGGCCCCCTTAAAATGTTTAATTTTATGTTATTTAAAGAAAAAGAAAATCCTGCACGTGGTTCAGTTAAATGTGAACCTTGAGAAACAAACTAGGTAAATTTTATGAAACAAAATAACACATGGAGGCCTTATGGCACCAGGATATATAGCTTTAGACCTTAGGCTTTGGCGAGGGGACATTGTGGGATTTATAAAAGGCCTATGCTGGCCTTAAGCAAATACACATGAGCCTAGTGAGCCTTAGTAAGCTGCAGTTGAGGCAAGGACTCTCTTAATCTCTGCACCACAGCCTGTTAGCTTCTGGGAGTACATATGTAAGGGGGTTCCCTGTGCATTTGACCAGAGGCTCTCCACTTGCAAATCCCTTCAGCCGCTGGTTAAAATGTAGATTCTGATTCAGCAGGTATGGGTGTGGAATCTGAGCTTCTGAATTTCTAACAGGCTCCTCGTTGACACGGACACCGTTGGCCCACAGATTTCATTTCTTGAGTGGGATTAACTAGCCTATGTGGATCTTTCATTTTTAGAAGGCTGGGGTCAAACAGTGACTGCAGTGAACGATGAATGGATTGGTCAGGCTCCATTTGGCCGACTTTGTCTCCATAGACTCCCTCTTTCTTATCTAGCTATAATGGATTCTCATTAAAAATGTCAGGGTGGTATCATTCAATAATCTTAGGAATTGAAATGATAAAATCATGGAAGAGCAATGCCTACATGCATGTTTCTTTCTAGACTTGCCACGGGTTTCTCTTTTTCATCTTCTCTTTGTCTACTTATCACCTTGTCTTTCTTCTCTTTCTCTCTAGCCCATAGTCTGACCAACTCCACCTGCACCTCTGTTGCACACTCTTATAATGAAGGCATTAAGAAAGAGTAGACCAAAGTTCAGAGACAGACTCTTGGGCTGTCCAGGAGCAATTGGCTGATAGACACAGAGATAGAACCCAAATTTCCGGATATATATCTATATATCTATATATCTGTATCTATATCTATATCTATATCTATATCTATATACACACACATATATAGATAGATAGATACACACATACATATATATAGATAGATAGAGATGATATAGATACAGATATAGATATAGATGATATAGATACAGATATAGATATAGATATAGATATAGATATAGATAGATATTTTTTAATTGCACTTTTGGAGCGCCTAGGTGGCTCAGTCAGTTAAGCATCCAAATTTGGCTCAGGTCATGATCTCATGGTTCATGAGTTGAAGCCCTGTGTTGGGCTCTGTGCTGATGGCTCAGAGCCTGGAGACTGCTTCAAATTCTGTGTCTCCTTCTCTCTCTGTGCCTCCCCCACTCACACTCTTGTCTATCTCTCTCTCAAAAATAAATAAACATTAAAAAATATTTTTAGATTGCACTTTCTCAGATATATATTTTAAAAGACATTTATTTGGAATCGTCTGTTTAAAAAATATGACAATTACTTCACTGCCCCTCTTTCACTTCTATCAGAATGACTTAATGTCCCTGGTATGTTTTGCTGATCTGGACGACAGAGGTAGGGTAGAACAGGAAAGATGAGCGAAGAAAAGCAAACTTCATGGCTATTGCTGCCCTATTATTTATGTAACTGCAGAAATGACCCCAATTCTTCATCCTTCCTTATATTCATGCCCTTTGCTAGATGACTTCTTTATTTCTTTCAGTAAAGGCCAAGTTTATTTGGGGCCTCCGGGTGACTCAGTCAGTTACGTGTCCAACTTCAGCTCAGATCATGATCTTGCGGTTCATGAGTTCAAGCCCTGCAATAGTGCCAAACCTGCTTGGGACTCTCTCTCTCTCTCTCTCTCTCTCTCTCTGTCTCTGTCTGTCTCTCCCACACACACACCCTGATGCCTGCCAAAATGAGTAAATAAACTTAAAAAAAAAAACCAGAGTTTATTTATTTTTTTCTTAATTTTGGATATAACTTGTTTTGACCATTGGGGCTGTTAACAGATGTAACACCATATAATGGTTAATTTAGATTTACAAAATGCAAACAAATTTGGAAATCTACTGTCAGCAGTGCACTTACTAAAATTATCAGTATACATTTGGTAACCTTAAAAATTAACAGTAGACTAATATCATTTCTTTTTTCTGATATTTATTTCAATAAAGACCATTATATTATACTCTTCCAAAGCAGAATATCTATAAGGGTTTTGGGCAAAATGTTACCAAAATCTTATCTATGACAAATTGTCCTTGAACTTTAGAAAATGAGTATAATGTAATTAGGATAAGACCTTTTTCTCAGATGCTGATTTGATACTGTTCTAATTCTGTCAAGTGCATAATTGTAATATACTTAGATTCTATTGGATGCATTGGATAGATACTTTAATAATTTCATGATATCAATATTTACAAAAATCTGGAAATTGTATCTCATTGAAATTAATCAAATTTTTGAATGTCAACTTAAAAGTATTTGTGAAACATAATTTATAAGTATTCATTTAGGAGATTATGAGCAAAATGTTTAAAGACCACTAAATTGACCTAATTCAACTTGGTTCATATGACTGTTAGCTTATTTGTAATAGGACTCAGAACCCACCCATACTTAAATGTGGATTACAGTCACCTACTTTCCTATAATCTTGTCATGAAGTTATAATTAAGTCTTATAGCACATTCTGTGACCAATGAACGTTTATCAATAAGCAAGAACAAAACAATAATATAATCTTTTCTGTAAGCTCAATGAATTCTTAGCTTTCTGTATTTCTTTGGTGCTTCAAAAATGCCTTGTATGAAAACTTTACTTCAGAAAAATAAGACAATATTCCAATGACAGGATATGGCCTATCATCCATTGAACTCAAGAAACTAGAAATCCTTGGGGTGCCTGGGTGGCTCAGTGGTTAAGCATCTGACTTTGGTTCAGGTCATGATCTTGCAGTTCATAAGTTCAAGCCCCACATCAGGCTCTGTGCTGCCAGCTTGGAACCTGAAGTCTGCTTCAGATTCTGTTTCCCTTTTGCTCTCTGCTCCTCTCTGGCTCTCTCTTGTACATGCTCTCTCTCTCTCTCTTTCTAAAAGTAAATAAGCATTAAAAAACAAAAAAACAAAAAAACACTTCTTGTAAAAAGAAACTAGGAATCCTCTGAGAACAGTGGCAGGATACAGGACATTTTAGGGCACCAACTCTTAGCATACAGTCTCCTTGACTAAATAAACTCTTAATCCTATTTATGCAAGAATTAAAAGCCTCCTGAATACTATTAATTTTACTAATGAAAATCCACTCCCAACATGTATTAATCTTAGTAAATCCTCTAGTGTTAATGGAAGGTAAAAATCTTTGAAGTTTTTGTAGTAGCTGACTCTAGAGCATGGCTTCCTGATTAGAATTCTAACTGACCACTAACATTACCAATTAAAATTAGAATCTCACTTACAGTCTGCATTCCTAATCAGGGCAACTGATCCCACCTACAGTATAATTTAACTTGACATATGTGTAAATACATACTTTCTGTGTTGAGGTATGCTTAACTTAATTGCACACATTGGAAGTCATTGGGTGTAAGAATATATATGGCAACTAAATCCTACCAGATTGTTTTCCAAAATGACCATGCCAGTTTACATTTGCAGTGGCAAAGAATGAGAATCTTAAAACCTCACAATTTTTCTAATAATTATTATCTAACTTTTGAAATTTTAACACTCTTTTGAATTTTAATGTGTGTCTTTCTGATTAATAGTGATTTTGGGCATTCTTCAGACCATATTTTCGAAAGGATATGAGCCTTTTGGCTTTTCTTTCTGTGAATTGTATATCCATATCTTTCAATCATATGTATAGATAGATAGATAGGTAGAGAGATATGACTGAATTTATTTAAACCAAAAAAGTTACCCATTTCTCCCACCCACCACCTCTGACAACCACCCACTTGTTCTCTGTATCTATAAGCGTGGTTATTTATTTATTTAATTAATTAATTATTTATTTATTTATTTAGATTCCACATATAAAAACGATCATATGGTATTTATCTTTCTCTGACTTATTTCACTTAACATAATGCTCTTGAGGTCTATTTATGTTGTTGCAAATGGCAATATTTTGTTCTTTGTTGTGGCTAAATAATATTCCATCAGGTTAGACAGATAGATAGATAGATAGATAGATCTCACCATTTCTTCTGTTGTGTTAAGAGAAAAATACATATGAAAATAAAGAAGGGAAGCATGTTTGGAACACAGTCTCTTGGGAATCTAGGAACAGTGAGATCTTACTTGAATCTATTACTGGAATCTATTTTTGTAACTAGAAAACTCTTTTAGGTCAAATAACTCTGGGGGTAGATTTTCTGCTTGTCTCTTAGGGAATTGATCCACCTAGACTCCATTGTTTTGTGTGTCACCTTCACCTCGTCTGGAAGATTTTTCACATCTAACAGCCAGAATTTGCAATTATTTCTCAGGTGACTATTTTGAGCAACTGGCTCCTTCTATGGTCAGATGCTAGAAGCCCAAAGTCCCCAGAAATACACGTTCTTTCAAGTTATCCCTTAAAAAGTGACCGACTGGCCTGTGATTAGGAGAGCCATACCTCCCTTGACTAACATCAGATGAGTCTGAGGTCTAATCTATACTCCTGAGTTCCCCTGCAAGAGCAGTCTGAGGCAGGGGGACCAATTCATCCCAGTTTGCTGATGTTTTCAATGTTAGCACTGAAAACCCTGTGTCTAGAAACTGCCTTTGGTCCTGGGCAAGCCTACTTGGGACTTTGTCTGAGTTCACATTCTTGCTTCTGGTCCTTTCTTCTGCCCAGCTTCCTGCATGTCTCACTTAGTTTCTACTCTGAGTAATTCCTTCGCAAGGACTTGTACACAGAGTTGTTTTGGAGACTGCTTCTAGAAAAAGTGACAAAAGACACTTTCTTAAATGGAGTTGGCCAATCTATACTCTAATGGCTTATGTTATTATGACCCAGCTGGTTTTTCTGACCTTTTGGCTCTTATTCTTGCTTTTACTAATGTGTATCTCCAAGGCCCAAATTTTCACTTCTATGAAGACAACCCTGACCTGATTGGTCCGGTAAGTTAGCATGATCATGTTGGGAAGAATTTAGATACCAAAAGACTCGTAACGTATTTGTCAACTTTTACATATTATTAACTTTATGACTCTTGGTCATAAAATACCTTCTATGGAAGTAAGCCACCCAAACCTCTTTATTATTTTTATTATTATTTTAATATTATTTCATTAAATGCTAAGTATCTTTTGAATTTAGGAGTCTTTTTTTAAGTTTATTTATTTATTTTGAGAAATGTGAGAGGGAGGGAGCGAGCGAGCATGGGGGAGGGGCAGAGAGAGAGGGAGAGAGAGAGAATCCCAAGTAGGCTCCATGCTGTCAGCACAGAGCCCGATGCAGGGCTCCATCTCATGAACCATGAGATCATGATCTGAGCCAAAATGAAGAGTCGGGTACTTAACTGATTGAACCACCTAGGCAACCCTAGGAGTCTTTTAAAGTGCTACCTAAGAGAAATTTTTTATGTAAAAGTAATCACAATAGATACAAGCTAAAAGGCCAAGGCAAAAAGTAGTGGCATACGGTAAAAGATTTGAAAAACGTCATCTAATTATTCTATAAAAGAAAATACAATAAGAAGAATGTAGAAGTGGCAACATTTTCTAAAAATTGCATTTCATTCATTAATATATATTTTATAACTTCACTTTAAGCAGTTCCTTACAGTGTACAGCTTATGAATACATAAACATTATTTTATCTACATGCATGCTCTTAGACAAATCTACTTAAAACATTTGTGGTTTTGATGTGAGATTTTGCAGCTCTGAAGCTTGATTTCCTTTTCAAGCTCTGCAATTTGCTTGAAGTTATTTATATAAGGAACACCAAATTAGCTTGTTATACTTAGAGTCACTCAAGTATGCCCAACTTGCGTTTCCAGGTTTGAACCCCATGCTTTCAATTTAATTTTTCCCATTGCTCTCTCTGGCTTCTTTAAAGATTAAAAATGACATATATTTTTAGATGTTTTCTAGCTATACTCAGAAAATTTACCTAATTCAGAAGATTTTACCTTTGATTCTAAACCCATTTCTTTTTTCCTGGAAGATGGTGAGAGTCTGAAGATTTAAACATCTCTCAGGATTTTGCATCTATTCCAAAACTGCATACTTACAGGAGCAACTCTTACAGTGTCTATTCTTTTAATACTGGATTATACTCAGGCCTTTAGTATGGGTATTAGAGGTACTCTTAGGAGATTTTTTTTATACTCTTATGCCTTTTTTTGGACATTAATCTGGTTCCTGAATAGCTCTTCATGTTCTTCTGTAGGCAGCTCTTCATATTGTCAGAAACATTCTCTTCATTTTACTTAATAATTGCTCAGACATTTACTCTTCTCTGTAAACGTCCTGGTAATTTTCAGCTGGAAACAACAGAACTTCTGCTCTTTGAAGTATAACTTGGACAATAGAAAATTTATTATTTATTTATTTTTAGATGTTTTATTTATTTTTGAGACACAGAGAGACAGAGCGTGAGCAGGGGAGGGGCAGAGAGAGAGGGAGACACAGAATCTGAAGCATCCCCCACGCTCTGAGCTGTCAGCACGGAGCCCAATGTGGGGCTTGAACTCACGGAGTGTGAGATCATGACCTGAGCTGGAGTTGGACGCTTAACCGACTGAGCCACGCAGGCGCCTCTGAGGACAATAGAAAATTTAAAGTAGGAAACAGTGTGCCTTTAGACAGTATTTTCCAAGAAAAAGCCCATGCCCCCACTCTTTTCTTTGACCTCAATTTTTAAATCAAAGTAACTAATATATACTATAAAAATAAAATAGTACTGAAAAGCTTCTACTAAAATGAAATGATTCCCTCATTCTTCCAACCTACCACTCCTGGCCCTCAGCCTTTCTAAAGTCCACAATGTTTAACTGAGGGTTGATTTGTAATGATTTCCCATAAAAGTCATCTCTAAAAAATATAATTCAACTACTGTACTTGATTTATAATTTTAAACATCTATTTGTGTACTTCCTGGTAAAACAGATACAGTTTACCTCACTGGCATCCTGCCACACATATAAAGTTGTCACGTTTGGATTTGGATTTTGTCAGTTTTTGGTGTCATGTCCATGGAATCATTGCCAAGACTAATGTCATAAAGATTTTTTCCTATGTTTTCTTCTAGAAGTTTTACAGCTTCAGGTCTTATATTTAAGTCTTTAATCCATTTAGAGGTGATTGTTATGTATGGTATAAATAAAGATTCAGTTGTGTTCTTTGGATGTGGCTATCCACTTTTCCCACCACCATTTGTTGAAGAGGCTATCCTTTCTCCATTGTGTATTCTTAAATTTTTTTTTTTTCAACGTTTATTTATTTTTGGGACAGAGAGAGACAGAGCATGAACGGGGGAGGGGCAGAGAGAGAGGGAGACACAGAATCAGAAACAGGCTCCAGGCTCTGAGCCATCAGCCCAGAGCCTGACGCGGGGCTCGAACTCACGGACCGCGAGATCGTGACCTGGCTGAAGTCGGACGCTTAACCGACTGAGCCACTCAGGTGCCCCTCTATCTTATTTTTAAAAGATTGCCTAATATCTCTCTCTCTGCCAGTCAATCTTTATGTTTATTTCTGCTTACTTGTATTGCCCTTGTTTTTTGACTGATACAGCTTTTCATATCACATTAATTAGCATTTTATGTGTTTCTTTTTAATTTGTTTATGGGTCTATTGCTCTTTTCTCAATTTTTTTTTAAATTAATGTTTATTTATTTTTGAGAGAGAAAGACAGAGCCAGAATGGGGGAAGGGCAGAGAGAGAGGGAGATACAGAATCTGAGCTGTCAGCACAGAGCCCTACACAGGGCTCAATCTCATGAACTGCCATATCATGACCTGAGCCGAAGTCGGATGCTTAATTGATGGAGTCACCTAGGCATGCCTCTTTTCTCTGTTTTTGTATTTATTTTTTTTCAGATTGGATAATTCTCCAAAGGTTTAGAATAGTGGTCTTCTCCATTCAGAAAGTAAATCTCTAAAAAGCTAATTGGAAATTCTGTGGGCATAGATGGAGCTTGCTGACTGCTAGAGTTTATCTGCAGTGTTTTAGGTAGTTTGCAAGCAATTTAATTTGGTAAACCTACCACTGACAATAAAATGCTGTAGTAATTTACCTGGAAAGATAGCTGCTAATCTTTTATGTGTTTGTGTGCTTGTGCCTTATTTGTGTATTTATTTCAAATCAATGTATATTTATTATTAATTATTTGTAGGAGAAACAATTAATATAACTATAGATTTTTGCAATTACATTTTACTTAAAAGTACCAGACAATAGATTTGTTTAATTTAATTCTTTTTTTATGTTTATTTGTTTATTTTTAAATGTTGTGGTTTTTTTTTAATTTATGTTTGAAAGAGAGAGAGAGAGAGTACAAGTCAGGGAGGGGCAGAGAGAGAGGGAGACACAGAATCCAAAGCAGGATCCAGGCTCTGAGTTGTCAGCACAGAGCCAGACGCAGGGCTCGAATCTGTGAACCATGAGATGATCTGAGCCGAAGTCAGACGTTTAACCGACTGAGTGACCCAGGCGCTCCAGGTTTGTTTAATTTCTAATTTATAGGTATCGTAGACAAATTTCGTTGGTTGCTTTCTCCATTTTGAGCTAGAAGAAGTAAAGCAAAGTGAGATTATTTTCTCACTACTTCTGTTGAAGAATTTCATCTCAAAATTGATATGGTAATATAACTCTATCACTCACATTTGGAAACTTATCGAGATTTTAATATTAAAACTAACATGTTTTGTTTCATAAATCAAAAATTAGCAAGTAATGTTTATGACTATGAATATGCAATTGAGAGTTTCTTTCTAAATAATCAGAGAAGTAAACACAATTGAAAATGATGAGGATTAGTAAAAATTACACTGCTGTTCAAAATTTTGTGTTATCAAAAACAGAATATATATTCTTGTGTTTGTTTACAGCCATGATTTCCTTGATTTAGTGTAATCAGAGGAGGAAATAACCTTCCATTTATAAGTTAATTTAAAGCCAATTGGAACCAATGTGCTATCAACATCATTGTCTTTAATTAGTGTTTACTGAGCATCCACGTAATTTATAATATTGGCTTAAGTTTGAGCAGTCCTGGTTCCTGTCATTGGATAGCTTTTGACCCACATTAAGGAAATGTATTACACAGCATCAGAATAACTACATAGCATATGGTGGGGGGCAGGGATACTGAGTTTGTTGGTGAAGCTTTGCCATATTCTTGCCTGTCACAGAAATGTTCATACAATAGTTTTGACACGTGGGAAGTTAGGGTTTTAGCAGAGATAGAAGAAATTTTTTAAGCTATTTCAGATGTTGTAAGGGTAGTTAGATGAAATTTTGGAAGCATAAAAGAGAAAAATCCATTCAGCTAACAATAACATCAACTTGACTCAAGCAACACATCTCTACAGATCATTAGTAAAGTAAAAGGAGGCTTTGCCATGGTTGATGGCAGCCTGGAAAATTATCCCATAAAGTGCCCCAAGAGAAGGAAATAAACCTGAATGAAAAAGCACAGTTAGGATAATTGGCATGAAGGTATGAGTTAGAAAGTTCCCTAAGCCAGCATCTAAGAAATGAGAATAAACAACATATTTATTAAAAAAAAAAATACTGAAAGTCCACTATGTGGATTTCTTTCTTTAAAAGAGGAAACTATATGCAAAAATAGGAAGAAACAGTATTTTTTTTTAATTTTTTTTTTCAACGTTTATTTATTTATTTTGGGGACAGAGAGACAGAGCATGAACGGGGGAGGGGCAGAGAGAGAGGGAGACACAGAATCGGAAACAGGCTCCAGGCTCTGAGCCATCAGCCCTGAGCCCCACGCGGGGCTCGAACTCCCGGACCGTGAGATCGTGACCTGGCTGAAGTCGGACGCTTAACCGACTGTGCCACCCAGGCGCCCCAAGAAACAGTATTTTAAAAAATATTTATGCATTTGAGAGAGAGAGACAGAGAGAGACAGAGACAGAGGGCAAGCAGGGGAGGGGCAGAGAGAGAGGGAGACACAGAATCTGAAGCAGGCTCCAGGCTCTAAGCTGTCAGCACAGAGCCCGATGTGGGTCTTGAACCCATTAATGGTAGGATCCTGACCTGAGCCGAAGTCGGACACTTAACTGCCTGAGCCACCCAGGAGCCCCAGGAAGAAACAGTATCTTAACATCTCATATCTTCAGGGGTAGATTTTCAAGGAAAACATGAGAATATTGTTTCATATTCAAAGTGGTTGAAGGCAGAGAGGAGATTGTGTAGCACACATCGAATGGTTTGACATAAATTTGCAAGCTTCAACTGGCATATCCATAAAAGGAATCGTACTGAGAGGTGGCACTGGCAGAGTTGCTAACAGTTCAGATGATGGAACCAGGTTACCTGAATTGGGATTCAGCTTCCCTGATTTCTGCTATTTGACTTTGGGCAAATCGCTTCACCTTTGTGTGCCTCACCATGGTACCTAACTCATAGAGGAGTTTCCAAGATTAAATAAATAAATATATGCAAAGCACTAGAATAGCGCCTGGTTCATAGCCCTAGCTGTTATTTTTATCACCATTATTAATTTTCCTTTGTCCAACGTATGTAAAACAGTTTTACATATTTTTGGATACTTATTTTTCTTACTTTGGCTTTGTTTCTCCATTCACCAAGTCAGCAGTACTATTAAGTGCCTGACTCTGGAAATATGTAAGATGCATCAATCAATGCTCATGGGGAACTTCTATTTAGTTAGTAAATAAAGACCGTAGTGGAGTAAAATTTTGATTTTAAATCATGAGGTTTTCAGTGCCTTTCCCTACCTCCCCTTCCCTTATCTTTCAGGCTTCATTAATGGCTTTTTGTATGTACTGCCTTGAGGTGTAGGTTTGCTACTTCATGTATAAAGAACAAAAGAACAATTTTGAACTTGAAAATCTTAGTATTGATTATTAAGAGCAAAGTCTGAAGGATTTGGAGAGTGGGTTTAGTCAGTAACTACACAGTAGAAAAGAACAGAGGACAAAGGAAGACATTTTGATTCTAGACACATTAACAGAAAAGACCTAGGAGGCAGGAAGGGAGCTTGGTTAAGAGGAAGGAGAAAAAGTAATTAGAGATTAATGAGGAATTCCTCCCACTGCTTCTTTTCAGGCTGCATTCCATGCCTTGGAGGGAAATGATAGGGCAGCAGACATTTTTTAAGGGGGATCCCAGGGCATAGAGGATTTGTGTCTTTTTTTCTCAGGCTGTGGTCTAAGGGCGCTGGATCCCTTACAGAGAAGCTCAGCATGGAGCCAGAGTATGGATCAGCAAGGGAGTTAAGAAAAGGAGCAAGGGAGGAGATTAGGTATAAAAGGAGACTGAGGAGGCTTCCTACTCTCCCAAAGCCAGCGAATTTTGGAATTTGGCGAGAGTTTTCAAAAAGAGCCTAGAAATGAGAGAGAGAGAGAGAGAGTGACAGAAAAGTGAACAAGTCTTTGCCACTTGAATGAGGAGGACCTGGATATGTCCACTGAAAACAAAGGTCTCTGGATGTCAGCTACCCATGTTGTCTTGGGAAAGGCCAATGGTAAGAACTGGCTGACCCATCACATCACTGCAGAAACCTGGGAGAACAGAGGAGGGTCACAGACCTAAAGAGCCCCTCTCTTCTGCATCCCTTCCCTACCTTGATTTCTTTTACCTTTTTAAAAATGTTTATTTATTTTAGAAGAGAAAGAGAGAAGGAGAGGGAACATGCACATGAGCTGGGGGGGGGGGGGGGGCGCGAGCAGAGTGAGAGGGAGAGAGAAAATCCCAAGCCGACTCCGTGCTGTCAGCACAGAGCCTGATGTGGGGCTCGATCTCACAAACCTCGAGATCGTGACCTGAGCCTGAGCCAAGATCAAGAATTAGCCACTTAACCAATGAGCCACCCAGGCACCCCGCCCCCCCTCCCCCCGCACCTTGATTTCTGTGATGCTACCTGAGCCCCCACTAAAGCTGAAGTTACCCAGACAGAAGGGAAGAGGGTGGAAGTGAAGGGAAGGAATTCTTCACTGACCACTGAAAAGTTACAGAAAAAAAAAAAAGTGTTTTTTTTTTAAACATGGAATTGACAGGCTTTTAAATTTGCAAGATTAAGTGATTTTTGTTTTGTTTTGCTATTGAGAGCAAATGGAAAACCATCAACAGTGCAGCATTCAGCTACAGGGAATTACCCGTGCATCTTTCTATACCCCATTTTTACCTGTAACCATTATCCCAGCTACACTTACAATGAATACCTCAATAGCAATACAAGTAGTATGACTGACCCAGAATCGGCAGTCTGAAAACAAAGGACTGGAAAGATGGAGTGGAAAGATGAGCTCCTTAGGAAAGGGTGGTATGAACCAGAATGCTCACAAGGTGTATGAGTTTCAAATAGCCAGGGAGTGAGGGAATGGCATTTGGGGTCGGAGTCAACGCCTATGGGCAAGATGTAGGCATGGGGGAAGTCCAGTCGGCAAAAAGAAAATGCTTTAGGGAGTAGTCAGATTATTTGGAGCTTAATTCCTCATCGCAATGGAGGAAAATATTAAGGAACAGCTGATAGGTTTTCTGCCTAAAATATAGTATTATCTTAGAAGCCTTGCATACAGTGATCTCACTATTACACAAAAACCATCATTTCTCAGAGAGGTGATCCAAACCCCTCTTTCTCTTCTGTGTTGGAACTCAGGGCCCTCCACTGCTGGCTACGCAGCATCAGACACATGACCTAAGCCCTCTGACTTGAGTTTCTTCATTATAAAGTATGGAGACTGAAGATAATCACCTCATATGCTTGTTGTGATGATTGCACAAGCTAACAGTTGCCTGGTACATAGTGCGTACGCACTATCTAATATCAGCAAAATATTTGTTCTAAATAAACCTCACCACCCTCGGGAAAGCTAAGTACTAAATATTCTAGGGCTTCCAGATTTCTGGGCTCAGTAGGGGACACAGAACCATGATTTCAGGTCTGGGCTAACAGGTTATGTGAATAAGAGATGGGAGGACTTTCCATGTAACTCTGACTTGCAATTATAAGTAACATTTCACTGCTCCCCCTTCTTTGTTACAAACAAGGATTTTGTTGGGCAGCTTTGCCTTCCCAGGAATTTTCTATTTTGAGGTTTTCTTCCTGGCCTCTTGTTCACTTCTAAGTGTCTTTTGGGAAATGTTTTGTTTTGTTTTGGTTTCAGATAAGTGTTTCTTATTGTATAGATTGGTTTTTTTCACTGATTTGAGGATTCTCTGACAACTAAGCTTTTAGAAGCCTGTTCAAAACAACAACATAATCCGTTTAGCATTCATCCATTTAGGATCTTTTACCTTTTAGTCATTTAGAAAAGGAATGTAAAATAGCAGAATATTCAAGAGAGGACTCAGAAACTCAGTGTTAGTTCACAGAGACATGTGCTGGTGACATTTTTCTTCTAGCTTGCTGCTGGGGTATCTGGGACAGAACTCAGCACAGCACCTGGCTTATCATAGGCATTCAGTAAATCGCACATTCTCTTTCTCTTTCCTTTCCTTTGAACGTGTTGATGATAAATACTGACATATTGATGGTGAACACTGAAATGATTTTTGTTGAGAAATTCTATCGACTCCGCTTTCAACGTACTTTCAGAATCTGGAGATGTTTCACCTTTTCCACTGCTTCCACCGCAGTCCAAGCAACCATCATATCTCGCTGGGATCTTTGCATCTGCCTTCTAATTGACCTTCCCCTTCACCCTTCTCCGACATGCTGACCTCCTTGTATTTCCTGAGTGTGTCAAGCCATCTTGCTTCCATGGGGTCCTGGCCCTTGCTATTTATTCTCTTTGAAATGACCCTCCTTCACAGCCACGTGGTTTGCTTCACTGCTTTCATGTTGTCAAACAATTGTCATCTACCCAACAAAGTTTGCCCTGGTTATCTCATTTCAAATTGCTGATAGACACCTACCCATTGGCAGATCTCATTCCTCTAACAGTGTTCTGCCTTTTTTCCGTAAGAATTTCATCTTCGTATATACTATATAATTTATGTATTTATTAGATATTTGCTAAGTTTCTGTCTCCCTCCAACAAAGACAGAAATCCTTTTCTTCTTTTATTCTCCTTAATGTATCCCAAGGGCTAGAACACTACCTAGGACATAATAATCTCTGAGTAAGTATGCACAGAATAAATGAAAGACAGATATCTTTTGTTTTTAAAAAGATATGAAGAGGTGTTTTCAGTTCTTGGACATACAAATTGGTTCCTTTTGGATTATCTTATTATGGTTCAAAGATCATATTACTCAGTTGCATAGGGATTAAATTATATGGTAAAGGTTTTGAATTTGTGCAAATGGGATAAATGGTAGGAAATGTAGTGATCAGATTCATTATATCTCTCTCAACTTTGGGTTCCTTCTCTGTCACTCTCTCTTCCCAGGGCTAATGTGATTCTGTGTGTAGACTATGACCATACTTATCCATTCCACTCAGATATAAAATTGGTTTTGAGTGTCTGATGAAGTTTGCAAATCCAATATTTTCCTGAGTAAAAGAGCCAGTGCAAATTAAGTAAAAAAAAAAAAAAAAGGCAACTCTTAAAGTCTATATCACATCATCGAGCAAGATTCTATTTTATGTGAATTAAAGTTGTATGGAATTTCATTTTCCTTTGCTGCATATAAAAATGATGAAGATAAAGCCTATCTTAGACATAGGAATGTTTTAACGTGGGAAGTAAAGCCATTCTGTAAGATTTTCCAACTAAGCTTAAGTTTGATAGGAGGAGAGAATGACCATTTGGTAGAAATTGTGAAATACTAAAGGTATGAATGTGGGTGGATTTGGGAGAGATTTAGCTCACTGATCCAGGAGCTCTTTGAATAAATATGTTTTACAGAATCAGACTGTTGAATGTTTGCCATGTGACAACACTTGTCCCATCTGGGAGGGATGGATTACTACTGTTTCTCAAGAATGGCATACAAGGCATTCAGGTTATATTCCATTGAGGAAATATGTCCAATTTATAAGGGAAGGACATAGAAGTTTGAAATGAACTGAGAATTTTTAATACTTTTCTTCCCTGTAAAAAAAAATGCATGATAATTACTTATTAACATTTTTAATAGAAGAAAATTGTCATTAAATGCCCCCAAGAATATAAGACGGGTTATAATCAGATGCCATCCTGGGAGGTTATAATGAGGGGCAAGGGCTCAAGTTTCTGCTTCACTTTGAGGAAGTGTCACCACGTGCTATCAGTGGAACTTGGCCATAGACATGCCTTTCTTTTCTTCCACTTTCTCTAAGATAAGAGTACCTCATTTGCTCAGAATTTATACATTAAATGAAGAAGTCTCACCAGAAGCTGGTCAAGAGGTTAGTGTGGGTGACACGTCATTACCACATGAACTGTAGAATTTAGTAGAAATTTTAAAAATCACACTATGACTGATTTCGATCTCTTTGAGCTCTGATTATTTTTTTTTGCTTTTGAAAAGAGGCTATTGATTACTAAAGACTGGTGAAAAGAAGAGAGTTTTCCTGATTTTGGCAAGGATTTCCAAAGAGAAACTTTATTGTATAAGAACTTGGATAATGTGGGTATAAGTTACATCCGATTCACAATGAGTTTTTAATATATAGTTTACTAGACTAACCAAGACTTGGAAGTAAGAAAGGCAAAGGACAACTATCTTGAATGCGGATCTGTGTGGTTATTGGGGGGATTTAATACGTGACACACTATTGGGTAACTTCACCGTTTGGTGGCTATTAGTCTAGTGATTATCTCCCAGGAGGCATGTTATAAGACCTCATCAGAATTGTAAAGGCAGAATTGTTGGCATTAGAGGAAACATACGTTGTTTAAAAAGCCATATGCAACATTACATTCTCATACACTGAATGAAAAAGGAACTGCCTATTTTTAAAATTATGAGCTACAAAAAAACTATCTTGACAACAGTTTAGGTAGTGAAAATATGCAGCTGATAAGGTAGGAAAATATTTGGGGAGAGCTATGCAGTTAACAAGATCAGTGGCAGGGGTACCTGGGTGGCTCAGTCAGTTAAGCTCCTGACTTTTGATTCAGCTCAGGTCATGATCTCACAGTTCATGGTTCATGGTTCCTGAGTTCAAGCCCCACATTGGGCTCCTCGCTGTCTGTCTCTCTCTCAAAAGTAAATAAACATTAAAAAAAAAAACAAAGAAAATAATTTCTAAGGAAATAATTACATGTGAATTGAAGCTATTTAAGGTTATTAAACTTAAATTAAGCTATTTTATAAATAAAAAATACCAATTAGAGGCTTATGAACCTCCTTTTTAAGCACTCACTTTTTTTGTGGGAAGACCTTTAAAAGAAGTGCTTATAATTTAATAAAATTTTTGATAATCAACGTAATTTTCAGGAAACATTTTAGAAAATTTTGGAGTAAAATCTATCTCAGTTTTTTTCTAAAATATGTGAGCATGTTTCACACTAAATTTTCCCACTGTTACCAACACTCGTTTGTAAATCTTGTTTCTCTGCACTTTTGGCTGTGAAAATATAACAGTGCAACAAGCTAGATGGTAAAAGTGTGTCCTATCTTCAAATTTATTTAGAATTGAAAATATTATAATAGGGCGCCTGGGTGGCGCAGTCGGTTAAGCGTCCGACTTCAGCCAGGTCACGATCTCGCGCTCCGTGAGTTCGAGCCCCGCGTCGGGCTCTGGGCTGATGGCTCAGAGCCTGGAGCCTGTTTCCGATTCTGTGTCTCCCTCTCTCTCTGCCCCTCCCCTGTTCATGCTCTGTCTCTCTCTGTCCCAAAACTAAATAAAAAAAAAAAAACGTTGAAAATATTATAATAAACAACGGACTCACATTTGTGACTCAGCTGTTATCTTGATTGAAGTGAAAAGAAAAGATTTCTTTAATATTAAAACAATAGTTTCCTTTTATAATCATTGCTTTGTGTTGAGATTTTTCTGAAAGTTTAAATAGCATTAAAGGAGAGCAAGACTTTTAAAAAAAAATTTTTTTTTTTAACGTTTATTTATTTTTGAGACAGAGAGTGACAGAGCATGAGCAGGGAGGGGCAGAGAGAGAGGGAGACACAGAATCGGAAACGGGCTCCAGGCTCTGAGCTGTCGGCACAGAGCCCGAGGCGGGGCTCGAACCCACGGACCGTGAGATCATGACCTGAGCCGAAGACGGACACTTAACCGCCCAAGCCACCCAGGCGCCCCAAGACTTTTTTTTATTATACTAAAATGCACAGAAAGTTAGAAAGAAAATAACATACGAAGCACTACTTGTGAATTCAAATTCCTCTTGCTTCACTTGCTACTGAGAGTAAATATGTAGTATTTATAGTGGAACTCCGGATCTAGAGGTACTCTGAGCCACTACGTACTTGGGATGCAGAAAACCTAGTCTCTCTTTTTCTGGAATCTTCTCCATTCCTTAGTACTTATTCTGTCTGCAGTTACTGGGGAGAGGACTCGCCCGCCCATAAATATAAATGTGAGAGTCTGTCTGAAGCTTTTTACTTCCTCTGCTGTGGTATCCACAGCTTAGCCGTCCTTGTGGGGCTGACCCCACCTCCCACCGACTGCCTGCCCTTTTGATAAGCCCTCTAGGGGTTTCTCTCTCTGTGTCTTACAGAGGAACTCCTGCTCTTCTTCCACCAGCTCTTAGACACAGTTCTTTCCTTTATGATAGAGTCATCTCTTTCCCAGAACCTGCAAACCTGGAGAGATGCTGAAGTGACACAGGGCTACCGAGGAAGCAGACCGAGTAGGGTGTTGGCAAGGTGGAGTCTAACTCCGTACCTGGAATAAGTCCCCTTCTCTGCCTGCCCCCGCAATATCCATGTCTTGCATCTCGGACTGACCATTCATACTGTAATTTCCCCTCTTCTTCCTTCTTTCCTCCCTCCCTCCCTCTTCCCTCTGTCCTCTCTCTCACCTTTCCTTCTTCCCCTCCTTCCTCCCTCGCTCTCTTTCTTCTTTCCTTCCTTCCTTTCAATATATTCTAAGCACCGATGTGGCCAGGTATTATGTGAAATACTTCCTAAACTTATTACCACAATCTAAACGCATTTGCATCTAAACATATTTGCATATTTGCAAATTTTAAGAGGAAACCTGTCACCCTCCCAACAAGTAAGTAGCAGGAATTCCCATTCTTTCCCCTTTTGTCATCCCAACAAGATTTGAAAACAAGACATGGGATCTTCCAATTCAAGAGATGTGCCTCAGCAAATGTTTCAATGTGTCTGAAACACAGAGAACCTTCTATTTCAGTAACACAGCGAGTGTGCTCAGTGCCCACAAACAATCTCTAGGGGGTGATATGGCTCAATGCTGCAGCTCTCGAGATTGTTACGCATGCAAAACCTCAGTATGATATTTGTAAGTTGTTTCTCTGACTAATGAACCGTTTCTAGGGAAAAAGTCACTGAAGAGAAAGCAGATTGTGTTACTTTATCATTCCTTGTTCCTCTCCTGTTTCTAGCATATGATAAATGGAAAGAAAGACGGCTCTCAGGACACAGAGTTCTAGTTAGTTTGAGAATAGAAGGAGAGTAGCATTTAGGACTAATGGCAGAGGAGAGGGTGCTGGATTCGGAGGAAATGCCTTGACTGGGTGATTTATTTTCTTGTCAAGTCTCACTGTGGAGGCAAGAGGGGGAAGATTTGGGAGTCTTCCTGATATTTTTTTTTTTAATTTTTTTTTTCAACGTTTATTTATTTTTGGGACAGAGAGAGACAGAGCATGAACGGGGGAGGGGCAGAGAGAGAGGGAGACACAGAACTGGAAACAGGCTCCAGGCTCTGAGCCATCAGCCCAGAGCCCGACGCGGGGCTCGAACTCACGGACCGCGAGATCGTGACCTGGCTGAAGTCGGACGCTTAACCGACTGCGCCACCCAGGCGCCCCAATCTTCCTGATATTGATTGAGGCCATGGTTAGCTTCCTTCTCCTAGATTTTAGAATGGGTCAAGAGCATTCCATGACTGAGAAAGATTCTTAGGTGTGTGACTATTTGCTGTGCTGCATTAGTGAGCTGACCCTGAGGAAGAGGGACTCAGCCAGAGGACTGAGAGGGGTAGAGGGATGAGGATAGAGAGGAGAACCAGACTAGGTTCACTGCCAAGACCCATCTAACCCCTCAGGATACTTTCTGTGTAAATGCTGTGAGGCATTGTTGGATTATTATTATAATATGGACATTGTAGATCACGTGATTTTCATTGATATTATGTTATTTTTTAAAATCTTAAAATAGGGGCACCTGGGTTCTCAGTCAGTTAAATGTCTGATTTCGGCTCAGGTCATGATCTCATGGTTTGTGAGTTCAAGCTCCGCGTCAGGCTCTGTGCTGACAGCTTGGAGCCTGGAGCCTGCTTCGGATTCTGTGTCTCCCTCTGTCTCTGCACCTCCCCCAGTCTCTCTCTCCTTCTCTCTCTCTCAAAAAATAAACATTACAAAAAATCTTTTAGATCTTAAAATAACTTTTAGAAATGAATAGCCTTAAGGTCTGGGCAATTAAAGATAACACGACTCTATAACATAGCAATTTTCATGCCATCAGTTCATTTAACTAAAGGTTATATTGGCACTTACTGAAAAAAGTCAAACTGTCAAAGGGTTTTGTAGGCAAACTAACGTATGTGTGATATAGCCATATCTTGTCAATAGATAAGAGGAGCAGAAACAATACCTTCGAAGTAAATTGTATTTTCAAGAAATACCAGTTACTAAAAACTTGAGGAAGCTTTGCAAAATTGCTTCATCTCTGAGGCCTAGAGCAAATCAGTGGAACAATTTTGTCCCTCTTTCTCAAGAGGGTATTACTTGTATCACCACTGGGCTTTGTGCTCTCTAGTCATTGTGCCTCCCTGTAGGACCTGAAGAAGGCTTGTATTCTGGTATCAGGAGAGGCTAACTGATGTCACCAAAGGCAGGTTCACTGTAGAGCTAATGAAACTTCAACTCTGGAGCCCCTCCCTTGCCCAAACCTCTGTGGGTGCTGAGGGTTTCTGGGAGTTTCAGGTGTTCTAGGTATGAAGGATAATCCAAGCTGTAACCGGGAAGCATTTTTGCGTAAGAAATCCCGGCAATTGCCTAAGCATGTCTCAGAAAAAAAGGGACCTAAATTTGTAAGGTTTCTATCATTTATCAGGATTTTAAAAGTCTCATTTAAATGTTTACTTGGGTGAATTTTGTATTTGTAACTTGTATTATTTTCTTGAAGACAACCTCTCAGATTGTGTGTGCGTAAGTTTGACAAAACCTGGCTTCGCCCCCAACTGTAATAAGTGGATGCAAAATGCATAAAATTCAAACACAATGCAAATGTGTTTTGCTCATATAATGCTACAGAATAGGTGAACAGGTTGGTGGGGAGCCCTCCTCCATAGTCTTTCAGGGATGTAGGGTAAAGGATATTCTGCCATCCTCGGTATGGCTTCTAAGGTAATTGTGGGGTCATCAATATTCCAGACAGTTGGCGGGGGAGGGGGGCACTGGTGCAGGGGAGGATTCTGGGGGCTAGCTTGGGCAGTGATGCTTTTCACTTTTGTTCACATTCTGTTCGGTCAGTCGTATTCCATAACTACATTGAAGCGAGGCAGGGAAATGTCATCCAGCGGGGTGCTCAGGAAGGAGAGGAGAAGCCCGATTTGGGTTAAGTCTGCAACAAGCAAATCCGTTGAATGTTTTTGATGATCTAGGTACACAGATTATACAGATGTACCTTTTCGTATATAACCATTTCGCTGAAGCATGAAGAGGACTTCTAAAAAATATATGGAAAGAGATTTAGAATCTCAGTCAGGAGCTATATTTACCCTGCAATTGTTTAATGAAACACACATACACTTAATGCTTATTTACATTCCGACGCAGACGAGTAACTGAGTCTTCTAAGCAGGAGTTGTATGCTCTAGACTTTAGAATTTAAAGAGACTGCTCACCACGTGGCATCAGAAAACGAGAAGATTAGAGGCCTCCTGCCTTCATTCGGTAATTGAGGTCAGGTGAGGACCCGGAACAACAGCGGCAGGGCATTTCTCAATCACCAACTCACTGTCGAACTAGGGAAAAATGCCCGATGGGGTGGAAATTAATTGTGTGATACCTTTTAGTGTGTTTGCTTAAAATGAATGTGCAAATATCACAAGGATCGATGGTACACATGATGAAGTCACCGCACACGGAATGAGGATTTAGAATGCATAGAAAATCCACTGGTTAGCAAAGAAAGTGATTTGCAAAGTAAAGGCAGAGGCCCCTAAAATGAGAACTGCGTTGCTCAATATATAGAATTTTTTGGAGAATCACATTGATGAAGTAATGTATATAGATGATCCTTATTAATTATAAAGCACTACAGAAATGCAAAGGATTCTTAATTGCTGTTTTTGAGGACTATTCTAAAATTTTCATTAGGATCTCCTCCCAACCTAAACAGTATGTAGTAGATGTCCAAAACTATATTTGTTTGAAAACAGTTTTATAACTTCAGATTTTTTTTCAGTATTAAAACTCTAAAACTTATAATTCTTCAGTGGAAAATATGTTTTGATATATATTTGCTTTGCACATGACTTTCCGGAAAGGCAGCTAATACTTAAGAGTAGAGCAAATTGAGCCTGAAAGCTGTATTTGCTCTTGAGATGCAAAATACTTTTTGTTCCTCAAGCCATTTTTTTCTTTCCCCTTCAAAAATTCTCATCAAAGTTGGAGATTCAGCTTTATAAATCAGTCTGGTTTCCGTCTTCATTGGTGCAAATTTTCTGCTAGATAAAAGTAAGTAATCCTTACATGGTCTTATTACTACAACCTGGAAGAATGTTGAAAATTATAAAAGATGGGCAAGAACATGAAGTTTTAAATAATAAATAATAAATCATCAGTAAATATAAGCAGCAAATATAAGAAGCAGCTTAATAATTGCAAAGCCGTTGCCAGGAATTTTATATAGAGAGAAGCTAATAATATGCTCCAATAAGAGCCTTGATTATACATTTCAATCACTAGTTATTGGTTTGGTTAAGGTATAACATATGGGGACTGTAACTTATAGCTCGTGATAATGCCTAATCCTTTTCCTTTCTAGTTGATTCTGTCCAAAGCTTCTGATTCTCATCTATCCAATGCAAGCATTAACTAAAAGACAGTGATTACTAGATTTTTTGTGTGTGTTCAAATGTATTGGGAAGTTCTGTGCCCTATGCTAATCCTGTCCTGAAAATTTCAGGTTTATTTTTAAGAAGCTTTTTTATATGCAAAAGAATATTTACAGTAGTTCAGAAACTACTACACCATTTGAAAGCAAACAGGAAGTTTTAAGAGTATTTTCAGTAAAAAAATAACCCAAAAGACCTTAAAACAGAATCTCTATATTTGAGGTCAAGAAGGTGGGGGGAAAGTAATTAAATAACAGAAGTCACCAAATAGCACAAGGCCACTGGATAACAAGATAAGTAATAAGGAACAAAATTAATAGTACAGATAACAACTATATTTTTTATTACTTTTTAAATGTTTATTTATTTTTGAGAGAGAGAGACGTAGAGCACAAGTTTGGGATGCACAGAGAGAGAGGGAGACACAGAATCCGAAGCAGGCTCCAGGCTCTGAGCTGTCAGTACCGACTTAACCGACTGAGCCACGCAGGCACTCCCAGATAACAACTATTATAAGAATAGTGGGAAGTCAAGGTGGGGTGGTATAGCTGGGGTGACTTCTTAAAGGAGGTGAAGTACATGCTGAGAAAGTGTGCTTCAATACAGACATAAGGAGCAGCAAAAGGATTTCACATATGAGGCTCAAAAAAGCAAAGAAAAAATCAAAATAGGAATTATTTTCCTTTTAATTAATTAATTAATTTCGAGAGAGTCAGAGACAGTGCAAGTGGGGGAAGGGCAGAGAGAGGGAGACGGAGAATCCCAAGCAGGCTCCTCAGTATCAGCACGGAGCCCGATGGGGTGCTCGAACTCATGAATCATGAGATCATGACTTGAGCCGAAACCAGGAGTTGGACACTTAACCCACTGAGCCACCCAGGCACCTCAGAATTATTAATTATTTCTATGAATAATGCAAAATTCTCCAGCAGAACAATGAGAAGATGAATAGGTGTACTTGAGCCATGCTTAAATGCCAGACAGAATGGTGACGGGGTGGGGGGGAGGTGTGCGGTGAGCTGTATCCCTTGAAATAATGGAGGTGGTCTTCTGCTCCCAGAAAAATGGAGTAGACATATTTTTATTTTTGATTTTTCCCATTAAGCAAAATGTGTACATGTACATATACAGGAAATGTAAGAAGACGCTGAAAGGTGGAGAGAGGAAGGCAGACCAGCTAGAAACCTAAGGATCAAAGGACCAACATGGTGATGAGTTACTTCAGTTTTATTTTTGCCTCATATATCCCAGACTTAAGAAGCCAGCAATCCAGAAACTCTAAGAGGCACAGAAGAAAACCAAACCAAACACCTCTGACGATAACCTGCTCTCTCTCTAGCCAAAGGACCGACCACAAGAGGATAAGCTAAGCAAGACAGAAAACCTTTAGACAATAACAAATAACTACTTCAACCAATCACACAGGAAAAAACTGTGGCTCTAACCCCATCCATGCCAGCAATGGCCAGGTGGGGAGCCTAGACTTCCACCCTCGCCAGATTGTGACAACGCACCCAATCTCCCTTGTAGGGTAAGTAGAGACCTTGGGCTTTCATCCTACTGAGTGGTAATGAGTCTACATAATGTTAGTAGCGTTGGTAGTTAGTGGTGTTAGCATAGTTAGTAGTAGAGGCTGCACAGGGAACGTTAACAAGGCTTTCTTATCAGTCCCAGGCAGAGAATTACCAGTGGAATCCCAGTGGGGAACCGGAACTCCCACCCCTAACCAGCAGTTAAGGACCAACTCCCACCCCCTCTCCAAACTTGGGAGTCAACAGGAACTGAGTGAGAAACCTGGATTCTTGAGCATTTATTCCAGAGAAATGAAAACTTATATTTACCAAAAAATCTTTACACAGACTAGTAGCTTTATTTGAAGTCACTAATCACGAGAAACAATCCGGATGTCCTTCAACTGGTGAATGGTTAAACAAACTGGTACGTCTGTTACCAAGCAGTTACCAAGTGTTAAGGAGAGGGTGGGAGTAAAGGGAAGTGTATGTGGTGGGGTGCCTGGCTGGCTCAGTCGGTAGAGCATGCAACTCTTGATCTCGGGGTTGTTTGAGCCCCACATGGGGTGTACCCATTACTTGAAAATAAAATCCTTAAAAAAAAAAGTGTATGTGGCTATTAAATGCAACATGAGACATGCTTGTGGTGATGAAACCCTTCAGTATCTTGATTATCAATACCAGTATGCTGTTCGTGATATTGCATTGTGTTATATTTTTGCATTGTCATAGTTTTCTCATTGGCGGACATTGGATACAGAATACACAGGATCTCTCTGTGTTATTTCTTATAGGTGATGAGGTGGCGGCATGGTTAAGCTGATGGATCGCTTAATCTGTCATGCCCTGCACACGTGGATTCAAATCCCATTGCTGTCAATTTCATGACATCGTGGCTACGGAGTGAGGTTTCAATGCTTTGTGGGTGAGAAGATTCGCCAGCTTTTGTTGGAAGTGGCTGCAGGGGAGAAAAAAAGAAGAAGAACAGGAGTGTATTATTTCTTAAAATTGCATGTGAATCTAAAATTACCTCGAAATTAAAATTTTAATTGAAATAAATGCGGAGCTAATTAGGTGGTTTTTCTGGTTTTCAAGAAGTTGCAACATCAGAATGGATTGGAAGTAAGAACCTGAAGGAAGAAGGCCAAATAGGAGACAAAAATCAAGTTATCAGCCATTCGTTGGAAAACCAACTCATCATAAGTATTGAAATATCTATTCCATTGATATCATTTTATTTCATAAGAATAGTTGACTGATTAGTGACAGTCAACAGTCGATAGTTGACTGATTATCCAAGACACTACTGTCCTTTACCAAAAAGAGCTCAATCTTCCCTCGGTTGAGGTTTCCTTCTCTGTAGAACTCAAAGACCAGCAGAATGGAAATATTGATTAAAACACAAACCATATTTAGCTCAATTACTGGAGCAGTAACAGAAACAGAACGGATCGTTGGAATGATTTTACCATAAACACGTTCTTTTAAGCAACAGGAGGTATGTATGAAGCATCGATATGTCAAATGACAAAATTTACTTTAAGCATAATCTTTAAGATCTGGAGAGTGGGACATGCCCAAACTCAGCTATGGAAGACGTTAAATATGAAACGCTTTTCTTTTAAGACTGTCCACTGCCCTTTTCTGCAACAGCTTCTCCCTTTTGCTAATTTCTTGGCCTCCATCTGTCAAATATTTTCTGCTAAGGGCTCCAGGAGGTCCAACCAGGAAGGACCTCTTGTGCTCAGGGTAATCTGAGAGTATTAATCTTGTGGAGTAGTTCTCAAACTTTGACCACAGAAATCTAGGATCATAGGTCTGTGAGATCATTTTAAGAGATCTGTAAGGTTAAAACTCGTTTTATCTTATTATTTTATTTTATTTTATTTTGCTTTATTCCATTTCATTTTATTTCATTTTATTGTTTTACCTTTCATTGTTTCATCTGCAGTAATGATGTAAAAGCCATGATAGGCAAAGCTGTTGACATCTTTGTCTAAATCAAAGCAGTGACATGAAAACTACTAGGTCTCTGTACATTTCACTGCCACAAACTGGCTGTTTTTCTTAAAGTCACTTTCACCTAAGAATGCCTTTGATGAAGCAATAAGTATTTATTTCATTAAATTTCAATCCTTGAGGGCAACTCTTTTAACATCCTGTGAGACAAAATGAGACGTTTGCATAGAGAACTGCGGCTGCATTCCAAAGAATGGTTGTCTTTAGTGCAAGCTCTTGTGTGATTAAGCTGTGAGCTCAACGAGTTGATTTTTTATTAGAACCACATTTTTGCTTGAACAAATATCTGACAAACTATGGTGATTCACACTTGGAATATTTTTGTGAAAATGAACAGAGTGAGCCAAATAGTTATTGTTGTAAATGATAAAATTCAAGCTGTCAAGCAAAGATTGGAGTTTGTGAAAACTTGTCTCAGCACTGCAAGCCTGCTGGCTTCCTAATACTTAAGACTTTCCTGATGAGACTGACGGTGATATTAGCAAATATGGTGTTCTGGTCTTGTGTATTCAATTTGGAAGATTTTTACAACTTAGCAAACCAGTATTTGTCAAATGATCAGTATATGGTGTTACAAAATAAAACATGGGAGAAGACCTGTTCAAAATGCAAGATAGAACAATGGATTGCAATGTATCACAATGCAAAACGTGATTAGTATGGCTTCAGATTCTGTGTTGCAGCTAATCATCAAAAAAAAAAAAGTTGTTGGGACGCCTGGGTGGCTCAGTTGGTTGTGCATCCGACTCTTGATTTCGTCTCAGGTCATGATCCCAGGGTGGTGGGATCGAGCCCCCACATTGGACTCATCACTGAGCGTGGGGTCTGCTTAAGATTCTCTCTATCCCTCCCTCTGCCCCCACTCATGCTTTCTCTCTCTCTAAAATAAAAATTAAAAAAAAAAAACCAACAAGTTGTGAAGTTTTGGTGTCATATCAAAAAGCATATCCGCAATTATTTGAAAGGACTACTAAAATACTCCTCCCTTTTCCAACTCTACCTGAGAGTTCAGTTTTCCTCAAATACTTCCATCAAAACAACACATTAAAACAGATCAAAAGTAAACAGTAAATCAGCGAAAACAGCTGCAATCTATTCAGCAGACACGAGACAGTTACAAAATGTAAAGTGACACCTTTCTCACAAAATTTTTATTTGGAAAAATACAGTTACCTTTTCATAAAATATGCAACTCGTGTTAATATCTAACAGGTTTGTTATCATTTTAAAACACATTAATAAATATGTTTACATTTTCTCTGTTTTCATTTCTAATGCTCTATGTTTATATCCTGCGCTTAAAAATGTCTTGAGGGACCTGGGTGGCTCAGTCGGTTGAGCATCTGACTTCGGCTCAGGTCATGATTTCACTGTTCGTGGGTTTGAACCCCGCATCAGGCTCTGTGCTGACAACTCAGAGCCTGGAGCCTGCTTTGGATTCTGTGTCTCCCTCTCTTCCTTCCCCTCCCCTGCTCACGCTCTCACTCTCTCTCTCTCTCTCTCTCTTTCTCTCTCTCAAAAATAAACAGTAAAAAAATTTTTTTTTTAATCTTTGCGGTCCTCAAACATATTTTAGAGTATAACAACGCTGAGATAAAAAATCATAAAAAGAATTTGCTCTAACATATTTATTCTCCCACATAATATTTGCACTTTACTGCCTTCCTCACTTTTTTAACCCAGAGGAGAGAATTTTAGTGGTCTTTCCAATATTATCACTGGGAACATGAGGGAAGTTGTTTCCATTAAGGAACATTTTAATGCCTCTCTGAAACATCTCTTTTCTCCAGAAGCATAAAATGATTCTTTGCAGCAGAAAACTCCACCTCCCTGAGGTAAGCCTCAGGTGGGTACAGGACTAGCAGGATTTACCTGTCCTTCTTTGTAGCTTCCAGAACG
Organism: Prionailurus bengalensis; assembly: GCF_016509475.1. NCBI lineage: Eukaryota > Metazoa > Chordata > Mammalia > Carnivora > Felidae > Prionailurus > Prionailurus bengalensis. The sequence continues at coordinate 72,519,030 of NC_057344.1, read as the reverse complement.
AGATGACATAAAAGCTAGAACTGGACTTATATTTACAAAAAAGGAATGCTACATATGGAAAGAGATTAGGATACGCAATCCCACTCACTGGCTATGTCAGTAAGGAAACTAAGACCCGGAAATGCTGTGTGACTCCTTTAAAGTCCTGTGACAAGTTGGCACATCTCAAGCTAGAACTCAATTTCCCTGACCCTTGTTTATTCCTATTGTTCTGTATAGCTTGAACAGAACTTCTGTTTTAAAATCGTCATTTTGCTGTTTAACATTATGATGGGGTTGACCTTCATCTCATCTCATCTCCGTTTAATGACTTCATCTTTCACACGATTTCTTGTGGGTAGAATTATACACAATTACTGGTAGCACAGCGTAAGTTCCAGAGCTATTGTTAACTTGAAAGGATGAGTAAGTGCAGGATGACCTTTGCTGATCAAATATAGAAACAGAAGAGGCCCCCTCGATTGTGAAGAGTGACAAATCGCTCAATGGATTGATGCATATCTACGTGTGTGTAGGTCTGTTGCCACCGGTGAACTTCACCGGCTGTGGAAAGTCACTGTGAGTTCCCATCAATGGCTAACTCATGCAGCTTTTGGTCTGACTCTTAACTTTTTCATTTCTTTCCATATTTTCTTTCCATGACATGGTTGAGACTAAGGTGTATGTTCTCCGCAGAACCTATGTGTGTCACGTAAAGCATCTTACTAATTCAAAGTTATGCAGTCTTTATCACTAAGAATATTTAGTGTGCTAGGAAAGAAGCTCATTTCATGAAAATAAGGCCAATCTCTACAGTTTAAGTTTCCTTTCTATATGAATCGCTCTTATTTTTGCTGTCTTCTGGTCATATATTGGATGCTTACCCTAGAAGGAATTCTCAGAGGCATGTAATTGATCATAGGAAAGAGTGAACACAATGGAATACCTGTAATGCCACAAATGGGAAAATAAACTTCAGAAATGGCTCTCCCGGTATTTCTGCGGCCATGCAGCGACTCTTCCACACACGCCACTGAACGTGACCATCAGGGAAATGAGTGGGTAACGTGGCACAATGTGTATCTTTGGCAATCATTTTTTAAATTTTATTAATGTTGGCTATACAATAATTTAATTCAGAGTACAGATTTACTTTGGGGCGCCCGGGTGACTCAGTCGGTTAAGCATCCGACTTCGGCTCAGATCATGATCTCAAGGCTCGTGAGTACAAGCCCTTCATGGGGCTCTGTGCTGACAGCTCAGAGCCTGGCGCCTGCTTCGGATTCTGTCTCCCTCTCTCTCTCTCTGCCCCTCCCCTGCTCACACACTGTCTCTCTCTCAAAAATAAATAAACATCAAAAAATTTAAAAAAAAGAATAGATTTACTTTGAAAATTAAAAATCCTGTATGGGGTGTGTGTGTGTGTGTGTGTGTGTGTGTCTGTGCACGATGGTGAGGGGAGGTGGTATATGTGGTGTGTATCCTAAAAATTCACCAGCACTTTATCATATGTCCTCAAAACTCAGTTGTTTTGAAAGGCTGAAAAAAGAATTCTGGAACCTTCAGATAGTTAAATGATCCTCTTATATTGCATCTGATAAATCACTTGGAACTATTGTGGGCATAACTATATAAAAATAACTGTAGTTCTGCTCCTCCTACCTTCCCTTGCCAACACACAAATACCCATAGAAACTCAATATTATCGTAGGATAAAAACCAACACATTTTGTCTAAGATTATTTGTATTACTTACATGGCCAACACTTATTTATTTATTTTTTAATAAATATTCTTGGCTATTTTTAGTGACCGGCAGGCTCATTCTGTTCCCTACAAGAATTCTATCTTCAGAGCTCCGTGATCTCTGACGGACTCTTCATACATTGGAATAGAGCAGTAACACTTTTTCCCCAAAGTGGAGTTCAATAAAGTCAGTGTATTTGGACCCCATTGTGGAGGGATCAATTATCCAAATGACAAATAAGACTTTTTATGAGACAATTTCCTCCTACAGAGTTCTTGCTAAAGACAGAGTTATAGAGAGGCTTTGAGTGCAAGTTATTAACGTGTTTATTTCTGCCTTTTAAAATCGGAATTTTAAAGCTATGAGGATCTTGGTGAACACACTTGCTTTGTTGTCAAGGACGAAGATGATAAATAGAAAAACCTACTCTGACTACAGGTTCTTTTCAAGTTTAGTTACCTGAATACCTCAACAGTATTGCCAATAATTATGCATGTCTATAATTAATATTAGTGAAGGTGTGTTAATTTCTGCAAGAATGGGAATATGATGATGCTATGTTCAAGACTGTTATTCCAGTCAATAATAGTATTGTTTAGGGTTTACAGAATTCTCAAGTATTTTAATGAACTTGAAGAAAAACATTAAAATGAACTGTAAAATGTTTATCTTCTTTTATTCATTCATTTAAATATTTACTGCCCACTTACTTTGGGATAATTACTCTTTAGACAATGGAGATCAAATATAGACTTAAAAAAAGATATGGTGTCTTCCCTCAAGAGGCTTACAGTCTAATGAAATCCAGAGACCACAATGGCTAGAGAATCAGCTTGTCAGACAGCTTCTAGGTTTATGTTACTGGGAATCATGTTTGGAATGTGCCATGGCATAATTAGAAGAAGTAGCTTGAAAGAAGAGTAATGAGGACTAAATAGAGTACGTTTACCTTTCAATTTTACCAAGACCTAGAATGTTCTAGAAAATGTTCTCCGTCATCTTTGGCCTAAAGCTGGTCAGAAGAAACCAAAAGCCAGAGAATAGAAATATCTTTTTTTTTTTAATGGTTGTCATAAATATATACACTGCTTAGGACACAATTATGAGAGGATATAATTCCAGGGCCAAAACCACTCCCTTCAGGAAAGCAAAACAACACACCTATTAAAGGTCTTTGACATGAGAATAATGTTAACTGCTCTGAAGAAAGTTGGAAGTTCTCTGATGCTTGACATTCTGTTGAGTGTTTGAAAGCTGTTTCATTAGTCCCAAACAGGCCCCAAAAGTAGGGGAGCAAGGTCTCAAGTACTTGGCAGAGATTACTAAGCAGAGATGTGTGAATACTATTCACAGAAGATAGTCCTGCCACGAGCCCTCGGGTGCACTTCCCTTCCCCTGTGGCTCTCAGCCATTTTTAATGCAGTCGTTTAGGTAACATGAGCTACTCTGAAGCTCTCCATGTTAGTGTTTACAGCTCTTTCTGATCAGAAAAGGGCAAAGGGCTGTGGATGTGGTAATACCTCTGTTCGGGTAGACATTGATGATCGCAAAGTGAACAGTAGATTTCTGAGGGGAAATTCAGCATGTACATATGCTGCAATCTTGTCAAAAAGCAAATAAACACCAAGACCCTTATTGAGCTTCTAGTGCTTGTTTAAAATGAAGAGGATAATAATGGTGGGGGGGGGGGGGGGGCGGGGGGCTAAGACAATGGGAAAGAGGAGGGATCAGGCAATGTTTAAAAAAGAAAAGTTTTGGGGCGCCTGGGTGGCGCATTCGGTTAAGCGTCCGACTTCAGCCAGGTCACGATCTCACGGTCCGTGAGTTCGAGCCCCGCGTCGGGCTCTGGGCTGATGGCTCGGAGCCTGGAGCCTGTTTCTGATTCTGTGTCTCCCTCTCTCTCTGCCCCTCCCCCGTTCATGCTCTGTCTCTCTCTGTCCCAAAAATAAATAAACGTTGAAAAAAAATTAAAAAAAAATAAAAAAGAAAAGTTTCACGAAGAGCACACGTTTTTCCCAGGGGGAATCCGTTTTTCGTTTAAATTCCAAGCAAAAAATTTCTCATCCCTCTGAAGGACTGTGAAATAATCCTAAACACCCCCATCCTCATATTCTACCCCATGCAGAAACCCTGTTCTTAGGGACCTGGGGAGTTTGTAACCTGGGATCTCCAACTATTGGGCGTCAGAACTTTTTGAAACGATAGCCAAAATACTGTGTTGTGTAAATGCGCATCTTCTATTGAATAAGTTTACAGCTTTAATTAACGTCTCGTGGGATCCTCTGACTCCAAAATGTTGAAAACCGCTGTTGCTGATAAAACACTGTTAATGAAGAACACAGATATAAAACAAAAGATTTAGTATAGACCAAGAGTGTTACAATATCACCCAAGCAGATACCTTCGGAATATGATTTAGACAGACATGTTTGCATTAAGAAAAATTGCGCCGAAGCTGCCCTTTGTACAAAACATATACAACTTCTTAAAGCTCACAGGAAGAACTCCTAAGCAGGAAGTAATTACATATAAGCAATGGGGATGAGAATAGGGCCATTTCAGTCCTAGAAAGTTAGATGAGAGATGATCAGATCAATCACATTGCAATTACATTGCATTCCTGGCTTTTATCATTTGCTGGGCACCTACTATATGGCAGTTAATGAACTAGACACTATATGTACATAAATTTAAGACATGTCATTTTCATAAGTAAAAATATGTCCTGTAAGTTTCTTGCTATTTGAGTGTTTTCTGTAGGTCGTTGATATGTGTTTCTGGGACTCAGGCCGTAAGATATAGTAATGCTATATTGGTCTGCTCAAGCTGCTCTATCAAAATATTATAGACTGGGTGAACCTAAAAGCTGAGAACAACAAGTAAACAGTTAATGGCACACACTTCCACAACCCAAAGCAAAGGGCTGGATCACTTATACCAGACGGACTATGAAATAGTGAAACCAACCCTGCTGATATCAGCTAATCCTCACCCCCAGCCTATATAACAGAGATAAAGAGGCCAGTGATGTCAGCGAAGATTATTTTGGAGAGAGTTGCTGATGTGCTATGGACTTGCCCTGCCCACCACCATGACTCCCGATAGAGAAAAATGGTAGAATGCTTCACTCTCACATGTGCCAAATGACAGAAAGAAGTTTCAAGACTACCTTTTAGAGGTTTGGGGATGCATTCCTTGAGGCCAGAGAGATGCAGGCTGGGCTGTTTTTGCTAAAAGAAATTCAACATAAGAGGCTTTCCAGAGCTGGAAGTACAAAAAGATATTGTATGAAGAGCAGGCTAAATTCTATCCATCACAATGTGAAAATATATCTTTGCTATGGATCAACTGTGGTCTTTGTAGGCTGGGACTGTTTGGAAGTTACCCTGCCTAAGAGGACCATCTAAAGGTATGATGGATCCCACAAAGGGAAGAAATACCAGAAGCTCAAGTGCTGGGTGGAGAGTCAAAAATGCCATGATGGAGGAAACACTTTAGACCTGCCACTCTAGAACTACAGTCTTAAGTCCCCAGTATGAAATCAACAAAGTCTGCTTTGGGCCTCTGCTTTATCTAAAGAGTATCAACACCATATCACAACCGTACTAATCAGGTAAGACATTTTCCCCCTTATCTTTCCTGTCTTTTTTCTATACCTCATCTTAGAATGTACCAAAACAGCATTGCATAAGTAGGGGATAAGGTAGAAAAGGAAAAAAAAAAAAAAAAAAAAAAAGAACCCACGCTCTTTCCTCTGTAGATTTCCTGAAGCAGGTTTGAGTTGGTGGAGGGGAGAAAAGTAATTGGGCAAAAATTGAGATTTTCTATAATGGTGAATGGAAAAAGTCATGTGACTCTACATCCTGATTTGCATAGGACAGCCCTGATTTTTACCTTATGCTTTTATGTAGATAATAACCATCCTTTTCTCTTTCATCAGTGACATGGTTTGAATGATAACTTATATAGTATCCCAATCTAATAGTGACCCAAAAGTATTAGGTACCTTGGTTGGAAATTTCATCTACAGATGGGAAGAACAAGTGGATCTTTCAGGTACAAAGGGGAAGTGGCTTGCTTCTTCTATGCAAAGTCAATCTAATAGGAAATTGAGAACAAAGAGGAAATGTGTTCACTGTATACTGTATGAAAATATTTATAGTAAATTTTATAAGTATATTTCTGGGTTCTAAATGAGTCATGTCCAAGAGATTGTCTTTTATAGTTTTGACCTTGTCTCCAGGTAAATGTTACCTTTTTTTTTATTGTTACATAGAGATATCAAGATCTATATACAACCAAGATTCTGGTGACCAAAATGGACAAAATCATGTAAGCAGATTGTGTTGCACAATTTTTATGTGAAAGAGTTATTTCTATCTGGGTGTATTTCTCATTACATAAGAAACAAGAAAACTAGATAAAGCTCTACAAAATAATCCTTGCCCAAATAAATTATACTTAGAAAATATTTCTGTCATTTCAACTAAAAATACCTTGTTTTGAGTATATGGCTGTTTTGCAAAAGATTGTATTCAATTAACTGGTTTTAAAATTAAAATATTCATATGATACTTTAATGAGAAATATATAAATCTTTTAGCTGTATATTGTTTATAAACGTACAATTTATCATAGAAACCATTCACTTCTATCAAAATAGTCTAAGGAAACAGGTGTAGAATAGATTATATTCCATTTAAAACATTGCTTGCTTTATTATTTTTAAATAGACATATGTGAAACTGCACCCGCTGGGAAAAAATGAAATCAGAATGAATCACACACCCAAAGGTCATTGATCTAAAAATATAGGTCCTGTGAAATGGATAAACATATTCTACTTAGTGAAAGTCATCAAGAGAGAGGATTTTAGAATCCATCCAAACCGTCTAGGCTTCCAAGGTTGCTAATTAATTTATCAATAACAGAAAAGGCAGCCACTATCCTCATGGGGGAGCAGAGCAGATAAAAAGTGATCCTGCTGAGGAAGGATAGAGATCAAGGGGCTTAACCTCTCCACAGGAGAGAGAGAGAAGCATATGTGCAAACAGGCAAAAAAAAAAAAAAAAAAAAAAAAAAAAGCCAAGCCTTAACACTTAGCTTCTTACAGTGAAAGTTGGATGAGCAGAGCCTGGAGAAATCCTGTTTGTGATGATGGGCGCACTCCACTCCCGTCACGGAACAGAACAGCAAGGGATGAAAACAGAACGGGCATTTGTTGCCATTCAGATAGCAAACATAGTTCCTAAAAGGAATGAGAAGTCACCAGGCATTTCTCATGTAGCTGTTTCTACAATTATTATGGAGAGGAAGAATGATGTTAAGGCAAACAGGCATCTATTTGTAGGGAAGGAGGACGCGGGAATGCAGTAGTTTGTGAATTTTTTGTAGCTTTAAAAAAATAGCTTATTGGGGATAAGATATGAGCCCTTATCCAGCAGACAGCTTTCTTTAATCCGCAGTAGAAGGCATATTAGATATATATTTCAGAGTTTTAGATAGCTTGACATAAACAGTTGCCCTGCCTCACTGAAAGTTAATGGCATAGGTATCTCTTTGATAGCAGTGTTCTGATGTGAGAACGCTGTCTGTCGATGATACTGCTTATTGGTGAATAAATACACATGTATTATGTGTAACAAATAGTGGGCGCAGTGAGATCTGTTCACCCCGGATGCAGGCTATTTAGGGACATGTTGTCATTACAGAATTAAAACTAATAACATCAATAAAAGTCACACTGGCATTTATCACTCTGTGCTGGCAATTATAAACATTATCAGTAATGTTCATGTTCTTTCCTACCAGAGAGAACCCGTCCCTCCACTGACTTCCCCACACCACAGTATGCATATGTATGTGTATGTACACAAAAAGTTACACACACACTCACATACAAACTCCACATACATGGAGATCTTCCTTTGAGAAGTTTATTCATTCGTAAATTGGTAAAATGGTCTTCTGAAGTTCAAGTATAACCTGGTCTAGGACTCAAGGCTAGTTGGCCACAAATTCTGATTATTATGTCATTGGGTAAGCTTTTGAAAAGATAACTTTTTGAAAATAATACTTTCTTTTTTCACAGAGTCTCTCTCTAGGGTTGATCGCTTAACTCTGTAAGTGCGGTAAATATCCAACTAACAGATGAGAATATCAAAAATTATGGTTGCTAATTGCCCAATATCATATAGTCCATAAACTAGTTAATAGAACAGACATGTAATTCAGCTCTTCTCAATCCAATACTTTATTATGATTACAATAAAATTGTATTTGAGTAAATTTTCATACACTTAGTAAATTACTTTCCAATTAAAATATTATCATCTCTTAATATAGACAGGTGTTAAAAAATTTACCTATTTCTTGACTTACATAGAATCAAGGAAAAACTGTTTTAAAATCGGTTTTATTTGCATTCTAATCAAAGTTTTCTTTGCACAATAACGTATGAGGTCTATCAAATAGCAGATTCTCCAAAACAATCTGTGATTTGTCTTGTTTATGCAGGTGTGAATATAAAATACTCCTACTCAAGTATATACACACCTGCAGGTGTGGTTGTGTGCATATATGTGGATATTTCTGATTCCTATGATATACTTACTTAGACAATAGCACACGGGCTCTGAGTTGTTAATTTTTATAAAACTGGTTATAAGTGAGCTCAAGAAATGCATTTTCACAGACACTGCCAGAGGATAATTTCTGAAACACTTAACTGACAGATGCAAAAATCTAAAAATTTTGTAATATCAAATTTGTTTTTAATATTGAAATATTTTGGAATAAAAAATGAGTCTAATTTAGTTAGTTTTAGAAGAAGCAGAGGGATAATTTTGAATGTATTAAAAGAAACATTATCTTAAATAATCATTGCCATGAATAGGCGCCATCAGGGTTTATAGTCAGTGGGGAAAACGGACAAGTGAACTAAGTCTTATATCATTTTTTAAAAATTATTTTTTAATGTTCATTTTTCAGAGAGAGAGAGTGCAAGTGGGAGAGGGGCAAAGAGAGTGATGCGGAATCTGAAGCAGGCTCCAGGCGCTGAGCTGTCAGCACAGAGCCTGACATGGGGCTTGAATTCACGAACTGCGAGATCATGACCTGAGCCTAAGTCGAACGCTTAACCGACAGAGCCACCCAGTTGCCCCTTATATCATTTCGTTCAGTGCTCTGTACAGGGTGCTATGGGAACACGGCCAGAGGTTACACACATCCAATTAGTGTCATGAAAAGTGGTCTGAAACGGTAATAAAGATGAGAGTTTAGCTAAAGGAAAAGGAGGCGTGGAGAAACTGGTGACGGAGACAGAGGGAAACATCACCATGGATTCCATGAAGGTCTAGTTGAGCAAAAGTTTGAGGAAAGTAAGTTGGTTATGGCAAAAGCATAGATTGATGGATCAACGTAGAGAAGAAGTTAGTGCCAGGTGACATAGAAAGTAGAGAGATTCAGTATGGTAAGCAAAGGAATTTGAATTTATTTTGGATCCATGGGAAAATAAGGCAAAGACATAGTTCTCAACCCAAATCTCTTTTTTCTTCCTGAGTCATAGCTTGACTATATTTCAGCCTCTCTCAGAACAGGGTGTAACCAATATGACCAAGCTGCAGTGAGTAAAAAGTGAGCAGCCATAGGTGCTTCCCCTATGGATGCCCCCATTCTCTTTTCTCTTTCCAGCCCACTGGGATGATGAGATTCTGGATAACCTTGGATGCCACATGCTGAAGGTGCCAGAGGCTCGATCAACCTGGTCACTGCCAGGTTACCACTCAATCTAAACTAGTACATTTCCAGTGTTTGGGTCATTACCACTTGGCCTAGTTGTTAAAGTAGTTTGGGCAACCCTAATCAAATGGGAATACACTGAAATATTTTAATCTGGGTTGTATTATAATCATGTTTATATTTTATATAACTATCTTTGGCAGCAATAAGGATGTAATAACATTTGATAAGGATCTGGACTAAGGAACATAGATGATTGTAATTGGTAAAGGAAAGTGTCTTTCTTCCTCCCTCCCTTACCCCCTTCTGTCCTTTCTTCTTTCTCGTCTTTTTAAATCTGGGAGGTATGGTGATATATATATGTCAAATAAAAAAGCAATGGCAGTTAAGATAAATGGGAAATTCACAAACCCAAGACCTTTAGAAGGTAAATTTGTAAGAGCTGGTGATTGATTAGGTGAGAGGGATGAACAACACAAAGAACTCTAGAATGACCCACAAGTACGTGGCTTAAGTAAGTGGTTAGATGCTGTGTGGGGAACTTAGAGAAGGAATGTAATTAAGAGGAACAGTCAATAAGTTCAATATTAAGCACGTTGACTTTGATTAGGCTGTAAACCTCTGGGGAACTGAGGAAGACGTATCTACAAGATAAGTCGATTTGGAATTCAGGCAAGAGGTCAGGGCTGTTGACAACTTTGCATTGTCTTTTTGTGTGAAGCAATAAGAACTGGGTGTGGAGATGTCACAGGCCCTCAGGCTAGTGATGGGAAATATGATTTGGAGATGAATAGAAGAAAGAGTGGCCAGAGAGATGGAGGGGAAAAGCAAAAGAGTACGGGAGGAATCACCAAGGCTGAAGAAAGAGAGAATTTAAAAGTTCAAACATCCACAAAAAAATTAAGATAAGGACTGAAAAGAATTCATTAGATAACACATCAAGGATGCCATTGTTGACTTTACAAAGAGCAGTTGGAAAGAAATGGTGGTGACAGTAGCCTGATGGCAATGGACTGAGCAATGGTTGGATGGAAAAGGATACCACTGCTCCAACAGCAGATGATAAGACAATGACTACACAGGGATGTTGAGTCATGAGAGAGATGAAATTTTTGTTTTGAACTGAGAAACCTTTATCATAATTATACTAGGAAAGTAAGAGCGATTCTAAAGATATGGAGGGAGAGATGATGTATGATGAACTGAAGTCCTAAAGACATGGGAGAGGAAGGGTGGATAGGTTTAATTTGGGTACGAAGTGATGCCTCTTCCTTTACTGAGAGGAAGGAAGGTCAGAAGAACTGAAGTTTATGCAGAGTGTGTAGCAAAACATTCAAGGGAGACCTCCTGTGAAGGGTTCTTTTTCTGTGATAAAGAAATTGCTTGGGGAGCCTGGGTGGCTCAGTTGGTTCAGTGTCTGTTTCAGTTTAGATCATGATCTCATGGTTTATAAGTTTGAGCCCCACATCGGGCTCCATGCTGACAGGGCAGAGGTTGCTTTGGGTTCTGTCTCTCCCTCTCTTTCTGCCCCTCCCCTACTCTCTCTCAAAATAAATAAATAAACTTAGGAAAAAGAAATTGTAATGAATGAAGTGAAAATGAAATGATATAGGAAATAAAACTGTCAGTGAGAGGAAGGTGATAGGGTAGTAGATTCGGACACTGAAGTCAAAGTTTGGAGATAGCTGCTGAAGGCACTGGGAAATCACATCGACTAGGACACAAAGGGTTGTTGGGTGGCACCAAGGACCCACATGGGGCTGGAGACCATGACTCTGCATGGGCTCGCATCTCTACTCTTGTGTGATTTTCTCCAGCCTTGCAGGCTAGTTGGAATACACCAGCAGAATACTCAGATGATAAGCTCAATTCAGGATTGAAGCTTGCAGGGCTTTTTAAATGAATATACAAGGCAGCAAAATAAGGAAGCAATGGTGAGTGGGATTCCTGCTAAGATGTCTCGGATGGACATGGTTCTTAATTTTAGCCAATAAATTTCTTTAGGTTGTGTTACACGTAGTGTGGAAACAATGTGTTGGCACACAGTGTGAAAATTCAGTACCAGAGGGATAAAAATAAAAGCATGCTTTAATGAGTGACTTTTAGTCCCTGAAACTTTAAGACATAAAGGGATTGCCAATGTATTTTACTGCACTCTCTTAGCGGGGCATACAGCACTGCCCTAAACTGACACTTATCTGCCTAACAGCTCTTCCAAAAGATGATGGCTAATTCCATCCTGATGTGTTGCTCTGCCTTTCTATAAAAACAGCCTAAGTTCTTGAACTTGAAATGGTGATAACATATTTTCATTTTTCACATGTCCTGGGTTTTATTTAGCTCCATTTTGCTCTCAGGAGAGGACAAAGTACCAGAGGGAATACATATCTATTTGAAAGTTTTTCTCTTGGCTGTCTTAGTAAACCTACTGCTCATGATACAGAATCAGTCCATGTGATTTAAAATCATCAGAATGCAAAACTTCATAATCTAAAAGAGCATTGTGCTAAATTTAAACTGGGAAAGTACTTTATAGTCAGAGAGAGATTCTATTTTGTTCTCTTAATAATAATAGAGAGTGACAGGTCATTGCCACTAGCTGCCTTTTCTGTGTCGCTGCTGTTGCCAATAGCCACAGGGCTGTATGTTGAGTCTAATAGGTGGTGACACATATTGTTAATTATGTTGACATGAATTCTCTTGACCCCGCTTCATAAGTAAGGAGTGGGATAAGGATATTTCTTGTAGTTTTGGCTATGTGCTGAAGCTAAATATTACTTACGTTCTCACTGAGTTACAAGAGGGTCTATTTACATTTGTGATGTGGCTGCTTAGCGTGTTGTGTGTTTCTAAGTGTGTTTGTGGACATACATATGTATGTGTGTAAGTAGGTATGTATGCTTTGGGGCTAAAGACCTAACATTAACAAATTACTGCAATTGATAAAAATAATTGAGCAGTTAATGAGCTTTTCTGTGTCAGTTTCAGTGTAAAGTAATCTACGTATGATAGAATTTAATCCTGAAAATAATTCCAACATTTCAACTTTATTGATGTGCAAGCTAAGACTCAGAGGTAATACACCTCTCAAAGCCATGCACTATTAGGTATATTGGGACCAGAGATGACCCCAAAGTCCAGGCTTTAAACATACAGTCAACATTCTTCTTGAATGGTTCTCAAAAGACCTTGTAGGATTGATTGCAATTAATTAAGAAAAAAAGATGTATCCATTTCCCAAGCTGTACATATATGACTGTCATAATCTATGGTATTAGACAGCAAAGCTTTCTTAACATGTGTCTGCACCAAACTGTATGATCAATCTTTCTTTAGGAAACATAACTGTAAATGTAAACGATAATTTAAAGCTATATTTTTTCTCACTTTTTTTTTTTTTTAAAGAGAGAGAGAGAGAGCGAGAAAGAATCTTAAGCTGCTCCATGTTCAGCATGGAGCTGGACACAGGGCTCAATTCCATGACCCTGAGCAGAAATCAAGAGTCAGCTGCTCAACTGACTGAGCTACCTCGATGTTTCTTAGGTGCAAAGCTTAGAACGATTTTCTGAATCATTATCTCCATCAAGGGATCAATCACCCTGTGAAAGCTGACCTACTTTGGTCCTTCCACATTTAACTTCTTTTGCAAGTCAACAATTCACACAAATGATTATTGAAAATAGTCATTCATTTTGGCTAGTCAGAAAGGAAACATATGTAAGAAAGAGGAAGAAGACTTACGCTGGTCAGAAAAACACACACCAAAATGGGCAAGTCCTAGGTCTCTTCAGATCCAGTCATCAGCTCCTCCAAACTGGAATTCCTCACAACATTCTGAGAAGTTCTTTGGTGATAACATACCTAAACATGTTATTATAGGAACTAAGCCTCCTTTAAAAATGGTAATTTAATTTCTTGTTGAAAATTGACAAATTCCATACAAATACTAAACGCTCTTATTTGTCAAAATGCCTGTTCCTCTGAACAAAAAAATCCCCAATGAAATAAAACTCAGGATGACATTGGAGAGAATTTTTCTTAAATGAGGCTATTGATATGGAGTATTGGCTTGTTTTTCATGCTCCAATTATAAATAAATTATAGTAATTTGCATGTATTTTTTTCCTGATCCTGGAAAGAAAACAGTAAAGAAAAATAATTGAGTTGAATATACGAATACGTTTTAATTTCAAATGATTTAATAGAGGACAAGTTAGATTGAGAGTAGAATAAGTACTATTAGAATTATTATCCTTAAAATGAACTGTCAGATTATTTTTACCCTGATCCTCATTATTCCTTCTATTCCCTTAAAACTGAACTAAGCTACTTGGCCAGAGTAGCAGTGACAGACAGTGGTGAAGAACCTATGAGCTTCCTCACATATTCTCCGTGTCATCTTGGCCAAGTTGCTTTCAACATGTCTATGCCTCAGTTTCCTTATATGTCAGTGGGAATAATACAAGAGACGTTGTGATTTTTTATATAAACTAATGTCGTGGACTCAATGTCTGGGTCTCCACAAAGTTCATATGTTGAAATCCTATCCTCCAATGCTATAGTATTAGGAGATGGGGCTCTTGGGAGGTGATTGACATTAGCTGAGATCATGAGAATGAGCCCTCATGAATGGAATTAGTACCCATATTAGAGTCACAGGACAATTTGCTTCCTCTTTGTTTTCTGTCATGTGAGGATACAAAAAGCTGAGAGTCTGCACCCTTAAAGAGGGATCTCACCAGAATTGGACCATGCTGGCTCTATACTTTCGAGAAAAAAAAATATCAGATGTTTATAAGCCACACAGCGTATGGTACTTTGTTGCAACAGCCCAAACGGACCAAGACAAATACTTATACATGTATTTAGAACCGTGCTTGATACATGGAAAGTATGCCACTAAATATGAGTTTTATGGCTTGCTGGCTTTAGTTCACTGGGAGTAGAATTTATCTCTGGTCTTAGTTTGTCTATTAACATCACTTTCCTGGAATTAATTGACATAATGAATATGAAATTTCACTGTGACTGAATTCTGCTCATGTTACTGACTGCCTACGACACTCTCCTCCACCCTCAGTCCTCCCCGTCAGCCTCCATTTCCTTATAAATATTACATTACTCTTCAGATGTGTCTTTCCTGTTTTCCACTATTGCTTACTTAAAGCCTGTATTAGTTTCCCATGGCTTCTCTGACAAGTTACTAAAACTTGGTGGCTTAAAACAAAAGAAATATATCTTCCCATAGTTCTGGTCAGAAGGGTGAAATTGGTGTCAGCAGGGCCATGCTCCTTCCAGAGGCAGAGGGTAGAACCCATCCCTTGTTTGTTTTTTTTTTTGTTTTTGTTTTTGTTTTTTTTTTTTTTTTTGTTTTTTGAGCTTCTGGTGGCTCCTGGCATTGTTTGACTTGTGACAGCATCACCTCAATCTTCAAGGCCGCTATCTTTGTTTTGTTTTGTTTGCTGCAAAAAGCTTTATTGCTTCCATTCGGTCCTTGGCTTGGGAGAGGGCTCCTGGGTGGTTAAAAAGCTGTTGAGTGACTTCAGGGAGAGGCTCAGGCACAAGCCCTGGCACTAGAGGGATGCCAGAGGGGTCCCTCAGAGGCTGCTGGGCTTCAGAAAGTCCTAGTCATGCTTGAGAGTGAGCCTTTGGAAGAGATACTAGCCCATTCCAGACTGGGGTTCAGCCAGTCTGCAGTTAGTTGGGTGGTTGCCATCCTCTGGATGACTTTCACCTCCTCGTCTAGGATCTGACTCTCCAGAAAACCACATAGATGGGGGTCTGCACTGGCAGAACCCAGGTGCATGTAGATCCAAAAGGGCCTGGTTCAAGTTCTTTTCCAGGACCAAGGTGGCTTCCATAGCATCCAGGGTTTTACCTCATTCATGTTGAGAGGCTTCTTCACGTCCTGGAAGAGGGTGAGGCTGCCTCTCTGGTTTTGCATATTCAAGGGAAGCTCAGGGATGTGGTGTTTCTCCTGGAGGAAGTATCCCTTTCTTCCAGAAACATGTCATCAAGGTGGAGATAGAAGCCCAGAGAGGTTGATGTAGGAAGTCTGCATATGCATGTTGACCAGGTGGTTGACAGAAACCTCCACCTTGGTGGAATAATTCTCACATATCTGAGAGCTCATGGTTGATCCCTAGTAGGAGATAGGCTCAAAGTAAGGTGTTGGCTGGTTCGAGAAGGCCACCATCTTTAAGTTTTTCCCTGTTGGTCTTCTTATCACCTTCTCTTCTGTCTGGGTAACCTCGCTCTGCTTCTTTCTGGTAACACTTGTGACTGGATTGAGAGCCTACCTGCTCAATCCAGTAGAATCTCCCCAAATCAAGATAATTAATCATATCTGCAAAGGTCATTTATCTCTATAAGGCAAAATTTACATATTTCAGGGATAAGTATCTGAGATCTTTGGGTAGTTGTTATTCAGACTACTGCATAAGCGATCTCTCCTTTGAATCCACAAATTTGTTGATATTTTTCAAATGGCACTAATTTCATTTTTTTGATAATTCATCTCACACATGTTACACTGTAGATTAACTGAAAGTAAAAAGATGTCTTTTTGCATATCTTTTTTTACCCTCTGTAGTGATCAGTTCATAAGCATGCACATGACTATCAGCTGTTAGGTTAAATTTAATGTTTTACAATTGTAAATATTACTTATGGTGACTACTATTATTGAAAATATTAAGTTTTCTCATGTTTCAATGTATAGTAAGTCTGTTCTTTTATGACACTCAGGTGTTAGATCTTTAGGTTGCCAAAATAATACCATGTTCTTATATGTAGAAGATTCCTAGCCTAGCTTGAGAGAGATGAACAATAAGGAAATAACTACAAAGAAATGCAAGAATGCTAAATACACAAAGGGAAAACAGAGAGAGGACTCCCCTGGGAGTCAGATATTGCTTCCGAACATGGTGGAGCTAAAATGGCTTCCATTATAGAGGTTATTCCCAATTTGTACATTTCTGATCACTAAAGGCCAGACTCATGATTAACAGACTTTGAATATTATTAATCTGAACCCCATGTGATATATAATTAAAACTTAAAATTTTAGTGACCTTGATTTTAGCTCTTTCATACATTATGCAGAATAAAGTCATCCATAATTTCTGTTAAGTAAACATCATTGTATTTGGCTACATTTTACTGTGTTTTTGCTCAGATGATATGCAAGGATCTTATATCTTGGTTTACTGACTTATTTATTTCCCCCTTTAAAAAAGAATAATTATGCCCAAAAAGGAGCATAGTATGGTCTTAGAATTTCTGCTCTATTGTCTGAACCTGCCCTCAAGTGCAATGCAAGTGGCATGAAATAGCTTTGATCTTTTATTCTGATCCTCTAGTAATAATCTTTCTGATATGGGCAAATAACAGCAGTTTTCCTCTCCATGACAGGCCTTTTCTCCTGGGACCCAAAGGGCATTAAATTGAACTCAGAGGTGCCACAGAGTTATGGGAATTACGGTTTGGTTACTACTATATTCTCATATATGACAATTTTGTCTCCCAGTAATTTTTCCCCAAATGTATATAAAAAAAAGGTAATATTTTTGCCTGTAATATTTCATCAATCTTACTAGAATCATTATATCTTGATTTTTTCAGATTTTATGATACTTCTTTTCTGTTCTCTTAAAGAGATTGCCTATTCTCCTTATTTCTCAATGACATAAGGCTCTCACTTGGGTCTAGATAACAATGAATACACTAATTGTATTTTATTTCAAGTATTTTTGTTAAAGAAACATTTTCCATGACCCTTATTGAAGATAGTAAGGAAGATTTTATTCAAGAGGATTCCTGCACTAGGGGCTTGGGGAGAGAAATCAGGCTCAAGTCTGAATAAGGAAAAGCAGGGATGTATAGCCAAGGAGCAAGGTGGGAGTCAGTGGATGAGCAGTTAAGAAGAGGAAGCATCAAGGCTTGGCGGGGGCGGGGAGGGTTCTGGCTAAAGAGACTTGATAAGATTCTTGCGGAAGACAAGCCAGGGTGATAAGATATCCAGGATGGGGAAGGAGGAATTCAGTTACATATGGAGGGCGTCAGATACCAAAGCTGGAGGATCCCGACTAAACGGATTTAGGATTCTTGCTAAGACTGGATTCCACAGGAACAGAGAGAGAAGTAAAGGCAGGGCTCAGAGGAAGCTGACCAAAGTTTCATCAAAGAGAGGATCGTTCTCATTTTGAACACTTATGAGGGCATTTAAACTATGTGGTAAAATCTTTCATCAACCACACTTACTGACACTTAATGCTGGCTGCACACTGCACCAGATGTTTTAGATCCACTGCTGGAGGTAGGTGTTATTCTTATGTTAAAGATGAGAATATTGAGGATCATAGAAATTAAGTAAACTGTGCAAGGTTGTACAGGTGGTGAAATGAAATTTGGAACTAGCTTGCCCATTCATTAGTTCATCTGGCATATGTGCATTGAATACTTACTCTGCATCAGGCACTGTTTTCGACAGTGAAGGTACAGAGGTAAGCAGAAAAAAATAATGTCTCTTCCTCCACAGAGACAACAACAGAATATGGGAGATGACGTGTTATTGAGGCAACCACCTAAATAAATGTAAAATTTCACCTTTAAAGTTTATTGTGAAGAAAGAGACATGATAACTTGTGTTATAGTAAGATGGTTATATTCGTAGGAAGGGGTCCTACGAGGCTGCCTTGGAAAACATTCATTACAGCTCAGCTACAAGGAGGTGAGCAGTGTGTTCAAGACACAGGCATTACTACAGACTGAATTGTATACCCACTACTTCTCTTCCCCAACCATATGCTGATACCCTAATCTCCACCGTGATGGTATTTGGAGATATGGCTTTCTGGGAAATCACTTTTAGATGAGGTCATGTGGATGGAGCTCCCATGATAAGATTGGTGCCCTTAGGGGAAGAAACATGGGAGACTTTTCTTTCTTTTTCTCTCCCTGCATGCACACAAAAAAGAAGTTAGTCATGAAGAGGGACCTCAGCAGGAACCTTCCATGCTGGAGGGTTAGCCTCCAAAACTGTGAGAAAATAAATTTTTGCTGTTTACGCCACAATCTCTGTTAGTTACAACAATCCTGCAGCCTGAGCTGACTAGATAGGCATATATAAACCTTCTGTACAAGAAGATGACTTGGCCTTTTGAAGAGACAGAAGGCCAGTGTGGTAATCAGGCAGAGTGCAAGAGGGAGTGGGGTTTGAAATGAAGCTGAGGATCCAGGTAGAGCCAGTTCATGAACAGTCTTGGGACCAGCTTTGGGAATATGACTGTTTATCCTAAAAGTGTTGGGTAACCATTGAAGAGCTCATGTCTTGACACATTTGCATTCTGGAAAGATCAGTCTGACTGCCAAGGAGACTGGGGATGCAAGATGGGGATGGTGAGGAATTGGACAAGGGCCAGGAAGGATTCTCTTGTTTCTTCCTTGCACAGTTGAATTCACGGAGGAGGGAATCCTGAACAAGGAACAGGATTGGAGAGAAGGATGAAAGACATGAAACAGTATATAAACCTTCAAACTTGCCTTATCCAAATCCTTATATATAATCCCTTATAGGCCGAACACAGAAGCAGATTTGGGGTAACATTAGAGGTTCATTTTTGACACGTCGATCTGAGTTAACCTTGAAATATTTAAGTGATGAATTTCGGACAGGCAGTTAGTATACTGGTCTGGAGCTTAATGGAGAGATCAGGGGAAAAAAATCTATGTTTGTGGTCACTTGCTGCTTAATGGAATTTGAAGAAATAAGGAGAGTATAGAGTAAGAATATAGGAGTGTCAGAGAACCAAATAAACCCCATACTTTAAAATATAGTGGCCAGAGAAGAAAATGGTTTGTAGGGGTTAGGAATGGATGAAGCAAGATCCCTGCCTTGTTCCCATCTCTCCCCTGTCTAGCAGAGAACTATTGCTTCTCTGCCTTTTTGGTGGCATTTACCATTTTGAGCTACTGGTAGAAGACTGGAGAGTAGGAGATTGGTAGAAATCTGGCTATTTTCATCCTGTATTAGTTTTCTATTTGCTGCTACAATACATTAGTGTCTATTTAATTGCTTAAAACAACATAATTTTATTATCTTACAGGAGTCTGAAGAAAGTCTCAGTGGCCTAAAATCAGGTGTTAGCAAGACTGTGTTTTTTCTGGAGTGTCTAAGGAAGAATTTGTTTCTTTGATTTTTCCGGCTGGAAGAAGTCACCTGTGTTTCTTGGATTGTGACCCTTTCCTCAACTTCAAAGCCAGAAGAGTAGCATCTTTAAATATATCTCTCTGTCTTCTGTGCTCGCATCACTGACTCTCCTGTCTCTTTTAATTATAAGGACCTTTGTGATTGCATTGGACCATCTAGATAATTCAGGGTAATCTCCCCATCTCAAGATCCTTAATTCAATCATGTCTGTGGAGTCCTTTTTGATGTGTCAAGTAACATATGCACAGGTTCTGGGGATTGAGTTGTAGACATTCATAGGGGGACATCACTCTTCCTACCATACACCCCTCTCACTCATCCAGCTCATTCTGCCTCCAGTCCCAGTCAGAAGTCTCCTCTTGGTGGGGTCTGTGTTCCTGACACGTAGACTCCACCATGGTCTCAGACCCTACCAGACAACCCTAGCCTCGAGACTCTGGTAACCCACATCTTGCCATTCATCTTTTGGGGATGGTGGATGCTCCCTGATGCTGTTAACCTTGGAGTTGCCTGGCTTTTTCTTGTTTGGCTTCTCAGGTCTTCTGTTACACAGGTAACCACAGACTACATGTGAAAGGCCTCAAGTGGTTTCTGTTTTCCCAGCTTGCTGGACCTTGACAGGTGAGAACTGATGGCAGCTTGGGTTCAAGTAATGCTAGAAACATTTCCTCATATTTATGTGACATGATAAAATCAAAATGATTAATTTTGAGGAAAGATCCCTGGGTCAACAATCCTGCCATATTCTATCATGTTATTCTTTTTTTTGAAAAGTGTTACATATTTCTTTTTTTTTTAATTTTTTTTACATTTATTTATTTTTGAGAAACAGAGTGAGACAAAGCGTGAGCAGGGAAGGGGCAGAGAGAGAAGGAGACACAGAATCTGTAGCAGGCTCCAGGTTCTGAGCAAGCGGTCAGCACAGAGCCTGATGTGGGGCTTGAACCCACAAACTGTGAGATCATGACCTCAGCCGAAGTCGGATGCGACCGACTGAGCCACTCAGGCGCCCCGAAAAGTGTTACGTATTTCTCAACAAGTGTCTCTTGTTTCTCTTAAGAGATGAATCAATTGTATTTGTAGAATATAGAGAAAAGATTTCCACAAAACTCCCTTTCCTTCTTTGACTAGGTACTCGATAATACAGTATTAAAAATTTCCATGCATGGATGAATTTTTGTTATTTGATTGTGATTGAAGCAAGCCTTAAAATACAGTTGAAGGGAAATTAAGGCCATTAATAAATATCCAAGGAATGTAATTTTTAATGTAAGTGATTTATAAGTGATAAACCTTAAACAATACTCAAAATACAGTTTTTCAGAGATAAATTCCAAAATTAATGAATCAAGTATTTCCCTTGGGATGTGGATAATGAAAAAAACTCAAATAACACAAACACATTTTTAAGATCCTTAAAACAATTTATTACAGCTGTCCTAACTTCATTCTGGAAACCTTTGCTTCTTTTCAGCATCAAGATCTTGATTAGAGTATGTTATCTGGGTTGATTCAGAAATCTACACACTGGAACAGCTTGGTGGAGTGGATTTTGATGATTTGGGTTCAAGCCCAGCTCTGGTGCTCATTAGCTTTGTGATCTCAATCTGCTTAGCCATTCTGAGCCTTGGTTTTCATGAGTAACACATAATCATTTCAACCCATTTTAGAAGAATGAGGACTAAATGTAAAATAATTGTTTCTGAGTAGATGGGCAGATTTTTTTTTTTTTTGGTATGACTTTGCAATAGAAAATCCCAGCTGTAAAACTAAAGATTTATTTTTTAACTCTCTCTCCTTGCATTCTCTAGTATTCTTCCCATGAAGTTTCAGTTGCCTGTTGAATATTACAGGGGAAAAGTAGAGAGTAGAAAGTTAGATAAATAGGTCTGGGTTTTAAGGAAGAGGTCCAGATTGGAAATATACATTTGACAGTAATTACCATTTAAAGCTATGAGATTAGGTGAGTATGGGACATGAGTACAAATAGAAGTACAAAAATCAGTTGTGTTTCTATACACTAACAATAAACAATTAAAAAGAGAAATTAAGAAATTAATCCTCATTACAAAATTAAGAAAAGAATAAAACACCAAGGGGTAAATTTAAACAGGGAGGTAAATGATTTGTACACTGAAACCTATAAAGCATTGATGAAAGTTATTGAACAAGACACGAATAAATGAAAAGAGATCTCATGCCCATGGATTGGAAGAAATAATATTGTTACAATGCCCATACTACCCAGAATGATCAACAGATTCAATGCAATTGCTATCAAAATTCCAATGGCATTTTTCACAGAAATAGATAAAACAATGCTTCTTGAGAAAGAAGAACCTAGGTGGAGACATCACTCTTCCTGATTTCCAACTATATTACAAAGCTATGGTAATGAAAAAAAAAATAATAATGGTGTTTGGCATATGAAGAGACATATAGATAAAGAATGGAATAGAAAGCCCAAAATAAATTCCTGCATATATGAGCGATTAATTTTTGGCAAAGGAGCCCAGAATATACAATGGGGAAAGAATAGTTTCTTCAATAAATGATATAGGGAAACTGGACAACCACATGCAACGGAATGGAACAGGATTACCCATCTTACACCATACACAAAAAAACAACCCAATACAGATTAAAGACTTAATGTAAGACCTGAGCCATAAAAATCCTAGAAGAAAACATGGAGAGTAAGCTCTTTGACATTGCTCTTGGCAACAATTTTTTTAATAAGGTGACGCAGGCAAAGGCAACAAAAAGAAAATAAACAAATGAGACTACATCAAATTTAATTTTTTTTTTCAACGTTTATTTATTTTTGGGACAGAGAGAGACAGAGCATGAACGGGGGAGGGGCAGAGAGAGAAGGAGACACAGAATCAGAAACAGGCTCCAGGCTCTGAGCTGTCAGCACAGAGCCCGACGCAGGGCTCGAACTCACGGACCGCGAGATCGTGACCTGGCTAAAGTCGGACGCTTAACCGACTGCGCCACCCAGGCGTCCCAAACTACATCAAATTTAAAACAGCTACACAGCAAAGGAAACCATCAACAAAATAAAAAGACAAGCTAAATAGGATGAAGTATTTATTTGCAAACAACATATCTAATAAGACGTTAATATCGAACATAGTCAAGGAACTCGTACAACTCAATAGCAAAAACACCAAAGTAATTCAATTAAAAAATGGGCAGGGACGCCTGCATGGCTCAGTTGGTTAAGCTTAGCATCCAGCGGATCATGATCTCATGGTTTGTGGGTTTGAGCCCCACATCAGGCTCTGTGCTGACAACTCAGAGCCTGAAGCCTGCTTCAGATTCTGTGTCTCCCTCTCTCTCTGCCCTGACCCCACTCATGCTCTGTTTCTCTCAAAAATAAATAAACGTTAAAAAAATTATTTTTAATTAAAAAAAAAATGGGCAGAGGACCTGAATAAACTTTTTTTTCCAAAGAAGACTCCCAAGTACCCAACAGATGCATTAAAAAGTGTTCAACATCACTGATTATATAGGAAATGCAAATCAAAACCATAATGAGGTATCACTACACACTTGTTAAGGTGTTTAATATTAAAAAAAAGATAAGATATTACAAATGCTGGTGAAGGTATAGAAGAAAAGAGAACCCTTGCACACTGTATGTAGGAATGCAAACTGATGCAGCCACTGTGGAAAATAATATGGAAGTTTTCTCAAAAACCTAAAAATAGAACTACAGTATGACCAGCAATTTGACTTTTGGGTAGATATCCAAAGAAAATGAAATTACCATCTCCAAGAGATATCTATCTTATCATGTTCACTATAGCATTATTCATATTAGCCAAGGTATAGAATAAGGAAATCCTGTCCTTTGCAACAGTATGGATGGAACTGGAGAACATTATGTGACGTTAATAAGCCAGACAGAGAAAGAAAAGTACTGCATAACATGACTTACATGCAGTCTTTAAAAATATAAGAATCAGGGGCGCCTGGGTGGCGCAGTCGGTTAAGCGTCCGACTTCAGTCAGGTCACGATCTCGCGGTCCGTGAGTTCGAGCCCCGCGTCAGGCTCTGGGCTGATGGCTCGGAGCCTGGAGCCTGTTTCCGATTCTGTGTCTCCCTCTCTCTCTGCCCCTCCCCCGTTCATGCTCTGTCTCTCTCTGTCCCAAAAATAAATAAAAAACGTTGAAAAAAAAAAATTTTAAAAAAAAAAATAAAAAAAAAATAAAAATAAAAATATAAGAATCAAACTTACACAGAGTAGAATGATGGTTGCCAGCATCTGGGGGTGGGGGGAGGAATAGGAAGACACTGGTGAACACAGACAAACTTTCAGTTATAAAATTAATAAGGTCTGAGGGTCTAATGTCTGAGCTGGTGACTATAGTTGATAATACTTTATTGTACGATTGAGAAACTTAAATGCTCTTACCAAAAAAACCAAAGTAAATATGTGAGGTGATGGACATGCTAATTAACTTGATTCTGGAAATACTTTCACAATGTATATTTATATCAAATCTTCATGTTGTATACTTTAAATATATTGTAATTTTATTTGTCATTTAGACCTCAATAAAGCTGAAAACAAATTTAGAAGGAAATCAAACATCTAAGATGTTGAAGGAAACTGGTCAAATGTTTTCAACTGAGGTTATTGTCAAAGACTGATACTAAAAACAATTTCCTACAATTTAATATTATAATTATATTAAAATTATTTTAATATATTAAATTATTGTATTATTAATTATATAAATTAAATTTAATAATTAACATAAAGGGGCGCCTGGGTGGCGCAGTCGGTTAAGCGTCCGACTTCAGCCAGGTCACCATCTCGCCGTCCGTGAGTTCGAGCCCCGCGTCGGGCTCTGGGCTGATGGCTCAGAGCCTGGAGCCTGTTTCCGATTCTGTGTCTCCCTCTCTCTCTGCCCCTCCCCCGTTCATGCTCTGTCTCTCTCTGTCCCAAAAATAAATAAACGTTGAAAAAAAAATTTAAAAAAAATTAACATAAATATTAAAACACTTATAATGCACGAATAAAACAAAGGAAGAACATTGTACCAGAAAAAATAACTAAATTTAAAAGAACTCCCAAATTTCAGGGTTGAACAAATGAAAAGGAACTACCAAAGGAGCATGAGAAGGAGCAGCCAGATACGTAGCTGCAAAACCAGGAGAGTACGATGTCCTGGAAGCCAAGTGAAAAAGCATCTCAAGGAAGAGAAATACTCACCGTGCCACAAGCTGGATGGATCGACTATGATAAGGACTGAGAGTTGACCATAGGATTTAGCAATGTGGAGATTACTGGTGACTTGATCATTGTTTGTGGATTAGTAGAGGGCAAAAACACAGTTGACACAGGTTCAGGACACAATAGGGAGAGGGGAATTGGAGCCAGTAACTATTGCAAACTTTATCAAGAAATTTTGCCGTAAGAAAAAGTGAGAAATGGGCAGGTAGCTGGATGGGGAAATGGATTCAAATAAGATTTTATTTGTTTCAGATGGGGGAAATAACCCCATTTTTGTATATTCAGGAGAATAATTATTTGCTTAGGAAATAGTAATACACAAAGAGTGGGGAGAATAAGAAATAGAAAAAGGAATGTAATGGACAAATGGAAGGGTCAGCTTTAGCTAGATAATTCATCTATAGGAGCAGGAGAGAAGTTAGAAAATGCAGCACAAAACAAAATAGAGGGATACATATGATGATCAGAGCTCTTCTGATTGCTACAAGTTCCTTAGTGAAAAAAGAAACAGTCATCAGTTGAGAAAGAAGATTAGAGAGGAGATTTTGGCAGCTTGAGAAGAGAAGGGAGAAGTAAAAAATCTTATCTAGAAGAGATAAGAGGAAGGGAATGAATGGGGGAGTACAGTATGACTGCCAGGTGCTGTTAAGGGTGTGGTTTTGGGTAGTGATTATGATTTCAGCATGATTATACGCGCTCTTTCTGCTATATTCACCTGCTTGGGTGCAGGCACAGAATAGACAGAAAGCTGATTTAATGAGTGTATTTTCACTATGCCAGTACAACTCAGCTCGAGTGAGATGAGAATGGAATCAAGAGTGTGATTATCAGGATTGATGATGAGATGTGAGCTGAATATGGAGGGAAGAGAGGACATAAGGAGAATGAAGGACGGTGAAAGATAGTAAGAGCAATGGACTAAAGATTGCAATCAGGGGAAATTTTCTGAAAGTGAATACTATGAATACCAGGAAAAATAAGGTAGAAAAATAGGAGGTGACCTCTGTCAGGGAATCTAGCAGAAAACCAATGGCATATTCAAACTGAGCAATTTGAGAAAAGTTTGATAAAACGACTACAGATGGGGATCCAGGTTTAAGGATCCCACATGGAATAGCCATACAGTACCCTGTGATTACCAATGGGTTAACAATCCTAAACCTTAAGGGTGAAGAAGAGGAAGCTGGAACCTAGATGGGAAGTGACATGGAGCTGGTCATCTGGAAAGACTGCGAGCCAACCCTCCATTACTGGGTGGGAGGGGATTCTTCACTCTCCTCCTGCCCTCTAGTGTCCTATAATCACTCCTATTCGCCCAACCATGAAGAAGCCGGCAGTCAAGGGAGATTTTTGATGCAATCCACATAGGACATAGAGCAAAGAGGAGAAGAATGGGAAGTGGATCTGGGGGAGCAAACAGAAATTGCCAAGTATATAGCGTTGAGGAGACTGACAGTGATCCAATAACTGAAACCTGGGAGGACAGATTTATGGGGAAGTGTGGGGAGGGGTGCGTTCCCTGGGAGTGAAGCAGATAGATGATGGTAACAGGAAGATATGGAGGGACTGGACTTTGATTATATGGAGTCCATCACTACTGATTGCATAGTCAAGCAAAGAGAACGGTCTGGAAGAGACAATGAGGAACAAGGAGTCTTGTGGTAAGAGAGAAAAACAACCACTACTAGAAATGACTGTAGAAGAAATGTGCCTTTATTCATTAATTCAACAAGCACCTGATATGTACTCAGGACTACTCCAGACACTTGACATACATCAATGAAAAAAAGAATATTAAAAGTCCTACCTTTGTGGGGGAAAGCACTTAATAAATAGTAAGCATACCAAAATAAAATAAAATAAAATAAAATTTATGGTATCCTAGAGCATGGTTAAGTATCATGGAAAAAAATAACATGGAATAGGGAGAGTTAGAAATATGAGGAGGGGATAAGATTGCCATTTTTATTTTTTAAGATTGAAATTTTAAGCAATACTTAAGAATGGTAAGCTGTCAGAAGGATACTTTTGGATAAAATGTTTTTAGGTGGGTAGAAAGTTGTGGGGTGACAGTACTCTGAGCTTGGGAGAAGGAAGGCGAGTACCAGGCAGGATAGATAAGTTTCATGAGCAGAAAGAGAGGAAGGGGAAGCCATCTGAATGGTTTATGCAGCCATTTGAATGGTTGAATGGTCGTGGAAATGAGTCTCCACAAACCTCACCTCCAAGTCCCATCTGAAGAACTCTCTAAGTTCATCATTTTATGTCACAGAACCCCACTACCTCTCTGGTCTTCATATTCTCCCTTATCCTGGCTAGTTCTCTTCTGCCTGTTTCTTCAAGATTCATATGTTCTAAGACGCTCTCCTCAGGCAGATTCCTTTCGCTCATTCAGGTATTACCACAGGGCTTCGCCTATCAACCATATTCTTATGACTCCAGAATTTACATTGTGACCATTCTCTTAAAAAATGTGTCAGTCTATATTTTGGGGACACTTTAAGTGAAACTTATCCAAAAGTGAATTCATGGGTTTTCCCCCAAAACCAGCTTCTCTTTCTTTATTATCTTTTTTGATGGCTTTACCATCTATCTAGTCACCCAAGCTAGAAACTATGATGTCATCTTGAATTCCCCCCCCACCTTTTCTTTCACTGACACAGTATTTCAGTCTGCTCCTGTCTTCATAAAACAGATTAATTAGCCTTAGAATTACCACTGTTCTCATTCTCCACTGCTTCTCTCCATTCTTAATGACGTTCTTTAGTAAAAGCTCTAATCAGATTTTGTGCACACTTTGTATAGGGCAAAGGCAAATTTTAAAAAGCAGATGGTGTTATTCAAATATGTTACCATAATTACTTTCTTTTTCCACCATGCACTGACCACACAAGAGCAGAACTATAGTTTATTAAACAGTAAATAACTGGAAGCAACATAATTAAATATTTTTAATATAGAAATAGTGAAGATGATGTATTCCTTTTACTGATAAATCCTTTGCTCAGAAACTATAAAGACAAAGGAGTGTACAATCTCTACATCTAGCATTTAATTCCTGTTTATGTGAACACCCTTCTTTCAGAATTTATTTCCATGAAATCATCAGTTCTCGACTTGGACTTAAGGGAAGTAAACTGACCTAGGTATTATGACTGAACACTAGGTGGTTTATAGTTTAACTGAATATTTAGAAATGCCATCCGTTCTGGAACTAATTTTTTAATCTAATGCTTTATGAAGAGTAAATAAAAGCAGCACTCAAATTGATATGCACCGAAGGAGAACTGTGCAAATATTTCCCTAGTGTTGGCACTGGGAGCACTCACTTTCCTCAAAACATTCAAGTTTGGCGTCACTGGGCATGACTGGAAAGGCTAAATGGTTTCAGAATGTGGCTTGAGACTTCACTTCTCATTTACCTTGAAATGCAATCAAACATAGCAGGAAATGTTCTCACGAATAGACCTTTTAACGTTTTGTATTAAAAGCTTTTAACCTGCGGCTAGAAACTGGTTTTGAAATACTTATCTCAGGAAACGAATTTGCTTATTCTCCACACAAATCTAAATACAACCCAGTTCAAAATTGAACAAATTTCAATTTCATTATAAAAAGTAGAGTTTTCTATTGGATTAATGGTTACTCTTGACTGTTACATTAATAAAAGTATGTCCCTAAAGTATAGATTACATCTTGATGGATGTTGAGAGACCAGATTAAGTATAGCCCTGTATAAGTACAAAATAAAAAATAAGATAAACGCAATTATCATTAATGCATGAGAGCATCAGTGCCTCTCAGTCCTATTTGTATGGTCATTTTATTTCAAATATTACAAGGAAATAATACTTCTAATTTTCTTCTATCTTTGTAGAGGTCACAATAGCACCATCTGGGTAATTCAGGAATTGCTATCAATGTTCCAATTGTTTTTTTCCCCCAACATTTAGTCCTACATGTTTTTTAATATTACACAAATAACTTCAAGTTGCTTTAAAAATATTTTTTTTATTTAAAAAGTTCAGGGAAAGAAAGTAGACATATCCAATATAAATTCTTTTTTGAGAAGTTTTGGCACAAAGGGGAATAGAAAAAAATGAATGGTGGTTGGTGGGGAAGGTGGGATCAAAAGGTTTTACTGTTTTGTTTTTAAGTTTATTTTCAAAGAGTGAGAGAGTGGGAGGGGAAGAAAGAGATGGAGAGGGAAAATCCCAAGCAGGCTCTGATGCGGGGCTGGATCTCACCAAGTGAGAGATCATGATCTGAGACGAAATCGAGTAAGACGTTTAATCAACCGAGTCACCCAGGTGCCCCTGTTTTTGCTTTTTTTTTTTTTAATGAGGCAAAGGACTAGATGCTTGTATGATGTTGGAAATAATCCAGTTGAGGGAGAAAATTTGGTGACTTAGGAAATAGAGGGAAGAATTGCTGCTGAATAAGATCTAAGGCACACGTAGAGGGGTCAGCATTAGATAAAAATACAGATAGCTCACTAAAAGCAGAGTTCATGGGTGCAAATGCCAGTAAGTTGGAGATATAGAAAGGGAATCTAGAAATTCTTTTCTGATAGCTTCCATTTTCTCCATTATAAAGGAAGAAGTTCCTCACCTGAGAGCAATAATGAAAGAGGGAGTGTTGGAAGTTGGAAGAGAAGAGGTATGGAGAGAATGAACGGCAGAGGTGAGCACCTGGCAGCTGATGGCTCCTTTCAGGTCCATGGCAGTGTGCTTTCATACTTTTTTTTTTTTTAATTTTTTTAAAGTTTTTTTTTTTTTTTTTTTTAATTTATTACTGAGAGACAGAGACAGACAGAGTGCAAGCAGAGGAGGGGCAGAGAGTGAGGGACACAATGAATCTGAAACAGGCTCCAGGCTCTGAGCTGACAGCACAGAGCCCCACACGGGGCTTGAACTCCTGAAACGCGAGATCATGACCTAAGCTGAAGTCAGACGCTTAACAGACTGAGCCACCCAGGCGCCCCAGTGCTTGCATACTTATAATCCACCATGTTCAAGCACTCTGGTGTAGGTGTGGAATAGGTGGAGAGTTGGATTAATCAGGTTGTGATTTGCCAAGTAAGAGAAAAGCATGAAAGCTGAGGATGATTTCATGGGAGTGTTGTAAGGACCATGGAATTTAAGCTCGATAAGGAGCAAAAAAAAAAAAAAAAGAAAAAAATACACACACACACACACACACACACACACATATATATATATGAAAAGAGATAAGATCATAAAATTGGAAATTTCAGTAGGTTTAGAGGAATGCTGAAGCAAGAGAACCAAAGAGAATGTGCAGGAAGGAAAGAAAGTGGTATTAAAAGAGTTGGTAAAGGGGATTGAAATTACAGAAGGGTTGTGTTTGTTGGTAATCACACAGGTAGAGTGGTTGAGACAGATGGAAGACAAGGTCTTCAGAGGATAAGGGTTTTAAGACCTGAGAGTCCAGGGAATTGGAAGAAGTATCTATGTGTAAATCAGTAGCTAAGACTCAGGTGGGATTAGGAAACCAGGAACAAATATTTGAGATATATGGGCTTTGTCATGGAGTTTCCACAGATAACAGCCTTGGTGAGGAATTGGTGGGAGGGGGGGGGAGGGGGGTGGTTTACAGAAAAGGGAAGAGTAATCATCTGAAAGTCCCAATGAGGAGCAAGTGGAGGGGGTTGGGGGAACAAAACAAAATAAAACAAAACACTTCATGCCTCAAGAGGGACTCAGAAGGCCTCCTCCTCAAGAGGGGATAATACTTAACAGCAAGAATATAATTGCTATCCTCACTGAAAATGTTAACTCACAAAATGGGACGGAGTTTACGTGTATCTTGCTCCCCACCATCTGGAACAGTACTTAGCACTTAGTAGGAAATTTTGTTGACTGGATTTCATTTTACTGCACTATTACTTAATTATGCTGGTTTAGCAATAGATGGTTATATTGGAACAAAATACAAAATATGACACAATAAGATGGTTAGACATTTCATTACTTTCAGCTGGAAAAATATGTCATAAGCACAGAAGTGCAAAAGACAATAGAAATATGCATGTAAGGATTTATGGTTAATGAGGTTGCTAAAATGATTTAAATGACAAAGTAAGGACTAGATATCTTACAAAGGACATCTTAGTGGTAGGTGGGGAGAATGGAGATAAAGGTTGACAGAAAATAAATGATTCTATGAAATGTAAACTCATTTAATCTGAACTACAATTTTACAAACCCCAAGGATATCATTACAGGGGATTGGATCAAGCAGTGATTCTGATGAATTTGCAAAAGCAAATGGAGCCAAGAACAACCTTCTTCATTTTGCCCATGGTGCTCCTCCTTAAATGTTCTTATAAATAAATTGAATAAATCAATGTTGTTCTGAGATATCAGTGAGGAATATTTAAATATGTGTAACTACATTTTTTTTCTTTAGTATCCTGAAAAAAGTTGGATTGAGTTCACATCCATATTGATTCTTTAGGGGGTATCTTCAGTGGTAGCCTTTATTGAATGATAGAGTGTAAAGGATGCAAATATAGGGGTGTTACTAAAAAAAGGGATGCATATATAGTCTTGGGAAAGCATAGAAAAATAAAGAATATAATAATTTTAGTTTATATTTTTTGCCTCTTTTTTGCCTCTAATTTTTCTTTTTAATAAGGTTGATCAATCACTACACAAATACAACAAAACTCTTTGTCTCCATAGGTTTAACTGAAACAACCTCATGATTCTATGTAAAGGGTTGCTTTATTTGGTGTGGTAGGCTGAATAATGGTCTCCTAAATATTTCCACATCCTAATCCCTAGGGGGGATGAATGTTGCCTAATATGGCAAAAAGTCTGTATAGATGTAATCTTGGATAATCTAAATTAAGATTATCCTGAATTATCTGGGTAGGTCAGATATAATCATGGTGGCCTTTATGAGAGGGAAATCAGCCAGAGAAGAAGGTGTTGTGAAGACAGAAGCAGAGATTGAAGGGAGGCAACCAGAAGCCAAAGAGTGTGGAAGGCAACCTCCAGAAGCTGGAAAAAGCAAAGAACAGATTCTTCCCACGATTCTCCAGAAAGTAGCAGTGCTGTAGTCACCTTGACTTTCAGTCCTTCAGACTCATCTTTGACTTTTGACCTTCAGAACTATAGGAGAATAAATGTATGTTGTTATAGGCAACCAAATTTGTGGCAAGTTTTTTTTTTTTAAGTTTTATTTATTTATTTTGAGAGAGAGCATGTGTGTGCATGAAAGAGGGGCAGAGAGAAGAGGAGAGAGAGAATCCCAAGCTGGCTTTGCACCAAGTGCAGAGCCCGATGTGGGGCTCAATCTCATGACCATGAGATCATGACCTGAGCTGAAACCAAGAATCAGACACAACTGACTAAACCACCCAGGTGCCCCAGTGGCAATTTTTAATAGGAAACTAAAGCAGGATGTATTACTTTAAACCAAAAAAAGGTATTGTATTAAAATTAAGAAATAAAAAGGATGAAATATTCTCATTTTTTTTAGAATTGTTTACATGTAAGTGAAAAATTTATGGAAAATCTTTCTAAACCTGTGTCTGTTGCCAATTTGACCTACAATTTAAGAATTACTGAATAGGAGCGCCTGGGTGGCTCAACTGGCTGAGCATCTGACTTTGGCTCAGGTCATAATCTCATGGTCTGTGAGTTCGAGCCCTGCATCAGGCTCTATGCTGACAGCTCAGAGCCTACAGCCTGCTTCGGATTCTGTGTCTCCTTCTCTCTCTGCCCCCGCCTCCAATCTCTCTCTCTCTCTCTCAAAAATAAATAAACATTAAAAATTAAAAAAAAAAAAAGAAAGTATCCACCTTATTACACCCACACAAATTGCTAGATATTTATTTTAAATAGCTTTTTAAAATAATGTCTATAAAAGCAGATTGTGTTATTTAGAGAATCTGTGGCCTTCATCCCATTTCTGCCACAGAGTTCCTAAAACCCTTATAATTTTCTAAGTGGTAAGAATGATAAAGATATTTTTGTTATAGTAATGAACTGATTTTTGAGAGCACCTAAGGATAGGCCTTTTTGCCAGTGGAGCCAACCATGTGATTATAGAGTTGGAACTTTCAGTCCTATACCCACACCTCTGAGGAAGAGAAAGGGTCAAGAAGTTGAATCAATCACCAGTGTGCAATGAGTTAATCCATCGCGCCTATGTAATGCCAAAACTGGGGAGAGTGGTACCTCAGGACAGAGCATGGAAGCTCCATGTGCTTTCCTCATACCTTGCCTATGCATCTTTTTCCATCTGGCTCTTTTCCTGAGTTATATCCTTTTATGATAACGAATAATTTAGTAAATAAAATGTTTCCCTGGGTTCTCCGAGCTGCTCTAGCAAATTAATCAAACTCAAGAAAGAGGTCATGGGAACCTATAATTTATAGCCAATTGATCAGAAGTATAGGTAGCTACTTGGACTTGGAATGACAATCCTGAGTTGGAGGTGGGGGCCATTGGAACCTCCGATTTGGAGCTGGTCATCAAAAGCACAGCCTGGAGTTGTGATTAGAGTCTATAATGGTTGGGGACAGTTTTTGAGACTGAGCCCTCAATCTGTGGAATCTCATGCTTTCTCTAGGTAGATAGTGTCAGAATTGAGTTGAATTCTCAGACACCTTTTTTTTTTTTTTTTTAATTTTTTTTCAACGTTTATTTATTTTTGGGACAGAGAGAGACAGAGCATGAACGGGGGAGGGGCAGAGAGAGAGGGAGACACAGAATCGGAAACAGGCTCCAGGCTCCGAGCCATCAGCCCAGAGCCTGACGCGGGGCTCGAACTCACAGACCGCGAGATCGTGACCTGGCTGAAGTCGGACGCTTAACCGACTGCGCCACCCAGGCGCCCCTCAGACACCTTGTTAGTAGCCAAGAATGGCTTGGTGTTGTGTGGAACCCTTCTCCCCCAATATACACTCACACTGGAATTCAGACCAGGAACCCAAAATATTCTTCTTATTGAATTGATCGCTTTTGTAATTTGTTTTCTAAAACAGCATACCAAGAAAGTCCAGAAGATACTAGAACTAGTTAATTGCCAAGCCTTACCTGTGTAAGCTTAGATATAACTGCTGTAATCACAAAGGAAAGACTTGGCTCCTTCAGAACTGAAAAAGTATGTGTCAAAAATCCCCTAATCAAGCATATCCTAAAACAAAAAAGAAAACAAAAGGATGGGAAAGTATCGTACACTGAAGAGTTAACGTATTTAAAATATAAAACTGTAGAAGAAAATTTTAAAGTATGAATAAATAATCATATTTAAGTATTCATTAAGGATACGTAAGCCTATTAAACAAACATTATTTACTAGTACCATGGTTCTAGTCATAAAAGCCATACAAATAAAAACATAAATGTGGGAGCATTTTTGTCACTTAAGTAAGGCAAATACAGAATAAATAGCCAATGCTAGTCATTAATGATAGCTCTATTTTCTTAAATTAATTGTATATACTTGGGATAACTGCTTTTGGGAAATCAACATTGCAATATTTACCAAATGCAATAAAGAAGAAAATAATTGACATGATAATACTACTTATGGAAATCTATTCTAAGGAAATAATTACAGATAAATAAAGTTATGTGCATGATAATGTTCATTTTTCATTCTTGACCCAGTGTAAAGTGTATGTGTGTGAGTGTGTGTAAAAAACAGTAAGTAAGAAAAAGAGAAAAATAAAGAAAGGTATTAAAAAATTTGATTTACTCTTTTCCACTAATGAGATGAATTAAATAAAGTACATATTCCATGAAATAATCAATATGGTTTATACTTATGTGCAAGTAAGAAGTTATAATTTAACTTAAATTATTTTGCCAAAATACAAATTAACATATTAAAGATGGAAACCCACAATGTCAAATTCCTTATTCAAATAATTATGCAAATTATAACATAGCATAGAAAAGAAACATAAGGTTTTATTATGTTAAATACCACACTTGTGACAGAAATACAGAAAAAAATAAGAAAAGTTTATATTTACAGTATAATAAACTTAGGCATTTTATTGTTTACAGTATAGATCCAACTGGTCAAAGAAATAAATTCGCTTTTTAAATGGCATAAAAAGATAAAAGGCTAGCAGGATTTTTTTCAAGTGTGTGTATTATCAGGATTAAAGTTGTGACATCAGAATTGAGTAACCAAATTAGAATAAAAGATACATAACGCACAGTGTTGGTGGGAATGTGATGAAATTAGGACTTCCTTCTGCTGGCGGGAGTACAATTTTGGAGAGCAGTCTGGCAAAATTACATTAAAATCCACATATTCTTTAACAATTTCAACTTTAGCAATTTATTCTAGAGCTATATACCAACCAATGCATAAACTGTATTCTGGGTAGGAGTTCAACTTTGAAAACAGGTGCTTCTCTCTCCTGCTCCTCTCTGCCTCTCCCCTAATCACACACACACACACACACACACACACACGCACACGCTGTCTCAAAATAAATGAATAAACTTTAAAAAATTGGGGGGGGGGCATCTGGGTGGCCCAGTCACTTAAGCTTCCAACTCTTGGTTTCTGCTGAGGTCATGACCTAAAGTTCTATCTTCCTGTTGGGCTCTGCAATGACAACGCAGAGTCTGCGTTGGATTTTCTCTCTCTCCCTCTCTCTTTCTGCCCCTCCCCTGCTCCCTCTTTCTCTCTCTCAAAATAAATAAATAAGCTCTAAACAATAAAATAGAATCAGCACATACATAGCCTTGATAGTTATTTTAAAAACTATAGAACCATAAAAATTAATGTATCTATGTGTATGTTTTTATATAAGAAAATATGTGCACCTAGAGAAATATGATATGCTATAAGTTAATACTGGAAGCTTAAAAGACTTAAGGAGGCACTTACTTTGATGGAGAAGTATGTATTTTTATTTTATATATTCTGTATTTATTTTCCATCTGCTTTTTGCCATTAGTTTTGCTTATTTATATTTTAAAAGGCTAAAACCAAACATAACATGCTGAAATTATTTACCAGGTGTAAATGAAAAGACATTTGGTGTTTAATACACTTGTAGTAACCTCAACATCTCTATCCTCTTCCTACATGAGGGATCTTGTTCTATTTAAATGAAGTGTTTTCTTTCTCTTTTTTCTTGTTTTTAATTGTTTGAGTTACTTTCATATGGTTATTTAAGTTATATACTAGCACCACTAGTTGAAAGGTAAATTTTTAGTCAATTTTTAAATATCTTTAAGAACAACTCATCTAACTAGTTTTTGCTGAGATAAAATAATAATGATAATAATAAATGACAAAATGTTCTTTTAGAGTTGTAGCTCCAATTTTAAGACATCCAGGGCAATAGTTTGCAAAGTAGTTGCTCAATATATGAAGATTAATAGTTGAGAAGGGCATAATTCTTTCTCATACATAATCTAAGAGATACTGATTTTTCATACATAAAAGGAAGATTTCCCTTAACGCAGTGGTTATTTCTTAAAATCATAGAATATTAATAATATAGGTAGGTTGGTTACTCCTTAAACTTACCCATGAAGAAACAGATCCAGAGAAGTAAAGCAACTTCTGACATTTTCAGAAGGAAGTTGCAAAGGTGAATCCGACATCCCCATCTGACTCTTAACCCCCTTTTTCATGCTGCCAATCAGAAGAAAACACAAGAAAAAAACAACTCCTGTGCCCCAAACTACAGTACCTTTTTCAGGCCAATGGAAGCATATAGTCTATTTGACTATCTTTCATGCACTATTTCCCGAATACAAAAAGAATCGTTTTAGCAGATTGGTGTCCTGGCATACTGTTCACACATAAGATTAATGAATAGAGATTCAGTGTTTTCAGATTACTTGATTCTGACAGAAGTTTAGACTATTAAAACAAGCTTCATTTTTATTCACTTGGAAGTTTCTGTAATCTTCAAAGCAAACATATTTGCTATCCCAAAGTAAACACATTTTACATAATTATTTTATTGATTTTTTGCTACATGAAATGTAATATTTGTCCTACCCTCCAAAACATCATATAATTTCTAGGCTGCTATGAGTGGATATGTCTAGAGAAGAGTACCTGTAAAAAATTATTTTAAGTCTTAAATTTCCATATGAACTTGGAATAAAACCAATAATTTTCCTTGCAAAATTCTGATTTTTTTTTCAACGTTTATTTATTTTTTTGGGGGGGGACAGAGAGAGACAGAGCATGAACGGGGGAGGGGCAGAGAGAGAGGGAGACACAGAATTGGAAACAGGCTCCAGGCTCTGAGCCATCAGCCCAGAGCCTGACGCGGGGCTCGAACTCACGGACCACGAGATCATGACCTGGCTGAAGTCGGAGGCTTAACCGACTGTGCCACCCAGGCGCCCCAACAAAATTCTGATTTTCATAATGACCTGAGGATGTCATTTTACTAAAATTGTTTTCCTGTATTAATTTGAAATCTGTTTACATTATTATTTAAAAGCAGACAATAAAACAAGGTAGGTAATGTCAAAAGAAGGGTGAAAAATATAAAAATCACAACGTTTCTTAATTTTTTTATTTCCAGTGACTGCATGAAATTTTTTCCATTATGTTTTTCTTAAAAAAATAAATGTCTATAGTAGTACCCAGAAAAGCCAACAAAGTAATTAGATCATAGACATGTTAAGGTCTATAATTTCTGAGAAAAGCTAGTGGAAATGCTCAGTTTCATGTTTCTTTCCTGTGTGCATATGGAAGAATTGATGGGCAAGCAGCATTTTTTTTCAGGCCATATCACACGTGGAATAAAAACACCTCTGCAGTTTAGGATCCTGGACTATACAGGAGATACGCTGAAACTCATTAAAATCATATATGCCTGAGATTTAATGTATTTCGAGGTGAATATGAAATGAGCCATCTAACTAACTCACAATCATTTAGTGTATTCATTACAAAGCATATCTACTTAGCAATGTTGTCTGAAAGCAAACAGCCAAAGAGTGCGTGTGTATGTGTGTGTGTGTGTGTGTGTGTGTGTGTGTGTGTTCTATGCATAAACATTTGTAAGGATATGTGTGGATTTTAAGTGCCCAAGTCAGCACTAACCAAACAAAACTTTTCTCTTGGCTTCTATACCATTTTTTGGTCTTCAGTGTTAGAAATTACATAAACGTTTATCACAAAACCCTATGTGTTCCCTATTCTGGGACAACTCCGGCCAGAATAACAGCCACAAAATGTGATTTTGGCCCACTTCAATGAGTTGTCCTGTATAATTTTACTCTGGCAAAATACGTGATAAACTATTGTAAAATTTTCTTCAGGGCTTTTTCTTCTCTTCTACCAAATAACTATATGGAAATCTATCACCTGGTGAAAATCTTCTTAATTCTTACAGGTTTTGGAGAGGAAGAATTTAATTTATAAACAAATGAAATGGTTTGATTTTGTATGGTAACCACATTTTAACTTTGGGCTAACATCTTTGACAGTTAACTCAAAAAAAATATATGTCCATATTATCAAAAATTTCATTGTAATATAGTGAACTTTTATTTTCCTTTCCTTAAGTAGAGTTTTTCTCTGTTTTAAGTGAGTGTTATCAAAAGTATTCTTGGCCAATGTAAATGGAGTATTCTAGTTGAAGTGATAAGTCAACTTATTTTTAAAACATGATTTCCCACAATTTGAGGTCACTCTCAAGTTATCTTCTTTTATATAATAAGTTCTAGAAAGACATGCATGGAATGTTTAGCTGAAAAAAAGTCTAGAGAATATGAAAAAACAGCTGTGCTTTCTTTGAATACTTATGAAAACATTTTCTTCAAGTATAATTAAATGTTCAATGATACTCTTACAGAAGATGGTTAAAAATTGAGTTCAATATTATGAAAAGAGTTACAGGAAATGCAAAAAATAGAGAAACATATTAAATGACACCATAAAAATACAATCTGCCAGTTCTAGAATGTGGGATATTCTACATAACAAGCGACCCAGTTTCATCAACAGTATTTGCATGTTTAAAAAGTTGGGGCCACTGTTAAGATTAAAGGAGTCTTAAGAGAGAGAGAAAGAAAGAGAGTCTTAAGAGATAACCAAGTACAATTTGTAAAACTTAGTTGGATTCCAATTTGCACAAAAATCTTTAAAATATATTTTATGGGTCAGTCAAGAAAGATTAAACATTAAGTAAGTACAAGATAATACCAAGAATTTATTATTAATGTTGCTGAATGAGGTAGGGATATAGTAAATTTGTTTAAATCCCTATTGGTAAACGATATAAAATATATAGAGATATATACAATTGAAATGGTAGCTTGTCTGGAATTTACTTTAAAATGTTGTTTTAAAATATTCCATTAAAAAATTGCCAGGAAAATTGGGCAGATGAAACAGAAATGACATAATATTGATAATCTTTGAAGCAGAGTGTTTTATAATGGATATTTACACTTATCCTATGCTGGAATCTTTATGATAAAAATGTTAAGAGATAAAATTAAGAATATTGTGTCAATTAGGTACAAAAAATAGTGGCTTACTCCAATAGTCATCTGTTTACATAGAATTAAATTTATTTAGTTATGTATTTCATTCATTCATTCATTCATTCATTCGAAGTCACACAAGCTCAAGTTGCTTGGGAGAGGGAGCTATGGGTTCTGAACCTATTGAGATCCCGGCCACATGGTTGGGCATGTGAAGCATTGAGTGGGCACAGAAGACCTTTGGCCAGCCCTACCTCACAATTCTTTGTGTTACAAATCTGGCAGAGCACAGCTGGTGAGTGTTCGGGTTTGGGCTGGGCCTGCTTATGCATCTGCAGTCAGCTGTCAGGTTAGTTGGTTTATGGTGGCTTCAGCC
Source organism: Prionailurus bengalensis (assembly GCF_016509475.1). Lineage (NCBI taxonomy): Eukaryota > Metazoa > Chordata > Mammalia > Carnivora > Felidae > Prionailurus > Prionailurus bengalensis. The sequence continues at coordinate 72,479,265 of NC_057344.1, read as the reverse complement.
TGGAAGCCTTGTCTCCAGTCCATACAATTGATCACTTATCTTACAGCAAACTAACTCCAGGTTGTTCATCTGACAGCTGGCAGAGTTGTAAGAGATAATAGAAGCATGCCATTCTGTTTTTCAAAGCAAATCACAATGCCTGTTTATAAAGTTATTTCTTTATGTTTGAGAGAGAGAGAGAGAGTGCACAAGCAGGGGAAAAGCAGAAAGAGAGAGGGAGACACAGAATCCAAAGCAGGCTCAAGGCTCTGAGCTGTCAGCACGGAGCCTGATGTGGGACTTGAACCCATGAACCTTGAGATCATGACCTGAGCTGAAGTGGGACACTTCATCAACTGAGCCACCCAGGCACCCCTAGACCTGTCCAAATTTAACAGGTAAGGATATCAATTCCACATCCTGATGGAAGGAACTTCAAAGTCACAAAGGGTGGAGAATTAGTAGACATTTTTGCAATTTGCCAGACATCTATGAAAAAAGAAGACAATAAAATCTTAATAGTGAAATTTTATAAGCCATTAAAATATGTTAAAATCAGATCAAAGACAAGTATTCTGCTACTACAGAATCTCTGTTCACCATTATTTTAAGTATCCAAGCCAACTCAGTAACAATAAATTTTATTTTAGTGCTTACCATGTATCAGGCTCTTTTCTAAGATTTTTACATATATTAACTCATATATTCCACATCACAACCCAGGAGATAGGTGTTATTATATTCTTCATCTTGTAGATGAGAAAGCTGGAGCATGAGGGAGTTATATAAATTTCCCACATCCACACAACTCGAAAGTGGCAAATTTGGAAACAAACCCAGACAGTTGGGTTCAGAGTGAGCATTTTTAATGCTATACCAGAAATGGAGTCTTTTAAAAGAAAGAAAACATTCATTTTAATCGTAGCAAATATGACTATATACATAGAAACTCCAAGAAAATATTAATCTATTTAATGACAAACTTCAGCAGAATCAATAGATTCAAGAAAATATAGAAAACTCTGTATCTTCCCATACCCTAAGATAATATTAGGGAAAAAAATTATTTCATTAATTATGCCGCATAATAAGGTGTCTAAGAATACATCTATTAGATATCGGGAGATTTAAAAAAATAGTTGTGGGAGGGGCGCCTGGGTGGCTCAGTTGGTTAAGCGTCTGACTTTGGCCTAGGTCATGATCTCAAGGTTCCTGGGTTTGAGCCCCACGTTGGGCTCTGTACTGACAGCTCAGAGCCTGGAGCCTGCTTTGGATTCTGTGTCTCCCTCTCTCTCTCTCTCTCTGCCCCTCTCCCCTCCCTGCCTCTCTCTCTCTCTCTCTGTCTCTAAAAAATAAATAAACGTTAAAAAACATAGTTGTGGACATAAATGACACCTGAATAAATGGGCAGGCATACCGTATTCGTAGGCAGTTAATCTGAAAATCACAAAGATATCTGGTCTACCTCAAATTAATTTAAAATTTTTTTAATGTGCATTTATTTTTGACAGAGAGAGACAGAGCATGAGTGGGGGAGGGGCAGAGAGGGAAGGAGACACAGAATCTGAAGCAGGCCCCAGGCTCTGAGCTGTCAGCACAGAGGCCGACAAGGGGCTTGAACTCACAGAGAGATCATGACCTGAGCCGAAGTCCGATGCTCAACCAACTGAGCCACCCAGGCACCCCCTATCTCAAATTAATTTAAACACTGAATGAAGTTTCAATAAAACCTCTAAATAAGTGGTTTTTCATAAAAAAATACTGTTTAAGCTAAAATGTATATTAGACAAAAAGGAGGTGCTTGCTCCAAAAGATAGTAAGACCTGTTACAAAGCTCTAGTGATTGAAATAATGTGTTATTAGTATAAGGATAAATCAATAGAAAAGATAAACCTTCTAAAAACACCACATAAGCATTTATAAAAATTTCATACATGAAAAAAGTGACATTACCAACTATGTAATGAATGGACTCTTGCATGCTGGGACCACTGGTTATTCATGCAGAAAATAATATTAGACCATGAATTCAGACCATTAAAAAACAAGCAAACAAAAATAAGTCCATTGTACCTAAATGTGAAAAAGCTATCTATACACCCAGAATAAAGTGTATCCTTATGCCCCTGTAGTTGTAAGTAAATTATTTAACCAGGAAGCAAAAAAGAATGAAGGACAACTAATAAGCAGAGGAGTCTGGCTGGCTCAGTCAGTTGAGCATCTGATTCTTGATCTCAGCTCAGGTCATGATCTCATAGTTCCCGGCATTGAGCCCTGTGTTGGGCTCCATGCTGAGTGTAGAGTCTGCTTGGGATTCTCTCTCTTTCTCTGTCTCCATCCCTCCGCCTTAAAAATAAATAAATAAACTAAAAAAAATTTATATATAGTAGAAAACACTATGAAAATGCGTACTATGGAGGAATCAAGGGCTAAGAGGAAATATTTGCCACACATAATCCACAAAACATTAGTCCCAAGAATTCATAAAGAACAGCTATAAAGTTATTAGAAAAGGACAAATATCTCTGTAAAAAAAATTGAAAGAAGATAAGAACATCTCAAAGAAGATATAATACAAATGATTAATAAGAAGAATTTGAAAAAGATTTTTAGAGAAATTTCACTATGCATTGAAATACAGAAAACCACAAAGAAAAAAGTAATACTCACTATTGTAAATATTTTTGGGAGGGGATCTTTTCATTCTCTTTTTATTTATATGTACATTTCCAACAAAATTAGAATTGTAATATTCCTACTGTTTTGCATGCATTTCTTTACTCAATGTTATAACTGTCTCTTTAATTAAATCTTTAATGTCATGTGATTTTAATGACTAAATATTCTTATAATTTATTTAACCATTTCCTATTACTCAGCATTCAATTTACTTTCAGTAGTGCATTGCAAATTGCACATCCGAAAAAATTTAAAAGCTAAAACGTACAAGAAATTATCCTTTGTCTTTGTTTTTGCTCAAATGGGAGTTATTTTCTTTTCTAAAATATATTTAATGGCAGGGGAACCTGGGTGGCTGAGCCAGTTAAGCATCTGACTCTTGATTTCGGCTCAGGTCATGATCTCACAGTTTGTCAATTTTAGCCCCACATTGGGCTCCAAAGTGACAGTGGGGAGCCTGCTTGGGATTCTTTCTCTCTCCCCCTCTCTCTGTCCCTCCCCTGCTTGAACTCTCTCTCTCTCAAAACAAATAAATAAACTTAAAAAAAAAAGGATCCCTTTAAATACATTTAATGGCAGAGGTAAGTGAACCTACTCTTCTGTTTGTTACACTATTGTTATCATTGGTCCTTGTGAAGCCAATTCATTCTTCTTGGTCCATTCTTCATCCAAGGTCTCAATTCCATTTCCATTCTCCATAGATACCTACTCTTCTGGTCCGATATACATGCCTTTAAATACATATGTATTGTTTAAAAATAATCTTTGTTTTGTGCCTATCTGGCAATATATTTTATTAATTTAATTTGATTTATCAAGTATTTATTTTATATAAATATTATTGCCCAAGAGGTATCTATCTCACTTTCATCTGTTCTTCATTCAACTCTATGTTTAAAATATCTATGCATTTTTATGTATGTACATCAGATTTGCTAGTTCTAACCAATATCTGTAAATCATAATGTATGTCTACCACATTTACCTTACTTCATTTAGTAATGAGCACTTTGTTTACATCTAAAACTCTACCACCATGAACAGTGCTTGTGTATTCTCAGCAATGCTTTATCTCTCAACTACCAGGTCAGTGACCATAACAGTCATGAGTCTCTTTGAGAATTTCTACGGATTTATACATCTGTGAATCAGTAGGCTAGATCACTGGGTACATGCATTCTTAATTTGACCAAGCACTGCCAGATTGCCTTTCGGAAGATTTTCACCAGTTTTGAACTCACACACAATGCCTGAGAAGTTCCTGTTTCCCAGTGGGATATGTTTTGATATGCTGTTGGTTAATGATTTTGTTTAGAGGAATAAAGAATAACATTTATATTGAATTTGTTCCCCATATAAAGCAAAGAAAAAGGTTTGTTGTTACTCAAGGAATTCTAGCTCTGTAAGATTAATTTAAATGCTTAGAGTGATTTAAGCCCCTGTTTCACCAGAGACAAGATACGTGTGTGTGTGTGTGTGTGTGTGTGTGTATGCCTTACATATATATATATATATATATATATATATATATATATATTAGTTTTAGGCCATAAATATGGCCTAAAACTAATACAATTTTATATGTCAATTATACTTCAAAAACAAAAACAAAAAACAAAAAGGCAAAAAACAAAAAAACACAAAAAGCAAGACAGGCTCAATCCAATCAAATATTTTTAAACTATGTATTTTCAAATTTTGTTAAACATCATTATTTATCTGTTTCTTTTTAATTTAAAATGAATACATGAAATCCAAGTTCTCTTAATGATAGATTATATAAGATTAATCTCTGAAAATTCATAATTATAAACTATCAACAAGATATATTTAAAAAACAACAATTATCTTTTAAGCACTGGAGGGAAACTAAAAACAGATAGAAACTGGACAAAATGATTCAAGCCTTGAAAAAGGAAAGACTAGGTGAGTTTTTCATTTATTTGCTTTTTTATTTAATGATACTTTAGTTCATATAGCATTGGGTGGTTACAGCTCAATTAGAAAGCTCTACTTTCTAATTGGTTTTAGGATCCAGAGGGCTGAGTGCAGGAATGTCAAAATAGCTGAAAATAGAGAAAGGAAATCTGAGAAAGGAGATAGCAATGTATAAACTGCACTCAAATATTTCCTTGAATATAGCAGAGTTAACTGCCTCCTATAACAAAAATCAACATTCATCAGAGGAAAATTGAACCCAGATTCTCTATTGCATGTCATCCAAAATATTCAGTATAAAATAAAGTATTACCAGACGTACAAAGGAACAGGAAAATGGTAACCATATTCAAGAGAAATAGTAAATAGAATTTAACATTGAGGCAATTTAGATGTTGACTTAGCAGAAAAGACTACTATGACTATTGTAAATATGATCAAACACAAAAAAGAAGAATATGATTATAATTGTAATGAATTAACAGGTATAAAATATCATCCGAAAAATGGAAAATATAAAGAATTATCTAATCAAAATTCTAGAACTGAATATTGAGATGTTCAAATAAAACATTTTCTGGGTAGGATGGAAGAGAGCATAAAAAAGGACGAATGAACTTAAGATAAATGAATAGAGATTAATCCAAGCTGAAGAAAAGAAAGGAAAAATACTAAAATTATGAACAGAGTGTGACCAATGGTCATTTTCATAGAAGTAAAAACACAAGAAATGCTTCAGCAAGTTTTTCAGTCTCAAAAGAAAATATGATACTCACAGGATATTTAAATCGACAAGAAGAAATTAAGAGCACTACAATGGTAAAAATATATGTATACACAAATATCTCTTATACTTTATAACTTTTTAAAAAAATAAACTTACTATGAAAATAAAAATAAAAATGTACAACACTGTTTGGTGGGATTTATAATATGCAGGTGAGTCATATATGACAATGATAGCATGCAAATTGGAAACATGTAAATGGAGTTATACTGGTTCAATATTTTTATATTTCTTATGAAGTAGTATGATGTTAACTGTAAAAAATACTATTAATTTTTGCTAAAGGCCAGTCAAAGAGTTAAATTAGAATACAAAAATATTTGGTTAACTCAAAACCAGCAAGAAAGGAAGAACACAGGAACAAAAACCAAATAGGACGCATAGGCCACAAATAGCAAAATGGTAAACTGAATTCTAACTAATGAATAAGTACATCAAATGTACATAGAATAAATATGACAATTAAAAAGCAAGATTATTGGACTGGATACAAAGCAACACTCAACTTTATGTTATCACAAATGATAAGCTTTGTATATTAAAAAAACAGTTTAAAAGAAAGGAATGGAAAATTTATGCCATGGAACAGTAAGCATAAGAAAGCGGAATCTTATTATTAATATCAGAAAAATCAAGACAAAGACTTATAAGAGATAAATAAGAAAATTTCAGTGATAAAAGGGTAGTTTGTCAAGAAGACATAACTGTTATAGATACGTATGCTCCTAATAAAAGAACTTCAAAACACAAAAGCAAAGTGGACCAAACAAAGGGAGAAATAGAGAAACCTGCAAACATTTTTTTAATATTTTATGCTCCTTCCTCACTAATTAAAAGAAAGTTGAACTAAAAATATATCAGTAGGGGGGCGCCTGGGTGGCGTAGTCGGTTAAGCGTCTGACTTCAGCCAGGTCACGATCTCGCGGTCCGTGAGTTCGAGCCCCGTGTCAGGCTCTGGGCTGATGGCTCAGAGCCTGGAGCCTGTTTCCGATTCTGTGTCTCCCTCTCTCTCTGCCCCTCCCCCGTTCATGCTCTGTCTCTCTCTGTCCCAAAAATAAACATTAAAAAAAAAAAGATGCATCTAATAAAAAAAAATATATCAGTAGGAAATCGCTAAGGATATAGGAGATGTGAAAAACCCTACTAACCATCTTGGCCTTATTGAGAAGAATGAATTTTAGCCCACTAAATAAAGTAAGAATCTGAGAGCATATGCATACATACATTTTAAAATAAAAGTAGCATCATATGATACACATTTCTTGGAAATTTTCTTGTTTTTTTCTTTTTTAACTTTATACATTGAGCATCACTCCTCCATCAACAAATGTGGATATAAACCTTTATCTGTAATAACTGTAATATTACATAGAGTGAATATACCTTTATTTAAGAAGTCCTTTTTAAGTGGCAATTCATATCTTCCAGATTTTTGCTATTATAAATAATACTGCAGTAAACTCCTTATAAGCAATTAGATCCTTTAAGAAGGGATTTCCCAAAGTGTATTTAGTTCATATGCATATTTTTAAATTGTATTAGGTGCTGATTTTTAATTTGATAAGTAAACTTTGGCAAAACATACATGTTACAAAAAATGAATTTCTGCTTTTACTAAGAACACAATAACAAATCGAGACCTAACTGCACTGAACACATGAATATCACTGGCATTAAAACTATATTATAACTAAATAAATAATATCTAATTTTAAAAAGAGAAAAAAGAATAAGATTGAAAGAAGAGAAAAAGTTTTTGAAAAAATTTCTTTATCTACAAATTTAAAAAATATCTTTTTTAATTTTTTAAATTAATTGAATTTTTGAGAGACAAAGTGTGTGTGAGCAGAGGAAGGTCAGAGGGAGATAGAGAATCTTTTATTTAATGTTTATTTATTTATTTATCTATTTATTTATTGATTTATAAATTCTTATTTACTTACTTTGAGAGAGACAGAGAGAGGCGGAGGGAAGGGACACAGAGAGAGGGAGAGAGAGAATCCCAAGCAGACTCAAGGCTCTGAGTTGTCAGCACAAAGCTTGATGTGGGGCTTTAACTCAGGAACCACGAGATCATGACCTGAGCCAAGGTCGGACACTTAACTGACTGAGCCACCCAGGCACCGAGAGAGAGAGAAAGAGAGAGAGAGAGAGAGAGAGAGAGAGAGAGAGAGAGACTTAAGCAGGCTCTATGCCCAGTGTGGACCCCCCCACAGGGTTCCATCCCACAACCCTGGGATCATGACCTGAGCCAAAATCAAGAGTCAGATGCTCAATCAACCAAACCACCTAAGCACCTCCCAAATATAGAGAAATCTGATCTGCAAACAGATTAACCATTTATTTAACCGTCTAATCAATTGCATAAAATCAATATCAAAACCTAAGTTTCTTTAGATGAAAGAGTACATCTCATTATTTTGGCTTCTACATTGCAAACATGATCACCTGACTGGAATTTCAGCTGAAATTAAATTGCAAACTATTATTTTTATGTTACAGTATTAGTTTTCATGTTTCTCTCCTTGTCCATTGGGAATTATTATGGATTGAACTGTGCCCCCCTGCCCCACATTTATGTATTGAAGTCCCAAACCTCAGTAGCTTAAATGTAACCTGATTTGGAAATAGCTAGGTCTTTTAAAAATGTAATTCGTAAAGTAAAAATGAAGTCATACTTGAGTAGCAAGGACCCCTAATCCAATATGACTGCATCCTTATTAAATAGATAAATTTGGACAGAGACACGCACACAAGAAGTTCATGTGAATATGAAGGCAGAAATCTGGATGATGCTTGTACGAGCCAAAGAAAGTCAAAGATTGCCAGCACACCACCACAAGTTAGGCAAGAGACACAGAACAAATTTTTCCTTACAAGGGACCAGCCCTGCTGACATCTGATCTTGAACTTCTAGCCTCTAGAACTCTGTGGCCATAAATTTCTGTTGTTTAAGCTACCCAGTTTGTGGTACTTTGTTCTGGCAGCCCTAGAATACTAACCCGGGAATTAAGGGAGATGAAATTGTTTCTCCATGTTTATGATTCATAGAGTATAATAACACTCAGTATACTAAACTGGAAAAGGTCAAGTACCATCATTGGTACCATTAAAAAAGCGCCATTAGGGAGTGATGTCAACATAGTAATGATACATGCAGAGGTGATGGATGTTAGCTGAACCTATTGTGGTCATCATTTTACAATATATGTAAATCACATGATCCCACTACACATCTTAAAGTTACACAGTGACGTATGTCAATCATTTCTCATTAAAACTGGAAAAAAAATACCATTAAGCTTCTCTCAGACATATTTTGGAAGCATCTGTTTTATATTTGCGCTTTATCTAGTCTTATTAATTCAGGCTGCAGAATCCCAGATAGTTTCACAGAAACTACAAAACGTAGAGTCTTAAAATAGGCTTTTGGCCCTTAACCTACAGACAGCAACCAGAAAGTTTCTGGTGGCTTCTACCCTACTTTGAAAAATTAGATTGGTGGTTTTTTTCCTAAATCAGTTACGGTTTGTGGGAAGGACAAGAGAAGACTCAATTTAAAAGAAAGATATTTTGGGGCGCCAGGGTGGCTCAGTGGGTTAAGCATCTGACTTCAGTTCAGGTCATGATCTCATGGTTCCTGAGTTGAAGCACCACACTGTGCTCTGTGCTGACAGCTCAGAGCCGGGAGTCTGCTTTAAGTTCTGTGTCTCCCTCTCTCCCTGCCCCTCCCTTGCTCACATTCTATATCTCTATCTCTGAAAAATAAAAGTAATTTAAAAAAATAATTAAAAAACTGAAAGAAAGATCTTATATCGGTATTTATTTTTAAGTTGCCTTTAGTTATTTTTTGTTGTTATTTCTTATTTTTTTATTGTTGTTTTTTTGTGTAGTTTTCAGATTTTGGATTAGTAGGATTTTATAAATATCCTGGAATGGCTTGCCATTCCATATAATAGGGGACATAACGGTTGTCTTCACTTATGTAATCAAGAATTGTTTTCATCTATAAAGCTCATTTGTGAAAAGGATTTATTTTAGGAAAATGCTTTACAACAAACAGCTTCCAGGATTTTCTAGGGGCTTGAGCTTTTAGGAAAACTTGACGGTGATAATTTGTGACAATCAGGAAGAATAAGAGGAAGAAACATATTGTTGATAACAGGGAGAGAAAGAAAGGAAGAACTGATTTTCTCTTATATTTTTTGAAATGTTCACAAAATTAAATATGGGATTTATTTATTGTCAAAGGAATTTATATTGTAATGAAACTATGGAGATTTCCTATCTCCATTGTTTCTTTTCGATAACAAAGGAAAACAATTAAGTGATCATTCCAAATAATTCCTAAACTTCTTGCCATACACTCAACTGTCTTCATTGTCTTTATCAAGGTCACATTTTGACTTTCCTCCCCCAGAAAAGACTTTCATGGACAATGTAAGAGCCAAATCTTAGTAAAACTTATATGCAAATAAAACATGCATGGATTCATTTCAAAGGCAATATATCCTTAATGTATATGACTAACTTAACTAATTTTTAGTTGGGAGAAATGTACTGCACTGTGCTTGGCCTTCAATAGCACTGCATCATTTTAGGAGTCTCATAATTGTTGTATCAGAATCACTTTTCAATGGGGCTGTATCAGAACAATATCTAGAAAAATAAAAATCATTCTGTAAATTTATTCATAATCAGAACATTAATGTACCGAGAGGTCAATAAGTAAGATAAAAGAAAAACAAATAATTTTTAAATGCTAAGGAAACACTATGGCCCAATTATTGTATTCAAAAGTAGCTTTCACAGAACCATAGAATATTGATTTCTTTATATTTTATTTTTTTTTAATTTTAAAAAAAAAATTTTTAAACGTTTATTTATTTTTGAGACAGAGAGAGACAGAGCATGAACAGGGGAGGGGCAGAGAGAGAGGGAGACACAGAATCCGAAACAGGCTCCAGGCTCTGAGTGGTCAGCACAGAGCCCGACGCGGGGCTCGAACTCAGGGGCTGTGAGATCATGACCCGAGCCGAAATTGGACGCTTAACCAACCAAGCCACCCAGGCACCCCGATTTCTTTATATTTTAATAGTATCATCATCAACAACAACAAATTTGTCGGGTCATGGTCTTTGTTTATAAACTTGCTGAGTATTTGCTAGTTCTCAAAGGCCGTGTTTAATAAAGTAGAACTCAAATTGTTTTTCCTTTATGGCACATAGCTCTTTATATTCTGTGTTAGAAAAATCTCTTTATATCGTATACCTCCTCCTATATCATAAGCAGTTTGGATGAATATTTATCTTTATGTGGTACCCAAACATCCATCATCTATGTGTTAGGGCCTGAGTAAGTGCTTACAGAATAGAATGTTTGTTGGATAGAGACAACTCTGAATAAGTCCTCAAGAAATCCGAGTGTTGGTGTGGTTTTTCCCTGCGTGAATTTTGCAACCTTTTTTTTTAAACCTCTCTTTAATTCCATATCTGAAAAATAAAAGTGTGGATTAAATAATTTTAAGATACCTTTAAGTTCTAAATTTGATTTGTAAGTAGCTCTCTTTCTGCACTGCTTACATTCTTCTGGGAGGCTTTCTAGACAGACTATTTCTCTCTTGCTAGCTTTCCCACTGCTTTGAATACACATATTTTTAAACAAAGAAATGGATTCCGTGTATATAGTTTTTATCATTTGTAACTGTGTTTAGTCTCTCCTGTGGAGAGCTGGTACCAAAATTATAAGCTTTTACTCTCAGCCTAGCATTTGTGAAACCTATAAGAATGATTAAGTGTCAGTTGTCTTGAAACTAATTTGTTGGTTCCTTTTTTATTATTATTATTTTTAATCTAGGGGAAGGTTTCTCTAACTTGTTCCCAGGAGAATTTAATTTTTCAGATGGTAGCTTTTCTGAGTACAGTTCCTTTCCTTTGTCACTGACTTCATTTTTGAAACTCACTGTCCTCAGAGGTTATTTCAATACTCAAATTGACAGGGAGAAGGCTATGATCCACAGGCCATGCTCCCTCAGCTGGTAATCTAATGTCTACAGCTAGCATTGTGATAAGCGGTGCCGTGTACCCCTGGGGCTGGAGGGTTTGGAGAGCTGGGAACTGCTATTAGGCTCTTTCTTTCTTTCTTTCTTTTCTTTTCTTTCTTTCTTTCTTCTTACTTTTTTAAGTTTATTTATTTTATTTATTTTTTTTTAAATTTTTTTTTCAATGTTTATTTATTTTTGGGACAGAGAGAGACAGAGCACGAACGGGGGAGGGGCAGAGAGAGAGGGAGACACAGAACCCGAAACAGGCTCCAGGCTCTGAGCCATCAGCCCAGAGCCCGACGCGTGGCTCGAACTCACGGACCGCGAGATCGTGACCTGGCTGAAGTCGGACGCTTAACCAACTGCGCCACCCAGGTGCCCCTAAGTTTATTTATTTTGAGAGAGAGAGAAAGTGCGTGTTAGGGAGGGACCGAGAGAGAGAGAGAGAGAGAGAGAGAGAGAGAGAAACAATCCCAAGCAGGCTCCATGCTGTTAATGCAGAGCCCCAATACGGGGCTCAAACCCAGGAACAGTGAGATAAGGACCTGAGCTGAAGTTGGTGGCTTAACAGACAGAGCCACCCAGGAGCCCTGGGCTCCATTTTCATGATAAAAAATAGATAAATAAACAATGCTTCCTAGCCTGGTGAAAGCACATACTGTTTTGCAGAAACAGTATTCATTAATTTTCATACCAGTTTTAGTTAAAATATGTGTATGTGAATTATTGGAATAATTGGAATATATATATGTATACATATGTATATATGTGTGTGTGTATATATATATATATATATATATTTCAACAACTTCTCTGGGACCTTTGAATGTCACTTGTTTTGGAGAAATAAGTGGCCCTAGCTCTCTTATTTTTCTACACAGATTGCCTAAAGACAAGCCAGAGAAATAGCCTTTGATTATCACTGAAGGAAACGGCGGGTGAAGGAAGGACAGGTAGAGGGAAAAGGAGAAGAAAGGAAAAGAGGAAAGAAAGGGAAGACTGATAATATTTAAGAATATATGGTAAGAATGGCACAAGGAGGCTGTAGTCCTAGGGAAATAAATGCATTCTGGAAGTCTCAATAATGGGCAGGCATAGAGTTACATTCTTCAATCTTAGGGAAGTGCAAAAGGGAATTGTGGAAAACCACCATTTCCTCTGTCATTGTCTCTAAATGTCTCAGAACATACTCAGGTATATTTTTCAACTGATGTGGTTTATAATCATGCCTCTTTTCATGAAGGTACCGATGCTCTGTAACATAGAGGTTTGTTATTATTTGTAGCTCACAGAGTGGATACACCCATATTAAACTTTAAGTAATCCAGAATTGCATGATTTACTTTAGAACTACATTTTGATGGCATTGTGTTGGTATTAATTAGCTTTTGAGGGAAGAGGAAAGGATACCCATAATCTCTGTCCCCAGAGAATCAGCCCCATTACCTAGACTTGTGTGGATTTGATAGCGTTAACTTGTAGATATTATAGAAGACTAGACAAAGAGAAAAGTCCAGAGGGATTTGGGATTACTCATTTACAAAGGGTTGGGTGCGTATGTGTCCAAAGAGAGATCATGGTTGTTCAATTAACCTTACCCACCACCACTAGAGAATTTTACCAAGGCAAAGGAAAGAGTGAGGCAGAACTTCACTTTGTAGTTTCAGAATTATCTTCAAAAAGAACATCAAAATACATTAGAAGATAAGCAAATAAACACAGAACCAAAGAGAGCTTTCAGAATACCGCGAAGACATCTGTCATAGGATATTTGTATTTTGATTGAGGATCAATTCCCATACAGATTAAGTTACATTTGTAAAAAAAAAATTATCATTTTCTCCCTTTAGCTTATTTTTGTAAAGATACCTAGGTCAGTTCTCTACACAGTGTAGGAACACAGAAGTCATTTGGAAGCAACTTCTCACTGGACATGGCATCCTTACCCTTTCTTACCATATCTCCCTCTTTAGCCCCAGACACCAAAGACACTACTCAGTACTTTGGGGACAATTTGATCACTTGTATGACTGATGTTAGAAATTTTTCCTTATTTTGAGTCAAAACGACCCTGGGTATAATTTCTGTGTTCAGGGCCTTGTTTTGCTTGCCAAAGCCAAGGAATATCATTTTAGTCCCCTTTCTGGATGACCTCCTGTGAAACGTTTGAAGACAGCGATCCTCTATTTTCATGTGAAATCCACTCACATAAATTAAATGAAAGCATTCTTATTTCCTTTCTTCATTCCCCATTTGGGAATTTTCCAAACTGTCACTGTTTCCTTCCAGAGAACAGCCCGTTTAGCAGGTGAGTCGCTCAACAATAGGTAGAACTGTCACTTATTTTAAGTCTATCCATTTATTGATAAAACTCAAAATAGCATTTGCTTGTCTGAGAGCTCCCTCCTTACAGTAACTTATTTTAAACCTACAATAAAATGCCTTCAATTCTTTGTCACAAGCCCTACTCTTAGACTACTTTTCCCCACTCTGTGTTTGTGCCGAAGTTGTCGTGGGCTAGATTCAGGGCTATGTATTCATCCACACGTTTCTTCCTAAGTTCATCTTCTTCGTTACAGTTATCACTTCCAGCTGTCTGTTTGGTAATGGCGAATCTGCAATTGACATCGTACAATACGCTACAGTGAAACTTGCAAGCCTTCCTGTGGATTGGCAGTAGGAGATCATTATCTTGATTTCTTTGGGCCTCCATGGAGATTAGCGCGCTGTTGGTGCCAGCAAATGTTAGGCAACATGAAAAAAAATATGATTTAATTATTGAAAATGTTTGGAGAAATACTAAAGGTTCCCAGTACAGTGGTGAGTTGAATCCATTGATGCCTATAAACATAATATGAATTTTTAAGTGGTCTTTCCCCTTTCAGTGTTACGGGATTTTACAAGAATCATTATTTCTTATTATTTTTATGCATCTGTCTTGCTGGTCTGATGCCAAAAAGTGAATTGTATACTATAGAATCATGGGTTGGCTCTGCTGGATTCTGACTCATGCCCTATATTAAGAGATGGCTCCAAATGTTTTCTCAAGGGTAAATTCTGCTTCTGCATTTGAGCTACAAATTAAGAGACAGACTTTGAAAAAGATGCTGGGGCTTGAAGAACATTCTCAAGGACAGAAGTGTAAAAAGACAAGCTGTTGTGGATGGATTCAAAATAAGATGTAAATGCTGGCCTCCCGGCAATTTGTCCTTCACAGAGGAAAAAGTACAGAAAAAAAAAAAAACCCAAATCCTCTGGGATTCAGGCAGACCCCAGGGAAAGGTCTGGTTTTTGTTTTTCAGATCCCGCTTTCAGCATTTTTAAAAGGTTGTATGTATTTTAGTGACGTTAATTAAAGAATCTTACCTGTAGTCTTGATTTAGTTAGTTTCCTCTGCTTTTGCCTGAGGATTCAAAAGCTACTGTGTGAAAGCAGAGGTTTTGTGCTGTTTGTGTATTCAACCATCCCTGGGTTTAAATCCTTACTTCAAAACCCATCAGGGGAGACTCTGGGCAGGTTGTTTTAAGTTCTCGGAACTTACATTTTCCTCTGTAAAATGGCTTTTCTGTGAGCAGAAAATAAAATCACACATAGAAAGCACCTGACGGTGTCCTGTGTGCATTGCAGTATTTGCAAATTTTCATCTTTCCTTTCTAGGTTCAAGCATTTTCCCAATACTCTCTCCTGCTATTCCCCACCTCCCACCCACTCAGACAGATAGATGAACCAGATTTGTTTACTTGTAGAAAAATGTGTGCAGTCTTACGATAATGTTAGTGAACACTCAGTTTAAGGTCGCAATAGCATCTGGTCCGCTTTTGTTAGAAGTTTATATCCGTTTTGTTATTGTCACTTGTTCATTGGATTTTGCTTCTGGTGACATGAAGAAAATTAAGAAATCAATTCCTTTAAAAATTAAAAAGAGATTCCGTCTGACCTAGAGGTCTACTAATATTGAAATGACTTGGAGACTCTTTTAAAGCATTTCATAGAAATAAAAGACCCTCTACGTGGACAGAGGAAAACAACAGGATTTATCAAAGGGGTTATTAGTAAGGACAGTGGCTGTGTGTGATGACGGTGGGCATGAACCAGTCATTGATGCAACCCTCCTTGGGAAATAGAAATGGCCCTGGCTCTTTCTGGTTCTGTTTGTGGGGGTGAAGAAGAGAGAAGAAGAGTTGCCCATCGGGATGTTTATACTGTTTAGTTAATGTCCTGAAATGGCAGAGCCCACGATTGCCCCTCAGTGAGGTTTCTAAGAAAAGGTTAAGAATATGCGAAAAGTCCCTTCTTTCTGAGTCTTGAGAGATAAGTTAGACGCTAGTGCCAAGTGATGTTTTGTAAACTCTACTTACTTATGACTGTAAGTTCTCAGACTAATTTTCAAGGCATTCTATCCTTCTGCTAATGTTTTTCATCACCAAAAAATGCTTCTTCCCTCACTGTGTTTTCTGTCTTTATTCCAAAAGCAGGACCAGGCAGCGGTGTATATGCTCTGATCTCAGCCCAAACAGACTTGTCTACTCCAGGTTTCCAGAAGAAAGGATTCATTCTCGACTAAGAAGTAAATAACATTCTTCACAAAAATCCCAATCATTTCCTTTGTTATTATATGATTAATAAAAGACAGGAGGACCATGGATGCACGTGATTGCGGTGACAGCAATCGTAATCATTGTTGAAGTTCTCCATATGGAACAGAAGTGATGGTGATTACCTGATTAGCAGATTCCAGTTTTTTCAGGGTTCTTTCTTTTCTCTATGATGTTCTCAGTGCCCTCCTGCTCAGTGACAAATAAAACTCTGGGATGGGAGGGTGACATTGCCTTTATATATCATCAAATTCCTGTTAAATTGCAATCATTTGAAACATATTCTGGTTGGGGATACTTTTAAGGGTTCTGGAACTCTCCTGGTTAAGCAGCCCTTCAGAAGTGCAAGATCCAGTCTTACAAATTTACCTGCCTTGAGGCTGCTCCCTTCAGTCCTTAAAATGCCCCTAAACTACATCAATTATATATCCTGTTGGGGATATAAAAGTGCTCTGTTGGACAGTGACATCTGCTCTGTTCTGTGGCATTTTTGTGTGCTGATTTATTTATTAGTTTAACCCAAATAAGTAGCAGTTCTTAACTTTTCTGAGTCATGGACTCCTTTTTTTAAGGATCTGGAGGAAATTATAGATCTTCTCTTCAGAAGAATGCACATACACAGATAGAGAGTTTTGTGCTGAATTTCATATCAATGGACTACCTAGAGTATATCCTAGAATTCGAAAGAAACTCTACCTCAGATATTTCAGAGGCATGGTGAACTTGGGTCTAAGACAGAAGTTCCGGCAAGTTTCTCTCATGGGAAATGGAGAGCTTTGTTCAACCACAAAGCCGTGCTGGCTGTCAGCATCAGTGCCTGTTTTGGCTGCTAAGTATCCATTCAGATAAGACAGTGCCTGTGCCTCTTTCTCATTATGGGTGTTAATTTTGCCCTTGTAAGCAGGAAACATCTCTGGGTGCCAGGGAGAAGGGCCAAGGATGAGAGAATATGGTAGGCACCATGAGATGGAAAGGAAATTAGAGAGCGTATCACTACTCTTGGTCTACTGGGGAATAGCACGGAGAGCCAGCTTTGCAGCCAGGACTCACTCTTAGAAGAAATGTGTGTTACATGCTAGGTTTCAGGTTCCCAGACGTCCTATACTGATTGTAAAAATGGCCTCAGTTCCCCACTCCACCCCCACTCCCTGCTGCATCCATATTCTTTGCAATGTGATTTTTCAGCTTTTCCAATCATAAAAGAAAAATATTTCTATACATCTTAAATCTGGCCCGAACTTACGATTTGCTTTGGCCAGTTGAATGTGGCGGAAGTGACAGTGCGCCAGTGTCGAGGTTAAGCCTCCAGACATCACTCCACTTTCTCCTTCTCTCATTCTCTCTCTTTTCGGTTCCTGCCAGAAAAAATATCCTCAGACCAGCTTGCTGGAAGATGAGAACTAGTCAGATATCTCAGACCCTCATTAGGTAAGAACGCCCCTGCAACCAACCACAGATAAATGAGTGAACTTTGTGGAATCTAGTTTAAATCCTTAGAACTATCCAGACAACCTATAGACACATAACCAAAACAAATGTTTGCTGTGGCATACGCCTGAGGTTTACTGGCTGGCTGCTTGCTCGGCAGGATCATTACACAATTAGATTACTCAGACATCCAGGCTAGTTGGATATGGACCTAAACACCAAGAGGGTCTTAAAGTGGACTTACCTCCCCCATAAATCTTGATGTCAGGGTGTGATATGGAAAGTAGGGAATATTTCCCCAAGAACTGCATTCCCAGGCTTGGCCTGCTTCAGGAGCAGAGTATTCACTTAAAATGATCATGTCAGGAATTGCAGTAGACCTTGAAATTGCAGTGGGGAGTATAACTAATTCTAAATGGGGGTCATCTTCTGGTGGAGCTAGGATGTGAATATACCTCAAGCCTGTAGCACTGAACCCAACTAGAATACTTCACACCTTTAGGTATCCTTGGTTCTCAACTAGAATTGCACTGACTAGAATTTTTGGAATGATTCTATTGACACTAGTTCTGAATAAGAACAAGGTTTTATGAGTATAATCACTTTAGAATCTTTACTCGTAACCCAAAAGTAAACTCCAGCAGGCAAAATCTAAATAATCACTTTAGAATCTTTACTCGTAACCCAAAAGTAAACTCCAGCAGGAAAGAAAGAGCGGTCAAGTATTTGGTAGCTGGACAAAACTATGGCTATTTTTCTGGGCTATGATTTATGTAAATTTTGCTAGCCCTTATCTTCCTCCAGGTTTTAAGCACTTTGGTGGTGATTCATATGAGGTCAAATGTTGTTGCTTCCAAAACACAAGACGCTTGTGTGGAAGATATGGAAAGACTTGGAGCCAGGTTTTCTGATCTTGATCCAATGCTCTGCTTCAGAGTTATGTGACTGAGGAGGAATTATTTGACCTCTTTGATCTGGTTTCCTCATTGGAGACATGTTGTTGATGATGATTTGACTGCCTCATAGAAGGAGTCATGATAAAAAAAAAAGCTACTAAAAACTTTGAGGGTTCTATTTCACTCTAAACAATAATGCTAAATTCTCTTAAATTAACATGCATTTTTTTTTCCCATCTGTAAAGGAAATGGTACAGGAGAGCTGGATTGACTGTCCAGCTCTCACATTAGTAGAGAGGTTAAACACACACCACACATAACAGACAAAACTCTTCTTGCCACTAAGCACATCTACATTCATTTTAAAATTAAATTTATTTTAATTTATTTTTACATGTATCTTACATTTATTTTATTGTATTTTTACAAAAGCTACTCTTTTGTAAATATGAGAATATGATTAGAAATATGGAGCACTTGAGTTTCCTTATGTCCTCCCAAATAAGATAAGGCCAGGGGGAGCAACTCTGCCCACCCAGCAAAGCTGCACCTTACACCCACTACTGATACTTAAAAAAAAAAAAAAAAAAAGAAAGAAAGAAAAGAGGGACTTGGTCTATTACTGTTGTCAACTTCTTAAATGCATAATAAAGCTCATTTACTAACTTTAAAATGACAAAGATAACATGTTAAAATATTGCTCTGTCTCTAGTTATAAATGCTTAATATGAAAGCAATAACAGTAATAAATCGGGCTCACTATATGTATTAGAGTTCTCCAGAGAAACAGAACCAATAGGAGATACATACACAGACACATACATACATACAGAGAGAGAGAGAGAGAGAGAGAGATAATATGAGATTTATTATAAGAATTAGCCTGTGTGATTATGGAGGCAGAAAAGCCCCAAGATTTGCTGTCTAAAAGTTGGAGTAGCAGGTAAAACAGTGGTACAATTCAGTCCAAAGTCCAAAGGCCTGGAAACCAGGGACACCAATGTCCAAGGGCAGAGGAACATGTATATCTCAGCTCAAACAGAGAGAACAAATTTGCCCTTCTTCTTCTATTTAAGCCTTCAGTGGATCAAATGATGCCCACTTATATTGGTGATGGAGATTTCTTCTGGACACATCCTCACAGACATACCCAGAAACAATGTTTTACCACCTATCTGGGCATCTCTTAGCCCTATCAAGTTGGACACGTAAAATTAACTGTCACAGTAAGTTTTGTCTTCGTCCCAGTAAATGAAAAGCTACGGTTGGCCCAAATTTCTCATCTACAACATGGACTTTCGGCATTACTATTTTTTTTTTTTAACTTAACTGCCCTTGTGTTACTAGAAAATATCAGACTTTTTGGTCTTTTACATGGTAATTAATTGAAATTTTAAAGTGTTACTTAAAGTTTTTGTTTTCTTTTGTTTTGTTTTAGCTTCTTGGTAATTTACACCATCAAAGAACAAAGGAGAGACCAAAGGATATACAAAAAAGTTTATGAAGTATAAACTCAGTATTCTGGCAACTGTCTTTTCCACATGACCTTCCTTATTGAACAGATAAACCAATAAAAGTTTTACCAGATGTCATTAACATGTAAATCTGACTTCACTTTAACTATGAACTATTGATTTCTGGGTACTAGGTTTCTTACCACTTAGATTTCCACACTGTATTTTTCTGTTCATTAATTGATCAATTTCTGCATCGTATCATAAAACACATAAAACCCATGGCCAAATATCAGAATCTATATTTTTTGAACAGAACAAGTTTTTTAAAAAGCCCACGGCTCTGCTTAATGGCTTGTTGCAAATTCATAGTCTACAAACTCAGCTGAGCGCCCATAAGGTATTTTCAGAGAGATGATGATGAGGTAATTTGCAACACATTGAAAGTGAAGTGTCTGTTGGATACCTAAATGGAGATGACCAGTTGAAAGTTAAATATATAAATGTAAAACTTAGAAGAATGGTCTAGTCAGCCCTCAAAGAATGAACTTACGTGATCCCCCTAAGGAAGATAATAATCACAGCTTAACACGACTTTTCTGTGGGGATAATATTAGCATCAAAATGGTGTGTAAGTATTTCCCTACCTAGTACCACCAACCATTAGAGCTTGTTCTCTGCAGTTAAGTGTCAGGCCATTCTCTGTTTTACTCTGGATTCTGAATGGAGTGTGGGGCTCTGGGAAGGGAGCAGAGGTCTGCTCACCTTCCTTGCAAGCTGGAGAGGGCACAGAGTTAGCAGCTTCCTAGAATCGAACAGTAGCCTCCTTAGTGTAAAGAAACTTCTAGAGACTGATACTAAGTGGTTGCTCATGTAAGTGAGAAATTTAAGTGCTGTGAAGACAATAACAGAAATTGCGTTGGCTTGAAAATAAAAGTAAAATATTCCAAAATTCGCAAGCTATTTTATATAGATAAGCTAGGTGGTAGAACAGCTATAGCACTGACAGTAGTAATAATGTTTGTTGAGCATTATGAGGCCTGGGCACTATTTTAAGTGCCTTACATACAGTAATTTATTTAATCCTCGCTACAGCCTTGTGGAGCAGGGACTGTTCTCATCTTCATTTTACAGATGAGAAAACCAACACCCACAGATTATAAGTATTTTACCCGGAGTTAAACAGCTGGTGAGTGGCAGAGATTTGAAGTTAGACAGTCTGGTTCAGAGATTATGATCTTATGAAGTGCTTTCTGTACGAACAAAAAATGAACAACTTTGACTCCAACATACCATACTCAAGTTAAATACTAGCACAATTTATCTAAGAGAGTGAAAAACAATGCTACAGAAAAGGCTAATCGAAAAAAGAAAACGTCAGTATTTTTTTTGTTGTTCTCTTAATCCAGAGATTTACTCCCCACTCACTGTGGAGAAATCATGCAATCCTATGAGGGAATGCAGTGTCTTGTTGTGTTTCGTTGTGCCTCAGCTCCCTCTTCACCAGAGCTCTATCCTAGTGATCGAATCGCAGTAGGACTCACTGTTACAACAGCACACACACAAAGCAAACACCCTTAAATACGGAGAACAAACTGGTGGTTGCCACAGGGGAGGTGCGTGGCGGAATGGGTGAAATAGAGGGGATTAAGAGGCGTAAACTTTGAGTCATAAAATAAGTAAGTTATGGAGATGAAAATTATAACTTAGCAAATATAGTCAATAATATTGTAAGAACGTTGTATGGTGTCAGATGGTAACTACTGTGAGGTGAGTATTGAATAATGTATAGACTTGCTGAGTCCCTATGTTGTCTACTTGAAACTAATATAACATTGAATGTTAATTACACTTCAATCAAAAAAAAAAAACAATCAGAAACGTCTGGGTGGCTCAGTTAGTTAAGCATCAGACATCCGCTCAGGTCATGATCTCGTGGTTCATGAGTTCGAGCCCTGCATCAGGATCTCTGATGTCAGCACTGAGCCTGCTTCAGGTTCTGTTTCCCTCTGTCTCTTCTTCTCCTCCTCACCTCCCTCCCTCTCTCTCTCTCTCTTAAAAATAAACATTAAAAAATTCTGAACACACACACACACAGTGGTGGAGAATGACCTGGTACAGAGATGTCTTGTTTGCATACTAATGATAATTGCTACCACGAAAGCTGGATTCTTGTAAATAATCTTTTTTCGGCAGAAGGTAGTTGTATAGAGAAGGGCTGTGAGGCAATTACTGCACAGTCAGGGAAAATTCTTTGGAAAATAAGATTTAAAAAATAATAATAACTATAATTAATATTCACTGAGCACTTACCGTGAGTCATTTATCACTCTAGGTTCTTTTAATGCGTATGGGGCGCCTGGGTGGCACAGTCGGTTAAGCGTCCGACTTCAGCCAGGTCACCATCTCTCGCTCCGTGAGTTCGAGCCCCGCTTCGGGCTCTGGGCTGATGGCTCGGAGCCTGGAGCCTGTTTCCGATTCTGTGTCTCCCTCTCTCTCTGCCCCTCCCCCGTTCATGCTCTGTCTCTCTCTGTCCCAAAAATAAATAAACGTTGAAAAAAAAAATTTAATGTGTAAACTTAGTCTACCCAACGGTCCTGTCAGCAAGGCTTATATTTTCCCCACTTTGTAGGTGAGGAAGCAGACAGGCTCAACAACTTGCCCAAGAACACAGCTAGAAACGTTAAAGAGGATATTAAATGAGAAATCATTCAAATCATACTTCTATTCTATTATTTTTCTTTTATCATTTTTTGATGATTAGAAATGTAATTTATTTCTGCTAGATGTAATTTGCTGTTAAATTTTGCATGTGACATAGCACTTTTATATTTCAGTGCTTTTTTTATGTGATTAAGGAAAAATTCTTGAGACAAATACCAATTCTTTTCTAATTATTCCTTACAATGCATGATATTATGTGAGTGAGGTTATTTTTCCCATGGGAGCTTCGCTAATTTCATTTATTGCCAGACATTACACATTAGCATTTTGTATTCACGTTGGCATTAGAAGTCTACAGAAAACACAATTCAGTACTCAATCCCAAATACTTTCCTTTTGCTAATTTTCTTTAGGTACAAGGAGACTTAAAACCTGAACCAAAGGGAAAATTGTAGGGATAGAAACCTATGTCCCGGTTTCAAGCAGCTAAAATTTTAGATAAAGATTCCTTTACCCTGTCATAGTTTGCATAGTTTTAGCAAACAGCATTATTTTTACAATCAGAAAGTGTATATAAACTTTAATGTACGTTTATATTTTATTTTGCCCAAATTTTATTAACTTAAAAAACAAGATTATTTCATTATTTTCTAATTGCTCTAATATCTGTTTTGTTTGATGTTTTCCATTATCATATTAAGTTATTATGATTGCCTATTTAGAAAGACACTTTTGAAGGTGTGACTTCTGAAGGGAACTTAAATTCACAACACATATTTAAATGTAAATATTTCTCATATTTATAGGTAATTGGCTCTTTGGAAGTAACATCCAATGATTAGAAATTAATCTCAGTAAGTTCTGAATTCAAATACTAATGTGCATTTTCTATTTCTTTTTTATTTATTTCTTTTTTAATTTTTTTATTTTTTTAATGTTTATTGTTTTAAGTTCTTTTTAATGTTTATTCTTGAGAGAAAGAGAGGCAAAGTGTGAGCGGGAAAGGAGCAGAGAGAGAAGGAGACAAAGAATCTGAAGCAGCCTCCAGGCTCTGAGCGATCAGCACAGAGACTGATGTGGGGCTTGAACGTGGTTCTCGTGTGAATCACGAGAACATGACCTGAACAGAAGCTGGCCGCTAAACCAACTGAGTCACCCAGGTGCCCCATCTACTTCCTTTTTATTTTTTACTGTGAAATCTACTCCCCTAACAAATTTTTAAGTACACAGTACAGTATTGTTTTTTAAATTTTTTTAATGTCTATTTATTTTTAACAGAGAGAGAGAGAGAGAGAGAGCAAGCGAGCATGAGTGGGGGAAGGGGCAGAGAGAAGGGAGACACAGAATGTGAAGCAGGCTCCTGGCTCCGAGCTGTCAGCACAGACCCCGACGCGGGGCTCGAACTCACAGACCGGGAGATCGTGACCTGAGCCGAAGTCAGACGCTCAACCGACTGAGCCACCCAGGTGCCCCAAAGGTACAGTATAGTTAACATAATCACAATGTTGTACAGCAGATCTCTAAAACTTAATTTATATCTTATATGACTAAAACTTTATACCCATTGAAAAGCAACTCCTCATTTTCCTCTTTCCCCACGGCTTGGCAAGCGCCATTCTACCTTCTACTTCTAGGACTTTGACTATTTTAGATAGCTCATATAAGTGGAATTATGCAGTATTTGTCCTTCTGTGAATGGCTTATTGCACTTTGCATAATGCCCTCAAGTTTTTGTATGTTGTTGCATATGGCAGGATTTCCTTCTTTTCTATGGCCAAATAATATTCCTGTGTGTGTGTATCATATTTTCTTTATCCTCTCATCTGTTGATGAACATTTAGATTATGTCCACATCACAGCTATTGTGAATAACTCTGCGGAAGAATGGACAGTCCTGGAAATAAACCCATGCGTATATGGTCAATTGATCTTTGACAAAAGTACTCGGTGGAAATAGGATGATCCCTTCAACAGATAGTGTTAAGAAGGCACGATATCCACATGCCAAAAAAGTAGAACTGGAACTTTATCTTAACTCATACACAAAAATCAACTCCAAATAAATTAAAGATTTAATATTAATACCTGAAATTATAAAACTCATAGAATAAAACATAGGGGAAAAGCTTTATGACATTGGTCTTGGCAATGTTTCTATGCATATGACACCAAAAGAATAGGTAAAAATAACATAGCAAAAATAGATCAGTGGGACTATACCGAATTAAAAAGCTTCCACACAACAAGGGAAATCTACAAAATGGGAGAAAATATTCCCAAACAATATATTTGATAAGAGGTTAATCTCCAAAATATTTAAGGAACTTCTACAACCCAATAGTAATAAACAAACTAACAAATAGGAAACCAAATGACCCCATTTTAAAATTGCACGAAGATGGGGCACCTGGGTGGCGCAGTCGGTTAAGCGTCCGACTTCAGCCAGGTCACGATCTCGCGGTCCGTGAGTTTGAGCCCCGCGTCAGGCTCTGGGCTGATGGCTCAGAGCCTGGAGCCTGTTTCCGATTCTGTGTCTCCCTCTCTCTCTGCCCCTCCCCCGTTCATGCTCTGTCTCTCTCTGTCCCAAAAATAAATAAACGTTGAAAAAAAAATTAAAAAAAAAATTGCACGAAGAACTTGAATAAATATTTCTTCCAAGAAGATATACAAATGGCCAATAGGGATATGAAAGATGCTCAACATCATAAATCATCAAGAAAATGCACCTAAAACCGCAATGAGATACCATTTTACACCTGTTAGAAAGATCATTACCAAACAAACAAAAAAGAAAAGTTAACAAGTATTGGTAAGGATGTGAGGAAATTGGAACACTGTTCCAATTGTTGGTGGGAATGTAAAACAGTGCAGTGCTATTGAAAGCAGTATAGAGGTTTCTTAAAAAAAAAAAACAACTAGAAAATAAAACCACCATATGAGCGAGCAATTCTACGTATTTGTATTTATCCAAAATCAGGATCTGGTCCACGTTCCTTACAGCATTATTCACCATAGCCAAGATGTGCATTTGGAATACTATTACTCAGACAAATTCTCCAAAAAGCATCTTTGCTAGGTAAAGCCACAAAGAAAGAGAGTTTGTGTTTCTCAAGTCATTTTAACCAATTTTTACTTGTATAAATATATATATATTTTTAACTTCTCCAATGCAAGCATATGTTAAACAGAACTAAAACAGCAAACTAGTCTGATTGAGATTTAACCAATTTTAGCTTTAAAATATCATTTTCAATTACATTCCCTATGGTGTTCTCTCTAGTGAGCTAGATGTTTGGTTATATTATACAAAGAAGTTCTTTAGTAAGAAAAAAGCTAGAATCTGTTCATTCAAATAATTGATAGTTATACTTAAGAGTCAGGCTTCAAATATAATAATTTTGCAAATTAAATGTTCGTGTCCTAAACTGTACTCAGGTTTCATTCAAAAGTGAGAGAATGAGTAGCCACGTAATGGAGAAAATGATTGGTTCCGTCTAGATGATGGAAGGAAACTGAAGGTGGACAGTTCAGCACAAGCAGTACTTTAAGGAAATTAAATCAATCTTGGCAGAGACTCCTCGATGGCTTTCTAATATCCACGGCCCCGCATTTATCTCCATAGTATTAGAAATCAAGTTTTAACTGGGCTCCTTGCTAGCTTGTGATAATATGACTAAGTTCCAGCCAGTGAGATATAAGTAGACATACAGGATTCGAGATTTCTAGAAAATCTGGGTATAGAGGGTCTACTTCTAGAACGGACACCTCTTTATTTCTCTTATCTTTTCTGTCAGGTCTATAACTCAGACATGGTAGTTCAGTGTCAGCAGTTATTCTGGACCATGAGGGTGGGAACAATAATTGCTATTAATGGACTAGCTCTGGACAGTCTCTTTCCAAACTTACTGTACTAATTAATATCTGCTATCTTTACCTGTACAGCAGTGTTTATGCAATTATTTAAACGTTGGATTGCTTCTTGCCTTCCCTATTCAAAAAAGACTAAAGCATGAATAAACAAAAGCGTGATACAAATGATAAAACTTAATACAATTGAGAAAATTCTAGACAGGAGCAAATCCTTTGCTTTGTCTACCCATTAGATACATGCCATTAACTATGAAAGAAAGAAATATGTATAACTATGCAGTACTTAAATACATTTTAAAACATCATCTTCAAGCCAGCTTCTATGAGACTGTTTATGGTTTGACTTTTACATACTGAATTTTTCAGATGAACTTTTAAGAACTCATTATGGATAAAGGCAAAATAATCCTGTAGTTACTGTGGAATCCCATGTTTTATGACAGTGTCATGCTCAAAACAATTTTGAAAATGCCTTAAAACTTAAAAGAACATTTTTTTTTGAAAAATCACGAATGGTGTCACATATTTATTCTTTTAAGTAGGTTTGGCTTGAGAACCAGCCTTCAGTCATAGATCAGAGAAAGAGAAATGTTACTAAAGAAAGAAACGTATATTCATGCAGGTATGCAGATGGACATGTTTTGTAAAAGAGCTCTGAAGTTTCCATAAGAAATAAAAGCATTTTTGGAATTGGTGTCTGGCTCCCAAGGTTCTTTTGGAGAAACATTCATTTGGTTGTATGACTTATGAATATAGTGGTTTGAGTAGGTTCCATTTCCTTAAAACAAAACTTTCTTATCTGCCCTGTTGAATGTCTCTGTTTATAGCTTCCCAAGCCTCAAAGATTTTCCCACCTGGAGCCTTCACTTGTCACACTTACTGGTGGACATAGGCAGCTCCTTTAAGAACCATGAGCACCACAAACTTGTGAGGACTTCAAAATATCATTGGCTAGTCAGCTGTCCTCTCCTCAGTTTTTTCTCTTTCATGATAGATCTGACCCAGGATCCTGGATTTCAAAGTTGGCCACCAAGGAGCCTTTTTTTTTTTTTTTTTTTTTTTGCATTTGGGCTCATTCTATCTTCTCACATTGACTTACTCATGGGATTATATACCATCAATATCCCCTATTCCTAAAATTTACAACCTCCCATTAACCACTCTGGATCTGAAGTACTTCTCCAACTTCCCTCAGACCGAAGGTTTCATTGCTGCCTTATATTCATGGCTAGGCCTTCCTGAAAACTGGAGCTCTTTCCCATAACCAAGATGAATGCAGGTCCTGTATTTCAAAACCCTAATGGCATTCATTCCTAGAAATATGATTAAGGCCCTTGTTTCAACTTTCTCTGTCTGTCTTCCATGATGGTCGGAGGTAAAGAGTATGTGTCTCATACCATGAATATTGTTTCCCCCTCACTGCTAGTTACCTAGGCCAAAAAGTTTGTGGTGTTCTTTAGGAACAAGACAAACTCCAAATTTTTAAATAAACTCTACAAAACCCTACACGACGAGGTCCCTGCCTATCTCTTCAACCTATCTGCCTCCATTTTCCCCCTATTCGCTACACTCCAGCCCCTCTGACCTTCTTTTTGGTTGCCAGAACCCATCAAGCTTGTTCTCAACTTTAGGACTCTACTCTCACCATGTCTTCTTCTGGAAATGCTCCATTTTTAGACTTTCACGTGGCCACCTCTTCTCAACATTCAGACTCCAGCTTTTGTCTTCACTCACGACTATAGGTACAGTAATCACCAATCGTGGCCCTGATTCCTATTCTTCCTTTCTCACATAAATCAGAGGCAAGCCAGAGACTTGCTTTAAGAAAAATATTTTTATGTTTATTATTTATTTATTTATTTATTTATTTATTTAGTGTGTGTGTGTGTGTGTGTGTGTGTGTGTGGACTGTTCCTTTCTTAGAATTCTGCAAATGACAATGCCAGCTTTTCTTTTTTTTTATTCCCTCCTGTGTTTGGACTTGTTTGATTTTTTTTTTAAATCTTTCTTGCCTTTGTAAATTGAGCTCTTGAGCTTAACTGTCTGGTTCATGAAATTTGGACAACTTTCTTGAATTCCAAATTACTTTGTTTATAAACATTGTGTGGGTTTGTTTACATACTTGGTGTGAGCAATGGGTTTACACCACAGCTTAAAGAGCTTTGCCTCTTTCCCTCTGTTCCCCGGGGCTCTACCATCTAGCTCCTATTAAGGAAGTAAAGCCAAAGATGTCATCTAACAACCTTCCTATTCAATGCAAGAAATTTCTCCCTTACTTCCTGCTAAGGGGCCATCCAGCCTCATTGTGAATAACATTGGTGGTACCGAATTCACTATTTCACCAGCCAAGTCATGACAACTTCATAAAACTTGAAGACTTCCTAGAGACTTCTTACTTTTATTTATCTTAAATTGTTCCCTGGAAACCTCCACAGAACGGTTCTGATTCCCCATCTTAAATTACATAGAATAAATTCCTTTCCACATGCTGGCCATCTGGTTAAGTATGAAGGGGATAAATTCATAATGAGGATAAGATCATCAGGGGATAAAGACATGGATTTGAGGAGGTAAGGGATAAAGCTGGATAATCAACAACAAGCGACTACGGCAAGATCAGTAATGTCATAGTGCAGTGATCAAGAAGCCATATGTGTCTTCCTTCACCCTGTCTACTAGTGCCATTTATTTTCCCCTGAGAATCCAGGAATAAATAAGACTGCTACCTATGGCAGTGCCTGGGTGGCTCAGTAAGTTAAGTGTCCAACTTCAGCCCAGGTCGTGATCTCATGGCTCATGAGTTCCAGCCTCGCATTGGGCTCTCTGCTGTCAGCACAGAGCCTGCTTCAGATCCTCTATCCCCTCCCCTCTCTCTGCCTCTTCCCCACTCACTCTCTCAAAAATATGAAATAAAAAATGACTTTAAAAAAAAATAACAACAACAACAACAACAACAAAAAAGACTACTACCTCTGAAAGAGGAAAGTGTTCCAAAAATTGTCGAAGGGTGAAGTGAAAAACAAAGAACTTTAAATCTTCCTGAAGGTAATCTGTGGTATCCTCCAAACCTATTCTCTTACACAGAAAATAAATCACAGCTTAACTTTTCTGTTTCCTAGAGTTTGGAGCCTTATAACCTTGATCTTCAGTTGTCTCCAACCAATGTCCCTATACAAATTCCCAAAGAAATTTCCTCTGAGTTCTTGCAACATAGCTCTTGAATACTTTTCCTTTGGAAAACTGGACATCTGTACCTCTCTTTCCTTATTCCATTACTGTGACATTTATTGAGTGCTAACATGTCAGGGTTACAGTATATTTGTCCCTTCGGTATGAGGGCCCAGATGTCAGTAGTCTGTCTCCTTTCTCTTCTCTGATGGTATCCCTCCCTCACTAGGCACGATGAGGTATGGTGCAGGTCCTGACTGTTCACCTGCGTGACTATTTTTACCTCAGAAGCAGGGATTCTCAGGATATAATTCATACGCAAGAGTTGAATGATAGGCACAAAGACTCCGGTTACTGCCTCAGCTTAAAAGGTTTACATATGTTAAAGAAGCTCTTCTAGGCTCCCTTTCCCTCTACTTCCAATTGTTGACTCCTTGACTTCATTTTTTTTGCTAGTTCATTTGAACTTTTCACCCTATGGTGCAAGACTCAATTTTTCTTTCTGTTTTCTTCAAGGCTCCAGAAGAATAAAGTTCTATCAGTGTCTTGAAACCCAGGGCAGCCCCTTAAGTTCACGGCAAAACCACTCTCCACAGTCACTTCAGTAATCACTAAGGAGAGAGTCCCTGAGATCTTTCCACCAATAATTTTACTATTACTTTTCTCTGTTTTTTTTTTAAAAAACATAACATTCTAATCAGTCTTCTGTAGGCTACTTCTACTCTCAGTCATTGCATTCTGAAAATTTGCCATCCCAATTTTATTTCTGTTCTTTCCACCTTTCTTTCTTTCTTTCTTTCTTTCTTTCTTTCTTTTTTCTTTCTTCTTCTTCTTCTTCTTCTTCTTCTTCTTCTTCTTCTTCTTCTTTTTAAATTACTGTCCCATTAGCTAACATATAGTGTTTATAATGTGGTCTTGGCTTCAGGAGTAGATTCCCGTGTCATCACTTACATACAACACCTAGGGCTCATCCCACCAAGTGCCCTCCTCAGTGCCCCGTGCCATTTTCCCTACCCCCCAACTTTCCACCCTTATCAGGCCCCAGTTTTTTTTCTGTATTTTAAGAGTCTTTTATGATTTGCCTCCCTCTCTGTTTGTAACTTATTTTTCCTTCCCTTCTCCTATGGTCTTCTGTTAAGTTTCTCAAATTCCACATATGAGTGAAAACATAATTTCTGTCTTTTTCTGACAGGCCTATTTCACTTAGCATAATACCCTCCAGTTCCATCCACGTTGTTGCAAATGGCAATATTTCATTCTTTCTCATTGCCGAGTAGTATTCCATCGTATATATAAACCACATCTTCTTTCTAGGCAATGAAAAAGAATGAAATCTTTCTACCTTTCTTAATCCCAAAACTGATAGCTCCTTGGGGCAGCAACTTTGCTTTCTTATCTGAATTTCCAATGCATAGCACAGGGAGAAAGTGAATGAATGCACTTCTAAAAGCTCTCAATCACTTCTAGCCCAGCCTCTGTACCGTCTATTGTTAGCATCTTCTTCCAACATCACTTTAGGGATTTTTTTCCTTTTTCTGGAAAACACTTGAATTCATATTAAAGCATATGCATTCTTATCAATAGTCAATAGACTGTGTTTCATCCTGTTTGATGTGAGACAGTTACAACACACCTCTAGTTCATTCATAATTCAAATCCAGCCAGAAGGAATATCCTTCCATTGTTTTCTCCTATACCATCTCTACTTAACATGCATGCAGTTCCAAAGTCAAAAGTATTAAAACAGACTAGGAAAGAAAAAAAAAAACTCACATAAGTAATGTATGCTTTTAAGAGTCTAAAGAACTCAAGCAATTTCCTAGGAATCTCACCACAGATTAGCCCCAGGATGTCCAAACAAAAGTCTTTATATTCTGGGAATTAAAAATCAGTGGCTGAGTTTATCATATGTCTAAGGTCTGCATGTTGTCACATGAGACAATTCACAAGGAGAAGAGAGATTTAGGAGAATAAAACTGACTAAGCCAGAAACATGTTCCACCAGATGTCAACGCATTACCCCATTCTGTCAATACCCAGCTCAGGTTCACCTTATTTTGTACCTGCTCCATCTCTGCAGTTTTCCCTTCTTTAGACACCGAGACAAAAACTCAACACAGTTGCTAAAGCAACTTCTATTTTGACAGCTTTAGTATTTCATCATTATGCCTTTGTTTCAATGGAAAAATGTCTTCCCACGCTCTTAACTGAAGATGACTTTCTCATTAAGCCAAAGCTTTTGCATCTTCTTACATAACCAATGTGTACATAACCCACCTGCTTCTGGGTTACTTTCCATCTGTTCTTCAAGACAAATCCTATTACATCTAAAAACAACTTTTCTTTTTCTTTTTATGGACATTATTTCTCCTTGTAAATGGAATTTGTAATTAACTTGGGCCATCTTTGTACACAACAAAAATGTTTCAGGAACTTCATGACAATTAATTTGCAGAATATTATGCTGATGAAGGCTAATCATTCTATATTTTTATTTATAAGAAAATATTTCTGATGGACAAAGGGCAATTTAGATTTTATAATATATAATCACTTGGACTATAAGTTCACCAAAAAAGGGAATCTTCCTTAATCAGAACCCAAATGGAATTGAAAGTCATACAAAGCTTAGGATTTCAGAGCAACTGGGACATGGGGATTTTCTAGTGTGTTCCTAGCCTTGGACTGTTTTGAGAATTCAAACAGAAAGCAGTGGGCCCTCTTCAAATGTTTTCATATTGTGTTAGGCTTGCTTTCTTCCTCTGAGGTCACAAATCATAACCCAGGTAAAGAACACTTGATTCAGTCCAATTCTTTTCATTTTTGATGAAGCTCATAGAAACTACCGATTTACTTGAGAATCTAATTATTTAGGCCTAGAAATCAAGCTATTAACAGAACACTTATTTCCTTACTGTAATAGATTGTGTTTTGTCATTTTAAAAATATGTTTGAATATTATTTCTGCTTCTTTATTTATGAATACAGCTATAATGACATTAAATTCAATAAAGTTAAGAAAACCATATCCCCAGGGGCGCCTGGGTGGCGCAGTCAGTTAAGCGTCCGACTTCAGCCAGGTCACGATCTCGCGGTCCGGGAGTTCGAGCCCCGCGTCAGGCTCTGGGCTGATGGCTCAGAGCCTGGAGCCTGTTTCCGATTCTGTGTCTCCCTCTCTCTCTGCCCCTCCCCGTTCATGCTCTGTTTCTCTCTGTCCCAAAAATAAATAAAAAACGTTGAAAAAAAAATTTAAAAAAAAAGAAAACCATATCCCCAGAGGTTAACTGGCCTTCTGTACGTCAGTTACCTAAGAAGACGTATTTTCAAAGAGAGTCTCTTTAACTATTTTGCCTTCCTGTTTCAGTGATCTTGGAACTTAAGCAGGAGCTTATTAGTATAATTATTATTGTTGTTAAATTTTCAGTTATTATTTTATAATAAGGAATTTAAAAAGACACCAAAGTCTTCAGAATGATTTCTCTAAAGACAGTGTCAATTTTACTCTTCTTTGAAACTGTCTATTCTATTTTTTACTATTGGATCACATAAAATATTAGAAAAAAAATTTTTGGAAAATATTACAAGAACAATGAGGTGAAAATTAGAATTTCACAGCCCTTCTCAATTTCCTTATGTACATTGTCTAATTCCCGTCTTTCTAACATGAGGTTGTTCAGTGACTTAGGACCATGTTAATCATTTTAATGTTCTCACTCAGTTGTAGGGGAAAATGAAATAGCTAAATTTATGCTAAAAATAAACCTTACAGATTTGCTGGATTGCATGACATTTGAGAGTAAACAACTGTCCTCCCTCTTGGAGAACTAATCCTGCCTGGCTTTTGACTTTCCCAAGAGATTGTTCTAATAGATGTTTTAAGCTGAATGTCGGATAATTGTTTCCACAACTAGCACAGATTGGTTTTCTCAAAAAAAAAAAAAATGAAAATGAAAGTTCTATCCAATTAAAATAGAGCTATTAATACTATGCTGTACTGGAAAGTAGAGCTCTTCAAAGACCTGTGCAATTTATCACAGAAACACACATTTTCACAGCAACTGAAAGAGATGGGTGAAGAATTAAAAACTTTATGAAGAACTAAAAAGCAGTGATTTAACTTTCCTTAGTTGGCATATATGAGAGTATTAACATCCCTGGCAGAGAGTAGATACCTCCACATTGGCTCTACTAACTTTCCACCACAGAGAGGATGCTTCATAGGGGAAACACAGAGTCCTGGCTTTCTATTGTTTATACTATATACTCAGCAATAGGAATGATTAGCACCATGTAATAGGGTATCTAGGTTGAGAATACTCTATATTTTTTATCTAGTAGATCTTCCTTTTGTGTAGATAATTTATTACTTTGTGAATGATATGCTTTGCAATTTCTGATTGTTAGATAGTCTAGCCTTTTATTGTATTTAAGCTTAAATCAAGAAAAACGCCTTTGTGAATTTATATTCAAAACTTAAGGTTAGGGATTACAAGAGTGCCTGGGTGGCTCAGTCAGTTAAGCGTCCGACTCTTGGTTTTGGCTTAAGTCATGATCTCTCAGTTTGTGAGATTGAGCCCCATGTCTGGCTTTGCACTCACGGTGTGGGGCTGCTTAGGATTCTTTCTTTCTCCCTCTTTCTGCCCTCCCCCATTTGCACATGCTCTCATCCTCTTTCAAGATAAATAAACTTTTTTTAAAATTTATTTTTATACAATTGATTGTCAAATTGGTTTCCATACAACACCCAGTGCTCATCCCAACAGGTGCCCTCCTCAATGTCCATCACCCACTTTCCTCTCTCCCCCACCCTCCATCAACCCTCAGTTTGTTCTCAGTATTTAAGAGTCTCTTATGTTTTGCCTCCTTCCCTCTCTGTAACTTTTATTCTCCCCCTTCCCCTCCTCCATGGTCTTGTGTTAAGTTCCTCAGGATCCACATATGAGTGAAAACATATGGTATCTGTCTTTCTCTGCCTGACTTATTTCATTTAGCATAATACCCTCCAGTTCCATCCACGTTGCTACAAATGGCCAGATTTCATTCTTTCTCACTGCCATAGTATTCCATTGTGTATATAAACCACAATTTCTTTAGCCATTCATCAGTTGATGGACATTTAGGCTCTTTCCATAATTTGGCTATTGTTGAGAGTGCTTCTATAAACATTGGGGTACAAGTGCCCTTATGCACCAGCACTCCTCTATCCCTTGAGTAAATTCCTAGCAGTGCTATTGTTGGTTCATAAGGTAGATCTATTTTTAATTTTCTGAGGAACCTCTACATGTTTTCCAGGGCTGCTGCAGCAGTTTGCATTCCCAACAGTGCAAGAGGGTTCCTCTTTCTCCACATCCTCTCCAGCATCTATAGTCTCCTCATTTGTTCATTTTAGCCACTCAGACCAACAATGAGGTGGTATCTCAGTGTGGTTATGATTTGTATTTCCCTGATGAGGAGTGACGTTGAGCATCTTTTCATGTGCCTGTTGGGCATCTAGATGTCTTCTTTAGAAAAGTGTCTATTCATGTTTTCTGCCCATTTCTTCACTGGATTATTTGTTTTTTGGGTGTGGAGTTTGGTGAGTTCTTTATAGATGTTAGATGCTAGCCTTTTGCCTGATATGTCATTTGCAAATATCTTTCCCCATTCTGTTGGTTTCCTTTTAGTTTTGTTGATTGCTTCCTTGGAAGTGCAGAAGCTTTTTATCTTCATAAGGTCCCAATAGTTCATTTTTGCTTTTAATTCCCTTGCCTTTGGGGATGTGTCAAGTAAGAAATTGCTGCAGCTGAAGTCAGAGAGGTTTTTTCCTGCTTTCTCCTCTAGGGTTTTGATGGTTTCCTGTCTCACATTCAGGTACTTCATCCATTTTGAGTTTATTTTTGTGAATGGTGTGAGAAAGTGGTCTAGTTTCATTTTTATGCATGTCACTGTCCAGTTCTTCTAACACCATTTGTTAAAGAGACTGTCTTTTTTTCCCTTAGATATTCTTTCCTGCTTTGTCAAAGATTAGTTGGCCATACGTTTGTGGGTCCAATTCTGGAGTCTCTATTCTATCGCATTGGTCTATGTGTGTTTTTGTGCCAGTGAATAAACTTAAAATAAAAAGATTTGGGACTACAATAAAACACCTGTTGTTGCTATTGTGAGTCAATGTGCTTATTTATATTCCAGGAGCCCACTTCTTATGCCCTTTGGTGCCAAAAGACAAAGGATTGAAAAAGGGTAGATTCATCAATATCTGCCTAAACATCAGGATGAGTGAAGACATTATACAGGCAGTATTCTCAAATGTAGACCCCAACCACCTGTATTCAAATATGCTTGGATTTTGTTTGTTTTTAATGCTAATTCCTGGGCCCTACCCAAAATCTGAAGAATCAGAATATATGAAAGCAGGTACCAAGAATATGTAGTTTTAACAAAAACATTGTAGGAATCCTGTAAACATAAAAAGTGAGGAATACCACAGTATGGTGAAAAGGCAGAAAGGCAAGTGAGGAGAGACTCCATAATTGTAGATGACCTTTCATGACACACACTGAGATGGAAGATGTTTCTCGTGAGCGAAGGATCACAAAATGGACCCAGCAGCTCCTGTGTTGTGGTTCTATTATAAGGGTTTATTTATTTATTTATTTATTAATATTTATTTATTTATGAGAGAGAGAGAGAGAGTCAGAGAGTGAGGGAGACAGAGAATCCAAAGCAGACTCCATGCTGTCAATGTAGAGCTGGTCGCAGGACTCAAACTCACAAACCAAACTGTGAAATCATGATGACCTGAGTCAAAGTCGGACACTCAACAGACTGAGCCACCCAGGTGCCTCTAAGCTCTTAACGTGCTAGAAGATGAAAGAATAGTACTTTACTCACTTAGATCTTGAGGAGAATTTCATTTTAATTTATTAAAAATAATAGAGCACATTTCCAATAACTAAATTATATATTTCCAGGAGTCTAAATTACCTTTCAAATGTGAATTTAGGCCTTCTTTCATTCCAATTTAAAAATTATGAATGAAATCTTCAAAATACTACTCTATCAAAACATAAATATTTATTGTATAAAGTTCAAGCACACGTAGAGTGTTCACCAAGATAAATCACATGCTGAGCCATGAAACAAGTCATAGCATATTTCAGATGACTGAACTTTTTAAGGTATGTTCTAAAAGGACAGAGGCTACTTTACAACACAAAGCCTGATATATCTATGTCTATATATCTATATCTATATCTATATCTATATCTATATCTATATCATCTATATCTATATCTATATCATCTATATCTAAATCTATATCATCTATATCCGTATCGGTAGAGAGCGAGGAAGGAGAAAAATATAGTTAGAATATCATCAGTGGGTGAAAGGCAGAAGAGGAACAAAGTATTTACAAAGGTTCAGATTATCTTTCCCAAGTTACTTATTAATTACAAAGGAAAACCCTTAAATTTAAAGTGGCAGATAGCACATTAATCAAGTCAACAAAGTTAACATGCTTAATTAAGGGGACAAGACAACACCATGTTCCTCCCATTGTGATGCACTAAGGACACAACAAAAAAGAAAGGCAGGCTGTACCCTGAGTTGAGAAGATGGAGTAAATGGAATTTTTTGCCAGTGGTAGGAAAGTAAATTGTTACAATTACTTGGGAAAATCTCATGGCACTATTGACTAAAGCTGAACATATGAA
Source organism: Prionailurus bengalensis (assembly GCF_016509475.1). Lineage (NCBI taxonomy): Eukaryota > Metazoa > Chordata > Mammalia > Carnivora > Felidae > Prionailurus > Prionailurus bengalensis. The sequence continues at coordinate 72,442,070 of NC_057344.1, read as the reverse complement.
TACTTACATCCCAGCAATTTCACTCCTTGGTAGGTATCTGCCAAATTGTATGTTCATAGTAGATTTTTTTTTATAACAGCCCACACTGGAAATAACCCAAATTTCCAAGTGCATAAATAAATATAGGCAAAACTGTTTTGATTCCTAATTCAACTTTCACTCTTATTATTGGTCTAAGGAGACTTTCTATTTCTTGGACTCAGGATTCATGATTCAATCTTGGTTACAAGCATTGTTAGGAATTATCTGGTTTTTTTAAATAGGTTATCTGATTTGTTAATATATAATTCTTTATAGTACTCTGTTATCACACTATGTATTTCTGTAGTTATCTGTTGTATTGTTGTCTCTTCCATTTCTCATTTTGGCTTTTGAGTTGTCTCTCTCTCTTTTTTTTCTTAGTTAATGTAGTTAAAGCATTGCCAATTTGTTTATTTTTTTTGCAAAAACTGGTCATTACTTTCAGTGTTATGTTATTGTTTATTCTGGTCTCTAGTTTATTTCTGATTTGCCTTTGTTATCTCCTGCTCCTACTAAATTACAGCTAAGTTTCTTCTTTTTCTAATTCCTTGTGGTATAATATCAAGTTGTGTATTTGAATTTTTTTTTCTTAATACAAGCATTTATAGCACAAATTCATTCTAACATTTGCTTTTGCTCTGCATCCCATAGGTTTTGGAATATCATGTTTTCTTTTTCTTTTCTTTTGAGACATAATTTGACTTGCCATTTGATTTCTTTTTGGCCCATTGCTTGTGCAGTAGTGTGTTTAATATTTAGATATTAAATATTTACATTATATGTTTTCCAGCTTTGTTATATTGTTGATCTTTAGTTTTGTAGCATTGTGGTTGGAAAATATACTTGATATGATTTCAGTCCTCTTAAATTTGTGATATTTGTCATGTCTTTTTTTTTAATGCAATTTAACCAAGGAATTCTTCTGCATGTACTTGAAGACAACGTGTAATCTATATTTCTTGGATGAAATGTTTATATATATATATTTTAGAGCCATGTATTCTGAGTCAAGTAAAAAATGTTTTGTTGAAAAAAATTATTTTAACAGAGGGTACTTGTTTAAAATGAGCATTATCATGGGATGCTTAGCTGGCTCAGTCCACTGAGCATCCAAATTTGATTTCGGTTCAGGTCATGATATGCTTGTGAGATCGAGCCCCATGTTAGGTTCTGCACTGAGCATGAAGCCTGCTTAAGATTCTCTCTCTCTCCCTCAACACATCTCCCCCACTTGCATGATCTTTTTCTCTTAAAAAAAAAAGTTTAAAATGAAGCATATCAGAGGGGAGGTGGGTAGCAGGGTGGGTGAAATAGGTATAGAGGGTGAAGAGTACACTTATCATGATGAGCACTGAATAATGTATAGAATTGTTGAATCACTATATTGTATACCTGAAACTAATAGAACACTCTAGGTTAACTATACTGGAATTAATATTAAAAACTAAAAAAAAAAAAAAAGAGAGAAAGAAAAGGCAAAAAAATTGGGCAAAATTATAGCCGTTAACTACTATTGTATAAAACACCATAGATGAATTTCACCAACTTAATGGTAAGTGATAAGACACAGAAAACACTATTCTGTACGATTCCACTTATATAGAACCTAAAAATTAGAAAAGCTAAACCAAAATATTAGATATCAAAATAGCATTTACTTTGAGGAGAAGGAAATTTTCTTGGGAACAGGAATAAGGGAAACTCCTGGGGTGCTGATAAATTTTCCTATTTTTTATGTAGGTGGCAATTACATGGATGGGATCACTTTGATAATTCATGGAGCTATTCCCACAGCATGTGCACTCTTCTCTGTTGTATGTTACAATATATAATAAGCAAATAGCAAAATCTATATGAAAAACTTTATCAAAAGACACACACAAAAAAATCCTAAATAAACCTAAACGCTGTTCATGCTTGGCATAATCTAACATTGTAAAGATGCCCTTCTTCTCAAATCAGGTTATAAATTCAGTGCATTTTTTGGAAGTATGTCAGCAGAATTTTTTAAAGGATTGACCAAAATTAAATTTAAAAATTATATGGAAATACAAGACTGTATGAATAATAAAGATTGAGAATAAGAAGAGCAAAGGAGACTCACCCTAACATGTATCTAGACTTTCCATAATTCCATTGTAATGAAGTTAAAATAAAATAATATAGCATGTTTCTAGCCTAGGAACAAAATGACCAGTGAAATGCAATACAAACCCCAGAGTCTAGTTTGTTTGGAAATTTGGTACATAATAAAGGTGGATTCAATCTCTATTGTCATCATCAACAATAACAATGAAAGAATATTTGGTAGATAATTTCATGAGGCTTCATTATATGGAGTAAAATAAAATTGTGGAACATGTAAACAAAAAATAATCTCCAGATGAATTTAAGTCCTCAATCTGGCAGTTAAAATGAACAGATACTAGATGAAAATAAAGGAGAATATATTTATGATGTCAGAGTTGGGAAATATCTCACTGAGTAAAAGAAGACACCCCCTAGGAAAATAAGTTCACTACGTAGACAGTTCCAAAGGGGAAGCTTGAATGGCCAAGCTTCCCCTTGACCATCAGTATGACAAGAAAAATGCTCACACTAGTAATGAGAACAGTGACAGGATTCTTTAGGGCTCTTCAAATGAGACCAATGTGGAAAGTACAAAAACAGCAAAATTTGACGAGGACAGAAAAAATGGGAATCCTCATGCAGGCTTGGTGAGAAGACAGTGTGAGTTCATTCTGGAGCTCCATTCGGCCTTACTGGGGTCTACCCAGTGACGGATTCAGTCAGAAAAAATTCCACACAACTCATCAGGATATGTCTAGAACCTGGGGTGGTCATTGAACACATTTGTAGTACAATGAGAGTGAGGATGGGATGAAGAGAAAAACAGAAGGGCTTTACGAAGACCAATGATGCCAAAGAGCCCTGAGTGGTAAAGTACCATTAACTCCATCCACTTTCTGCACCTTAGGGGCAGGTGAGAAAGGGAAAAACATAGGAAAAAAAAAAGAATTCTATTTATAAGCTTTCTTATACGTCTTATAGGGACAAGTTACGTTTAGAAAGAAATCAAAGTAATGACCATTGTATCTAATTGTGTCACCTCTGATTTTCTCCAAGGGAAAATAAACTATTAATATCTGTGTGAACTGGTCAATTTCCCCACAAACCAAAAGTTGCAAACATTTTAAACAGTATTACAGTTCTTCTAATCTGGGTCCGGACCTCCTTTTGCCACCTGGACCTGTGGCACAGCCGTCCTGTGGGCGGCCATAGAGCCTTGGTTTATAAGCTGTGGTCATTGAGGCAAATTACTCTATTCCTCAATTTAATAACTATGAAATAAGCACAATCATAGTGTCTACTTTATAAAACTGGAGGGAAGTTACATCAAATAATCCATGCACAGACTTGGCATATAGTGACCCCTCAGTAAATGTCAGCTACTAATTTTAGGCTCTAATAAGAATGTCCTTACTTTTGAGATTCTTCTTAGCATTCTGCCTGTATCTTAGGTGGATTTATTTATTGTTGCCTTCATGAATCATGCAGACCTCCAAACTTTTCCTTATACCTGGAATAATTTTTCTTAACTACTCTCCAAAGTTTGTGTGTGTGTGTGTGTGTTCATTATATCTCTCATAGTTCTTGAAATTTATTTTTTCCAGACAGACTTTTTGAACACCCAAATTGAGAGAAGTTTTGCAATGTTTGGTCAATTTGCAGGAAAAAATTTTCTGATCATAGTCAGTATATTTTTATTAGTAGTAAAAGAATAGGGAAGTGGTTGGGTAAAATGCAGCTCTTACTAGGAAGTACAATTCCAGAAGACACGTTTTATTACAAAAACTTCTATAAATATTCTCTAATCTGGAAGATATCCACATAAAACCACAGACCAGATTCTATCTGTCATTTTGTACAGTAATTTAATGTTTCAAAATTAAAGCAGGAAAGAAAAACCTTATAAACAAGCTGAATCAAAGAGAACTAGTTCTATTGAGTACTTTATTTAGGAAAATAATAGATGTTCTGGAGGGGGGAGATTGTACTATTTTCACAAACAAAAAAGGTTAAAACTTTTTAGAAGAATGTAACAGGATAAGGGGTGTGTGTGTGTGTGTGTGTCTGTGTTCATTTATTTCGAGAGACAGAGGTGTGTGTGTTCATTTATTTTGAGAGACAGAGAGAGAGATAGAGAGAACATAAGTGGGGGAGGGGCAGAGAGAGAGGAGAGAGAGAATCCCAAACAGGCTCTGTGCCACCAGTGCAGAGCCTGACTTGGGGCTTGAACTCAATGAACAGTGAGACAATGACCTAGCCAAAACATCAAGAGTCTGACCCCTAACCGAGCCACCCAGGTGCCCCAGGGTGTGTGTTTTTCAGTCTTTCAAAATAAGAACCAGAGGTTTGATGGGTAAACACCTCAGGAAATAATCACAAGCTCCTTGACCAAACCACAGAGGTGCCTTTGGCCAAGCCTATTCTTTGTGCCTAGTAATGTCACAGTGACTTTGAACTCCTTTGGTGCTATTGAAATCTCTGCTCACACAATGTGTCATTCTTTCAAGCAGTAGTTATTGTATTTATTCATGCAAGTGCACCACTGGAAATACCTGTTCTGGGACAAGGTTTGTATTGAATGGGCCATTGTGAATGTCAATGTATACTCCTTTCCCTGAAAATGCTGTCTAGATAAAGTGCTGGAAAATCAATAGTGTGCTCCATTTTCAAAATAAACTCACTTGTTGTTCTGAAAAACTGCAAATAATCTATTTTGTGTTAGGGTATTTTCCTTTAACAATGGGAAAGATAAAACTATGCTTGTATACTCTGCAAACAGTTTTCTTGGTTTGGTTTCTATATACTTGAAACCTTCATAAGTAACCTTAACAGATTGATTCATTTTGATAATATGAATCGCTTGCAACAACTTCAAGCCCCAGATTCTTTATGGAGCCGACTTCTTTCAGTCCAGTCTGTGTTTAGTATAATAATCATACTGCAGGCTCACTATTCCTCATGTATTCTAGACACTACCCATTGTTCCCCAGGTAATAGTAGCATATATCCTCTTGCTACTCTTGCCAACCTCCTTGTATTATTTTTTTTAAGTTTATTTATTTACTTCTTTATTTTAGAGAAAGAGCACAAGTGGGGAAGGAACAAGAAAAGGAGAGACAGAATCCCAAACAGGCTCTGCACCACCAGTGTAGAGCCCAATGCGGGGTTCAAACTCACAAACTGGGAGATTATGACCTGAGCTGAGATCAGGAGTCAGACGCTTAAAGGGACTGAGTCACCCAGGCGCCCCATGCTTGTTTTCTTCCATGCATCAATATGTCGTAATTGGGACTCAATGGTAGAAGGGAGGCCAAGCATTGGCTGACCCACACATATGGGGAAAGGCTGCAGAAGGAACATGGGGGCACCATCATAGGAAGATTTTTGAAAGATTTTCACATAGGGACAGAGGACCAAGAAATGAATTTTGGAGTAATGTGATTTCAGCACTTTAAATGAGGTCTGAGCATAGTTATGACTTGGATTTTAGTTCTGTCCTTATTGAAGTAGCCAACTAGGGAATCCTGGTGACAGAAGTTTGCAAGGGGGTCGCCAAGGTGAATTCTCTGATGTGGGGTGTCTGATAGTAGGTGGCAGGGAATCCAGGTCCTGTCACAGTAGATTCCAGGTGAAAAATTGCACCTACAGTGTTTACTTTGCAGAAGTGTTTGGTGAGGGAGGTGAGAGCAGTATTCTCAGTTTAGAACAAGGTTGGTTTGAAGATGGTAATGAACCAGAGAACTAGGATAATAAACCTCTTCATCATCTTCGTCTGTCTCAGGCTCAAATGGGTCAGCGATTCTTCATCAATTCTTCCTTTATCTTTATATCTCATGATTTTCTAGAGTCGTGATTGTTTCACTTTTATGATTCCCTAAGATGCTCCATGTTATGGATTAAATCTTGTCTCCAAAAAAGACATATTTAAGACTTAATCCTCAGTATCTCAGAATGTAACCTTATTTGGAAATAGGTCATTGCTGATATAATTAGTTAAGATGAGGTTATATTGGAGTAGGGTGGGCCCCTCATTCAACATGACAGGATCCTTATAAGAGGATGAGATAAAGAGGGGGGGGCGCCTGAGTGGCTCAGTCAGATAAGCTCAGGTCATGATCTCACGGTTCCTGAGTTTGAGCCCTGCATCAGGCTCTGTACTGATCTTGGCAGAGTCTGCTTGGAATTTTCTCTCTCCCTCTCTCTCTGCCCCTCCCTCACCTGTGCTCATGTGCTCTCTCTCTCTCTTTCTCTCTCACTCTTAAAATAAATAAACAACAACAACAAAAAGATGAGGTGAAGACAGACACAGAGGGAAGACAGCCATTGAAGACAGAAACAGAGATTGGAGTTGTAACTGCTACAGTCAAGGAATGCCCGAGGGCCACCAGAACCTACTTAGACAAGGATTCCCCACTGGATGCTTTGGAGACAGCATGACCTTGCCCACACCTCGACTTCCGGCTCCTAGCCTCCATACTGTGAGAGAAGGAACATCTGTTGTTTTATGTCACGTAACTTGTGGTACTTGGTTAGGGCAGCCCTAGGAAATGAAAGCAGTCCACAGAAGCAGGGATATGTTGCTACATTTGCTATTGTCACCTCACTGCCAGCCCTATGATTCCCATCCAGTCAGTACATGGTACAAGCAAGTACATATATGCCTGCCTTCCTGCCACTTCTACTAGTCCGAACATCCATGAGGCCGGGGACTATGCCTGATCTCTCTTAGCCCTAGAGAAACCGTTCTTCACTTCACCCTGAAGGATTTGTTCAATGTGGTCTCAAGTTTGATGGTTTTCTAATAGTCCATTTTTTTTTTGTTTTGTTTTCAAATAAAGTCACGGGTAGGATAATGGAAATATTTATACTCAGGAAATGCAATTTAAGTCTATTTATTTACATAGACTTTATCATCTTCTGTAATTCTATTATTACTTCTACTATTATTTACATAGACTACATTATCTTCTGTAATTTTATCCCCAGATAGTAGACAACTTCGTATTTATTCCTATTCCCAGAATCCTGGGGCGGGGGGGGGGACCCAGAACAATTCACACTTGGGCCACTCGTATCTGTGAGAATGTACTGTGTTCTCCCAGCTCTCAGCTGGTTCATCACTGGTTAGTGTCTAAACTCTGGAAAGAAACGTCCCCCTTTGTTTATGTTCACAAACTCAGTTGCTTCCTGAGTGCTTCCCTTCCCCCGTCGGCCATTTTTCAACAGGAAAGGCCACAAACAACTCTTTTATTGCAGTAGCTGCTAGCAATCCCAGTGGCACAAGAAGTTCACTCTAAAGAGTGTATTACTTAGTAATAATAATAAAAACAAAAGAAAATCTCCAAGGACGAGGCTGTCCAGCCAGTGTCAGTATTATCATTATTCAGAAAACAGAAGCCATAGGACTGCCGTTACCCATAAACATGTCTTGTTTTTACTGGCAGATGTTTCACTTAAATAAACATAATCAGGATTTGGAAAGATTCACCTTGGCAGCAGCTAAAATGCACGAATATTCACTAATCTCCTTGTGTCCCCGTTGCTCGTCCAGCTGCTCTGAAAAAGACATTGATGAGGGTGCACTGGAGACAGGCAGTTGAGAGGAAGAAGAACCATATATTGCCCCTGACGCTCTCATACACCACACACAGCAGGAGAACTTTGAAGATTTTTTTCGAGTACCCTCATACATCATAAAATGTGCATAAGTACCTATTCATTTAATAGTACTCTAATAATCCCTCCAAAATATGCCGGTACTAAGGAAAATTTAATAGCAATTTTCATATTCCAATCACCCTAACTTTGAATTTTTTGTTAAGCTCTTTGATGAGCTAAAGAGGATGTGATCATTTATCAAAAAAGCTAACTGAGGCTTATTTGTAAGAAACAGAAACACACTCACTCCTGTTATACAAAGGGGGATTTACTTACCATCAAGAGTCAATAGGTTGTGGGATGGGGCTGGCTGAAACTCCCAGAACTCAAGGGCAAGGTATGGAGATAATTCATTAAGAGCCAAAGCACATCCTTTTTCTGCCCCTCATCCCTGTCACTATGCATTTCTCTGCAGACTGTCCCTCTGGGTTCTTTCACCAGTACAGCCCAAAGTGACCTCCCCTGTTCTCCAGTCTCTGGACTTTCCTATTTTCAAGGACCACCACTGACTAATGCTAAGCTTCTCTGTGTCTTAATCCAGTTCCCGAGAGTCATTCTGAATAACTCAGCTCAGGCACCGATGACTATCCACATTGTCCAAACAGGCTAAAAGGACAGCTGAGGCCCAGTGCTATCCTCGACCTGTGAAGAAGCAAACTGAGAGCAGAGTAGGCACCTGAAACAAACTTTAAAAGGGCTCCAAAGGTATATAACAAAAATAATCCTTTCTGGTTGCAAACTGTTGTAAATATAAGCTGCACATTGTTTTAATCATACCATTGAGTTTATTCAAAAATTGCTGCACAATTCTGACAACACTTTTTTCCTTTTTTTTGAAATATTTATTCATTTTTGAGAGAGAGAGAGCATGAGGGGGAGGGGAGGGGGATAGAGGATCTGAAGCAGTTTCTGTGCTGACAGCAGCCAGCCCGATGTGGGGTTCAAACTCACCAACCTTGAGATCATAACCTGAGCCGAAGTCAGACACTTAACCAGTTGAGCCACCCAGGCGCCCCTGACAACACTTTCTAATACCTGGAAAAAATTATAGAATGTACTGATTTATAAATCAGTGAGTAGAATACAGTTGTTGGTTTTTTTGTTGTTGTTGCTTTTTTTTTTGTTTTGTTTTTGTTTTGTTTTGTTTTGTTTTTTTGCATTATTTTACTTGGTAGTTAGCAGTGATAAGCTGATAGGTAACATTTTCTCCATTAAAATAGATTAAAAAATTCCCATGATGCTTGAGTATTAGGATTCTTCTGGTATAGAATTTTCCTAGTCTTGTTTCTAGAAAAGTGAAAGATTCACAGGTTACTTTACATTTCTTGAGAAAATTCAACTTAGTCCCTTTAGAAAACTGATTTCTGTTATAAACTAGTCTACCCATATTAATTTTTCTCTAGACTGCCATTATCAAACTCAATCTCAAAACTGTAAAAGGATTTGTAACTACTCCTCTAGAAAAATGTTTCACTTGAGTAAACTCTGTTCTGTCTTTGAAATCACCTAAAGTAATCATTCTTCAGATCATGGAACCATGATCCACTTTAATTCACATGGAAACAAGAGCAGATGTACAGTACATTTTTTAAATTAATTTACAGAGATCTAAAATATTTGAGTATGAAAGTCTAAATGAAAGAGGTCATCTGTCAACCCTAAACCAATCAGAACATAAAACAATCAAAATACGTACTGTCTATGAAAATAGGAAATATAGACATATCGTGCTTCTTCAAGTGTTTGTTAATTCACAGTTCATACTGATAGTCGACAGATAGGAAGAAAGCCTAGACTTCAGTCTCATATATACAATGTATGTTTTGTATATCATCATTTCTGCCCAATAGTAAGTGCCTAACATTTAATAAGTATTTAATATTTGTTGAACGAATATAGGTGGATAATTTAGACATATACTAGAACACACAAAAATGTATAATAGACATATAATAGAACAGTAGACACAGAGAGGCACGTGGGTGGCTCAGTCGGTTGAGCATCCAACTTCAGCTCATGTCATGATCTCATGGTTCACGGTTGGTGATTTCTAGTCCTGCGTCAGGCTCACTGCTGTCAGTGCCTTGGAGCCCCCTTCAGAGCCTCTTTCCCCTTCTCTCTCTGCACCTACCCTGCTTGCACTCTCTCTCTCAAAAAAATAAATTAAAATAAAAAAAAAAAATCAAAACCACACACACACACACACACACACACACACAGAATAAGACCACCACTAACTCCCTATTGAAATTCATCAGCACTAGCAAACCAGGTAAGTAGGCAGATTATGGCATTAATGTGGGACTGAAGTTCAGAGTAGGATCCAAGAATTAGCAATCCCTGTGTCAGGATAAGAAGTGCTGGGACGTGGAGACTCATTCCTGAACCCTGGATAATGGACTTGGGAATAAAGGCTCAGATCTACAGAAGGTGCCCATTTGAGGTTCATATTCATAGGGGCTGGAGAGGGCAAAGTGAAAAATAATAATAATAATAATGAAGGGAGACAGTTCTGCTGACACCCTCCATGGACCCAGTGATCCCGCCTAGAAAGCAGTAGTGTTTCTTAGTCATACTCCAAATGCACAGAGTACCACAAATTAAGATATTTGAGTCAAATTCTTTCTTTCTGAGACAATATGCATAAGGAAGTCGCTTCAGAGGTCAGGATTCATGAGCCAAATGAGAAATGACTTCAGCAAACAACTTTGTTACAGTCAATAGAAGGCAGATGTGAAGACAGTGATGAGGCACAGGTCTTCCAGAACCAAGCGTGAAGTGAAACCACTTGACTTGAAGAGCTTCGAAAATAAATCCCGTTTACTAAACCTGAAGATGGGACTCGGTAGTGTGAGCCTCGTTGAAAATCAAACCGTAACAGAAAGATAATACGGTAATGGCATAAAGCTGACTCGGGCTGTCTAGTGAGACACAGAACGGTGACAGTGGTCGCATCTTTTAGATGACACTTATATCAATAATAGCATGCAAATAACTCCAATATATTTATATTTGTAGGGATTTGTATTAATAGAAGCGACATTTTTAGCACCTTATAAGAATGTATCCAACACTATTTGGTCTACGAGTGACTAACAGATATTATTCCATTTTGGGGTGCTAGACTTACAGACCTAGAATCATTTGTCATCTCAGCTTATTGTCCTGCTCAGCTGAACTATTGTGCTTAGGAAGAAGGAAGTGCAAAACCTTTTCATTCAGCTGTGAATATAGGTTGAGGTAACCCTCAGCGAATGCTGTTTAGTAAAAATGGAATAAATCACATATTCTTCAAGCTAACACTCTGGTTCTGATACGAGAGAAGGCAGGTTAGCAGTGGACAATGAGTGGCCTGTAATAGAAAGGGCATCAGGAGAGGAGCCTGGCTTGGTATCCTTAGTATTTCTCTAACTCTCTGGGCTTCCGTTTACAAATACATTTATATGACAAATACTCGGTTTAGACCAGATGATCCATAAGTTTCTGGTTTCTGAGATTTAGAATCCCACAATGTTAATAGGACTCAGAACTACACTGACTGCCATTTTTAAATACAAGTCTGATCATTCAAGATCTGTATTATGTTGAATCAGAACAAGATGGATTTCTAGTGAAGATAAGGAAGATTAAGCTTCAGGTCTCCTTCCTTGTATGGAACCCTTGAGATCTGGGAGTTGCTGTGAGGTGTAAACATATTCCAGATGGGAGGAAATCCCAGGCTGCAATCAGGGAGTGTAACTAGGAAAATATTTTTTGGTAAATTGGCTTAAAATATTTCAGAAAGAAGATGAATCTCTCAGACTCCGGAACTTGGTTGTCTTTTCCTTTGTCATTCTAAAATAAGTATTTACATTCATACCTGGTTTTGTATTTATGATTTTTTTTTTCAAGAGAATCACCTCTCCAGAATGTACAAACTTTAGGCCCCACATATCCGGAATGGGGTCCCATCAAGAAGCTATTGTAAAACATTGAAGTGCTCCTTCTATCTGAGTCACTGATGGATGATTTTCTCATTTCTGGACTCCTGTTAGTGATTCCCAAGACTTTCCAGTCTCTACTTCGCCTTTCACTGAGATCTGGGAATCCAGGACTGTCTAACCCTTGATTTGGAGGATCAAAGGCCTTGACTCATGTCTGCCACTTCCCAAAACCCCGGGGCCTGGATGCTGCTCTTGATGTCCCTTACATTTCCTCAAAGAATATTCTCTATTGGAAAACTGGTCTTCACATAAAAGGGGGAACATATGTGTTCTGAGACTCCCAGAAACATTAGTTGAATATTAACAGCTTTCCAGAGGGTATCTGAATTTGCCTTACTACACACAGACTTGACATTTAGCCTGACAACCCTTTCCTTGGGGTGAGGTCTATACCGACTTCTTTGGGCATTTTCCAGTCATTGCCTCACAACTGTCCTGACTTGTCATTCTTGCTATATAACTGCCAAAATTCTGACAGTTTATCAATCTCTTGCTTCTTCCAGCTCCACTTCTCACATATTTCAGTAACTGACCCATCAACCTTGCTTTTCAGAAGTGAGTGTGGAACTAAATAAGTCTAGTCGACAGTCATTTCAGGAGCAAGGTGAACAGAAATTGATTGGCATGTGATACTTAATGACATTCTTACTCATGAAATACATTTCTCCTAATGTGCAACATTTAAAAATTGCAAGATATTCTTTACTTCTGCGCTTTATGCCTCTTTTTTGCTGTTGTAATGTCTGTGATTAAAGTATTTTGTTCTTTATATCCTTTTTTAAAGAGTATATTTAACTTTAAAAGTGAACTTTCTCCATTTCATTTTGCCAAATGATTTATTTTGTTCCAAAGCCCTGCAAGGTCCATTTTCAATTTGATTTTCAGATTATAAAAGAATACATATTGGGGAAATATTTCATTTACACAGTATAATAGAACAGTATTGTGCATAGAAATTTTTTATCATTTTATGTAAATGAAATCTTGTTAGAACAAATAGGGGAACACCATGTATTGCACTTATAATAGTTGGATAGTTCTTTTTTTTAAAGATTTTTAATTCTTTAAAGTAATCTCTGTACCCAATGTGAAGCTCAAACTTACAATGTTGAGATGAAGAGTCACCTGGCTCAGTCGGTGGAGCATACAACTCTTGATCTTGGGATCATGAGTTCAAGTCCCGCATTGGGTATAGAGTTTGCACACACAAAATTCTAATTGAACAGTTCTATTTGCAAGGCTTAAGATATAAAGCTTGTAAATTTAAAACATTGAATTTCCCTGGGTGCTTAGGTTAAGAAGTTTACAATATTACAAAAAAGAGAGAAACAAAGATTGTTTTGGGGAACAGTGCCCCTTGGGTTGGTCCCAAAAGTGCAACCACCAACTCTTGCTGGAGACCACTATGACCCTGTGGATGGACCACTTTGAGGTTTCCTGGGTTTACAGAACAAAAGGGTTTAACGTCCCTTGAGAAATATTTAAAGTAGATTCATAAGCAAACCTGGGAAAATCCACTAAATGGTATCTGAAACCACTGACACCGCTGTTTTAATGATTCATCTTCTCCTGGGTGCAGATGAGTCAAACAGGCTATTGTTTGGATTGAATTGTATCCCTCACAAAGTCATATGTTGAAAACTTAGTGTCCAGTACCTAGGAATATGCTCTTATTTAGGAACAGAGTTGTTGCAGACGTATTAGTCTAGATGAGGTTATACAAAGTAGGGTGGGCCCCAATCCAATATGAATGCAGTCCTTATAAAAGGCGAAAATTGGAACACAGACATGCACATAAAGAGAACATCATAAAAGATGAAAGCAGAAATCAAGATGATGCAGCAGAAGCAAAGAAAAGTCAGAGATTTCCAGCAAACCACCAGAAGCAAGAGAGAGGCAAAGAACAGATTCTCCTTCACAGCCCTTGGAAGGACCAACCGTCCAGAACCATGAGACAATACATCTCTTCTGTTTAAGGAACCGAGTTTGTGTTACTCTGTTACAGCAGCCCTACACACTTATGTAATTATGATCGCTTTTCTCAAGAGAAGTCTGTTAGAGATGGTTCCAAACTTTCCTGAAAGGTAAAAAGTATATAGATCTTCAGAACAAATGAGTGACATTCAAGACTATCATGCCTGCACTCTCTACCTTCAGATCTTCGGGTTTCTTATCCTTTTTATATTAGTGTGTCTATACTTATGACAGAAACATATCTGTTTATATCTCCAAAAAAAAATGAACTTGTAATTGGGTTTCACCCACACTAATAATTGCTCTCCTGAGCAAATTAATTAAAAAAAATCATTACTTCCTCTCTCATCGCTAGGAGTGTCCCAAGTGATCCCTAAAGGGACAGAGCAGTATTCTGCTGGAAGACTGGAGCTTGTGCATCTTCCCAAACACTAAGCAAGCAGTGTTACTTGGAAACAAAAGGCATGTGGACCCCCTAGGAAATTATGGGAAATAGAATTTTGCATAAAAATGTTCACCTGAAGTGCATCAATTTTGTCACCTTGAGGAACCTCAAATAATAATATGGCCCCAGTCAAGGTCATGTAAGATTTTATGTCTAGAAGGGAGTTAGAATTCATCACAAACTTGTATCTTTGAACCAGGGGCCTTTGGTCTTTGGAAAGTGGGTGATAGACATGAAACCGAAAGCTCTAGAAAAGCCCGGGGTGAAAATGTTGGATTGCATTTTGGTATGAGGTAGTTTGATAATCTATGAAAGACAAACATTTTGTTGATAAAGAGTGTGTATTGTTGATATGAATTGGGGACAATGCTATGTAGTGAATAAAATGTAGCCTTTATGTGAATGTCATGAATAATAATGTTCTTACTATGTGGAAAAGTAAATCAAAGACATGGTTTCCTGAAGAAATGTTGTGGCAATCCCTTACGTTATTCAGCTCTTTCTATTTGTATTCTAAGATTAAAAAACGGTGCTATACTTCAAAACCAAGGCATAAAATTTGGAATGCCATTATCAAAAATCTCCATGAGGTGATTCAATGTTTTAAAGGGGAAGAGTGACCGGCTATGATGGAGTGTTGGACATGTCAAAATCCTTTGAAGTTGAAAGACCCAGCAACAGGGATAAATTTCTACTAATCTCTTGCTGCAGACAGGACTTCTTCTGTAATCCGTGTCTCTAGGACTATGTGACTTTGGGTGAATCTCAGCCCTGGCATCTGCCCACAGCTCTCTACAGTTGGCCTCTCCAGACCTGGATGGTCTCAGTGTTCATGAACACTCAGTGTTCATGACAATGTTCTGTCCCTGAAACTCTGCTATTATGAGTGGACCCAGCACTATGGCTGATCTCATGGGAAATGGCAGAATAGATCCACTCAGATAAAGCAGCCCACCCAGCCCAGGCTGAACTAAGTTTCCAGGACTGTCTCAGCTGTTCCAGAATGTGACTGTTTTGGAGAGTCATGTTTTTCTTCCCTAGAGAGACGGAATAAGCTACATAGGTGGCCTTAATGATGGGAAGCTTTCAATGAAAAATGGGGAAGTTGATCTCTGCTGGAATCAGCTTGCTTGAGAAGTACGTATTATTTGTCCCATGTAATTCACTCAATGCAGCTGCAGAGAGGAGATGTGTCCCATTGAGCATGGAAATTTTAGGCATAGTTACTCTGAAAGAGAAAGCATGACATCGGAGCCAGCTGGTCTCTGAATTTTATTTTGTTCAGTGATGGAGGAGCAGCTGAGAACAAGGTCAGGATGCCTGGAAATTCAGGACACAGAGATCCAGTCTCCTCCATCAGCAGACAGATGGGGCTCAGGAACCCAACGTTAGAGAATACCAGCCTGGGGAGGTTGGGAGGAGGACTGGAGCATCCTCATTCCTAGCAGCGGTAGCCAAGAATCAAAGGTTAGTTAGAGTGCATTGTCAAACTGCAGGGCCGGGACACCAATGTCTGGGGCTTGGACAGAGACAGAAGGTCCAGGTTTGTCTTTACAGTGGGACAATTGCAGCAACAGGGCCAGCTTCACAGAGCTTGTGATAGGAGCTCTACTGCAAGGCCCCACACTCAGAAGTAGGGTTTCTCTTAGTTTAATGCCCTACTATCATGTTCTTGAAATTCTTAACAATGTTCTTTGAATTTGTGTTTCTACGTGACAGCTGATGGGAGTGAATCATTTACCAGAGACATAAAACCTCAGTGTACGCATGGTTCCAGCCCCTACTGCCACCATCACCCCTAGCCCCTTGCTGCATTCCTGCCACCTTGGGAGGGTGTTTGGCTACCTACTCCCCAGTAACTGCTATTGCTTTCCACCCTGGCAGGGGACTGGGTCTGAACACAGCAAAGGTCAGGTGTGCAAGGGCCCCAGGAATCTGTAATAGCCTGCACTTACCATGTGAGTATCCCTGTGCCCAGGGGAGCTTGACATCATATAGCAAATCAAAAATACCAAAGCAGGTGGAGAGGGACCTATGGACCACAGAATAAGACAAAAGCTTTCTTCCTGCTTTTTGAACAAGGGGCCCAACATCTGCACTTTGCACTGATGGTTCTGGGCAGCTGGAACATGGTTTCAAGCCACAGGAAAAGATCACTTGCAGGAAGTGTCATTTTGATGGAGCATGAACATAAGCCATCAAAACTGTTGTCTGGTATTCCATCAAGACGAATGGCAAGGCCAGTTTGTCCTACATATCTAGAGGTTTCTCATGGTTTGATACTCTTCATGGAATTAAGAATGTTAACAATTATTATGCAACAATCAGTAGGGTTCTACAGGAGATTCACATCACAGGAGAGAAATAACTCTCTTTAATTATACCTAGTTCTTAGTTTGGCAAACTTCTATTGTTCTGAAGACAATTATAAATAAATAGAACATTGCAGGACAGTGCAAAAGATTTTGTAAGAAATTACAAGGGAATAGACATTCTGTGGAAAGCAACACATTTTCATTGAGCCCATTTTCTCTATATGTTTTCCTTAAATATGTATTATTTTTCTATTATATTTGTAAAATGATGCAGGATATACATTTCTGCATGTACATGTGTTTTATATGTTATATATATTTATATACATTTGTAGATATCTACACAAGGCCCCTGTAGGAACTACCACCTATAAATATTATCTGTTTGTATCTCTCTTTGTCTAATTAAAATTAATGCTACTTAAGTCAAAAAAACATTCAAATTTTCTTGGGGAATTGATTTCTAATGGTTTTCAACCATTTTCCTCTAAGTATTTTCATTTAAGTTTATTACATCTTTAAATTATAAAAATGCTCAATCCCATTGTGAAGCCCAACAACCCTGCCAGGGTGATATTGTTCAATAAACTTTGCTGTTTTCCTTTAAGGTTGAATTACATTTTTAGGGGTGCCTGGCTGGCTTAGTCAGAAGAGCACATGACTTCATCTCGGGGTCATGAGTTTGAGTCCCATGTTGGGTGTAGAGTCAACTTAAATAAAAGAGATAAATAAACTTTAGAAATAAATAAATCCCATTAAAAAAAAAATTTGGATCCTATTTGCATCCCACCCACTCCTCAGGACAATCTTAGGTCTTGCACAAGTAGTTCTACAGAACATCAACCTAATTGTCAAATGCAATCAACATTTTTATTTATGAACCCCCCGCTGTTATAAATTAATAGTAAAAATGGCCACAATTCTTCATTCCTCCCTATACCCATACCCTTTGCTATGTGGCTTTGCTACTCTTCCCTTTGGGAAGTGAGGTCTATTTTCCTTCTCCATGAATCGGGACTTTGAAAAGATTTTTGGCCAATAGAATATGGCAGAATGGCCATTGTGGCAATTCAGGGCCTCGAGCTCAGAAGGCTTTCCTGCATACTTCTGCTCAGTCTCTCGGAAGACTACTGCTACCTTTCGAGCATGCCCAACCCATCCTGCTCGAGGAGGAGAGCCTAAAGGAATAGCGATGAGTCATTCCAGCTCAAGCTACCTTGGACCAACATCTGACCACAGGCTGACACATAAGCCAGGCCTCCGCGATGAACCAAACCCAATCCAGATCGGCACAACTGCCCAGTCCACTTACGCAATTGTAGTTTGTTGTTTTAAGTCGCTATATTTTGGGATAGCTAATTATAAAGCAATGGCTAACTAATACTCCCCTATGTGATCTATTATGAGTATATGTCAACGATCACGTGCTAGTCAACAGGATGTAAAGACAAAAGACACACCCAGATTTACTCCTTGATCTCAGTCGGTTCACAATAAAACTGGTTTGTGGACATCTATGCACAGAAACATCCATGCTACACATGTACTCAGTCTAATCCAAGACCGTCAGGAAGATTCTCAAAATCAGTCAATGTTTGGCTAGCAGATCCAAAGACAGCATTGTTTTGGAGACAGACAGAGAGACAGACAGAGAAACAGACACACAAATAACTAAGTGCACTGCAGGGGCTGGAGACAGTCCGACATGGCTGGACGTAGGCGTAGAGGAAAAGCAGGAATTCACTGAGCAGCAGAGTGGAGAGTGCAGACATCAAATCATTAAATGCGCCTTACCAAGGACTAATTCCTTAGGACAGTTATGTTTAAATCACCTTCTGTGGCACCTTTGGGGTGTGCTGAGATGCCTCAGTGGAACGGTGATGTAAAATGAGGTAGGCTGAGTTGGTAGACATTGGACACCCCATTTACACTTCCCTTTCCTCATTTTGCCTGTAACACCAAGCAATAGACACTTCCCATTCAAGGCCAATTTTTCCTATCTCATATATGGTGGTGAAATAATTTTTGGGGTGGGTGGGGAAAGAAAAGTGTCATAACTTCTCCCCTGAGTTATCTACTTGGCATCTCCCTGCACCTTCTAACTTCTATAGAAGTTGTTTGGCTAGGCCTCTTGTCATCTACCTGGGCTACCCTCCATGGACTGACTACTGATCCCTGGACAGGGTGGCGAATGTATGCTGGGCCACATTTCTCTTCTTGACATCTCTCTTGCTACTTTGTGACACAAACCCAAGAAGCTCTATAGGGATTCACTTTTCCCGAAGAGATGAGATAAAGAAAATTCCAAGGTAGGGTTCCTGCAATTTTCCTCGAGTCCGGAGTCCTGTTTGATCTCTCTTGCCCTTTTTAATCTATTCTTTCGAGAGAAATTAAGTTTCTCCAAATGAAAGGTATATCATGTCACTTCCCTGGTTAAAATCTTCCCATGATTCTTCACTACACTCAGAATAAATTCTAAATTAGTATATATGATAGCATATAGCAAACTCCTTGTCATCTTTCACGGCTCACAGAATACTTTCCTTCCTACCCTATCGAAAGTAAACAATTGCATGTTGTGACTCATTATAGCTTGTTGTTTGTTTTCTTGTTGAAACTTATCATTTGAAATTATTTTGTTCCATTTGATTTTGTTTCTCTTGGCATCCTCAGATAATATAAGTATCATGGGAGTAGTATTGTTTCTATCTTGTTTGCTATTACAGCTTTAGTACCTATCATCATTTCAGCATAGAATAGGTGCTTAGTAATTTTTTTTTTTATTTTTTAATTTTTTTTTAAATTATTTTTTTCAAAGTTTATTTATTTTTGGGACAGAGAGAGACAGAGCATGAACGGGGGAGGGGCAGAGAGAGAGGGAGACACAGAATCGGAAACAGGCTCCAGGCTCCCAGCCATCAGCCCAGAGCCTGACGCAGGGCTCGAACTCACGGACCGCGAGATCGTGACCTGGCTGAAGTCGGACGCTTAACCGACTGCGCCACCCAGGCGCCCCAGTAAATTTTTTTTTTTAATGAATAAATGGAACACTGAGTGACAAAGTATTAGAAGGAGTGACTTGTATTCACTAGCTATTTCTACTATCACGCTATATAACAAATGATCCCAAAACTCAGTGGTAGAAAACAGCAAGCATCTGTTCTCACAAATCTAAGTTGGCTGGTGCAGCTTTGTTTCAGAATGCAGTGGCTGGGGTAGCTCTACTCACACCAAGGGTCTGTGGGTCCAGATCTGTTCCATATATCTCTCAGCCTCCTTAAAAGAAGGGGCTACTGAGATATGTTCTATGATAGTGACAGAGGCCCATGGCATTAAGCCCATTACAAAGGCACTTTGCAAGGTGATGATTATATCAGGTCATAGAAATAAGTCACACAACACTGCCGGGGTTAAAGGAGTGAAGAATTACATCTCATTTACTCTCCAAAATATTAGCAAAACTAGGATAAAGGCTTATGTTATTCTCACTTTGAAACCCTGTTCTTTTTACTATGCTATACTATGTTTGGTTTGATTAGTGCAATGTTGTGAGGTAACATTGCCTTCACCATAATGATAACTATTATAATCCTTGCCATTATCATTGGCATACTCACTAAACTCAAGAAGCTGATAATGCCTTCTACTAAAACTATGCATTAATTTTGATATGGAAATTCCAGTTGATCTAATAAAATAAGAAAAATAAAGCAAGGATCATAATTAAAATGATGAAAACAGAGACGAAGAGAAAATCCTTGAGAGAAGTCAGAGAAAGAAAGACGTAGAAGTACAGAAAAACGTGGGGTGCTTAGGTGGCTCAGACACCTGACTCTTGATTTCAGCTCAGGTCATGATGTTATGGTTTGTGAATGGGAGCCATGCATTGGGTTCCATGCTGACAGTGTAGAGCCTGCTTGGGATTCTCTCTCCTGTCTCTGCCCCTCCCCTGCTCTCATATGCACACACACACACTCTCTCTCTCTCTTTCTCTCTCTCGAATAAATAAATAAACTTAAAAAAAAGAAGTACAGAAAAATAAAGAATGACAGGACATTTTGTGTTGAAAGCAGTGCAATTGGAAAATAATGGAGCGGCATTCAAAGTACTGAAAGCTGATGAAGAAAAAAATTGTCAGTTTAGAATTCTATGCACAGAAAAAAAAATCCTTCTAATTATTGAAGGTGAAATAAAGACTTTTTAGTATAGTAAAAAAAGCTCAACAAATTTTAACTGGCGGACTTTTGAGATGTATTTAGGAAGTCCTTCAGGCAGAAGGAAAACAACACCAGATGGAATTAGATTTACGCAAAGGGATGAAGAGTTGCAGAAATGGTAAATGTGTGTGTAAATATGTCTGTAGAGGTACTTGCTTAGAGCAAAAATAATAATATACTGCAAGGTTTTTTTTTTATAACATATGTAGAAGTAAAATGCATGATAACAAAAGCCAAAGTCTTGGAGGGAATAAATGGATGCATAGTGATATAATATTCCTTTACTATTAATGTAGTGGATTATTATTGTTATTATTATGAATTAAGCAAAGAGATATGCCTTATTTGAAATTAAAATGCATTATCAAGATCAAAAAGTTTAAACAAACTTGTATAACAAATATTACATAAATGGAACCAGAGTAGAAAGTTGAGAAATAGATCAAAATAACTATAAGAGTTTAGTAGATGAGGGGCACCTGGGTGGCTCAGTGGGTTAACCATCAGACTTCAGCTCAGGTCATGATCTTATGGTTTGTGAGTTCGAGCCCTGCGTCGGGCTCTGTGCTGACAGCTCAGAGCCTGGAGCCTGCTTCGGAGTCTATGTCTCCCTCTCTCTGTCCCACTGCCGCTCACACTCTATCGCTCTCAAAACTAAAATAAACATTAAAAAAAAAAAAAGAATTTAGTAGATGATAATTCATTCTAAATCAGTGGATAAAGAATGAATTATCCGGGGCGCCTGGGTGGCGCAGTCGGTTAAGCTCCGACTTCAGCCAGGTCACGATCTCGCGGTCCAGGAGTTCGAGCCCCGCGTCGGGCTCTGGGCTGATGGCTCAGAGCCTGGAGCCTGTTTCCGATTCTGTGTTCCCTCTCTCTCTGCCCCTCCCCCGTTCATGCTCTGTCTCTCTCTGTCCCAAAAATAAATAAATGTTGAAAAAAAAATTAAAAAAAAAAAAAAAGAATGAATTATCCAACAAGTATGTTTATAACTAGGTAATAATCTTGAGGTAAAGTGCTATTTCTGCAGGTCTTCCGAAGTTATATTATTGCAGAAAAAGATTAAAGACTATTAAAAAATTAAATCATGCATGGAGTAAAGGAAAATATGGGTGAAGATTTACATAATTGTGTTATGGGCAATCTATTACCAAAGCTCACACTAAAGAAAGAATCTGCAAAGAAAAGAATTCTAAATGTAAATTTAAAAAAATGGACAAACTCTGAAAGACAAATTTTAAAATGGGAATTATTTGAGTCATTAAAGTCTAACAACTAAATTCTTAATACATTGATTCCTTAGAAAATAATATACCAATGAAAATACCAAACACACCAATGGAAACATAGGCAAATAATACAAATAATCTGCTTACTCATGTATACACTCATATATACATGTGCATATATATGTTTTATACATATATGTGTCTATATTTGTGTATAAAACAGACAAAAAACTTATAAAAGCAATTTCACCTGTATGTTTGTTGAAATACAGCTTGGAAATAAAACACATTTTGCAAATAAATAATTAATAATGTGATAATATGTTTAAAATGCATTAATAAATGATAAAAATCATATTACAAAACAACACAAAATATTATCCTATCTTGTTAAAAACATGTGTACACATACATGCAAGAATAAGATAAAATATATAGAATAACATTTTTAAGAGTTATTTGTGAAAGGGGGGATTATAGATGATTTTTTTCTTCTTTTTGTTTTTCAACTTTACAAAGTTTTATAATTAATGTATCTTATTTTATATTTAGAAAAATAAAAGCATACAAAATAAATATCCTTTATTTCCTGAGTAAGCCTAAGAGAAAGCCACTGAGGTTTTGGTAGCAAATAGAATCTGCTGTAAATTTACACAGGCAGAATGTTTGCATTTTCCATGTGATAGGTCAAACAGATGTCGCTACTTACAAAATTCCTCTTCATGACACTAAGCAGATTAGTTTCAACATAACTGCTTTCCCAGCATGATTTTCCCTTAAGAAAACTCTGACCATGGCATATGCACCACTATGTCCCTCCTTGACCAAAATACTAACCTCATTTGGACATTTTTAACATTACTCATACTAACATTACCAAAGAAATTGTGTAAAAGGTCAGTCCATTAGATATAAAAATAAAACCACAATATTGTTAATGATAAGACATTTAATATGAAAGAATGAGAACCCTGAATATTTAAGATTAAGGTTCTTAAGATTCTCTTGCAAAGCTTTCTCTAGATTAAGGCCATGTTTACATGTCTAAAATAATTATTATTTTTTTGGAAACGTTGGGACTATCAAGGGAGAGTTCTTCAGGTTCTCCTTCATTTCTTTTAAATAACCTATGCATTCCAGAAAATTCAGATGAACATGAAGACATAAACTATCGGACTTGAATCTACTTGTTGAGACAAGAAGACAATGAAGAAAAAAGTGTGTTGCTTTGTCTTGCTTTCAAGACAACCCAGCTCGACAACTTTTGTCCCTTTGTAGAGTGGCAACCTCCAAGATGAATTTCATCTCCAAATGTTTAGAAATGTCATAAAAAAAGTGAAGAATCCATTTGCGACAACGTGGATGAACCTGGAGAACATTATGCTAAGTGAAATAAGCCAGACACAGAAAGGCAAATACTGCATGATCTCACTTACACGTGCAATTTAAAAAAGTCAAGCTCATGAAACCAGAGCGTAGAAGGGTGGTTGCCAGGGGTTGGGGGCAATGGGAAAATATTGCTCAGAGTCTCCATGAACAGCGTGGTGAGTATAGGAAACAATACTGTATCCTACGCTTAAAATTTGCCAAGAGATCTTAAGTATCCTCACCATATGCACAGGCACCAAAGGTAACTATGCTAGGTTGATAGATGTGTTCATTAATTTGATTGTGGTAATCACTTCACAATGGATGCATTTGTTAAATCATTGTGACATGTACTTATAAAACATCACTTCGGACAGCCTATGTATATGCAATTTTTAGGTGTCAATTATACCTCAATAGAGCTGAACAAATAATAATAATTTGAAAAGAAATGAAGAATCAAGAACTTCACCAAGCCTAACGATGACCCTTGTATCGGGGGAGGGGGTGGCATTGTAGTGGCTGGAAGGGAAGGGAGTGGTGAGCAAGGGCGGCTTCTGGCATCCTGTCAGTTCTGTTTCTTTATTTGGTTGTCAGTTACATAGGTGTTCAGGTTGTAAAAATTCAGTGAGCTCTACACTTATGTGCCACAAGTTTCATACAATGGTAGTCATATTAATATCCTTCCAAATTTTCTGGAAATGAGTTTCTGTTCTGTTTGCAGCCCAAGGTTTTCTTAAAGACAATTTTTGTTAAAGCCAATAAAAAAAATTCATTTTATTTGCTGGTTTTTTTTTAAACCCATTCATTTTACATGCTTAGTTTACTCTATTTTTATCATTGTAAAGCCAGAGTGGTTTGGGGCTGTATTAACACAACTTTCTTAGATATGAGCTAAGAAATTGGAGAAAAGATACCACAAACACTGAAAGAACACTTGTATCCAGATCATGTTGGCAATTAATTAGGACAGATTCCAGCCAATCATATTTAAATGCCTCTGAACTTAGGATGGCTCATCTAAGTAGGTTTGCCATAATCTTAGGACTCATAATTTTTCCTTTCCAGCGTGAAATTATGAAATGCAAATGAAAGAATCATATCATGGAACATCAAAATGACAGATGCTATTACCAAAATATCTGCAGGATGGCTTTAGTTTGTTAACTTAGTACGCCCAAACTGCTGTAGACAAAGCTGAAACAAATATGAATCAAAGACATCTCTTCAAGGAGTGGGAAAGGTAAACATAAGGAAATTGTCACAGAAGCATTGAGTAAACTGTTGTGCCAGCATGTTGAGCTCTTTGAACATGGAAGATAGACTCATCAACTAGACTTTGGCATCATCTTGAAAGATGTCACATGAGTAGAATCTTAAATGAACTGAGTAAGCTTGAACAAGACTTTGAATAGTCCCTGAGCCTCAACTTTCTTTCTGTTGAACAGGGACCTTATACTAACCTTGTTTTGTTTATTTGTTTTAAGAGTAAGTGTTGTTTTTTGTTTGTTTATTTATTTTGAGACAGAGAGAGTGTGTAAGCAGGGGAAGGGCACAGGGAGAGAGAGAGAATCTTAAGCAGGTTCCACACTCAGCGAGGAGCCTGATGTGGGGCTTGATCCCACAACACTGGGATCATGACCTGAGCTGAAAGCAAGAGTCAGACTCTTAACCAACTCAGTCACCCAGGCACCCCTAACCTTTTTTTTTTTTTTTTAAGATTAGAGAACATATATAATGAGCCTGGAAGAGAGCCTTCCCATAAACTAACAGCACTACCAGGAACAGGAGCACTATGGAATACGAAGAACATCTTTTTTTTGCGAAACAGAATGGCTGTTCAAATGTCATTATCCTCGTTTTATGTAAACGCATTAAGAAATCGTCCTAAGCAGATTGGTCATTTTAACTCTTATTCACGAATTATTTCTTATTTCCTAACATGAGATTTCTTCATCACATCCTAATTTGGATGATCTATTCAAAATGTTGATGACATGGTTTATAATCACTTATCTCAATGTGCAAACTATTTCATATGTCGTTATGGTGTGGCCCTACTTTCTTATGTCTTCCAAGCAAGCACAGTCTTTTTACAAGTAAATTTCAACCCAGCGCTCCGGTGATTGGAGCTTTTCTGCCACTGTCTAGAATTTATTCATTCAACAAATAGGTATTTTTTTGAGAAATAACTAGGTGCGCAGAATGTTATACTGCAGTGGTCGACTCAAAGACCCTCATTCCTCATTCGTCAGGGAACTTATAACAATGAGACATTATTAATAGTAACTAAAAACCAAACCGTTTAGTATAGTACTAGATGCTAAGTGCTATAAGAAAAAAAAAAAAAAAAAAAAAGAAGAAACACCTGGATGGTTCAACTGGTTAAGCCTCTGGCTCTTTTTTATTTTTTTAAGTAGATTTATTTATTTTGAGAGAGGGAGAGATAGCACAAATGGGGGAGGACCAGAAGGAAAGGGAGAGAGAGGGAATCCCAAGCATGGTCTGCACTGCCAGCACAGAGCCCGATGTGAGGCTCAAACTCACGAAACCATGAGATCATGACCTGATCTGAAATCAGGGGTCAGACGCCTGACCAACTGAACCATCCAGGCACCCAAGCCTCTGATTCTTGAATTCAGCTTAGGTCGTGATCCCAGGGTGGTGGGCCACTTGAGATTCTCTCTCTCCCTCTCCCTTTGCCCCTCCTTTTTCCTGCTCTCTCTCTCTCCCTCTCCGCCCCCCACCTCCACTTGTGCATGTGTGCACTTGTCTCTAAAAACGAGAGGGAAAAAAAGTAGAGCAGGGTGGGGAGATTTGGAGTGGGAAGGGTAGTTCTCGTTGAGGAAGTGACAGTTGACTCTTGATGGAGGGACTTAGCCACGCCCTTCCCTGGGGCGGAGCCTTCCAAGCAGAGGCCAAAGGCTGGAGGGACTTAGCCACGCTCTTCCCTGGGGTGGAGCCTTCCAAGCAGAGGCCAAAGGCTGGAGGAGGCTTGCACCGGGCTGGGGCAGAGTGAGCAAGGGAGACTGTGGTAGAGAGGAGCCAGATTGTAGGTCACCGGGAGGACATGGGCTTTGTCTCAGAGAGCAACGCAGTATTTAAACGCAGGCGTAACATGATGTAACTTGCTGGCTTTTTAAAAATGCATTTTAGATTTTAAAAGGATCATAGGATCAGCTTGTCTGCTGCGTTGGGAAGACCAGGGGTAAAAGCAGAGAGGCGGGTTAGGAGGTGATTGTCCAGATGAGAGATTCTGGTGGCTTCAATGAGCATTGTAACAGTGAGGGTGGTCGGGAGTGGTTTGGACTCCGATGTGTTCTGAACAGGAATTTCTGACAGATTTGTCTGGGATATGAGAGGAGATAAGCATAATGCTCCTGTCGGACAGAAAATGATAATGCAGGAAAACACTGTATTTTTAAACTCTTAACAGGTTTTTGTTTGCTCAAAGTGTGTCCATTCTATTGAATTGCACAGAGTGAAACTGCATGTACATGAAAGCTTCCTTAACATGTTTCCCGCAATGTTAGCACAGTGAATCTTGGGAAGAGGGGGTCTCTACGAGAGGGTCTTGGGTAACCATGCACGGCCATGGACCTCTGACCCTTGAGAGGACAGCTATGCCGTGATGCTGTTAACTTATCTAATTTCCATCCACCAAAGATGAAGTGACATTTAATGATTTCATTAATTGAAATTCTGCTCTTTTGACCTTGGGATTTCCAAATTTGTGATTTTTTTTTTTTTTTTTTTTATTCTTTCCTGCAATCTTGCCAGGCTGTCTTCAAGAAGAATTTTATACTGCTGTCATGAGAAAATCGCTTACGGTTCCTTCAGATGTCAAGATTCTGTCATTTCTGCAGATGTGGCCCATTGTGATTCAGGATCTGAGGTGAGGCCTTGATTTTATTGTCACTTTCTTTTCTTTTAACAATCCAAGAGTCTACCTCCCTCTAATTCCTTATGCATGTGTGTGTCACAGAGGGTATTGTTACATAATTGCTTGAATGCAGAATGTGAGCTTTTTTATCCTTTTGGGTTCTTGTCAAAAAGATAATTCTGCAACAAAAGTTTTTCAGTCGGGAAAGATTTTATTTGACAGCCTCATAAATGGTGGAATATTTGAAATACTTATTTAAAATACATAAATAAATGCCGATGGATTAATTGACTGATCAAGTGGCGAGAAACTGGGTCTCTTTTTCTTAGGGTCTCCAGGGACTGGAAAAAAACCTGACTGGGTAAGGGAGAAATAGAAGAATCTTCCAGGCTTCAGTGAATATAAGGTTATCTCTTTCTCTTTTGCAGCGTTCTCTGTATAATAGTTTTTACTTGGTTCTTCATGAAGACGATGCATCGTGCTTCTTTTGAGAACCATGGGGATCATTCCCAAATAATTCAAAGAAGGATTGTTTGTTTATTTTAACTTGTGCTAGTTATTAAAATTCATTTTATGTGTATGGAATCATATAGGCATCAACATGGAAAATAAAGCTATTTTCTTTTACCTCAGTCAAAACCATCTGTCATCTCTACTTTTTTTTTACTTTTTTTTTAACGTTTTATTTATTTTTGAGACAGAGAGAGACAGAGCATGAACGGGGGAGGGGCAGAGAGAGAGGGAGACACAGAATCGGAAGCAGGCTCCAGGCTCTGAGCCATCAGCCCAGAGCCCGACGCGGGACTCGAACTCACGGACCGCGAGATCGTGACCTGAGCTGAAGTCGGAGCTTAACCGACTGAGCCACCCAGGCGCCCCTCATCTCAACTTCTAAGTGTGGCATTATTCTCCCTCACACAAAATGCTGTGCATCTCCAATGCTTACTGCACATCCACGGCTCTGTCAGTTCCAAGCATCTGAAATATAATAGTTGGAGGCCATAAGAAACACACAGGCCAACAAGGGAAACCACACTGTGTCTTGTTCAGGTGTCAGGCCCTTCTAAATCACTCATTGTTTACAGCAAGAGATAAACAGCCCGCTAACTCAGTCTATTTTTGAGATCCTGGTGGCAACTTCTTGAATAGGTCTAGTTATATCTTAGTTGGCACAGCTTTTATAGAGAGAATCCACATCTGCACCTGAGGTGACAGGCTGTGCCATAGAATAACGACACTGGACTGTGGGTCAGGAGACCCCCAACCCTGTCACCAACTGCCAAAACAACTTATCATTGGAGGAGAATGCTGTTTGTATCAATTTGGTGCTATTGTATGATTCCATTGGATTTATCAGTGGCAACCTGACTGGATAAAGATAATATTATGAAGGGAATACATTGTTCTAGGATCTTCTGTGGCATTAGTTATTTTTCCTTTCTCTTTTTGAATTCTTTTTAATGTTTTATTTATTATTGAGAGACAGTGAGAGAGCATGAGCAGGGGAGGGGCAGAGAGAGGGAGAGACACAGAATCCGAAGCAGGCTCCAGGCTCTGAGCTGTCAGCACAGAGCCTGACACGGGGTTCGAACCCACAAACCATGAGATCATGACCTGAGCTGAAATCGGTCACTCAACTGACTGAGTCACCCAGGAGCCCCTCCTTTCTCTTTTTGGAAAAAAAAGAAAAATTTATAACATTTTTTCAGGTTTACCACAAAATTGAGAAGGAGGTGCAGGACTTCTCCGATACCCCACTCATGCACAGCCTCCCACATTATCAACATCACTCATCAAATGGTACATTTTTTACCAAGGATGAAACTACACTGACACATCATAATCACCTAAAACCCATAGTCTACTTTATGGTTTGCTCATGATGTTCTACATTCTATGGGTTTGGACAAATGTATAATGCCATGTATTCATTATTAAAATATCATACAAGGTATTTTTACTGCCCTGAAACTCCTCCATATTCTGCGTATTTATTCCTTCTCTCCCCTTCCCCTGGCAACCATTGATGTTTATCTCTACAGTTTGGTTGTTTCCAGAATGTTGTATCAGTGAAATCATTCAGTATGTAGCCTTCTCAGATTGACTTCTTTCCCTTTGTAATGTGCATTTAGGGTTCCTTCATGTATTTTCATGGCTTTTAGCGTAGATCTTTTTAATGCTGAATAATATTCCATTGCCTGGCTGCACCAGTTTATTTATCCATTTTCCTACTAAAGGACTACTTGAAAAAAAAAAAACACTGAACAGATGAACATATAGGAAGGAAAAAAAAACAGAGAGAGAGAGAGAGGCAAACCATGAAAAACTCTTAACTATAGAGAACACACTGAGGGTTGACGGAGAGTGGAGGGCAGGGGATGGGCTAAATGGGTGATGGGCATTAAGGAGGGCTCTTGTTATGATGATCACTGGGTGTTATATGTAAGTGATGAATCACTAAGTTCTACTCCTGAAGCCAATATTACACTATATGTTAACTAACTAGAATTTCAATAAAAATTTGAAACAAAGAAGTTAATCAAGAAAGAAAAGGTCATCTTGAGTGCTTACAACTTTTGGCAAGTATGAATAAATGTTTCTTCTAGAAACATTTTTAATGCTTATACTGCAGGTTTTTATGTGGACATCAATTTTCAATTCCTTTGGACAGACAACAAGAAGTGCAGTTGCTGGGTCACATGTGGAGTACGTTCAGTTCATGTTGCATTTTGACCATTTTAACAGGTATATAATGGTATCTCATTTTTGTTTTAACTTCCATTTCCCTGATGACATGATGTGGAGCATCTTTTCTTTTTTAAATTTTTTTTTCAACGTTTATTTATTTTTGGGACAGAGAGAGACAGAGCATGAACGGGGGAGGGGCAGAGAGAGAGGGAGACACAGAATCGGAAACAGGCTCCAGGCTCTGAGCCATCAGCCCAGAGCCTGACGCGGGCTCGAACTCACGGACCGTGAGATCGTGACCTGGCTGAAGTCAGACGCTTAACCGACTGCGCCACCCAGGCGCCCCTGGAGCATCTTTTCATGTGCACATTTGCCATCTGTATCTGTTGTTGGGCAAGGTGTCTGTTCAAATCTTTGGCCCATTTTTAAATTAGGTTGCTTGTTTTCTCGTTGTTGCTTTTAAGACTTCTTTGTGTATTTCAGAAAACAGCCCTTTATCAGATGGGTCTTTTGCAAATATTTTCTCCCAGTCTCTGATTTGTTCTCATTCTCTTGATATTATCTTTCACGGAGTGGAAGTTTTTGATTTTCAAAAAGTCCAGTTTATCCACCATGTTTTTCATATGTCATATCTTTGGTATCATATGGTATTAATCTTTGGATCTTTCCTCCTAGATTGGAATGACCATTCAGAGATTTGTGTCTGCTTTTCACTGCCAAAACTCACAAGTGCAGCCAGGATGTTCTATGAACATATGCATCACAATGTTACAGTGACTAAACTCATTGGCTGTTTAAGAACCGTACTATCCAACAATAACATTCTTTTTTTTTAATATGAAATTTATTGTCAGATTGGTTTCCATACAACACCCAGTGCTCATCCCAACAGGTGCCCTCCTCAATGCCCATCACCCCTCCCCCGCATCAACCCTCAGTTTATTCTCAGTATTTAAGAGTCTCTTATGGTTTGCCTCCTTCACTCTCTGTAACTTCTTTTTCCCCCTTTCTCCTCCCCTCCTGGTCTTCTGTTGAGTTTCTCAGGATCCACATATGAGTGAAATCATATGGTATCTGTCTTTCTCTGTGTGACTTATATCACTTAGCATAACACTCTCCAGTTCCATCCACATTGCTACAAAAAGCCATATTTCATTCTTTCTCATTGCCAAGTAGTATTCCATTGTATATATAAACCACAATTCAAGAATAACATTCTTAGGGGCACCTCCATCGGTTAAGCATCCAACTCTTGATTTAGGCTCAGGTCATGATCTCATGGTTCATGAGATTGGACCCACATGGACTTTGTGTTCGCAATGCAGAGCCTGCTTGGGATTGTCTCTCTCTCTCTTTCTCTCTGCCCTTTCTTAATCACATACTCTCTCTCTCTTTCTCAAAATAAATAAACATTTTTGAAAAAGGAATAACAATCTTATATTTAGAAAAAATAACCTCAGCTCCAGCTTTAAATTTCTTGACTCCTTTCATACTTAAAAAACCAAAGAAATATTATGTTATATGGAGCAAAATAATTACATTCATCCAGAAAAAGAAGTAAATGCAACAGCCCAATTGCCACAATTGCACCCTTATTATACAGGAGCACTGATGCATAGGGCCACTTGTACCCCAATGTTCATAGCAGCACTCTCAACAATAGCCAAATTATGGAAAGAGCCTAAATGTCCATTAACTGATGAATGGATAAAGAAATTGTGGTTTATATACACAATGGAATATTACGTGGCAATGAGAAAAAATGAAATATGGCCTTTTGTAGCAACGTGGATGGAACTGGAGAGGGTGATGCTAAGTGAAATAAGCCATACAGAGAAAGACAGATACCATATGGTTTCACTCTTATGTGGATCCTGAGAAACTTAACAGGAACCCATGGGGGAGGGGAAGGAAAAAAAAAAAAAAAAGAGGTCAGAATGGGAGAGAGCCAAAGCATAAGAGACTGTTAAAAACTGAGAACAAACTGAGGGTTGATGGGGGGTGGGAGGGAGGAGAGGGTGGGTGATGGGTATTGAGGAGGGCACCTTTTGGGATGAGCACTGGGTGTTGTATGGAAACCAATTTGTCAATAAATTTCATAAAAAAAAAAAAAACAATTGCACCCTTATTAAAAAAATGAAAAATAGAAAAGAAATTCCTAGCTAAAAAAAAAAAAAAAAAGGCAATTAAAGTTCATTATTGCCAGACTATAAAGGAGGACATATCTTGTAAGGGGGATGGGAGACTTTGTATAACTGTGATTTTCCTAAATAAGATGGTGAAACCATGAAAATAAAGCTTCAAATTATTGTTCTCAGAAATTCTCTAGTTTTGGGATGGAAAGATAACAAATATGGTTTTGGTTCTCATCATTTCTTTCTAAAAAGCAAATCTTGCGAGTGTTTTTTTTTTGGGGGGGGTTAGGACAAGCACGGTGCTTTTTCCTTCTACATGTCATGCCCCAGATCCAGTGTTGTATGGGAGCCTGGACCACACTGACTCAAGAGAGTTACTTATGCTCATAGGCTCCCAACTTCCTGTTCAATTAGATTATGTTAGTAGCTTGAAATCAGCCAAAGTGGGGGAGCATTTACACAA
Organism: Prionailurus bengalensis; assembly: GCF_016509475.1. Classification (NCBI taxonomy): domain Eukaryota; kingdom Metazoa; phylum Chordata; class Mammalia; order Carnivora; family Felidae; genus Prionailurus; species Prionailurus bengalensis. Next base: position 72,409,621 of record NC_057344.1, on the reverse strand, counting down.
CAGAAATTGGCAAACACTCAAATCTGCCCTCCCTTCCAGAGTCCATGATTAGAGATTGACCAGCTCACCCTTGCCCTGGGCCCATAAACTTGGACACCCATCTACTGCTACTCATTCCGACTTCCCACAGAGATCCCATCTCCCAAGTGATGCTGCCTACATAGTGAATAAACCATTAATCTGGAATCTTCCAGATTCTAACCACACCCCCCGGCCCCTTGCTAAAATAGTTCCAATATTGTAATTACAGTGGAAAGAGTTGGATAAGGAAACTGGTATTAGGTAGAAATTACAAGCAGCAAATACTAATAGAGTGGAGAGTCACTGATAGGCATATTGTAAGGGCTGAGTGAATATAAGTCGAGTTGAAATAACTATCTTTCCCCATCTGATTTGGTCGATGCCCTCCTCTCAAACACATAGGAAATACTCAAAACGGCCCAATACGATTGAAAAGCACCAACAGTTTGAAGGGTTCAACATACGATCAGGCAAACTATTTCACTGAAACATACTTATAATGCAGAAAGAGTAAGTTTTATAACCCCCATCACATAGAAAGCATAGAAAGATTAAATCATATGCTAACATCACGCAGTGAGATCATCTTAATTATAAATAAAAACCTCATCATTCTTAAAGCCCACACCATTTCAACCTAAGATTCTAGAGTAACAAGATATGATCTCTGTATAACAAGTACTGATATTTTGGAAATGCGTTAAACATACATGTTTTTGTCTGGTAAGTATATCATTTCAAATAAATAAATGTCATTTTGAGACAAAAGTAAACAACATTGGAAATTCAAATTTGAGCACTGGTATTCTTGTTGAAGACTGACCCTCTAAAACTCCTTATTATGACCTACATTTTCCTATAACAAGAATTCTTTACATCTGTGTGTATATATGTATGTATATTGTATATGTGTGTATATATTATATATATATATATATTACAGTTTACAAAATAAGCTTTACAGTCTCATTATTTTATTTTCATATTCCTGGGTAACAGTATTTATTTTATTTAATGTATAAATAAACTACAGCTTAGAAAGATGATCAGTTTCTCAAAGTTACAGAGGTTAGTGAATTGGTTTCTGCTCTGTATTGTCAATGGATGGAAGGGAAAAAGTTATTCGGATCTGGATATTTTTGCTTTACCATGTTAAATTTAAGATGATAATCTTTTTTTTTTTAATTTTTTTTTCAACGTTTATTTATTTTTGGGACAGAGAGAGACAGAGCATGAACGGGGGAGGGGCAGAGAGAGAGGGAGACACAGAATCGGAAACAGGCTCCAGGCTCTGAGCCATCAGCCCAGAGCCCGACGCGGGGCTCGAACTCACGGACCGCGAGATCGTGACCTGGCCGAAGTCGGACGCTTAACCGACTGCGCCACCCAGGCGCCCCAATAATCTTAACCTTTGTGACAACTTTTCTCAATATTTTGAAAAGTATTGCTACTGCCGTTATTATTTATAGCATGTTTTTATTTGGGACATATGATGATGTTAAATACCATTGACTGCTTGTTATGTGGCAATGTTGTGCTAAGCTCTTTACCTACATAACGTCATCCAATGATCCCAGGGTATTACAATCACCCAGATTTATAAGGAAGGAAGTGAAGCTTAAATCTGAGAAAGAATTTGTCCAAGGCCACATAGTGGTAAGCACGGATTTGAAATGTGGCTCTAATTCTACAGCCTAAGAGTGTCATTAGTGTGTCCATATTGCTTTCCTGCCACCTGGCGCTTGCTCTGCTCTGTCCCACCTTAGAGAGTTTGTCTTACCCAAATTACTTTATATGAATTCTAATTTGTGACCAACTAACCTTAAAATAACGGATATGTCATTGACTTTAACTTTAATTACCCTCTTTTCTCCGTGGCTTTTGTCACTTATATATTAATTCAATATTTATCCAGTAAAAAAAGGCAGCGTTCAGTTGTTGTTAGGTGCCCCGGTTCTGAGGTCAGACCAGCTAAGCCTGCATCCTGATTCTGCTTACTTTACTGTGTCATATGAGTTCCTTATACTCTCCTTGTATCAGTTTCCTCCTCTGTAATATGAGGGTAAAAATGGTGTCTCCCGTTGATTTTTTATGATTAAATAAAGGAACACACATAAGATACCTAGAATAATGCCTTACATACAGTGTTAGTTCTTATTTACAGTGAATATACCTATCAGTTATATACAAATAAATAATATTATTTATTAGATTGCTCAAAAACTCTGATCAAGGTGTTATACTGCACTCTGGAAATATCATTCTCCAAGTCATGCTTTGTAATCATAGTGAAAAGAAACAGCCTTATAATCTGCAGCTAATTTGGAAAAATATATATGGTGGAGGGTTTAAGTTAGATTGAATGTTAGTTCTTTAGTGCTAATTTACTGGGCATCTCTATGAGCTTTCACTTCCTACTTTATAAAATAGGAATATTCATATCCAGCTCACAGAATTGCCTAGAGGACTCCTTCGCAACATTTTGCAAATCAGGGCACATGTAGAAATGATCATACCCGAGCAGCTTACGGGGGGGAGGAGGCAAGGGTGTGTCAACCTCAGTCCTCTCTGGTTTGACCCGGCTGTACCCCATTGGCAGCACCCCACGGAGAAGCTCTGGTCCGGGGAATCACAAGCAGTGTCAGTGTCAGTGGATGCCTGGCACATGGAAGACAGCCTGTCAGTTCTGCTTGGCTACCTCACATTAATGAGACTTTGCTGTATTTGATGAAAACTCACAAATACTACGGAGTTTGAGTGGTGTCTACCATGTCTAATTTTTGTCACTGTGTTTCATTCTACCGTGACTCTTTATCACCCTCCCTACCACTCACTGTTGGTTTTCTGTGGACCACTCACTGTTGATTTTCATTTATCAAGTGTCTGAAATTATGTCAAAAAGTCCAGGAACGCCAAGTGGAGCTTTCCCAATTAGGAAGATATGGGAAACCAGGGGCACGAAGGAGCAGGATCCAAAGAAACAAAGAAAACCATTATGTCATTTCCCCTCATTGTTCAGGAATGCCACTCTGGAGCTGGTTCTTCTCCATGCACTCTAAGACAGGCTCCATACCTCTTCTGGACACTGTCATAGTGAAGAGACCTTCAGCTACTTTGTACTCCCAAACAGAGTCTGTTTAGTAATTAAAACGTCTAGTTTAGTGTAACAATCTCAGCCGGAGTGTTGATTAACAGTTAAAGGCCTTCTGTCTCCCAGCTTGGCCCTGCTCCAGCTGGAGGCCTACAGTAGAAAGGGCTGAGAGTACCTTCTCCTCTCTTGACTCAGCCAGATGCTGGCATTTTCTCTCTTAGAGCGCTTACAGACATTGGCCCTATCTCCCATGACTGGGAACTGCTATTTCCGGCTGGCCATTCATGACTCCTTTCTTAGTCCCCAGCTACACAATTTTGAACACCTCTAGCATCTTTCTCAGGAGGTCTTTCTGCCCCTCCAGGGGGCCCTCTGACGAGAGGCATCGGGCACCCTTCTCATCCTTCTCAGGTCTGGCCCACGGATCCATGGGACACACATAACCTTAGAACTGTAATCAGTGCCTGTGTGGTTGCGTTTCAAAATTTACTCCCAGCTCTGATTCAAGGTTGCTTAGGGCAGTTTATGACCACCGAGATTTTTCTTTCTTTTCAAGTTTATTCATTTATTTTGAGAGAGAGAGACAGAGAGAGAGAGAGAGACAGCATGAGCAGGCAGGGAGCAGAGAGAGAGGGAGACGGAGAATCCCAAGCAGGCTCTGCACTGTCAGCATGGAGCCCGATGTGGGGCTCTCTCTATCCCATGAACCGTGAGATCATGACCTGAGACAAAGTCAAGAGTTGGACACTTAACTGACTGAGCCACCCAGGCACCCAAACAACTGAGATTTTTCAGGTAAAAGCCATTATTGGTTCACTTTGTCCTTCGAATGCAGGGGGCCCACAGCAACTTGTTCTGGTGGGCAATTGAAGTTCCCCTCACTAGTCTTAAGGTGAATAAATGGCTCTCACCCCTTCACTGTGACTGTGGGGTGTGGAGGGGTGGGCACGCAGCAGCACAGCTGGGTTCGAGGAGAGGCTTAACCATCTTGAATTCTCCTCGCCACTTTGATTTCAAACTTTTTGTATTTGCAGGGAGTGCCTAAGTGTCACACAATAGTTTTGGAACCTCTCTTTGGATGTTCTGCACCGCTGGCCTAGTATCTTCCTTGGGAATGTGAGACTGATTAACGACTATCAGTTTACATCTACTGCTGAAATGAATCAGAATTACTCGTTATATTTACAGAATTTAATAGTCATGGAATTGTCTGGATGTGCGATTTCATTCAAGTGACATAAAACCATCTTAAAACGAAGAAAACTTCCTTTTTGAAAATCATGGCTCACGCAGAAACTCTCCCAGGGCTATAATACTATAATTTGGGAGAAACTCATCAATAGGTTAAATTATTAGCCAATAGAGTTTTACATTATCCCGAGGAACATAATTGCATTTTGGATGATGTGAAATTGAAAACAATGTTTACAATTTTCGTATGAGAGACTGGAATTCAAGGCAAACCTGAGAGGATATTAGAGGCCAGATAAATAATTATTCCTGCTATTCTAATCTGGGAGATTTGCCAGATTCCAACTGATTATGCTGCAACCAGGACATCCTGGTACCTTGGTTGCCTAGCAACAATTCTCCTCCCATTTTTTTTTTTTTTTTCTCTTCCAGAGGTGCAGAATACAATGCCATTTGGGATTGAAGTCGGCAGATAAGGAATTCAATCTCATTACATCAGCCAGGGCTTTTGTTTGGCATGGACGCAGCCCAGGCTTTAAAGTCAGACAAATCCAGATTCGAACATTGACCTTGGAAAAGATAATTAACCTCTTTGAGTTTGCTTGAAAATTGAATATTACATTTCTGTCACATGCCCAAATCTTTTAAATGGACCCGTCCCACTCACAGTACGCTACTCAGGAAGGCAGCACTTAAGATAGTCTTTGTATGGAGACAATCACTCATATACAGAGGTCGGTTCGCAATGTGCTTCAAGAGAGACAAACCAAAGTTTTGCCAACATTCCAGAGAGAACTTCTGGGAAACTCTCTGCCAAAGGAAGGTGATGGTAGTCAGCCAGTTAATTGATTCATTTTTTTTTAATTCAAATAATAGTTACAGAGTGTCTCTTAGATGTTCTATAAATTATGCCAGGAATTAAGGATTCAGTAATGAAGGTGAACATAATCACTGCCCCCATGCAGCTTACAGTCTAATAGATGTGATGACAATACATGAGTAAATAGGAAATGAACAAGATGTTTACAGGCTGTCATTTTTGCTAGGAAAGGAACAGAGAGGGGTGCAGGTGGTTAGACCAAAAATAACGAGAGGAGACCTAATTTAGGTAGTGAGATGAGAGAGGTTCCATTGATGAAGGGACATTTCTGATGGGATTTCAGAAGCCTGCCAAGAAAAGCTCCCCCCCCCCCCCTTAGGAAAGAAGGTGGGGTGGATCAAAGATATTAAAGCCTGAGGCAGGACTGGCGTATGCCTTAAAGGATTCATATATTAGGCAAAGTGTGGTTAAAGCAGTAAGACATGGAGGATTTAGCTGGTTGAGGTTTCCCAGGATACTGATTCCCAAGGGTTTCTTCTGTGGGTTGCGCTCAGGCATCTCAGATTTGCAAAGGCTTCGTCTGGAGACCTTCCTGTGATGGTGTTATGCAAATAAGGGAAAAGCCTCTACTATTATTTCTTTCCAAAACAACCCGTGTAAAACACTATGGGAGTGTGCTAAGAGTCAAGAATGTTAGCTTATGGTAAAAAACATGCGAATACAAATTGGAATCCTCAATTTATTTTCTTAATTTTGTCTTATTATTATTATTAATTATTATTATTATTTTATTTCAGAGATAGAGAGGGAGCATGAGGGGGGGATAGAGGCAGAGGGAGACAGAGAGAGAGAGAGAGAGAGAGAGAGAGAATCCCAAGCAGGCTCCATGCTCAACACAGAGCCCGATACAGGGTTCTTTCCCATGACCCCAGGATCATGACCTGAGCCTAAATCAGGAGTCAGATGCTCAAGTGACTGAGCCACCCAGGCGCCCCTGGAATATCCTCAATTTCTTTTTTTTTTTTTTAATTTTCTTTTACATTTATTTATTTTTGAGAGAGACAGAGCACAAGGGGGGGAGGGGCAGAGAGAAGGAGACACAGAATCCGAAGCAGGCTCTAGGCTCTGAGCTGTCAGCACAGAGCCTGATGTGGGGCTTGAACTCACAAACCATGAGATCATGACCTGAGCCGAAGTTGAACGCCTAACTGACTGAGCCACCCTGGTGCCCCTGGAATCCTCAATTTCTTAAGAGCAGGGACTCTTCACTACTAAACCTCAGCACAGGATTGGAAACACACAGCAGGCACTCAGTAAATACATGTAAAAATCTGTAGGATATACATAAGGGCTCAGACACTCAAGAACAGAGTAACAGTGAGTCATTCCTTAAATCCACTTACAAATCTTAATGAATTATTGTTTAAACTGTTCTCATAAAGACAGGATAAAGGTACTATGACAATAATAACTATTGTTGTTATAAACTCTACAGACATCTTTCATAAACACCAATCTAGTCTTTTCTTCTTATTGCCTCCATTCTCTTTGTGAAAATATTTATTTTTTCATTGCTATTTCCAAACGTATTTATAATAAGCAGAATATGACCGTTTATCATTGTTTGTAGAAAGGAAGAACTGCCTGTGAGCCTTGCCTCTGTCATTAACTCTGTGACCTCCATAGCACACGAGGGAATTTTCATGACAAATTAGTATGTACATCATTGGGAGGTGGCAAATAAAACTGTACAGACTGCTGGAGCAGATTCCTGTGCATAGAGGCCTGCTTCCGGAAAGTGATGCACTTTTTCCCAGTGGTCACAGGTAGAGGGTATTTTTCAGACCTTCGCAACCTTTTCCTTTCTTATGACCTAGAGCTCATTTACCGCGGAAACAGGTCCGCCCCTTCCCACATCCCTACCACCGAAGTCAACTGAGCATTCACAACCATAGTTAAATTTATTGAATGTATATTTTTCAAATTCTCTTGACAATAACATACTTTAATACTTAGGTTTAAATTTAAAATTGTCTCCAATTTTAAGTATTGGCAAAGCAACCCCAAGCTAAGCAAAATAATTATAGGATTACTAGTAATTGAATAGAAGAAAAAAAACATGTATCACCCCACTCACCAAGTAACACAGTACCGCCTTTGTGCAAAGGTTTTGCACCTTCCTCCATTTTTTTATTTGTATATTTCATATTTTTAATATGATATATCATCCATGGTGTTCATCAACCATTATTACCATAACTTATCTACATGTTGATAAAATTATTTTACATGCTTTTAGTAACCATATATTTGTATATAATACACACACATATATACTACATATATCAGAATTTAATTTTATCAATTACTATTTTTCTTAAATGTTTATTTATTTTTGAGAGAGAATATGAGTGGGGGAGGGGGAGAGAGAGAGGGAGACACAGAGTCTGAAGCAGGCTCCAGGCTCTGAGCTGTCAGCACCAGCCTGACATGGGGCTTGAGCTCACAAATTGGGAGATCATGACCTGAGCTGAAGTTGGACGCTGAGCTGACTGAGCCACCCAGGCACCCCTCAATTACTATTTCTTGACATAGAACTAGTTTTCGACTTCTCATCCTTATAAATAATGCCCCAATAAACAACATCCTTAACTAAATTTTGCACATACTTCTATTTCCTTAGGCTATAGAAATGGAATTAATTAACCAAGTTTTTGTACATTTTTAGACATATGATATCATTGCAAATTGCCATCTAAAAATGTACAAATTTCTGCCCCCAGCTTTACTGTATGACATAAGCATATTCTAAAGCTAAAGCAAGGAGAAGGTATCTTGTAATGTGCAAACTAAACTGATATAAAATTATGTATTCATTTTAATTGATGTACTGCTACTAATAATAATTAGGTGCTAATTTTGATGAAGGGTTATGTCTCAGAATTGCCTGAGAAAAATGGTCATCTCTGCTCGGAAGGAGACAACAGTGACTGGAGTTTAAATTCTGACTTCATTTGGAGAATGTTTGATTACAATGCAGCTTGACTCAGAAGCATAACTCGCTGTGAAGGATGTTCTGCTGGCCATTAAACAGCAGAGCACAGGCAGGAAATGACACAGCACATCAGGTTTTTGTTTATGTATCACACACTCAGGAGATGAACTGAGCCACTATTGTCTGCTCAGTGTTCTTCTAGGCATGAGAGAAAGTAAAAAAAAAAAAAAAAAAGGAGGTATGTTTCTTATCTTCCAGACTTCTACTCATTAAAGGGAAAACACGTATACACCTGAAAAATTCAATATCCATGCAAGGAAATATTTGGGGAAAAAAACGATTGAATTGAACAAGTCACTATAAGTCATAGCAGTCTGGGGAAAAAAAAGAAATCTTATGTCATTCAATTAAGAATTTATTTATTTATTTATTCATTCATTCATGTTTTTCATTTTATTTCTGTTATAGTTAGCAGACAGTGTCATGTTAGTTTCAAGTCCATTATGTTACTTTCAACAATTTTCAACTGCTCAACATGATAAGTGTTCTCTTCAATCCCCATCACCTATTTTACCCATCCTTCTGAATTCAAGCGAAAAAGTGAAATTTGAACTGGGTATTATAGAATGGGTAGGAAGGAAATAGAATAGAACTGGGTATTATAGAATGAGATAGGAATGAAAACAATATGATCCAAACAATGAGAAATGAAAATGAGCATGCCATTAGCCCCTGCGGATTAGAATTGGAAGATTCTGTTGGGCAAGTGTAGAATATAATGTGGAAAGATTTGCTAGGACCAGATATGAAAGCTCTAGATTGGATAAGAAAACACCACTTTGATTTATAAATTAAAGTGAGTCATTTAAAGGTTTCTGTGTAGGGAAATAACATGAAAGTCATCATTCAGCTGCTTGTGCAGGCGTACATAATAAATATGTTTGAAGACCCACTGTGAACTACACATTAGGAAAGAAATCTGGTTTCTTTTAAAAAGTATTTGTATATGGTGTGCCTGACTCCGTCGGTAGAATGTGTGACTCTCGATCTCAGGGTTGTGAGATTGACTCTCACCCTGCGGTATAGGGGTTACTTGAAAATAAAATATTTTTTTAAAAGAGGATCTGTACTCATAAAGCCTACCACTTGGGCAGAAATACTCATTGCTGCTATCTTTACTTTGGTTCTGCTGCTGTGGACAAATCAGAGAATGAGTGTTCCCGTGGAGAAACCACTCTTCCCTTGTCATGGGTTCCCATAGTCAGGAAGTTGGGCTACAGAATCGCTCTGGTTTCCCTCCCTACTGTGGACTTACAGCTCACCATGACAGGAAGAGTAATTTATCTGCAGTGTGGAACTGGAACTTTTCCTAGGCTCTGTCTTTGGGAAACAGCTTGCCACAACCTCTACTCATTCGTACTGTGACCTTTCTGAGTCGGGTCTGCCCCTGCCGAGGAGACCTGACATTGTCCAACTACGCCCACGACTAAGTGGATGCATCTGATTCCCAGGAGATAAAGTATTTATAAGCCCACTTGGCCACACATCTAAAACCACACTCCCCAGTCAGCTGTATGAGTAATGAAGCAGGCCTTTGATCTCCCTATTGGTAATCTCTGACCACCTCTCAAATGAAAAAATACCTAAAGACATTTTCTTTCAGGCTTTTCTTTTCTGAAAGTCTAAACTCTGGAGGATATTTTACAATTAAGGATGAGAGAATCCCACCCCTTTGAAGAAGGCAGAGGGTCCAGCCCAGAAGGTGATGATGAGGTTCACTGAGTCTGAGGCAGAGATGAGGTCCATTAGACTTTTGGTATCCTAGATCTGTGCCCAGCTCTCTTGAGGCACCCTACTAGATTAACAAGACTTGGAGGAATGACTGCCGGGTGCATCTCACAAGCCTTGATGCCCGGCTCAGAGTTCCCAGCTTCAGCAGATTCCAGTGCCCAGGGCTGATGTGAAAGATGCTGAGTTCCTGGATTTAAAGTGGAATGACCACGCATGTCAGATTTCCTGGAACAGTCCTGGGTTATTTTGCGTTATTTTGGTGTAATTTTTAGGTGTTCCCTTCTCACTCTTAAGAGGGTCCTGTTTTGATGATAAATTGGGTACTGACTGAAAAATTTATAAAGGCCAGGCAGGGTTGTGCCATAAGGATCCTAGTAGTGAACGGTGTGAGCAACAATGAGTGAATACGAAATCTGTGAATCAAACCTTGAGTAAATGGAAGCATCTCACGTGTAACCTAAGCATGAATGGCCCTTCTCAGGGGCTGGAGTTGGATCCCATCTTCTTCCTCCTCTGGCTTCTAAATCTTCACCTTCCTAGTCTGCAAATGTAGACCGTGCTTCGAATTCTTCGAAAATATCATGGACAGATTTTTCACCAGGAGCCACAAGTTTAATAAAAACAAAAAGGCCTCGTATTGTGGACTGAATACTTGTGTCCCCCCCCCACACACACCCCCAAATTCGTATGTTGAAATCCTAATGCCAAATGCGATAGTCTTAAGAAATGAGGTCTTTGAATATGCTGAAATCGTGATGGCGAAGCCTCCCACTCCCTACCGCGAGTGGGATTAGTACCCTAATAAGAAGAGACACAGAAGCTTCCTCTTTCTGCTCTACCATGTAAGGATACAATGAGAAAGAGGATGTCTGTACACCAGGAAAAGGGCTTTCCTCAGAACCGCCTGGACTACCACTTTGATCTTGGACTACCAGTCTCCAGAACTGTGAGAAGCATTTGCTGTTTAAGCCAGCTAGTCTGCGGAATTTTGTTACAGTGGCCTGAACTGAGTAATATACCTAGGAATTTTATATATCACAATAAATCACATTCAACTCCACTGTCTCTTCCCTTTCCTGGGCACTATCTAGTCCCTTCTTATGCTTATTTTTTCCTCATAGTTTTTAATAATTATTGGCATACAATATTTTTACTTGTGTACCTGATCATTAACTATTTTCTCTTCCTCTACAGTGGGCTCCAAGAGGTCAGGGACGTGTTTTTCTAGCTGTATCCCGAGCTCCTTGAACAGTGCTTGGCACATAGCTGGCACTCAATAAATGTATTCAGTTAAAGAAAAAAAAATGGTGAATAGAATTATGGGAACTGAAGTACTGAATAGAATGGCCCCCCAAAAAGGCCACCAGGGAGTTATTGGTCTCACTCGTAAAAACATACTTTGCATCTTTCTTTCTTATAGCTCAGCTTTTTAACTTTGTAATAACTTGAAAATATTCTTTAGTTGGTGCTGAGAATGGTGCTGTTATTTACCTTATCCTTGAGAATCCTTTTCACATATCATCCACTTTCGCAAATGTCATCATTTCAAAGGAAGAAATAAATCAACTATTCAAAATGAACGCTTTTAACCTAATTTCATAGGTCATTTTAGGCACACTTTTGCCAGATCTTGAATAAATACTAGGCTACCTCAGAGGCTTCTAGATGAAACTGAGCTCCTCGGTGACTTTTTAAAAATAGTCCTCCAACTACAACAAACAAAAAAGGAGTCCTTAGTAGTTTCGAAACATGTCAAGGTGAGTTGGGGTATCTTCACTGAATGCAGACTTTGTGGTTTAACCCATGTCTGTAGAGGCCTCCCTAGTTTGATCCTATCTGATACACTGAACAAAATAGTTTCCTAAAGCCCACTCCTAGCTGCCAAGATTTAAGACATTTGCATGGAGCATATCAAAGATCTTGACATAAAGCATTGTCAGCCTATAGCCCCCAAGTCTTGCAATATTTTAAAGACAGAGAATTTATGGTTTGGGGTTTTTTCGTTTTGTTTTGTTTTGTTTTTTGTTTTGGTTTGGTTTTTTAGCTTTTTGTTGCTGGGGATGATTATGTCATTCACATCAACTTCAATTTGCTTGATAAATAAATCTAGTAACAAAGACAATACATCCTCCTGTTTTAAATGGCTTAGTTTGGGGGTGTCTGGGTGGCTCAGTTGGTTAAGCATCCGACTTTGGCTCAGGTCATGATCTCATGGTTCAAGCCCTGCATCGGGCTCTGTGCTGACAGCCCAGAGCCTGGAGCCTGCTTCAGATTTTGTGTCTCCCTCTTTCTCTGCCCTCCCCCACTCATGCTCTGTCTCTCTGTCTCTTAAAAATAAATAAATGTTTTAAAAATGTAAATAATGAAGCAATAGAAAGACAAATAAAGAAACTGACCCGTTCACAATTGCACCAAGAATCATAAAACACCTAGGAATAAACCTAACCAAAGATTTAAAAGATCTGTATGCTGAAAACTATAGGAAGCTTATAAAGGAAATTGAAGAAGATACAAAGAAATGGAAAAACATTCCGTGCTCATGGATTGGAAGAATAAATATTGTTAAAATGTCAATACTACCCAAAGCAATCTATACTTGCTGAATGAATACTACACATTCAATGCAATCCCAATCAAAATTGCACCAGCATTCTTCTCAAAGCTAGAACAAGCAATCCTAAAATTTGTATGGAACCACAAAAGACCCTGAGTAGCCACAGTAATACTGAGGAAGAAGACCAAAGTGAGAGGCATCATAGTCCCAGGCTTTAGCCTCTGCTACAAAGCTGTAATCATCAAGACAGGATGGTATTGGCACAAAAACAGACACATAGACTAATGGAATAGAATAGAAACTCCAGAATTAGACCCACAAACGTATGGCCAACTAATCTTTGACAAAGCATGAAAAAATATCCATTGGAAAAAAGACAGTCTCTTTAACAAATGGTGCTGGGAGAACTGGACAGCAACATGCAGAAGATTGAAACTAGACGAGTTTCTTACACAATTCAGAAAAATAAACTCAAAATGGATAAATGACCTGAATGTGAGACAGGAAACCATCAAAACCTTAGAGGAGAAAGCAGGAAAAAACCTCTCTGACCTCAGCCGCAGCAATTTCTTACTCGACACATCCCCAAAGGCAAGGGAATTAAAAGCAAAAATGAACTATTGGGACCTCATGAAGATAAAAGGCTTCTGCACTGCAAAAGAAACAATCAACAAACCGATGGAATGGCAAAAGATATTTGCAAATGACATATCGGACAAAGGGCTAGTATCCAAAATCTATAAAGAGCTCACCAAACTCCACACCCAAAAAACAAATAATCCAGTGAAGAAATGGGCAGAAAACATGAATAGACACTTCTCTAAAGAAGACATCCAGATGGCCAACAGGCACATGAAACGATGTTCAACATCGCTCCTCATCAGGGAAATACAAATCAAAACCACACTCAGATACCACCTCACGCCAGTCAGAGTGGCCAAAATGAACAAAACAGGAGACTATAGATGCTGGAGAGGATGTGGAGAAACAGGATATGTGTGCACTGTTGGTGGGAATGCAAACTGGTGCAGCCGCTCTGGAAAACAGTGTGGAGGTTCCTCAAAAAATTAAAAATAGATCTATCCTATGACCCAGGAGTAGCACTGCTAGGAATTTACCCAAAGGATACAGGAGTACTGATGCATAGGGGCACTTGTACCCCAACGTTTATAGCAGCACTCTCAACAATAGCCAAATTATGGAAAGAGCCTAAATGTCCATCAACTGATGAATGGCTAAAGAAATTGTGGTTTATATACACAATGGAATACTACGTGGCAATGAGAAAGAATGAAATACGGCCTTTTGTAGCAACGTGGATGGAACTGGAGAGTGTGATGCTAAGGTAAATAAGTCATACAGAAAAAGGCAGATACCATATGTTTTCACTCTTATGTGGATCCTGAGAAATTTAACAAAAGACCATGGGGGAGGGGAAGGAAAAAAAAAGTTAGAGAGGGAGGGGGCCAAAACATAAGAGACTCTTAAAAACTGAGAACAAACTGAGGGTTGGTGGGGGGTGGGAGGGAGCGGAGGGTGGGTGATGGGTATTGAGGAGGGCGCCTTTTGGGATGAGCATTGGGTGTTGTATGGGAACCAATTTGACAATAAATTTCATATTTAAAAAAAAAATGTAAATGGCCTAGTTTGTTGAAATGTAACCACCAAACCCAGAAATTAAGGGGTATCCTAGATGCCAGAGGCATACTGCCTGCCTACTCACTGAACATTAAAGGCATCATGTGGGATTTTCTGCCTTCGCTGGTCTTTCATGGTAACCTACCAGCAGTATGTCAGAAATGATTAGTGAGGAAAATCATGCTACCTGTTCCACTGGTAGCATAAGTAAGTAGTCCATACGGTTCAAGTGTTTTAACCTTTAAACTATTCTAACCTTTAAGCCTAAAAAAACTATTTTAACCTTTTTTCCCACATCTTCTTGTGAAGGTTTAATATTGTGTTTTGATTTTGGAAAAGTAAAAACAAGAAGCAAAATTTTACCACAACTAGATCAAAATATCCAAGCCAAATAAGATATGAGTCAATGTTTTTCCTTAGCATAGCAAGTTGTCCTTACACTAACTGGACTCATTCAATTTTAGCGGTTTTGTATAAATGAGCATCCCCCAAAGCTCTTGGTAGGGAGTCTCCCTGTTCCTGTGCGGCAGCCATGAAAATGTGCTACTCTGCTTTCCTGCCACAGGGAGTATGTTTGGGTGATGGCCCCGGTGGCCACTGTCTCTCTGGATCTGCTGCCATGGTTGCTCCTGGCTTGTAACTGAGCATGGGGGCAGGGGCATCCACAGGAAGATGCATTCTGGGAAGATCCAATACTCCTCCCGTGGTCACCTCTGACTCTGTGACTCCCCATTGGCCTCAACTGCACTGTAGTAGAGCATTCTTTCTACTCAGTGCTCCTCCCTCCCCTCCCCCTTCCACAGAAGTCAGGCCTGCATCACAGTCTGAAGGCTCTCCCCACTTTCTCTTGCTCCCTTCACAAATGAACCTCTGGCATGACTGATCCTATCCTGGTGTCTGCTTCTCAGTAGACTAAATGCAGCATTGAAACTTCTAGAGCTGCCTCACCAGAAGTCTGTTTTGTACTTTCAACAGGGGTGTATTAAGTATGAAAGTGCCAGGCCCTGACCTCATCACTGGAAATACACATGTTACACTAACAGTGAGCACATACATTAGGTATAGACTTTATTTCGTTGAGGAAACTATACATGAAACAAATAATTATGAGTGTAATGAAAAAGGAATGCTATGGGAGAACATTGGGGCGTCAAAATAAATTCTAAGAGTTGAGGACGGTCACTCCAAAGAAGAGAGTTTTAAATTGGGACCTGAAGGTGTGGGAAGTAGCTAGGCAAGCAGGGAAAAAGAAAGAAAGAAAGAAAGAAAGAAAGAAAGAAAGAAAGAAAGGGCCTACTAAGTAAACTCTGAGAAAAGAAATCACATGATTTGTTCTGGCGACTACTGGGAATTGAGTACGGATTGAAAGAACCCACAGTTCTCAAGAAATCAAGAAGCATTTAATTTTTTTTTTTAAAGGGGCACCTGGGCGTTTAACTGTGGCTCAGGTCATGATGTCACAGTTTGTGGTTTCGAGCCCCATGTCTGGCTCTGTGCTGACAGCTCAGAGCCTGGATCCTGTTTCAGAGTCTGTGTCCCCCTCTCTACCCCTCCCCCACTCATGCTCTGTCTCTGTCTGTTTCTTTCAAAAAATAAATAAACATTATTATTTTTTTTTTCAAGAACCCACAGGATGCCTGTAAGTTTAATACGATGAAGAGTCCCTGAAGGATATGTACAGATACCTACAAGAATTGCTCTCTGGATCCACTTCCTTTTCCCGGGTAAGGTAATTAGAATAAATGTCTTATCTGAGCCTCCTCTTTTCAGTTCTATCTGCTTCCTTCTGCACATCCCATGATTACACCATATCAGACCCCTGTGACTTATAGCGTGGTGCTGTCTTCCTACGCACACGACTTTGTACTATCCAGCCATGTAAGTAATGGTGTTAGAGCAAATGATCTAGCAGCTCTCATATTTTTTCAGCAATTATTTTCTGACCTTTGTAGATGCTGAATAGTTACGTGCTGTGAGTATGATGTGCACAGATAGACTTTAATATTATAATAATGTGAAGAATGTTATTTATGGTGATAGGACAACAATCCTCCCAGGTTTTGTTGCCCCTAAATATGGTTGTTTTTCCAGCCTATATTTACAGAGTTCCAAATGAAGCAATCAAATTTCTGGTTGGATGGTTCATATAAAAAGCTTACTTGGATAATTCAGGTCTAACAAAAAAACTGTAAGGTGATGGTTACCCAATTTGGCCATTTTCATGAATTCTGTTAATAAGAATTTTCAAAAGGCCTTCTCAACTTCTGATAACCTATTGGTGAGAAGGGAAAGAATGTAAAGGAAAAAAACAATAATGTTTGTCAAATACTTCCTATAGACCAGCCTGCAGGCAAGAACTATCTATCTATCTATCTATCTATCTATCTATCTATCTATCTAGTAATCATCTATTTACCCCACCACAGATATTCACACATCACACATGTAAAAAAAAAAAAAACAAAATCTAAAAATACCTAGAAAATTAAGGGAAGATATTTTTCACTTGAATTATCCAGAGACTTGCCTCAGGTTGACTCTAATTTCTGTTAAGAGAAGATCTTTGAATATATCCAATTAAGTGCTATTTAAAATAGCACCAAAATGCATCCCCTTAAAAGTACTAGTATCATATGTTTTGCTAAGCATAATGATAAATCTGTCATCTTAATCTGCCTTTCTCTATCATTAATTATAATGCAGCCATTAGGTTAACAATGATGTTGCTAAATAAAGTACGCTAATTTTACATTAGGATTAAATGTTAAGGAAAATTATATCTTCCTTCAAGAAAATTATTGAAGTATAAATAGAGTATAATAGTGTCTGCCAATACCTTTGGCAAGAAAATGTCAAGGGAACTATTTTTTTAAATAGAAAGAGGTCACTGAGGACATATGTACCAAATAATTCAGTATTATAATGTGTAATATGTATTTACATATTATAATATGTAATATGTATTTACATATTATAATATGTAAATAAAATGCCAAACAATATTATGGAATAGAGAGAATTCTGAGGAATGAAATCAATCAAGATAGGATTTTAAGAGGTTATGTAGGTTAGAATCCTGGCATATTTCAGTGTCAGTTTAAGTCCATAAACCGCTGGAGAATTCAGACACTTAAGATACGTCAGAGAGTTAGAGAAAGGTAGCTGCAGTAAAGAAACGATGACACTTCAGCTGTCTCTCTTGTTCAAATTCCTTCCGCTCTCCTGACATATAAGGGAAAACATTTATTTGGATAACTACTGGAATTTGGAAAGTAATTTGTTTGCAACATGTCAGTAACTTTGTTCTTAATCAGGGATCAGGAAACTAAAGGGCCAGGTAATAATGTATGCTTTGCTTGCCAGAAGGTTTCTGCCACAGCTCCTCAACTCTGCTATGGCACAGAAAATAACCAGCCTTAGAGAGTACTGAAGTGGATGGGGATGGCTATGCTCCAATGAAACTCTGTTCCAGAGGTGCCTGGAACAGTTAGGCATCTGACTCTTGATCTTAGCTCAGGTCTTCCTCTCACCATTATGAGACTGAGACCTACATTGGGCTCCATGCTGAACGTGATGCCTGCTTAGTATTCTCTCCCCCTCTCTCTCTCTGCCCTTCCCCCAATTGGTCTCTCCTGCCTTCTCTTTCTCTAAATAAATAAATAAATAAATACTACAAAAAAACAAAAAACAAAAAAACCCCACAAAACCCAACTCTGTTCCAAGAAAAGATGACTGGCCACACTTGGCCCGGGTCATAGTTAGCCCATCACTACTCTAAATGGCAAATAGTGTGCTTTAAAGACTTCTGGTGGGGCGCCTGGGTGGCGCAGTCGGTTAAGCGTCCGACTTCAGCCAGGTCACGATCTCGCGGTCCGTGAGTTCGAGCCCCGCGTCGGCTCTGGGCTGATGGCTCAGAGCCTGGAGCCTGTTTCCGATTCTGTGTCTCCCTCTCTCTCTGCCCCTCCCCCGTTCATGCTCTGTCTCTCTCTGTCCCAAAAATAAATAAACGTTGAAAAAAAAAATTAAAAAAAAAAAAAAAAAGACTTCTGGTTAGTTCTTTAAGTGCTACTCTCTCTTTCTCAGTAGACTTCATGTGTTTTAAGATATTTTTAAGTTTTTGGATTTTTAAAGTGAATTTTGAATACGTTAAGATGGTCTCTACCTTAACTTGAATGTTTCTTTTTTTTCTATCCAGAGCTCAAACTTAGACAAATACTTGCCACTCACTGTAGGTACCTCACGGCTCTAGGTGCTGATGATACCACTGTGAACGAAAGAATCAAATATGTCTGCCTCATGCTACTTACATCCCAGTGGAAAAGGGACAGATAATAACAATAAACATAATGTATAAATACATTATATAGTATCACAGAAATTAATGTATGCTTTAGAAATGGGATAAAAGTAGGGCAGGGTAAAGGGGGTAAAGAGGGTGGTATGGAAGACGAATGACATTTTGCTTTACCAAGCAGAGTGGTCAAGTAAACCCCATTGTGAAGGTGAATTTGAGCAGACTGGAAGATTCAGGAGTTGGCCATACAGATGTCTGGGAAGAATATCCCACCAGAGGAAAGGCTGGAGAAAAAAGCTTGTGCCTACATGTTCTCTCTCTGAGCAAGGGTTGCGGGGGGGGGGGGGGCGGGGGTCGTCATGTGGCTGGAGCAGAGTGAGGAGACAGTGAGGAGGTCCGATGAAAGACAATAATAAGGAATTAAATCAGAGTGCCAAAGGGTGAGCGTAGGGGCTTGAGAAACATTGCAAACACCTCACCTTTGCTTTGAAAGAAACGAGGGAACGCTGAAAGATTTTCAGTTACGTAAGCCAGTTCATATCATCAGAGGGACTCCTTTAGACCCTAAACTGGAAGTAAAATATGATGGAGACTAAGTTGAGAGTAGCAAACAGAGTCACTGCAGGTATCGCAACATACTCATATTTTAGTCTATGGATTGAAGATGTCTCTGCCAGCTTTTTTTTCCCTCAGAAATTACCTTGTGTATGTCTCAGAAACTTCTGAGAAAGAACACTTCACCTTTTCATGGGAATACACTTTTGCTGCAAGAAAATAAAATGTTTTCTCCTTATCTTTTCATGGCAGACCTAAATGTGAGGGGAAAAAAAAAAAAAGCCGGCCTGATGATTTATTTACCACATCTCAGTCTGAGTAAACCCAGACACATTTTTAAAACATACACAAAGATATGTTTGTGAGACGTGTTCAGTAGCAGATTTCAGCATTCACAGCCTTCATTTACGTAGATCGCTTTATTTAATTTGTGCTTACTGGTAATATGAAGTATTCAGAGTTCATATTCTTGTGAAAATTCTCCCCTGAAGGCCAACTCATTTGTAATGAAAACCACATTTTGAGCGGTGAAAGAGTCCAGCTGGTTACCCTGGCAAGACATTTTCATCTTTTGAGTACATTTCAGCTTTCGACGCGTTGCATATTTATAAGAGAAAATGTTTTTTGAATTCAAGCTTAATGAAACGTGAAGTCCATGATGCAAATATGCACTCACTCCTCAGCTGAGAAGTTGATATCAAGAAAATTCTTCTGCTCGTTAGGGAATTGATCAGCTGCATTGCTTAGCTATTAAGATTTCCCTGATCAAATGAAGCTGCCCGGATGAAAGAAGAATTACAAAACTAACAGATTGGAAGAACTCACCAGGGAAATATTGCTCCAGAAGCGAAACACTCTAAGACCGAACAGACTTCAAGCACATCTAACTTAGGTGACTCTTGTTAGCTTTTGTACAACCCAAGCACACTTTAGGCCTGCTTGTGGGCAGTGGTACATAAAAACCTTCACTTTGTGTGTTTCCCCTAACACACGTTGTTTTCATAGTTTATAAAAAATCTACAACGTTATTATTTCTGTTTACCCCCTCAGTAAATGTACAGTGGTACAGAAATACAATGATTCCTACATAGAATCTTCAAGTAGGTATGTTGTTAAGGCTTTGTTTTTGCTAGAAGTCTCAGCAAAATCATGTTCAGCAAGACGGCCATAAGCAATATACAACCTCATGACTAATTAAATGGCAGTATTCTCTTCTTTCTCATATTTATCTACATCCTCATTATCTTTTCTCTTTCTGGTGGTTCTTTGTCCATTACTGTATTAGACAATACAAATGATAAAGTATTTAAACAAAAACTTCTTTCAAATCTTTGACTGAAGATGTAACTGTGAGTTAACAATATCTTTAAGAAAAATTTTTTTTTTAACGTTTGTTCAGTTTTGAGAGACAGAGAGACAGAGTGTGAGTGGGGGAGAGGCAGAGAGAGAGGGAGACACAGAATCTGAAGTAGGCTCCAAGCTCTGAGCTATCAGCACAGAGCCTGACGCGGAGCTCGAACTCACAAACCGTGAGATCATGACCTGAGCCAAAGTCGGTCAACCGACTGAACCACCCATGCACCCCAAGAATATCTTAAATAAATTTCACTAAGACTATCTTAGTAATAAAACTAAGCTGTACTTCACTGTGTTGTTTCAGAATCCTATCCGCCTAAATGCAAACTAAAAGTTTCTGTGAATTATTAGGGCTCTTTTAAAGCAGCTCTTCTCTTTGATAATGTGGACCACTAGCCACACATTCTCTTGTGTGCTGCACATCAGATTATTCAGACAGCTTGCCCATAGTATCAGGCCTCCTCTCTCCTTGCTCCATGTACCTAGTCAAATACTTCTTATCCTCACTCCACATGTGTATTATTTCGACTCCCAGCAGGAAATACATGGCACCCTTAGGCTAGTCCGTTGAGAAGCAAGTATTTCATAAGTACTGTTCTGAAAGATACAGTAGGGTTTGGGAAAAATGACAGAGAGGATGACCATTCCAGGGCTGGTAAGAGTCAGAGCCACGACTGTTTTTACTGTTGAAGGGAAAAGGAGAGAGAGCCGTTACCAGGATCCAGGAGTTATGCAGAGCTATGCAGAGAAGGAAGATGCCTTGAGAGCAGTAGTGTCTTTTGGTGAAGGGATGTGACCCATCCATGGCAACTGTTGGTAGGAGAGCCAAGGAAATAAATGCCAGGACATCATGCTGCTCCATCCCTTTGATCCCTTCCC
The DNA here is from genome assembly GCF_016509475.1 of Prionailurus bengalensis. NCBI lineage: Eukaryota > Metazoa > Chordata > Mammalia > Carnivora > Felidae > Prionailurus > Prionailurus bengalensis. The sequence continues at coordinate 72,388,436 of NC_057344.1, read as the reverse complement.
AGTATCCCTCAGCAGAAACCAGAAACCAGAGAGCAAGGGATGCTTCTGATGCAGTCTTCACAGGTCTTCCCCCCCAGAATACAGAGCCAAGTGGAGAAGATAGGGCAGATCTCAAGAGGTAAATCAGGCATTTCTAGCATAGCTTCCAAATCAAATTCACTGTTCACCTGCATAGTGGACAGGGACATTCAGGGAGGCTGGATGGTTCACCCTGGGTGACTAGAAAGGATTCTCACTGAAATCCCTGGAGTAGCTGAATCCACTTATGTTCTTACAGAACGGCCTCTTGAGAGGCTTATGTAAGAATCATGGCATGTGTAGTCAATTTCTGTAGTCAGCCCTTCCAATGTGTCTGATTAGCATGCCATCATGAATGATTTTTTTCAAAATTTTAAGTGACTAATTGGCACCTATCCTTAATTAACGGACCTACTTAGCATCGGCAGTGGTTCAAAATAAGAGCTTGAATGGAATCAGTACAATAAAAAAGCTTCAGATGGTGACAGCTGGCATTATTCAAACTTTATCTTATTCCACAAAATAATAGACTTCAGAATGTCATTACGTTTTAAAATCACTTTGAGGTATTTTATTAATTCTCTTTGGAACAAACTTGAATTCATGCTTCCGAAAAATGAAGTCGTTCAAGGAAGCCTGCGACAATGTCAGGAGGTTCTATGGTTCACCAGAAAAGAGTCAGCTTTCCACACCAAATATTTATCCAGGGCCATTCCAAGCCAGATAAAGATCTAGGCACAGAGGTGTCCATTGTTCTAGGGATTAAAGTCTTTTCCAAGAGATGCAAACACTTGATTTGTAGGCAGGTGTTTGGTTTAACTATATAGTGCTTTGGGCTTGCTTTTGTTCGTTTTTAACTAGAGTGTCTTCAGATATGTTATATGTTCTCAAATTTAGTGTAGTCTGTTACCTAACTAACATCATAACTTCTGGCCTACGTTAAGAGACAAAGTTCTGGCCTTGTATGCAAATGAAGATGAGAAGGAACACATCCTCAGCTAAAACACGTTATTACTGTTTTCTGATGTAAATTTTTATTGCTGGATATAGAGCAATCTTATCTGGGTTCCATTCATAAAATCTGCCTCAGCCATAAGAACTAATACAGTTCAATTTGTTGATTATTTTTCCTGAATGAACACCTTAGGATTTTTTTCATTTTATTGTGTGATATAGCATAGCTGAGTGTATATTTAATGACCATTGTGTGAGTTATTTTAAATGGCACCCAAGATACCCACTTCTTAATTGAATTGCCTAGGGTAGATTCATTTATCTTATTTTACCAAGATGCTTGAGCTTCCAAAGGAAATAGCCTTTCTTATTTTGACTTATATAAAATAGTACAAAAAAGCTAGGGTAAAACACAGTTCTCATTAAAATTGGTTTTTCTCCTGAGACAGTTAAGTTGTCAGAATTTTCTTGGCATTTTCATGCCAAACCTATAGATCGTATTTTGGATTGTATCTTCAAAATAGCTTCTTTTTTTTTTTTTCATGTTTGCATGACGTTTTCAATTTCTTGGATCTTTGTTACGAATCTCTTCCAATACTGGTTGTACTTCTGCATTTTCTTGGCTTGGAGGGAATGTCAAGGACTTTCATTTCTCTTTGCTAAATATCTAAGCCTTGAATGATATTTTATTCTTTAACAAATGGCTAAGTTATGTTCAAAAGTAATCATACTATTTTATGTTACCACCAACAATATATGGCAGTTCCAATTACTCTACATCCTTGTCAATACTTTATATAAGTAAGTCTTTTCAACTTTAGACGTTGTAGTTTATGTGCTGTGGTCTATCATTGTGACTTTGGCGTGTATTTTCTAATAACTTTGTGAAGCTTATCACTTTTTTCCCTTTTATACTTTGTGCATTTTGTGTGTTTTTAAGGAAACCATGGCTAAATGTGAGTCCCAAAGTTTTTTCCTCATATTTTATTCCAAGAGTTTTATAGCATTAATTCTTATATTTAGCCCTATTTCTTGTTTCTCTATTTTGTCCCGTTAATCTCCTTGTGCCCTCTTACACCAATTCCATGTTGTCTTGATTACCGTGTGCTTACACGTTTTGGAATCACATCGTATACGTCTAAGAACTTTGTTCTTTACTTAAAAATTGTGTCAGGGGCCCCTGGGTGGCTCAGTCGGTTAAGCATCCGACTTCGGCTCAGGTCATCATGTCAACGGTTCATGAGTTCGAGCCCCACGTGGGGCTCTGTGCTGACAGCTCAGAGCCTGGATCCTGCTTCGGATTCTGTGTCTCCTTCTCTCTCTGCCCCTCCCCTGCTTGCGCTCTGTCTCTCTCTGTCTCTCAAAAGTGAATAAATGTTAAAAAAAAAAAAAGTTTTTTTTAAAGTTTGGTCAGATATTCTAGATGCTTTCCACATTCACATAAATTCTAGAATCAGTTCATCTATTTCTACAAAATAACCTGCTGGTTATTTTACTTTGAAAGAGAGTTTGGGCTCTTAAAAAATTACTTCTATGTGGCACGGTTATATGCATAACCTTCACCCTGGTGCTTTTGTTAAATTATTTCTTCTAAACACTGTTCCCATTTTCTTTTCACATCAAAGATTAAATTGTTTTTTATCTGGAGCTAAAAATTTCCAAATGAGTTGGAAGATATATAAATATAGAATTGACAATATATTATTAATGTCATCTTATCAAACACACCTTTCAGTCTGAACTTTCTGCAGCTGATTTTTTGATGCATAAATTTACTGCTAAAGTGAATGTACAGATCTCTGACAAAATTTCCAAGGTCGATTTTAAAGGATAAATTGAAAAGCAAATTTGCAAAAATAAATCCTAGTAACATTTCAGGGAAAGCAATGTGATTTTTTTCAACATAATTTTTAACAATTTTTATATTAAATGTAACGCATCATAATTGTTAAAAGCTTAAAATAGAAATTAAAAAGGAGAGGAAAACTAATATTACCCATAATTTCAGAATCAAAACACTGTTACTAACATTTTGGTGTATTTCCTTCCAGGTTTCATTTTTTCTAGTCATATAGGTCTATATTTATGTGTTTATTTTTATTAGAAAATAATGTAATTAAATCACCCATATTTTGTAAACTTGCTTCTTTTTCTTTATTGTCAGCTCATAGGCTTATAATAGATTCAGTTTTCCCTTTTTGTGCTTTAATAAACACATTATGGTTGCACAAACATGTCTTCTGTTTAAAAGCCAGATGTTTATCACCGGGGAATATACTAAACCTGACACTAAAAGGAGCAAGTCAAAAATTTAATAAATAGAAAAGTAATTGTTATTTATAAGGAAAAAAAGAGACATGTTCAACATTCAAAATTGTCGTCTGTCTTCCAGATAAAGCATTCAAGATGAGCATTTACCTTTTGTTAATCAACTATTTGTTGAACCAATCCTCCCCTCTTGGGTGGATAATTTTCCTGAAGATTTACTTCAGGAACTTCCCTGTTTGGCATTTTCAAAAGGGACTGGCAGAAAAATGCTGGGCTTGCCACACCCCTAAGAGATGTTACTCAAGTGATCACAGCCCACTGGTTCATTATTGTCACAGTGAGTATTAAGTGGTAGATGTTAACAATGGCAGAGAGGGAATCAAGTGGCAGCAAGAGCCTGTCAGAACCCTTGAGCGTGCCGAGCACCTGAGTGGCTCAGTCAGTTGAGCCTCCGACATTGACTCAAGCCGTGATCTTAAGGTTCCTGAGTTCAAGCCCCTCATCGGGCTTGCTGCTGTCAGTGTGGAGCCCACTTTGGATCCTCTGTCCCCTTCTCTCTCTCTGCCCCTACCCTGCTCACTCTGTCTCTCTCAAAAATAAATAAAACATTGAAAAAAAATTTTTTAAATGAAAAAGAAAAGAACCTACAAGTATGCAAAGCTTATAAAAACTGTCCAAGAAAAACTCTCATTACTCGATAATGTGTAAAGGGACAGGATTGGCACCATGCTTTCCAGCATAGCTGGGGAATGAGATGTTCTAACAGACATATGCACCTTGGCTTCTGTGTTTCTCAATCACACTGACCTGGGGGTCTTGTTAGAAATCTAGACCGCTCTGTCCCAGAACCACTGAATGAAAATTTCCAGGAAAGATTCTACCTTTAACGAATCACCACCCCCACCCCCTGCCATCCAGGCAATTCTAAAAATATGGCAAGTTTGAGGAAAAAATTAAAAAAAACACTTTATATGAATATGCTCTTTCTCAAAGTATTAGACCTCAGCGAATAATGTGGTCCTAGAAGTATGCTGAGTACATTAATTTCTGCTGAGTCCGAAAAGACATTTCACCATTTTGCTGGATCCTAAGAGTAGCATTAAGAACACATATTATAGAAAAGTGTTGGGAGAGTGAATTTTATGTTATGTGCTTTGGTTTTGTTATTTGCCACAATAAAAGAAAACAATATACGTTATAATGGAATTGTGTAGGCTCTAAGTAATAAGAAGGTCCTGTTTAACGGATGATTTTTAGAAAGGTTTCGTGTATGGTTGATATTCAGGCCATTTCAGGGTGTTCTATAACATTCACACTTGGCCTAATGTTGATTAGCAAAGCACAGTTGTTATCAAACTCTGAGTGATCGTGTATATATTTATTTGCAGCAATGATGTGAATCATGGATTTTGTGTTACCATTTCAATGATTCAAGCCACTTCTTATAAAATAATTCATCACTTCCCTGCTAACATGAGCCAAAACTCCTGCAGGGAAAAACCAGTTTCTTTATCAAATAAGCAACCTCCTGAATAGAGTACCATAATCAGGTTTAGCAAGGGAGGAGGACAGTGAAGCTAAAAGCAAATCGGATTTATTCAGCAGTATAAGAGAGGGGTACAGAAGTACCTGCTGTGATGGGTTATCTGAGCGATATAAATGCCTCACAACAGTGGACACAGAAAATAAGAACTTGGGGAAAAAGTTCTCTCTTCTGAGAAATGTGTCTTCTTCTAGATTCCCAACTGGTGTCCAGGGAATAGCGTGCACTAGCAACCATAAATCTTAACCGGCTCGTTGCTATTTTGTCTGGTAACTAACAATTCAGGCAAGCCCAGGAATTACTGATTGCAATTCACTACTCTTCCTATTTGTTTTTTTTTTCTTTTTCTTTTTGATAACCTTGTCCAGACTCCATAAGATTGTTTTCCAATCCCCTTAAGAATTACGTAAGGCAATTTGTGACATGGTAATTGATAAGGGATTAGCTAAGTGTTTTTTTTTAAATTTGCTTCTGCTTATCTCGTAAAGGGTATTTTTACTTCATAACACTAAAAGCGAAGATCATAGCCGATGCAGCTGAGTTTTCTTCCAGTAAGGAAATAGCCCTGTGGATAGTGGTGTTTTTGGCCACCAGGGCAGAGTACAGTCTGTGTAATGCGAAATCAGTTGTGCAATTTGGGGATGTATGTCTTGAGCATCTGTATCTCTGGCTTTCCTTTCGTTAATCAGTAAACTTGACTAAAAGCAACCTGCTTTTTTCCTGGAGATAAGGTATATGCTTTAAACATTGCAAAAGAATAAGGAAGACAAATTCATTATGTGTCATTTCTTTCTGGCTGCTGTGCAGGTGATAAGATTCCCGTTTTCATGAATTATAAGCCATCAGTCCTGCTCTTAGCTCGGGGAGCCTTAAGCAGTCAGAGCCTCTTCTCTATGACCCCCTACCTTAGCTCTATTCTGAAAGAGTTATTTTCATGATCTGTTTACTTTATTAATTCTTTAAGCATAAGAGCACCAATGACCTCAGTAGCTACTGGCACACAGTATTGGTACATAGTGTATAGAATGGTACGTTCTTTCCAATTACTTTGGGGCTACGTATTAAATTGTGTTAAAGTTTTCAAGGAATTCTTACTTCATCAGGTGTAAGTCTTAGACTCTAACGCATTGTTGTTATGGGAAGCTTTTGTCAGGAAAGTACAGTGCAGCCATCTAGTCCATTATTTCCACAAGATTATTTTGCAACAATATGCATCATCAATCACTACAAGAAGTGGCTTACTACACCCAGATGAAACTAAGTGCATTAGTGAACCGCATCGGTGCCTCGGAGGCCTTCTGCAAGTGGGACTGACTGCCCGGGTGAGAATGTGAGCAGGAAGGGATGGGGACTGTCTCCTACAGGATGAATTGTGCAAACAGTAGTTAGTGTGAATCCCCTTTAGTGGAGGCCTGCCAGACACGATCCCATTTGTTAAGGAAAAGTAATTCTGAGGGATGGATATTATCATTCCCCTCTTATTGATAAAGTTACTGAGGCTGTGATGTCAAAGGTCTTACAGCAGTTCCGATAACTGCTGTGTGAGAGAGCAGGGATTGGAAAGCGAGTCTACTGCCAAGCATTTACTGGTTTTCTTAGATCACACTTACAAAATACCGTTTTCTTATTATGTCACAGTTATTAATCTCCAAAACTGTCCTTCAGTCTGTCTGTGAAACAGTGTCACTGCCATCTTGTTCATTAATTTTTTTTAATTATGAAAGTGACTTATTCTATCATCAACTACAAAACTACAAGTGAAAGCTGGGTTTGAAATCTCAGGTAGCAAATGCTTAGGTTGCCTGTCATTTTTAAAATAGAAATTAAAGATGGCAGCGTAGGAGGATGCTGGGCTCACCCCGCGTCCTGCTGATCACTTAGATTTCACCTACACCTGCCTAAATAACCCAGAAAACCGCCAGATTAGCAGAATGGAGTCGCCGGAGCCAAGCGCAGACGAGAGGCCCACGGAAGAGGGTAGGAAGGGCGGAGAGGTGGTGCGCACTCCACGGACTGGCGGGAGGGAGCGGGGCAGAGGGGAGGCCCTCCGGCCAAGCAAAGCCCCGGAGTCTGGCTTGCAAAAGCGGACGGGCTGGATGGAGTGTGTTCTGACAGCCAGTGGTACTTAACATCTGGAAGGTTATAAGCTAACAGCTCTGCTCGGAGAACGGGAGGGCTGGAGGACAACGGGAGGGAGAGTTGTTGAGCCCCAGATGACAGAGCTCAGCTTGGTGGGGAACAGAGGCGCTTGCCAGCGCCATCTCCCTCGCCCGCAACATCTCCCTCGCCCATCCCCCAGCCAAAATCCCAAAGGGAACCAGTACCTGACAGGGAACTTGCTTGCTGCACGCAAACACCCACTGTGCTTCTGTGGAGCCACCCCTCCGGCAGCCGGTCTGACTCCCTCCTGCTGCCACAGGGCCCCTCCCAAAGCGGATCTCCGGAAGGAAAAGCGAGCTGAGCCTGCCCCTCCCGCCCCTGTGCACCTTGCCCATCCACCCCAGCTAATACGCCAGATCCCCAGCACCACAAGCCTGGCAGTGTGCAAGTAGCCCAGACGGGCCATGCCACCCCACAGTGAATCCGGACCCTAGGAGAGGGGAAGAGAAGGCACACACCAGTCTGACTGTGGCCCCAGCGGTGGGCTGGGGGCAGACATCAGGTCTGACTGCAGCCCCGCCCACCAACGCAAGTTATTCAAGACAGCAAGGGGAAGTGTTCCGCAGTCCTGCACCACTCCAGGGACTGTCCAAAATGACGAAACGGAAGAATTCCCCTCAGAAAAACGTCCAGCAAATAACAACAGCTAACGAACTGATCAAAAATGATTTAAACAATATAACAGAAAGTGAATTTAGAATAATAGTCATAAAATTAATCGCTGGGCTTGAAAACAGTATAAAGGACAGCAGAGAATCTCTTGCTACAGAGATCAAGGGATTAAGGAACAGCCAGAAGGAGCTAAAAAATGCTATCAACGAGTTGCAAAATAAAATGGAGACAACTACGGCTTGGATTGAAGAGGCAGAGGAGAGAATAGGTGAACTAGAAGATAAAATTATGGAAAAAGAAGAAGCTGAGAAAAAGAGAGATAAAAAAATCCAGGAGCATGAGGGGAAAATTAGAGAACTAAGTGATACACTAAAAAGAAATAATATACACATAATTGGTATTCCAGAGGAGGAAGAGAGAGGGAAAGGTGCTGAAGATATAGTTGAAGAAATAATAGCTGAGAACTTCCGGGATCTGGGGAAGGAAAAAGGCATTGAAATCCAAGAGGCACAGAGAACTTCCTTCAGACGTAACTTGAATCGATCTTCTGCATGACATATCATAGTGAAACTGGCAAAATACAACGATAAAGTGAAAATTCTGAAAGCAGCTAGAGATAAACGTGCTCTAACATATAAAGGGAGACCTATAAGACTCGTGACCGATCTCTCTACTGAAACTTGGCAGGCCAGAAAGGAATGGCAGGAGACCTTCAATGTGATGAACAGAAAAAATATGCAGCCGAGAATCCTTTATCCAGCAAGTCTGTCATTTAGAATAGAAGGAGAGATAAAGGTCTTCCCAGACAAACAAAAACTGAAGGAATTCATCACCACTAAACCAGCCCTACAAGAGATCCTAAGGGGGATCCTGTGAGACAAAGTTCCAGAGACATTGCTACAAGCATGAAACCTACAGACATCTAAACCCATATCTTTCTTTAATAACACTGAATGTTAATGGACTAAATGCACCAACCAAAAGACATAGGGTATCAGAATGGATAAAAAAACAAGACCCATCTATTTGCTGTCTACAAGAGACTCATTTTAGACCTGAGGACACCTTCAGATTGAGAGTGAGGGGATGGAGAACTATTTATCATGCCACTGGAAGTCAAAAGAAAGATGGAATAGCCATACTTAGACAAACTAGACTTTAAATTAAAGGCTGTAACAAGAGATGAAGAAGGGCATTATATAATAATCACAGGGTCTATCCATCAGGAAGAGCTAACAATTATAAATGTCTATGCACCGAATACAAGAGCCCCCAAATATATAAACCAATTACTCACAAACATAAGCAACCTTATTGATAAGAATGTGGTAATTGCGGGGGACTTTAACACTCCACTTACAGAAATGGATAGATCCTCTCGACACAGGGTCAATAAAGAAACAAGGGCCCTGAATGATACATTGGATCAGATGGACTTGACAGATATATTTAGAACTCTGCATCCAGCAACAGAATATACTTTCTTCTCGAGTGCACATGGAACATTCTCCAAGATAGATCACATATTGGGTCACAAAACAGCCCTTCATAAGTATACAAGAATTGAAATCATACCATGCATACTTTCAGACTACAATGCTATGAAGCTTGAAATCAACCACAGGAAAAAGTCTGGAAAACCTTCAAAAGCATGGAGGTTAAAGAACACACTACTAAAGAATGAATGGGTCAACCAGGCAATTAGAGAAGAAATTAAAAAATATATGGAAACAAACGAAAATGAAAATACAACAATCACTTTGGGATGCAGCGAAGGCAGTCCTGAAGGGAAAATACATTGCAATCCAGGCCTATCTCAAGAAACAAGAAAAAGCCCAAATACAAAATCTAACAGCACACCTGGAGGAAATAGAAGCAGAACAGCAAAGACAGCCTAAATCCAGCAGAAGAAGAGAAATAATAAAGATCAGAGCAGAAATAAACAATACAGAATCTAAAAAAACTGTAGAGCAGATCAATGAAACCAACAGTTGGTTTTTTGAAAAAATTAACAAAATTGATAAACCTCTAGCCAGGCTTCTCAAAAAGAAAAGGGAGATGACCCAAATAGATAAAATCATGAATGAAAATGGAATTATTACAACCAATCCCTCAGAGATACAAGCAATTTTCAGGGAATACTATGAAAAATTATATGCCAACAAACTGGACAACATGGAAGAAATGGAAAAATTCCTAAACACTCACACTCTTCCAAAACTCAATCAAGAGGAAATAGAAAGCTTGAACAGACCCATAACCAGCGAAGAAATTGAATCAGTCATCAAAAATCTCCCAACAAATAAGAGTCCAGGACCAGATGGCTTCCCAGGGGAGTTCTACCAGACATTTAAAACAGAGATAATACCTATCCTTCTCAAGCTATTCCAAAAAAATAGAAAGGGAAGGAAAACTTCCAGACTCATTCTATGAAGCCAGCATTACTTTGATTCCTAAACCAGACAGAGACCCAGTAAAAAAAAGAGAACTACAGGCCAATATCCCTGATGCATACGGATGCAAAAATTCTCAGTAAGATACTAGCAAATCGAATTCAACAGCATATAAAAAGAATTATTCACCATGATCAAGTGGGATTCATTCCTGGGGTGCAGGGCTGGTTCAACATTCGCAAATCAATCAATGTGATACATCACATTAATAAAAAAAAAAAAATAAGAACCATATGATCCTGTCAATCAATGCAGAAAAGGCCTTGGACAAAATTCAGCACCCTTTCTTAATAAAAACCCTCGAGAAAGTCGGGATAGAAGGAACATACTTAAAGATCATAAAAGCCATTTATGAAAAGCCCACAGCTAACATCATCCTCAATGGGGAAAAACTAAGAGCTTTTTCCCTGAGATCAGGGACACGACAGGGATGTCCACTCTCACCGCTGTTGTTTAATATAGTGTTGGAAGTTCTAGCATCAGCAATCAGCCAACAAAAGGAAATCAAAGGCATCAAAATTGTCAAAGATGAAGTTAAGCTTTCACTTTTTGCAGATGACATGATATTATACATGGAAAATCCGACAGACTCCACCAGAAGTCTGCTAGAACTGATACATGAATTTAGCAAAGTCGCAGGATACAAAATCAATGTACAGAAATCAGTTGCATTCTTATACACTAATAATGAAGCAACAGAAATACAAATAAAGAAACTTATCCCGCTCACAATTGCAACAAGAAGCATAAAATACCTAGGAATAAATCTAACCAAAGATGTAAAAGATCTGTATGCTGAAAACTATAGAAAACTTATGAAGGAAATTGAAAAAGATATAAAGAAATGGAAAAACATTTCGTGCTCATGGATTGGAAGAATAAATATTGTCAAAATGTCAATACTACCCAAAGCAATCTACACATTCAATGCAATCCCAATCAAAATTGCACCAACATTCTTCTCGAAACTAGAACAAGCAATCCTAAAATTCATATGGAACCACAAAAGGCCCTGAATAGCCAAAGTAATTTTGAAGAAGACCAAAGCAGGAGGCATCAGAATCCCAGACTTTAGCCTCTACTACAAAGCTGTAATCATCAAGACAGCATGGTATTGGCACAAAAACAGACACATAGACCAATGGAATAGAACAGAAACCCCAGAACTAGACCCACAAACGTATGGCCAACTAATCTTTGACAAAGCAGGAAAGAACATCCAATGGAAAAAGATAGTCTCTTTAACAAATGGTGCTGGGAGAACTGGACAGCAACATGCAGAAGATTGAAACTAGACCACTTTCTCACACCATTCACAAAAATAAACCCAAAATGGATAAATGACCTGAATGTGAGACAGGAAACCATCAAAACCCTAGAGGAGAAAGCAGAAAAAAAACCTCTCTGACCTCAGCCATAGCAATTTCTTACTTGACACATTCCCAAAGGCAAGGGAATTAAAAGCAAAAATGAACTACTGGGACCTTATGAAGATAAAAAGCTTCTGCACAGCAAAGGAAACAACCAACAAAACTAAAAGGCAACCAACGGAATGGCAAAAGATATTTGCAAATGACATATCGGACAAAGGGCTAGTATCCAAAATCTATAAAGAGCTCACCAAACTCCACACCCGAAAAACAAATAACCCAGTGAAGAAATGGGCAGAAAACATGAATAGACAATTCTCTAAAGAAGACATCCTGATGGCCAACAGGCACATGAGAAGATGCTCAATGTCGCTCATCATCAGGGAAATACAAATCAAAACCACACTCAGATATCACCTCATGCCAGTCAGAGTGGCCAAAATGAACAAATCAGGAGACTATAGATGCTGGAGAGGATGTGGAGAAACGGGAACCCTCTTGCACTGTTGGTGGGAACCCAATGCAAATTGGTGCAGCCACTCTGGAAAGCAGTGTGGAGGTTCCTCAAAAAATTAAAAATAGACCTACCCTATGACCCAGCAATAGCACTGCTAGGAATTTACCCAAGGGATACAGGAGTGCTGATGCATAGGGGCACTCGTACCCCAATGTGTATAGCAGCACTCTCAACAATAGCCAAATTATGGAAAGAGCCTAAATGTCCATCAACTGATGAACGGATAAAGAAATTGTGGTTTATATACACAATGGAGTACTATGTGGCAATGAGAAAGAATGAAATATGGCCCTTTGTAGCAACATGGATGGAACTGGAGAGTGTTATACTAAGTGAAATAAGCCATACTGAGAAAGACAGATACCATATAGTTTCACTCTTATGTGGATCCTGAGAAACTTAACAGAAACCCATGGGGGAGGGGAAGGAAAAAAAAACAGGTTAGAGTGGAAGAGAGCCAAAATATAAGAGACTCTTAAAAACTGAGAACAAACTGAGGGTTGATGGAGTGTGTGAGGGAGGGGAGGGTGGGTGACGGGTATTGAGGAGGGCACCTTTTGGGATGAGCACTGGGTGTTGTATGGAAACCAATTTGACAATAAACTTCATATATTGGATAAATAAATAAATAAATAAAATAGAAATTAAACTGTGTCGTTACCTAATGGATGTACGTATTCAATGGCAAGGTAGAATTACATTATATTTTGAACTTTTTAATTTATCTTGAAGGTTGTGATTTCTTTTTTTTTAAGTTTACTTATATATTTTGAGAGAGAGAGAGTAGGAGAGGGGCAAGGAAGAAAGAGAGAGAGAGAGAGTCCTAAGCATGCTCCACACTGTCAGCACAGAGCCCGACACAGGGCTTGAACTCAGCAACCATGAGATCATGACCTGAGCCCAAATTAAGAGTCGGATGCTCAGCCGACTGAGCCACTCAGGTGCCCCTGTAATTTATTTCTTTTGGGAAGTTCTGTGCAGTAAGAAGCATCCAGGTTAAGAAAAAATGTCCCGTTTTTTTTAAAGAGTGGCTGAAATATAACTAATTTTTAAGACATGAATTCCACTTATCTAAAAGTCACTAGGGTGAACTTTGGATGTGAGTCTTCTGAAAAATCAGCATAGTAGTATATTGATATTAGAATACCAGGCATCATTTTGGAGGTATTACTGGTGAACTTTCCTCCAGATTTAAAGGAACAACCTCAACCCCTGCCTCAACTCGCACCTTCTTGAACTGCTGGAGAAGACAATCCCAACTACATGTGGCCTAGCCCAACATAGCACAGAACCCTCTGGACCCTCATCTCATGCCATGCCTTCCACTGCTACCATGTATCAGCCAGAGCTTTCTGTTCTTCAATCTGTTAACTTCTTTCTTACCTCAGAGCCTTTTCATAGAGTGTTTTCTCTGCCTCCAGTGTTTCTCCCCAGATTTTCCACCAGAAGATTTCCCAGATATAGCAAAGAGTCATAATAGTGTCATCAGTGGGTTAAACATCCAACTTCAGCTTAGGTCATTATCTCATGGTTTGTGGTTCGAGCCTGGTGTCAGGCTCTGTGCTGATAGCTTGGAGCCTGAAGCCTGCTTTGGATTCTGTGTCCCTTCTCTCTCTGCCCCTCTCCTGCTTAGAGTCAAAGAAACTAAATTTTGCCACCTAAAGGGAGAAGAAGAACCCAGGGAGATCTTGGTCGACAGGCCTGTCCTGGGAGAGTGGTAAAGAGACAGACTTTGATGTAAACTCTGCTTCTCTCATGGTGGTTTGGCCCTGAGAACATCCAAAGTGCATGGGGACTACTTGCCCTTGCTAAATATCATCCAACTCAAGGGCAGCAAGGGGAAAGGGAGAACCTAAAACCCTTAGAAGTATTAAAGGTTATAGATCATGCAAATGATACTGAGAGCCGAGAGAGTATGAGAATTAAAAAACAAAAAAACAAAAAACAAACAAACAAACAAAAACAGCTGCTCCAAATTGAAAGCTCACAGACATTCAAGAGTTACAGAAATCTCCCAATGACTGGCTGATGGAGGAAGAAAAGAATTAGGACCAAGATGGGTGAGAATGTTCTGTCTTTGTCAATAATCAAACAAATGTTATTTTTAATCAGTAGAGTTATGAGATCATGAAGAACATATATATTCAGAAGTATATTATGTTTATAGGCATATGTTATGTATAATAATCACATCTATAACTTCAACCTTTTGTGAAAATAAAAATGAAACTCAGAAAAAGGGGCGACTGGGTGGCTCCATCATTTGAGCATCTGACTCTTAATTTCGAATCTGGTCTTGATCTTGCGGTTCATGGGTTTGAGCCCCACCTAGGGCTCTGTGCTGACAGGGCAGTGTCCAGTTCTGCTTCAGATTCTCTTTCTCCTTCTCTCTCTTACCTCCCCCCCCCCCCACCCCGGCTTTCTCTCTCTCTCTCTCTCTCTCTCTCTCTCTCTCTCAAAATAAATAAATAAACTTAAAAAATAAAACTCAGAAAGAAGGTACATGGTATAAAAACTCATGCTGCATCTTCATTCAATACTTATCTGGCTAATTAAGCTAAATTAGGCCAGATTTCATTTTTCCTTTTCTTCTGTTCTTGCACTTTCTTCATTCGGGTGATAGTTAGCCTCAGGGTGAACAGACAGGTGATTTATGGAGCTTTGGGTGATTAAAAGGAAATTGCTAAGGCAGAGGTACAGCAGAAGTGTCCAGACCCCAGGTCCAAGAAGGGCAGAAGGATGCAGACTACACATGACTACACATGAGTGTGTTCTGTCCCTCAAGGACAGAACAATGAATGGATGTTAGATTTTCACATGCCAATTGTAACATGGTCTTGATAAGCAGTTATTGGAGGAAGGAAAGAAGGAGGGAGGGAGGGAAGAAAGGAAGGAAGGGAGGAAGGAAGGAAGGAAGGAAGGAAGGAAGGAAGAAGGAAGGAAAGGGGAAAGGAGGGAGGGAAGGAGGGAAGGAAGAAGGGAAAGAGGGGGAGAGGGAGACACAAAGATATGCAGTAAAGAGAATTCAGAAGAGACTAAAAAACCGATTAGGCCATCCACAACCAAAGGCAGAGCCACACAGAAGTCCAGTTGGGTTATATCTCCTCTGGGCTCTAGCTGGAGAGCATTTCATTGTTGCCTCTGTCATTCATTTCATTAGAAGTTGCAATTTCATAATTTTCTAATTATCTTATTTCTTTCCCATTTATTAGTTGGAATCCTTAAAAGAAAAACACTTTCTATTATCAACTAGCATGACTTGGTTACTCGGAAAAGCTTTTTGAAAGGGAAAAGCAGGAAAAGCTTAGAATTAGCGTGCATTCAAGGTGATGGGACTCAGAAAACTTTGTGCTTTCCAGATTTTTTGACCAAGAAGACCAGAATGACTACCATCAAGTGAACCAGGCACAACCCACGCAGCAGCCCTAGGCACTCATGCCTCTGACTTTAAAGCTTTTGTATTCTTGTAACACAGGCCATGGAAACATGGGCATTTTTCTAAATATGTAAGAAGTTGTAAGGCATTTTCAGATATGCTAAATTATTTTATGTAATTTATGGAGAGTATTTGGAAAAGGCTTATGGAAGAGATAAGAGATAAGAAGAGACACTCTCTTATGGCGCCTGGGTGGCACAGTCGGTTAAGCATCCGACTTCAGCCAGGTCACGATCTCGCGGTCCGTGAGTTCGAGCCCTGCGTCAGGCTCTGGGCTGATGGCCCAGAGCCTGGAGCCTGTTTCCGATTCTGTGTCTCCCTCTCTCTCTGCCCCTCCCCCGTTCATGCTCTGTCTCTCTCTGTCCCAAAAATAAATAAACGTTGGAAAAAAAATTAAAAAAAAAAAAAAGAAGAGACACTTTCTTACAGAAGAGATTAAATGTGCTTACTCTCTGATAATAAGCAGCTTCACATTCTGCAGTATATTTATACAAAGGAGTCTCACACTTTGATGACCACTTGGCAGGACAGACACATCTACCTGGCCAAGTATTTTCTCCTTCGTACTCTATTCATGAAAGGCATAAATCAGAGCTAGTAACTAGATATGATTTCTCCATTCCACCCCTACACTCAACGTTATGAGAGTCTCCTATGTTCCAGGGATAGTAATTGGAATATGGAGGTAATTGGCGAGACCCACTGAAAAATCATTTCTGATCTGTCAGGTAACGTGTGTGCTCACGTGACTTGTCAGATTGTTGTTTTTTTAAAAAACTTTTAAATGTTTATTTATTTTTGAGAGGGAGACAGACAGACAGAGTGTGAGTGAGGGAAGGGGCAGAAAGAGAGGGAGACACAGAATCCGAAGGAGGCTCCAGGCTCTGATCTGTCAGCAGAGAGCCCATTGTGGGGCTCAAACCCACGAACTGTGAGATCATGACTCGAGCCAAAGTCAGACCCTTAACCCACTGAGCCACTCATGCGCCCCATCAGATTTTTCTTCTTAATCAACATCTCCATTTGTGGCAAAAGCAAATCAGTATCAGCACCTTACCAATGGAGACATGATTTTGAATCGTTTACTCGGAGTTGCTTGATTACAGCAGAATCAACGAGTTCTTTGAAATATCTGCTCTAGAAACTAATTTCCTCGTAGAGATTTTTCCAGTTGAGTTGCTGTTGTCTGTGTGGTTGATAGTTTTTCTACTGAACACAGCTACAATATTTTTCATACCATGTGAATTCTAAGACAAGAGGTTATCAGTCTCAGTATATAAAGATTTAGTGTTGAGTGTAACTAAATTATTGTGGTAATTATTGTATAATATATACACATATCAAATCATTGCCTTATACATCTAATACTTACACAGTGTTTTATGTCAGTCGTATCTTAATAAAACTTGAAAAAAGAAATTAACAAGAAAAGATTCCATTAAATAATGTACTCTTACAGTTGTACAAACATACCCACTGTCATTTTTTGTTTCATATTTTTTCTTGAAACTCTGATAATGTAAAAATGCCAATAAATGAATTCTAAGTATATGTGCATTGAAATAATTTTCATGTATTTAAGCTTTATTTAAAAAAAATATGCTTTCAACAGTGACCAAACGAACTTCATTTACAAACTTGTCTGATAATTTGTGACCTAAACCACTATTTTCACATGTCAAAACAAGCTATACCCTGAGAAATGCTGGTGTATTCTATTATGTTTTATAAGTATTAAAACAAAGGTTTTTATGGATGTGAAATACTTTGAGATCATTTACTCAAATTACACTTATAAGATGAGATGGGTTCAGCCATTAGTAGTAATAATAATAGCTAATAAAT
The DNA here is from genome assembly GCF_016509475.1 of Prionailurus bengalensis. Taxonomy (NCBI): domain Eukaryota; kingdom Metazoa; phylum Chordata; class Mammalia; order Carnivora; family Felidae; genus Prionailurus; species Prionailurus bengalensis. Next base: position 72,371,260 of record NC_057344.1, on the reverse strand, counting down.
ATAGCCCTTACTCTGGGTCAGGTGTTGTAACACACCCTTTACATATACTAACTTATTTACCTCTCATCGTAACCTTCTGAAGTCAGAAAACTGAGATGCAGAAAGGTTAAGGGACTTTCCCAAATCACACAACAGGTAAATCAGCACTTGGATTTGAAACCAGGTAGTTCAGCTCCAAAGTCGAGGTGGTCAAAAACTACATCATGTGGTTGAACACATTTGAAATCATATTGCAGGTAAATGAGAAATCATAGAAATATATTGATGATCCCTTGTTAAAGGAGCAAAGCAGTTTACAAACCAGTATTATATCAATTATATTAAATTCAAACACATATATTGTTAAATGTCATATATATGCTTCTATATATTTCTATATGTTTATGTAAATACATATATTCACTTGTATACATACACCCTCATGCATACTCCTATATAGATATAAAAAGGAAAAAAACAGTTGGGGGATTATGTTATATACAAAAATTTACCAGAAGTTAACTTCTGCTGATGTGATTACCAGTGATCATTTTCTGCCTTATAATAGTCTGTATTTTCCAAATCTTTTATCAGAAACATGTTGTTAATTTTGTAATTTTTTAAAATGCTATTAAAAAAAAAACCTTTCACAAAGGAACCACAAACTCTGTTGTTTTATAGTTTAGATGTTTGATTATGTGTTATTAAAATAATATACACATAATAGCCACCAAACTTATTAATTTCTTCTCCAAACCTATTATAACTTGCTAATTTAAACACGGTGTTTAAACACAGTGTAGAAAGTCAAGTGTAGAGTTCTTTCCTCACTGCTATTCCCTTCTAATGCCCATCAAATGGCTTGGCCTCCTCATTTCTTCTATTCATCTGAGACTTCTGTTATTCCTGTTTCATGGCCCTTTCTCCAATAGTGAGCAAGCCTTCACACCCCTATCGTGTCAAAGAAAATTCTCAGTTTCTAGAATTTTCTATCTAACATGCTGACCCTTAACCATTCATGGATATTTAAATCTAAATTAATTCACATTAAATAAAATTAAAAATTCAGTTTTTTGGTCGCATTATCCACATTGCAAACACTCCATAGTCTCATGTCACTGGTAGCTGCCATATTTGACAGTGTTGCTCCAGTAATATGGTGTATTGAGACTATTTTTCTTCCTCTCATTTATGCTGGTGAGTTGCAGAATGCGAATTTCAAATCCTGGAATATGCTTGCCTTTGCTTGGAGCTAAAGATTTCTATTTCTTTTGATTTCTACTTTTCTTTAGTTTTGCATGAGTGTCAGGAGATAAAGCTCTTCCACCGCAAACAACATCTTCTCGCCAATGGTCCATACAGGAAGATGACAGTTTCATTCCCCTGCAAGCAAAACTTTCTGGCATTTATTATGCTGAAACACTGTAAATCCTTCTCAGCTTCGAATTACAGTACAGAGCACTAGTCACTTAAACCTTGGAGGAAGTATGCCCAATTAAATTGAAGAGGCATCCCCAAGTTTCTGACTTGGACAGCTGGAAAGAAGGTACCCTTGAATTTGAAGTGCCTTAGCATATTACAGTTAAGAAATCCAAAGATCCACGGTGAAGATAGTGGAGGCACCATTTTGGGACTAATCAGCTTGTAGTTAGTATGGCGGTGGTTCTAATGGATGTGATCATCTGCAATAAGGGGGAGAATTCATGTTTTCGTAGAAAAGAAACGAGATGGTGTATGTAGTTCATAATTATATGCCTAATACATGGTTGAAAAGTAGTTTAAAAAAGTGAATTCCTGAATCAGTAATGAAATGTGTTCAACCACCAGAGACAGACAGAAATACAAAAGTCTGTACAAATTAGAGACTAATTTTCTCATGTAATAAGAAGACCAGAGGTAGGCATTCTAAAGTTGGTTCAGCAGCTCTATGACGTCCTCAGGGACTAAAGTTTGTCATCCTTATCACTCAACTCTCATCTTCAAGATCACAAGACAGTTGTGAAATTTGTGACCATTACACACATTGTAGGAGACAGAGCTTAATGTGACCCACGTGATCTCTGTGTTCTGGGATCCACACCCTTGTACAATTCTCTCCCTTCGAGAGTGGACATGACCTGTGACTAGCTTCTAACCAATAGAATATGCAAAGGTGAGGGGTTGTCACTCCCACGATACGTTATATTATATGATACTTCATCTGGCTGGCAGACTAACTCTGAGGTTTTCTCCCTCACCTGCACTGAAGAAGCAAATTGTCATAAAGTAAGCAGCCATGTTGGAGAAACCCATGTGGAAAGAAACTGTGGGCAGCTCCTAGGAGCTTAAGGTAATCTCCAGAAAGAAACCGAAGCCCTCAGTCCTGCAGTTCAAAGAAATGAATTCTGCAAACAATCTGAGGGAGCATGAAAGAAAATCATCCCCTTGTGAGCCTCTAGTAAGACAGTGTCCCTAGCCAATACCTGGATTGAAACCTGATGGGACCTTGAAGTTGAGGGTTCAGCCTGCATTTCTGGTCCACAAAAACTGTGAAATAACAAATGTGTATTGTTTTAAGACACTAAGCTTCCTTCCTTCCTTCCTTCCTTCCTTCCTTCCTTCCTTCCTTCCTCTCTTTCTTTCTTTCTTTCTTTCTCTTTCTCTCTTTCTTTTTTTCTTTCTTCCCTCCCTCCCTTTCTTCCTTCCTTCTTCCTTCTTTCTCTCTTTCAACTATCTCTGTCTCTATCTATCTATAGCTGCAAGAAAAGCTGATAAGTGAAATCTTATTGAGACACAATGCTTCAATAAATAAATCCTGGATTCTGTTCTCAGAGAAAAAGAGGGGAAATATATATTGGGGGGAGCTAAGAATGCGATGGCTTCACAGAGTGCTCCTGTATTAGATCTCAATTTATCTTCTTCCTTTTAAACTAGATCCCCTTCTCCAAAATCTCCACATAGCCAGAGATGGGAAATGGTAGTATCCCATCTCTATGGAAATATTTTCCTCATGACTTGGCCCCAGGTATCAGAAAAAGTAAGACTTCTTTATTTTCTAATAGGGCCCATCCTCTCATTCTGACAATGACATTTTAACTAGACTTCTCAGCAGCACAGGGTGTCTCTTATTCATAACCACCTGTTAATATGTACCCAGAACACCAATTCGTAACCACCTATTAATATGTACCCAGAACACCAGTGAGTAGGTGATTAATTAAAATTTTCTGATTAGTGCTTCTGGCAGGAAAGAATATAAATCTGGTATCTTACTGAGGATATAAGGATCCTTAAGTCAAGTTCTGTTCCCCACCCCTCCCATTTTCTATCTCTGTGTCCATCAGCAGCTATTTTGAAACAATGAAGTTGATACAGTGGAATTCATTCTCAGAGGTGACCCTTCTGGTAAGAGATGGCTTAGAACATAGCTTCTGCCTCCTCACTAATAAAAAAATAAATAAACAATTTGTAATATTATAATATTGAATTCTAAGCTTTAATTTTAATATGAATTTCAGATGTGGAATCTTATTAATCCTATTAATAACCGAAAGAATGTACAGACATATATTTTTGGTCATCAAAAGACTAAAGGTGGAAAGCATTAACATTATCAGTTGGAAAGGAATGGTACATTTCACCTTACTTTTCTGTGCCTGTATGGGGGCAAAAGAATACTCAGAGTAGATTGTATGTCGATGGGGGTGATTGGAAAGCAAATCAAAACTTGTCAGGAAAATTATGTGAAAGGAAATGGTAACTGGAAGTTTTATAAGGGTGGATGCATATATAGTTTGAAAGACGCAAACAAAATCCATTCCAATCTGACTTGTTCCTGACCCCTAGATAGCTATACTTAAGTCAGCTAATCTTCACTATCTCCCTGAAACTTAAACATTGGCACAGACCAATTTTAACAGCTACTATAATATTGCCAGCTATTATTTTTCTTTCTTTTTAAATGCATATATTGTTTAATTTTTCAACTAATTATTTACTTAAGATGGATTACTTCTAAAAAGGGCTATATGATAACTGTAATTTATTGTTACTGTTTTCTGTTTTTCCTGATAAGACCTAATTAGTGTGAGAAATATTTTGTCATGAAGACCAAGACAGGAATGAAGACAACTTGCTGATGATGGTTTTGGATCTAATTCAAATGTTTTCCTAGATTTGGAAAGACCTTTTAAGAACATTACAAAGTCTATACCATAGAAATACAAAAACTATGGATATTAATAATTGCATCTTTAATTGCTTGCTTTTAAATCCAGTTAAGATGATTATGTGTATTATCCCAAGCCATGGTAAAAATGAGCTTCCTTTGTTGCTATTTGTTTACAGTTGCCTACTTTTCTACCTTCTTTTTTTCTTTGCATAGGACAACCTTATGCGTGTGAAGGGCAAATAAGAGGGGTCATATTTCAGTTCATGCTTCTCCTTTGCAATAGGGAATTTTCTTTCCCCACTGAGCAGAGTTTCTGGAAGTTGAGCTAGTCTGTTTGTAGTGCTGTTTCATTTGGAAATATAACCATGAAGTAGGTAACCAGACCCAGGACAGAGAACACCAAGAGAAGCCTGTCCAATCACAGACACCCAGAGGGTTAATAAGAATCCAACTTTTCCTCTCCCTATCTTGGGTCAAAGTCACCAAGAGTGGCACCATCCTCAATGGAAAAGGAGTACAATTTCAGTTTCTGTGGTCACTTCAGCAGCAAATGTCTTCAGACATATAACTACTATCTCTTCAACTTCTCTCTCCCCTTTAGTTTCTTCTTTTGTTTTCCCTCTTCTGACTAAACCTTCCCTTTCTTCTCTTCTCTCTTCTCTTCTTCTCACCATACATCTTAACTTTAATTTTATTTTTTTACTCCTTCTATTCTCCATCTTATCTTTTTCACTTCCAACTTCCTTTTTCTTTTCCTTCTTTTCTTACTTCAACCACTGCTGTAAAACATATGCCATTCAAAAGACTTGCCTGAAATTCCAAACCCACTGTACTTAGAAAGGATGATACCTTCTCTAATTCCATGCATTCAGTGGTGGTTACTAAACATTAAAGGCGTATCAGAAAAGGTAAAGGGCTCGTGGTAAATTGGATTAGTTCTTAATCCAATAAGGTAATTAGATTTTTCTCCATGAAATGCTATGGGAGCTTACAAGCAAACCTGGAAAACATTGGCCATATTGTTTTTTCTGACTGACTTGCATCTTTCCAACAATAGAGAAATCCTAGAGACTTGCCTAGTCAAAGGACGAAGTGACAATATTTGTTAACTTTAAATTATGCACTGTCATTGATATGTTGGCTTAACAATGTGGACATATTTCCCATAACAATGCACCAGATAAACTATGGTGGTTCTATCTTGATCTGTCATTGGCCATATGAGCACTCATAAATGGGCTCTAAAATAAAATGAATAAACAAACAAAAAGCTGAGTTAGTTCTATAAATACAGAGAACAAACTGATGGTTGCTGGAGAGGAGGCAGTGGGGATTGGGTAAAAATGGGTGAAGGAGAGTGGGAGATACAGGCTTCCAATTACGGAATGAATAAGTCACAGGAATAAAAGGCCCAGCCTAAGGAATACAGTCGATGATATTGTAATAGCTACATAATGGGACAGATGATAACTTTACTAGTAGTAAACATAGCATAATATTGACAAACTTGTCAAATCACTCAGTTTTACACCTGAAACTAATGTAACATTGCATGTCAACTATACTCAAGTAACAAAATAAGTACATATATATACGTATATATTTTTTTTCCAAAAAAAAAAAAAAAGGAAGATTGGTGTGTAAGGCCACAAATGAGACTCAGAACCGACAAGCTCAAAATTGCTAACTGAATATTTTCCTTTATCTGCTTCTGTGTGTTCAAGAAGGGCAAGAAAATAGCTTCACTCTAGTCTAAAATTTTCCATCTAAGAATTTTCTATTTCAGCATTGCCTCCTTGAACCTATACTGTGTTGATCTAAAAATTTCTTTATTAAGCTTAATGTTTATTAACTTTATCTAATGACAAGAATTTTAATGAAGGATAGACATTACTCACATAGCAAAAAGTAGTTGACCTTTCTTTCTAAAGAAACTATATTTTTCATAAGAAGGAAGTAAAAATTAAACCATATAAGCTATTTTTTAATCAAAGTTCATTTTGTCTTCTGAGGTTTAAATTCCTATACTGATTGAAGATTATTTTCTATCATTGCATTATTTCAATGAAGCTAACATCTATTTTAAAAGACCAGATCTTTTGCACATTTTCTAGAATAGCAACATGGGAAGCCTAAATAAAATTTGTTGAAAGAAGATTTTTTTAGTAAGACAATGTGTATGGTCTGTTCATTCTCATTAAATTGTTGTCTGATCATAACTCCACATTCACTGACATTTCTGTTTACCATCAGAGGATAAATAACAGCAATCCTTGCTTAGCAAGGAAAGAAAAAGTACTCAATCCTTTCCAGAAACATCTTGAACTTCCTAAAGTAGGGTGAATGGACTATGGGGAAAAATTATTAGCTCTTGGTCAAGGGAACAATTAATTCAAAACAGATTTAAATCAGGGCAGCCATAAGACATTGAGTCGGAAAGAGGAAAAGAAAAAGAAAAAATTGCTTTGAGTTTCAAGATAGTTTAAGGGATTTCTTTCAAGTCTAAAAACCACAACCAAAGGAACATAAAGCTTAACCAAAAATAACAGCACTATGATTCTTGGAAAAGAATCAAGTTGTTTTTTCAATGTAATAATCAGTACATATGAGGGATCTACTATACCAACAATCCCATAATATTTATATTGATGTTGCAATTGAGCAGTGTATATATTGGACCAAAGTCATACTAAAATAAAGCAACACAGCATATGGTTGACCACAGAAGACCAATTTTGCAATGTAACCTTCCATTAATAACAACATAGATACATATCATCAAACTGATACCAGATTTAAGATGGAGAAATTCTTCCCAAAGTTTGGTTTCAATAATTTACATGATTAAATGATTTCATTTTAAGTCAATTTCCTAATACATAAGAATGTCAAATTGTTGTAGCTTCATGTTTAAAGGAAGCACTAGAAAATTCTATAGGAATTGCTGGTATATTCCATTAAGAATCTTCTGTAAAGATTGAACGAAACCATGATATTATGGATGCATAAAAAAGGTATTAAGAGTTAATTACATAATGAGTATATTATATTTCATATAAAATGTATGTCTATAAAACCATACAAATGTGTAGGCAGAATGTATTATATTATCTTTTTATCTAATTGCAAATATCTACATCATTTGTAAGAAGAATCAACTGATTTCTTGGGTCTTGATTATAATCTATATCAGAATTTCCAAATTAATGGAACAAGATAGAAAAAAGTACTTAAAGCCATAAGTTATATTTAGGTGTTTGTCAAGAAGCCAGATTCCCTGGGTTTTGAATATCTGACCCTTTGGCATGTTCCCACATAATCAACCCTTTAACCCAGACTTGGAGTAAAGGGAATAACAGTTATGTTTTTCCTTCTCTGTTTAACTTGGCTTAACTTACTGTAGAAAATCCTCTTTCCCACAGCCTAATTTCAAACAAATTGCAATTTTAACAATACCCTCACCGCGGCTAATTCAGTCATTCTGCCAGTTAAACTGATGAAAGGCCAACTTTAAATATCATTTCCTTTTTAGGTGAGAAAGTAATTAGGAGTTCCAAACAACGATTGACTTGTATTTTTATTAGTCAATTTTTTCCCCCTCCCACCGCTGTTGAGCAAAAACTTCCTAGTCATGGGAAGATCCTAACAACAACAACAACAAAAAACCATGTGGGAGATAATATCAAGTGATCTTGGAAAATACACCTTTTTCCCTTCATAAGTGACAAAAAGTAATAAAAGACTAGACAATGGACCACAGGCAAACCTTTGAAATTGTAATTTTTCCAGGGTAAATTTGAAAGGGCCAAATGTCTTGTTGGATTTTTGTAGGTCTTAAAGAGAAAACATAGGAATTTAAGGAATCATTATATTTCCTAAATCAGAAGAGAATGGAGTGAAAAACTTATCTGCAAAGATTTTGTTAGAAATTAGAGAATAGCTAGAGTTTGAAGAAGCAAGACAGTCTTATCCTGCATAAGAGACTTGAACTCGACACTACCCATGGATCAATTATTTCAGCCTTGCTCCAGGTTTGCTTTCTTCATTTGATAGAATAGCAGCAACCAGAAAATATGTCAAAAGTCTCCCTTGATGGGGCAAGGGGACTTTGGTATTGCAGGCCTTCTAGACAACATATGGGGTGAGCAGCTGGTTGGTCTCTGTGTCAGCATTTTCCAAGTAGGAGGTCAGTGAAACACTTAAGTTCCCAGAAATATACAGTTGGTTCTACAGTGGTGGCGTTGTTGGGTCGTTGCAGGTAACAGTGTTACATGATGACATATGATTTAGAAATGCTATTAATTTATTAATGGTTGGAAAATTTCCTGTGCTAAACAAATGCTTTAACTTTATTTAATCCACTGTTTACCAAATTTGCTTTGGCAAATAACTTTCCTTTCTGTCACAGCACATCAACACAGACCAAATCTTTAACAACCAACAGAACATAAGCATCCTGCAAAAAATATATTTTCACAGGGGCGCCTGGTTGGCTCAGTCAATTGAGCATCTGACTGATTTTAGTTTAGGTCATGATCCCAGGATCATGGGATCAAGCCCCGCATCATGTTCCTCCCTGAATGTAGTCTGCTTAAGATTCTCCCTCACTCTCTTTCTCTCTCTCTCTCTCTCTCTCTCCTTCTGCCCCTCTTCCCTGCTCACTCTCTTTCTCTCTAAAATAAAATTTTTAAAAATATATTAAAAATATTTTCATAAATGATCTTTAATGGTTTTCATCATCGTCAATTGTCTGAACTATGGATTCAGTGTATTGGTGAAGAAGGAGGAAAATACTAAGAATTTTGGAACTCACAAGATATATTCAGTGGTCTAATACTATTAATGAAGGAGGGAAAAGCTCTAAATCTTAATTGCCATTTTTAGGATCCTAAAATTAATCATGGAGAAACTTAACATTCAGTTATTTAGAGTAGGCCAACTGACAGAAAAGTGGAATCTTTTCCATTTTTCTCTGTATCCAAAGCAGGTATCTGACATTCCTTCATTATTTTTTAATTGTTTTTTAAATTTAAATTCCAGTATAGTTAAAATACAGTGTTATATTAGTTTCAGGTGAACAATATAGTGATTCAACTCTTCCATATGTTACTCCATGTTCATGGTGATAAGTGCATTCTAAATTCCCTTCACCTATTTCATGAATCTCCTACCCACCTCCCCTCTGGTAACCATTTGTTTGTTCTCTAGAGTCTGTTTCTTGGTTTGTCTCCCCTTTTTTTTCTTGGCTTGTTTGTTTTGTTTCTTAAATTCCACACATGAGGGGCGCCTGGGTGGCTCAGTCGGTTAAGGCTCCGACTTCAGCTCAGGTCATGATCTCACGGTCCGTGAGTTTGAGCCCTGCGTCGGGCTCTGTGCCAACCGCTCAGAGCCTGGAGCCTGTTTCCGATTCTGTGTCTCCCTCTCTCTCTGCCCCTCCCCCATTCATGCTCTGTCTCTCTCTGTCTCAAAAATAAATAAACGTTAAAAAAAATAAAAATAAAAAAATAAAAATAAATTCCACACATGAGTGAAATCATATGGTATTTGTCTTTCTCTAACATTTCTTTTAGCATTATACTCTGTAGCTCCATCCATGTTGCTGCAAATGGCAAGATTCCATTCTTTTTGATGGCTGAGTAATATTCCATTACATATATACCACATCTTCTTTATCCATTCATCTACGGATGGACACTGGAGCTGCTTCCATAATTTGGCTATTGTAGATAATGCTGCTATAAACATAAGATTGTGTGCATTCTTTCAAATTAGTGTTCTCTTGTTCTTTAGGTAAATACTCAGTAGTGAGATTACTGAGTACTTCTATTTTTAATATTTTGAGGAACCTCAAAAATTTTTGAGTAACCTCCCTACTTCCACAGTGGCTGCACCAGTTTACAGCCCCACCAACAATGCATGAGGGTTCTTTTTTTCTCCACATCCTCGCCGGCACTTGTTGTTTCTTGGGTTTTTGTTTTTGTTTTTATTTTGGCCATTCTGACAGATGTGCTATCTCACTGTGGTTTTTTTTTTGTTTTGTTTTTTGTGTTTTTTGTGTTTTTTTTTAATTTTTTTCTCAACGTTTATTTATTTTGGGGACAGAGAGAGACAGAGCATGAACAGGGGAGGGGCAGAGAGAGAGGGAGACACAGAATGGGAAACAGGCTCCAGGCTCCGAGCCATCAGCCCAGAGCCTGACGCGGGGCTCGAACTCACAGACCGCGAGATCGTGACCTGGCTGAAGTCGGACGCTTAACCGACTGTGCCACCCAGGCGCCCCTCTCACTGTGTTTTTGATTCGAATTTCTATGATGATGAGTGATGTTGAGCAACTTTTCATGTGTCTGTTGACCATCTGTATGTCTTCTTTGGGGAACTGTTTGTTCGTGTTTTCTACCCATTTTTTAAATGAATTATTTGGTTTTCGCGTGTTCAGTTGTATAAGTTCTTTATATATTTTGGATACTAACCCTTTATCAGATATGTCACTTGAAAATATTTTCTCTCATTCAGTAGGTTGTCTTTTAGTTTTGTTCCTTTGCTGTGCACAGTATCTGAAATTCTTATTCAGTGTTGGGTTGTTGTAGAGACTAATATTTAAAGATTTTTTTTCTTTATTTGTTTATTTAGCTAACTGACTTTAAGATCTCCTCTAGGGCATGAGATATTTTTTGTAACTATAGTCCCTCTTCTTTCCCATAGAAAACTAATTTTCCTAATTTAGATAAGATCATAAAAGCAAAGCCTGACCCTTATTTCAGTCATGAGTGTTCTTAAATACAATTGATATGTCAATTCTATATATAAATATGAAAACCAGGCCTTAGAAAAAAAATGTATTTAATAAGCCTTGACTCTTCCTATAGGATGGGATAAATGTTTGGTTAATGCAGAATTGGAAGGATATTGAGGATATTGAAGGTATTATGATGTCAGAAAGAATGTAATATGTGGAATCTTTTAAATCCTGGTTTTCTAATTTATTGCTCAATCCTATAGGTTCCAAAACAATTATAAAATGACATAATTAAAAGCCATAGTTTGTGGTTACTTAATTTTCTGTATTATCCCTATACTCTAAAGATCCCTATTGTGGCTGGTAAATGAGCAATCTCAATACTAGTAACTAAAAAAATCCATTTTTTGTTGCTGTTGAGGAAGAGCAGGAGAACCATATTTAAATTTCTTTCTACACTTAACATTATGACTTGGATACATAATCATTTAATGATGTTGTTAACATTGTATTCACGCCAAAGTCAGGAGAGTCCTTACTGTCATTACTGAAAGATAGTCGGAAGGTACACAGCATAAAATTAAGATGTTTATAAGAAACATGCATATAACATGTATTCATTTAGCAGACAGGAGTCATGTGTATTAGTCACTAATTTGTTTCTTCATTAATGGTATGACTGTGGTACCAAGTTAATTAATATTTCAGAAAACTGTAACATTTTATTTCTAGACCAGAGATGATATCTTTCTCATCTTATGACATATGGCTTTGTCGAAATTTCATGATGACGAACCACATTTTGAAAAAATGCAAGTTGCTATATTTCTTTGAGATAGTATCGAATCATAGCTCTTCAACAAGCTCCTCAACAGCACTTTTTTTCTTTTCCTCCTCTTGACTCAGTTTGATCAAATAATAGCACAATTTCAAGAATATTCAATTCTCAGAAAAGTAAATGCTTTAAAAAAAAAAAAAAGAATTTGTTCAGTCTTAAAAGTCTTCCAACTTGTTCCTGTATGTGTAGTGTCTTGGGTCATGAAATAATAATTGCCATATACAAAAAAAAATTTACTATTATAAAAATTAGACTATTCCTAAGTGATCAAAATAAAATGTTTAGTTTTATTAACTTATTATATCCAGAGCACTATAAGACTTTTCAACAAGGTTTTTTAGCTTCATATATTTTTTAAATTTTGCATGACTATATATATTATCGATATATTAAATATAATATATACTTTATCACTACAGATATGGATATGGATAAACTATAGATAGAGATGTAAATATATATAGATATAGATTTATCAGTTAAAGCTAATTTCATGCCAAAAGCCTCCCACTGAAAGGTGAGCTTTCCAAGCCATATGCATGGATTTTTAAATGCTTGCTTATTTATTTACTTATTTTTAATTTATTATTATTTTTTATTTTTTTAGAGAACACATGCGAGCAGGGGGAAAGGCAGAGAGAGAGGAGAGAGAGAATCCCAAGTAGGCTCCCTGCTGTCAGTGCAGAGCCCCATGCAGATCTCTATCCCACGAACTCAGGAGATCATGACCTGAGCAGAAACCAACAGTTGGTTGCTTAATGGACTGAGCTATCCAGGTGCCCCCAGATGCAGGAATTTTTAACATTAGCCTGTTTGGTATGCTTCAACTTTCATAGTTTTGTAGAGATACAGAGATTACTACTTGTTCCCTCCTTGGCTTTTTGGGTACTGAGTGGCTATTATAGAAACCCGTTACGTATAAGTCATTTAATCAAGGTATTTCCCATAAGTATCATTTCATCCACCCGTTCATTCACTAATTCACCAGTGTTTATTGCATACTTACCATGTGCTGAGCTCAGTGCCAGGTGCTAAGAGCAGAATGGTGAATAGGCATAGTAGTGGCTCCATGGAGTCTACTCTATGTATGTATCCAACATGTTGATGTTTTCTGTCAAGAAATTAACCAAAAGAATCAATGGTTCTTTTTAGTGTTTGCTTTTTTTTTTAATGTTTATTTTTACTAGTTTTGAGGGAGAAAGAGAGACAGAGCATGAGCCGGGGAGGGGCAGAGAGCAAGAGGGAGACCCAAATCTGAAACAGGCTCCAGGCTCTGAGCTGTCAGCACACAGCCCGATGTGGGGCTTGAACTCACTAACCATGAGCCAAAGTCAGACACTTAACCGACTGAGCCACCCTAGTGTTTGCTTTTTTTTAAGATTCTACAATTTAATAACATTAAAAAAATTCTTCTTTGGACTTTAAAATTTCTTTACTTCAGATTAACTCAAAATATATTTGAAACATAAAAGAAAGAAAATTTTTTATGAAATTACTAAATGCAATGTTTTATAAATTTGTTGACAACTGTGAAATTTGCTAATCATCCCCACACACACAATATGGCTCATCTATCTTCAGTAACAGTGGAGGGAAAAAAAATAAAGCTATTCTATATTTAATCATACTTCCTCTAAAGCTCTGTATGACCAAAACAGGATTTCTCATGGAAAAATAAATGTGACTGACTAATGTATGTTAAGAGAACTAATTCGTACATCAACAGTGAATTTTCATACACTAGATGGGTATATTTCCCCAATCCCATGTAAAAGGTTTCAGGTGTCAAAAATGTTTCATAATTTAGGATATATGGAACAATTGGGGGAAAATGCCTTCTTAGCCAATAATCAGGAACCTACTTTCATTGGTGCTTGAGTTTATGTCAATAATAGTGATGATCAAGGTGGTTAATGGTAGCAATTTATTGACTGTTTTTTCTTAGTGTAATACAATTTATCTCAATTGTGATATTGGTATAAATAAAGATTATAATAGTGAAATCCCATCACTTTAGCATTTAATATGCAGAAATAATTCTATTCACTTCTGTGGCTATAATGCCATGTCACCTCACCCTCACCAACACATCTAGTTACATGTTTGGTTGATCTACCCTAAGTGTGCTATGTTTGATTTTGTCACATTTATCCTCATGACATTTGTACTGCCCCTGCCATACACCCATATCCCATCCACAAATAAATTTGAAGATTCATAATAATTCCAAATTGCCTGAACTTTTCTGTACTTATGGCCTCTTTTAAATCACCAGTTCCTCATTCCCTGCATAATGATTCCCTACATGGCAACATCTAACCTTCCACAAGCTATTAAACTTGACCCCTTTAAGATCACTGATGACTTCTTCAACATTAAATATAGCTCCTTCTTAGTCCTTGCCATTCCCAGTCCTACTTGCAGAAATCAATACTTCTCTAGGCTCCCAGAAATAATATGATGACACCCAGTGTGTCAGAAATGGTGCTTTGCAACAAGAAACAGAAACTGGTGCTGGCCATCTGAAATAAGAAAGAAGTTTGAGCAGAACCAGGGACTTCATGATCAATGGGAAGCTGAGGACCTGCTCAGGAAATCTGGCAAGAACAAAGAGGCCACAGGATTTGCTGGCTGCCCAGTTCCCGTGGCTAAAGCAGTCTGTTTTTCTCACACACCAAGAACCTTGCTTATTTCAGTCTCCAAGCTTCTTTGTGTAAGAGTCCAAGTTCACTTCTTCAAGGAAGAGTCAATAGTCCTAGAGAAAGCATCTGAGGGACAAGCCAAACGCATCATCATGCTTCCTCCTACCTGTAGTCTTAACTGTTTCCACAGAATCTTTCCACTCTTGGTTTCTAGGAAACTATATCACTATTATTTAGAGAAGGAGAACACCTCTGGCTGCATTTTCTCTGCTTCCTTTGCCAGAAGTACTCATTGTAGGCATAGCCTCCCCTCTCTTGCCTGTCTCTAAATTTCCTCTTCAGAGGCACACTCAACATTTAAAGAACACCTCTCCTGGTCAACATCTTTCATCAGCCTTGACTTCTCTTGACTTCTCCCCACTTCTCCTCCCTCTCCTTCTCCTCCTCCTCCCCCTCTGCCTTCTTCGTCTTCTCCTTCTTTCTTCTTCTTCTCCTTCTTCTTCTTCATCCCTACTGCCTGCTGGATATTTCCAGCAGCGTAAATCATTGTCACTTCAAATTCAATATATTTAAACCTAAACTTGTAATCTTCCTTCTCTTTTCTACTAAAAAAAACCTTAATAGCACATTATCCCAACCATATACATCGTGTCAGCCTTCTACCTTAAGTTATTCCTAATACTTAGAAAACCACTGCTCTAATTTCCTATGTTCTCTTCCAACTCGTTCATCTGAGATATCAGTTTATTTAGTTTACTATTGATTGGTCACCCCACGTGCAGAATGTCTGGGTTTTGCAACAGGTCCTCTGAAGGGCTTCTTTTGAAATGTCAACAGTGAGTCAAATGAGGTTCAGAAACTACTTGAGAAATAGGCACTGTTTTTAAGATTTGTTTAAATTCTAGTTAGTTAACATACAGTGTAATATTAGTTTCAGGTGTACAATGTAGTTATTCAACACTTCCATAACACCTGGTGGTCATCACAAGTGCCCTCTTTAATCCTCATCATCTATTTCACCCATCCCCCCATCTACCTCCCCTCTGGTAACCATCAGTTTGTTCACTATACTTAAGAGTCTATTTCTTGGTTTGTCTCTCTTTCTCTCTTTTTTCCCCTTTGCTCGTTTGTTTTGTTTCTTAAATTCTACATATGAGTGAAATCTTATGATATTTGTCTTTCTCTGACTGACTTATTTTGCTTAACATTATACACTCTAGCTCCATTCATGTTGCAAATAGCAAGATTTCATTCTTTTTATGGATGAGTAATATTCCATTGTATATATGTTTTCCTTATCCAGTCACCAGTTTACGAGCATTTGGACTCTTTCCATAATTTGGCTATTGTAAATAATGCTGCTATAAATATAGGGGGCTATATGTATCCTTTTGAATTAGTATTTTTGTATTTTTGGGGTAAATACTGGGTAGTAAATTTGCTGGATCATAAGGTAATTCTATCTTTAGAACTCCTCCATACTGTTTTCCACAGTAGCTGCACCAATTTACAGTCCCATAAACAATGCAAGAGGGTTCCTTATTCTCTACATCCTCACCAACGCTTGTTGTTTCTTGTGTTGTTGATTTTAGCTATTTGGACAGTTGTGAGGTGGTATCTCTTCTTCCTTTTTTTTTTTTCCTGATGATCAGTGATATTGGGCATCTTTTCATGTGTCTGTTGGCCATCTGTATGTCTTCTTTGTAGAAATGTCTGTTCATGTCTCCTGCTCATTTTTAACTGGATTATTCATTTTTTGTGTGTTGAGTTGTCTAAGTTCTTTGTAGATTTTGGATACTAATCCTTTATTAGATATGTCATTTGCAAATATCTTCTCCCATTCCATAGGCTGCCTTTTAGCTTTGTTGATGGTTTCCTTTGCTGTGCAGAAGCTTTTTATTTTGATACAGTTCCAATAGTTCATTTTTCCTTTTGTTTCTTTTGCCTCAGGAGACATATCTAGAAGGAAGTTGCTATGACTTATGTTAAAAAGGTTACTGCCTATGTTCTTCTCTAGGACTTTTATGGTTTCATTTCTCACATTTAGGTCTGTAATCCATTTTGAATTTATTTTTGTGGTTGGAATAAGAAAATTGTTAAAAAAGGAAAGAAGAAGAAGGGAAGAAGAAAAAAGAAAGAAAAAAGAAAGAAAGAGGAAAGGAAAAGAAAAGGAAAAAGAAAAAAGATGCTGTAAATAGGGGCACCTGGGTGGCTCAGTTGGTTAAGCTTCTGACCTCGGCTCAGGTCATGATCTTGTGGTTTGTGAGTTCGAGCCCCATGTCAGGCTCTGTGCTGACAGCTCAGAGCCTGGAGTCTGCTTCAGATTCTGTGTCTCCATCTCTCTCTGCCCCAACCCACTCGCATTCTGTCTCTGTCTCTCTCAAAAATAAAATAAACATTAAAAAAATTAAAAAAGAAAAGACGCTGTAAATAAAAAAGTACTCAATAAAGCTTTAGGAGATCCAGGTTCTACTTCTGTACTTCCCACTAATTAGTGCTAGTAAACCATTAAACATCCCCTGGCTTTCAATGTCTTCATCTATGAGATGAGGCATACATAGGGTGTGTGGCATAAGGTCTCTTCTAGTTCTAACACTTTATGACTTTTCTTCAGATGTTCCTGTTTTCCAGATGGTGTCATTAAAGCTAAATTATCAGAGGCCCCTAGATTTAAGGAGAGTTCTCAACAAGCACCCCCTTTCCCAGGTGGTGCTCAACATTACTGAAGGGGAGTAAAAGAGCCTGTGATTCTCTAATTTCCCCTTCCTAAGTAATCAGGATCTGAAATTCTGAGCAAGAGTTGGGGTACAGTATTTGGGAGTCTGGGTAAATTATAGGATAGGCATCTCTCATGGGCTACAATATGTAGCACAAAATAATAATTTAAGATATCATCTTAGGAAGAATCTGAATCCAAAGCCAATTATACTACCCAAGAAAATCAACAATCTAAAAGAGTTAGGCAGAAGGGAGAAAAATACAAATGAGGTGGAGAAATGTTCTAGGAAATTTCTCTTAGAAGAATTTTGTCACAGAATCATCATGATCTAAGCTAAAATCTTTTACCTGGCTGGTGTGTGTGTGTGTGTGTGTGTGTGTGTGTGTGTGATAGTTAAAAACTAAAAAGCAATGGGCTAAAATGTAAATGAAATGTTAGAAAATGAAGGTGAAAATACATAAATCATTCTTTAAATGCTTTCAAGACATCTAATAGTGAAGGGGAAAAAATACGTATTAGCAAGAGGTAGGTTGGGGAAAATATTTATTAAAAACCTATTTCATGGGGGCATATGGGTTGCTCAGTTATTTAAGCATCTGACTGACTCTTGGTTTCAGCTCAGGTCATGATCTCACTGTTTGTGGGATCAAGCCCTGCATCAGGCTCTGCACTGTTAGCGCTGGGGATTCTTTCTCTCCCTCTCTGCCCTTCTCCTGTTCATTCTTTCTCTCTCTCTCAAAGTAAATAAATAAATAAACGAAAGAAAAAAAAAGAAAAGAAAAACCTGTTGCATGTATGACACTATTCTAGAGAGTCAGCAACATATATCATAAACACAGACCTAAAACTACACTGTGATGTTAATGTAAAACTAAAATTATCATATTTCTAGATAAAAATTAGACTGCCAAACATTGTTTATAAAAATATACATCATAAAGAAGAAAGCAGATTAAGGAAGATGGTGATTTACCAAATCTTCATGTAAAACTTCTATAGGTCTGCCTGAAATAGGCTGGCCTTGCTGTCTCACATTTGTGACCCAAAGATAAATTGTCCTTTGTGGCTGCTGAAATCATTAGGGGGCATGACTACCACTATGAAATTGAACACATTCAGGGGACTCATCTGACAAAAATGTAATCTAGGCTGCAGTTTGTGACTAAAACTTTTCACAGAGTTCTGTAGTTTGAAAATGTGTGATTAACACAAAGTGGGACTGGTGCGCGTTATAGGTCAGTGGTAACGCTTTTCCTTTTAGAATCCCATCTGTCACCACAGCAGAGAAAATCTCGATGTAGCGTTGTCGCTCACACAATCTCCCCCAACACTTACGGATGTGAGAACTGCTTTGACTACTTTTCCTTCATTTATTTGTTTGTCATTCATTCATACAACATGGCCATGGTACTCAAGATACTAAGAGACGAAAAAGAAAGAATGCCATGTCCTCCCAGAGTTGACCACCTCGTAGGGGATACAAACAACCAAATAATCACAATGCAATGCAATAAGCACTATTATTACAGAGTGCTGTAGAAACACAAGAGTTGGGGGGCGCCTGGGTGGCGCAGTCGGTTAAGCGTCCGACTTCAGCCAGGTCACGATCCCGCGGTCCGTGAGTTCGAGCCCCGCCGTCGGGCTCTGGGCTGATGGCTCAGAGCCTGGAGCCTGTTTCCGATTCTGTGTCTCCCTCTCTCTCTGCCCCTCCCCCATTCATGCTCTGTCTCTCTCTGTCCCAAAAATAAATAAAAAACATTGAAAAAAAAATTTAAAAAAAAGAAAAGAAACACAAGAGTTGGTACCAGCCAAGAATTGAGAAATGGATTATGAAAAGAATAAAATTTCAGCTGAAACAAGAGATAGGAGTTAGATGGGCAAAGAAGGAGAAGACTCTTCCAGGCAGATGTATTAGTAAAAGTAGGTAGGCAAAGTTATGCTCAGATAAGATCTCCAAGTATCATGGTTTACAACTACGGAGGCTGATTTTGCTTCCATTCTGTGTGTCCATCAGAGATAGGTTGCAGCTTTTCTCCACATCTTCTTTTTTCCAGGATGCAAGTTGATGAATCATCCTTCAGTTGAGACATTGGCTGTGTGTGGCAGAAGACATACATCCTGTTTAAGCACACAATGGCTCTTAAAGCTGTCATCCAGAAGTGACAAGTGCCGCTTCTGTTTACATTTCACTGGACAAAGCAAATCATGTGGCCAAATCCACAGGACAAGGATGTATAATCATCCAATGGGCAGGGAGGGGAGCCACATTGAGAACTGGATGTAACAGCAGAACAATGAAATCATCTATCAGCGGTATAAACAAAGGGACAGACCCAACACAGAATTTGGTATAGCCTAAGACTTAAAATGATTTCAATTTGCTAGAGCTTAGGTGATGAAGCAGAAAAGTGACCAGGCATAAAGCTGGATTAGTGAGCATGAGCTGGATTAAGTAAGCTCTACAGGGCAATTAAGAAGTGAGAACCTTATCATAAATGCTTTGGGTAGCCTTTGATGACTGACTGGAACATGGAAACTAGATTGGAGACAGGCCAGATCGAAGTAAGAGGGACCAGTTTGAAAGTGTGGGTCTTAAGCCGATTGAAAAATCATGAGACCCAAATAAAACCAGAAGGAATAGAAAAAGCCACTAAGATTTATGGAATGTTTGGAAAACTGACTCAGCAGTGGTTGGAGAATGCTTGGATATGAGAGGTTAACAGGAAAGGAAGGAAAGAAGCAGCTCAAGGTTTTTGTTTGTTTGTTTGTTTTTTGATTTGGTAGAGTGATATTAATCCCAATGCAGAAAACACAGAGAGGGATCAGGTTTTGAAACAAGATGGGAAATCTGTTTGGGACATTTTGAGTGCGGCTCCCTGGAAGGCATTCCGCTGAAAGTATCCAGTAGACAGGCACTCATTTAGATCTAAAGTTATGGAAGAAGGAAAATCCAAGCCAGAGAGATATAAATACGGGAGTCATCAGGATACAGTTTGTGTAAACTAAGCTATAGAGTGACTGATGTCATCCAGGGAGATGGTATGAAAGGAGAGAGTATTAAAATTTAATGCAGCACAACATATTTTTCTTGTGCAGAGATTTTCTCCGGCCTTTATTGAAAGTGTACTCCCCATACTTTTATTAGTCTGCTGGTAGAGGAAGGGCCATCATTCTCTGAGAAGGGCCCTAGGTGCTTCCTCAGGATCGGCCCAGCACTCATCTTAGTGTGGTCAGACCAATTCACTAGTGAGTCATGAGGTTTGCGTCTCAGTTCCTAGTTTTGCTCATAGCAACCATGTGTTCTTGGAAAAACCTTTAATCAGCCCTGTCTTAATTCTCTCATTGGTGACACGTGGGTGCTAACACCCCCATTCCACACTGAGTGAGGTTGTCAGAACGGGCAAAGCTGAATAATATAGACGAAAGCTCTTTGGAAGCTGAAAAGTATCTTTTCAATACAAACTGGTATTATGATGTCCACTCTAGGAGGGGAAATTCCTAAATCTATTTCGAGGTCTCATAAAATACGCAGAAAATAGAAAGTTCTTTGCCAAACCTCATAAAAGAAAAATTGACAACATTTCTGACATGACTCATTCTTCCTTTGAAAACCAAGTATCAGATAAGGGTCAGCTCCTTTTAAATAGAAACTGAAGGAAAACAAACGTTTTAGGAAGTCTTTTCCGTGTGAGACTGCTGTTTTTCACGTTGCTCGTTTTGGACGTGTCTATTACTTCTATAAGTGTTGCCCTCTGGCCCTAACCCTAACCTTAATCTTTGTCTTTTTCCCCCTCAGGCAGATACGCTTGAATGGTGGATAAAATAGTTCCATTTTCCAATTACGTTACCAAATCTTTAGCGATCTTTCCTGTGGAGCTCTGTATGAACCAAAAACTTTGAACACCATCGTACTTATAAAAAAAATTAATTCCAGAAGACTTGTTTAGAGGCCCGAAACCAGGAGTTGAGTTTTGCACCCCCAATGGCCCAGTGAATGTGTTTCCTATAACTTACATTTTCCAACAGTAATTACAACCTCCTTTTCAACAATTTTCATTTATTTAGATTAGAGCCAATCTTCACTATCATTGTTTATATGTTTTGTTATTGTCAACTCGGATGTAAAAACTCTTTAGTACCCACTATCCAAGCAGTTTATAAGAAAGTTTGGACTCTTGGTTGTATGTCAAGTGTTATTTTTTAAAGTGTTACTTTAAGTATTCTATCAAGAGTAGGATTTATGCTTTCGGTTTACTGTAATTTCTTTGTTTTATTTTCACAAACCCAAATTGCCCCAAACCTGAAAGCAATCTGAAAGTTTTTGTATACCACGGAAAGTATTAAGTGTGATTTAGAGAGAAAAAGAAATAAAACCTTCACTATACATGCAATTAAATTTGAATTTTGAGGAATAAAATGCTAACTATATATTAAGGGATATATAATTAGAAATGTTGGTCTTTACGGTTCATTTCTAATGTAATTTAGCTCTAGAAATAATATATATTAAGTATATGGGTGATGACCCACCACCCCCACCCCCAAAGTCACTAACTTGCCATTATATGTCTTCTCAAAGTGTCCTCAGAATCTCTCTCAACACAACACAACAGGCAGCCACTACTAATCACTTAGAATTGGCAAAGAAGAGAAACTGATTTGCCACTCTGAGACCAACAGTCTAGATAGTGATAAACACCGAAACATAAATGTATTTCATCCTATTGTATAGTAGATACATCTTGTATGTAGATACAATCTTTGAGTGTAAAAACAAATCTTTCTTGTAACTTAAATTATGCTATAAGAGTGAAACTTGTATACAACTACTTTTTACAGGTATTAACACGACTTATGGAATATTGAATTATTACTTTTGGCCAGTATCCTCTCTGTCACCCTTCACTACCATCCAAAAAGAATGAAGTGCTTGCTAATTGTTAATCATTAAATGCTCATCTAACAATTATCACTGCGCTCACTTCAAGTAAACTGTTATTTTAGAAATGGAAGAACATGTTGACTTAAAATCTTATGCAATTTATCACTTCCATGACTACAGCTTATTTTTTCATATTTCAGCTTCTCTTTTCATTACTGTTTGTAAAGCAATAACAAAATGGACATTTATTATGCACTAATGTGGAAAGTTATCATTATTCTTCTGGAATACATCCTTTTGCTTCTTATTGAGAGGGGTTTTCCTCTTTTTTACATTATTTTAGGCTCTTTCAAGCGAAACTCCAGTAATTGCATTGTAAAGTCACATCAGGTAGCTTTTAAGATCATGCGGACGTGTGTTGACAAAATAGCTATTCCAAACTATGTACATTGCCTTGAAAAAAGTGTTTTAATGACTGGGAAATGAGATTTGTTAAAGAAAATGCGTTGACTGAAGATAAGCAGCTGTTTCTGTTTTAAATATTCCACCTGTTGAACCGCATTTTATATCTGTCCCTTTTTCAAGTCAAATTTTCAACAGATTCATCTTTTAGTATTTATTTAACAATACATGTCTGATATTTATAGTTTATGATATGTATATCATAAAATATACGTATAGTTTATATACATATGTATATGTATATATATATGTATATGTATATATAAACTATATATATAGTTTATAATATATATATATATCAAGCTGTGTGATGAGAGTTATACTGGACCTCTTGGCTGGGGGTGCTTGGAAACTTTATTACAGTGCACAGTTCTTGGTTGACAGCATGAAACAGATTTCCAACTGTCATGGAAAAATGCAATGATACCTCATTGTCCATAGCATCATAATGTGAGATCTTACCTAAATGTGAGGCAGGAAACCATCAAAATCCTAGAGCAAAACACAGGCAGCAACTTCTTTGATCTTGGCCAGAGCAACGTCTTACTAGACACGTATCGGAAGGCAAGGGAAACAAAAGCAAACCTGAACTATGAAGACTTCATCAAGATAAAATCTTCTGCATAACAAAGGAAACAATCAACAAAACTAAAGGGCAGCCTACAGAATGGGAGAAGATATTTGCAAATGACATATCTGATAAAAGGTTAGTATCCAAAATCTGTTAAGAACTTGTCAAACTCAACACCCAGAAAACAAATAACACAGTTAAGAAACGGGCAGAAGAGGGGTGCCTGGGTGGTCCAGTCGGTTGAGCATCTGACTTTGGCTCAGGTCATGATCTTGCAGTCCTGGAGTTCGAGGCCTGTGTCGGGCTCTGGGCTGACAGCTTGGAGCCTGGAGCCTGCTTCAGATTCTGAGTCTCCCTCTCTCTCTGCCCCTCCCCTGCTCATGCTCTGTCTCTCTCTGTCTCAAAAATAAAAATAAACATTAAAAAAAATTTTAGAAAAAAGAAATGGGCAGAAGACATGAATAGACATTTTTCTAAAGAAGACAGCCAGATGGCCAACAGACACATGAAGAGATGCTCAACATCGCTCATCATCAGGGAAATACAAATCAAAACCACAATGAGATACCACCTCACACCTGTCAAAATGGCTGAAATTAACAACATAAAAAATAACAGGTGTTGGTGAGGATGTGGAGAAAAAAAGAACACTCTCACACTGTTGATGGGAATGCAAACTGGTGCAGCCATTCTGCGGAACAGTATGGAGGATCGTTAAGAAACTAAAAACAGAACTACCCTATGATCCAGCAATTGTATGTTTAGGCATTTACCCAAAAGATGCAAAAATATAGATTTGAAGGGGTACATGCACCACAATGTTTATAGCAGCATTATCAACAATAGCAATGTTTATAGCAACATTATCAAACTATGGAGAGAGCCTAAATGTCCATCAACTGATGAATGGATAAAGAAGATGTGGTATATATATGCAATGGAGTATACTCAGCCATCAAAAAGAATGAAATCTTGTGATTTGCAGTGATGTGAATGGAGCTAGAATAGATTATGCTAAGTGAAACAACTCAATCAGAGAAAGACCAATACCATATGATTTCACTCATATTTGGAATTTAAGAAACAAAACAGATAAACATATGGGAAGGGGGCAGAAATAGAAAAGAGAGGGAAACAAATGACAAAAGACTCTTAGTGATGGAGAACAAACTATGGGTTGATGGAGGGAGGTGGGTGGGAGATTGGTTAGATGGGTGATGGGCGCTAAGGAGGGCACTTATTGTGATGAGCACTGGGTGTGATATATAAGCAATGAATCACTGAATTCTACTCCTAAAGCCAAAATTCCACGGTATGTTAACTAACTAAAATTTAAATTAAAAAAAAAATTTTAACTAGCATGAGATCTTAGAAATGTAGTTCCTTAAAAACAAATCTTAATATATTGGCTTTGTAACAATACTTAATATATTTCTTTTTAGACAGTCCACATTTAAAACTCACTTTGAATCAACTTAATAAGTCCTTGCTATGAAAACCTTTTATGGCTACTTATCAAAGGATCTTTAGGTAAAAAATAATTGTAATTATCAAAAATTGTTATTTGTTTATTTTTTTATTATGAATATTGTATGATTGTGGGAGTATAATCATTAAAACACATTCAGATCATGGGGCACCTGGGTGGCTCAGTTGGTTGAGTGATTCTTGGTTTCAGCTCAGGTCATGATCCAAGTGCAAGGCCCACGCTGCGCTCTCTGCTGACATCACGGAGACCGCGTGGAATTCTCTCCCCCTCTCGTTGCCCCTCCCCTCCTCTCTTCTCAAAAATAAAATAAAATAAATATATGTAAGTTATTTATACAAATCACTACTTAAACATCTTAAATAAATGGACTGATTCACTCAATATTAAGTGATTTTTTATTAGCAGTATTTCTTAAAAATACACATGCCTCGTCTCACATATAGCCAACACTTCAACCACCTAACATACACCTTTTCTTCCGCCAGATTTAGAGACACACAGATAATAAGACGCAGTCCCTGTTTTTAAGGAGTTTATAATTTGGTGGAGCTTGAAGTCAAATAATCAGTCTGTTAAAAAAAACCAAAAACAAAACAAACAGAAACAAAAAAACAAAAAAAAAAAAACAAAAAAAAACCTTGAGCAAGATTTATTCACCTACTTACCTCGTCTGTTGACAAAATTAATTGAACAAATCACTGAAAAGAATTTTTTTTTAACAAATCATCGGCTGTAGTTTGTTTGTTTGTCTTTAATAAATTATAGGAAACTAATCTGGTGAATGCACTTGGAACTGTCTGGAATTCATTACTGGTACATCAGTGGTCTTTAATTTGGTAATGACATATCACATAATACCCTGGGAAGGTCCACAGAGACTCCACGTGCAGCTACGATTTACATGAGTACAGGTGACTGGTATTCCCGGAGCTGTGCAGTATGCAATGTGTACAATCTTCACCTGTCCTGAGAGCCTGCAAGTGGCTTGGTATTAATGTTTTGATTAACAGGTTTGATGATTAACACGATTCTCACTTTTATGTCACGATTGGCCCTACGTTTGCTAAGAGAAAATTTACTCTGTTCCTTTCAGAGTGACTGTGTTAAACGAGACAGGAGTCCTAAATTACGGTTTGTTAAGATTGAATTGTGAACTGCGTTCAAAACCTGACCGATTTTTAGCAAAATCCTCAAGTATGTGCAAGCTTTGCTTGAAAAATAAAGTAGATTCAAGGTTATCCCTACAGTAGTGTCACTCTCATTTGCATCTCAAAGTGCTTTCTGGAGTAGCTGGTGAGGAATGACACCATAAGTGAGCACCTCTAGGACTGTCTAATCAGTGCCCCCTTCTGCCTGTACC
Source organism: Prionailurus bengalensis (assembly GCF_016509475.1). Taxonomy (NCBI): domain Eukaryota; kingdom Metazoa; phylum Chordata; class Mammalia; order Carnivora; family Felidae; genus Prionailurus; species Prionailurus bengalensis. The sequence continues at coordinate 72,345,432 of NC_057344.1, read as the reverse complement.
ACAGTCCCTACTAGAGGTGGACCCATGGGAATGTGGGGCACGATGTGTTGGGAAGACAAAAAAAAGAGGAGGCCTGCTCTGAAAATGAGTTAGATTCACAAATACAGTCTAGTCAAGATAAAGTTCCGACCTTTAAGAATAGGAAAGTGAAAACAAACAAACAAACAACCTTGAGACCCAGAGTCACGGGCAGCAGATTTGCATTGGCAGCTGTGTCTGGCCCGACTCAATGCCCCCTTTGGCCACCTTTCCATGGTTATTGCAAATGAAGACTTTCTGCTGACCAGGCCACTCGTCTTAGGTAAAGCCTAAAGGGAATGAATTCAGCGTCAAAGTTCTAATTCTCTAGTAACTACATAAGCTTTATTTTACTCATCCATTCAACAAATATATATTAATTTCTAATGTATAGAAATTCTTTCTCAAACAGCTCATAGTCAAGTAATGCAGACTGTTGTAAACAAAATAGTGCAATATAACATCCTAAATCCTAAATCCATGTATGTGCAAAACAAAAAAGAAGTAGGCTCGATCTTTCTTTAGGGTTTGGGCCTAGAGTGGGAGACTTCGCACGCGACAGGAAGTTAGAGCAGCAAAGGGAGTAGGACCCATAAGAATGTCAGTGCCATGCTCGGCTTCTCTAACCTCTGGAATAGAAGAAGAAATCTCCATGGAAGAGTGTACAAGGGGCTGAGGTCGGGGCTTCTTCACAACAGAGCCAAATTCCCCTGCATCCTGCAGGTGGTAATGTTTTCTGAGAAGAAATACAAATTTATAAGAGAATAGAGTACAACATGGGTCCAAGGTGGGCATGGAGATCAGAGAATGTGATCTCTGGCTCCCCCCTGGACCACTGCGCTTTGAAACCCAGATCAAAGTCAGAAGTTGTTCTTATACATTGCAAGGCCACCATGTCTTTCTCTCTGCCATTTCCATACCAGCTACACTCATCTCCCTTTCAGTTCTTCCACCACGCTTTGTTTCCTATCCTCAGGGCTCTTGCATATACTGTTCCTTCTGTCAAAAAAACACCCTTCCTTCCCCCACACTCCATGAAATTGCCAAGCACAGATCACATCTCAGCTTCAACTTCACTTCCTCTGGGAGGTCCCTGACCACCTATCCACCTCCCATCTGAGAAAATCAGATTGCCCCTTTGTAAGTTCTCATTCTTCCCTGTTCTTTGTTTTTTTCATAGCACTTAGGCTGTTTTTAATTACATATTTGGCCATTGTTCCCCACCTCACTAAATATGGACAAAATATTAAACTGTTTGGCTCCCCACTGTATTTTGTTAATGTGTATTTAGTCTAGACTTTAGTTAATAAATAAAATACATGCTTAAATATATTTGAAAAAGTTATCTTTGATATACTCCTTTGTTATGACTCCTTCAGTGGTACCCTTCATTTCTGAATCTCAACATAGACTATTCAAATCAGATGTTTTATTTATTTTCCATTGCACCTTCTAGTATATAATCTCTAATTTTCGAAAAGGAAAAGTAGCTTTGCTTTTTCAAAAGTAAGGCTTAAGGGAAAAATCTTTACTGTCCACTTTTTCATTTTTGCTGTTCTTTTGATACATCTAACTTGGCAGTTATAAAAATTGTCTTCTGAGAAAGAAAAGACCTCTGAGCCACAGGCCCTTCTAAAGTGAAGCATAGGAAATTTCTGTTATAAACAGAGGAAGTTGGATGTTTCCTTTTCCATAACTTCTAAGAAAGTTATTATTGCTAACATCTATTCCCACCTAGGAATAAAAATAACTTAATAACAAATCCAAGAAATCCCTCGCACAGAAATTTACTTGCTCCTTCTAAAGAAATAGATATTCAACAACATTCTTATCAACTTGATGGGAATATTTGCTGTTTGTACCTAATATAGGTAAGTGTATTTAGTTATTGGCAAGTCGACACCATTTTCTGTGAATGCAGGATGATTTTATATTTACCAAATATTTGAATATGGTAATGACAACTAGATAATGAGTCATTGTAGATGAAACAGAATACATTATAGTCAAACACTTGCACAGGGCTCTGTAGGTTCTCAAGTTTCCCCATACTATGTATAGTCCAATTCAAACACTTTTGAGATGGCAAGAGAATACTAACAGTAAAATTAAAATTATATAAATATAACTTTCAAAATGTTTAACTTTTTCTGATAAGACACTTTTCGTATATTGTGGATTTTTTAAAAAATACATCTGTTTTCAAAAGTATTTTCTTCTTAAAAGTAACATATCTGGGGGCACCTGGGTGGCTCAGTTGGTTAAGCGTCTGACTCTTGATTTCAGCTCAGGTCACGATTTCATGGTCGTGAGATCGATTGAGCTCCACGTTGAGTTCTGCACTGAGCATGGAGCCTGCTTGAGATTCTCTCTCTCTCTCTCTCTCTCTCTCTCTCTCTCCTTTTGCCTCTCTCTCCCACTAGTGCTCTCTCTCTCTCTCTCTCAAATAAAAAAGTAACATATCTATATAAATTAAATCAAAGTGATATTTTTAATCTTTTTTTTTTAAATGTTTATTTATTTTTGAGACAGAGAGAGACAGAGCATGAACAGGGGAGGGGCAGAGAGAGAAGGAGACACAGAATCTGAAACAGGCTCCAGGCTCTGAGCTGTCAGCACAGAGCCCGACGGGGGCTCGAACTCACGGACAGTGAGATCATGACCTGAGCCGAAGTCGGATGCTTAACTGACCAAGCCACCCAGACGCCCCTTTTTAATCTTTTTTATACTGACTACTTTGTTTTTTTGTGTTTTTTTTTAAATTTTTTTTCAACGTTTATTTATTTTTGGGACAGAGAGAGACAGAGCATGAACGAGGGAGGGGCAGAGAGAGAGGGAGACACAGAATCGGAAACAGGCTCCAGGCTCTGAGCCATCAGCCCAGAGCCTGACGCGGGGCTCGAACTCACAGACCGCGAGATCGTGACCTGGCTGAAGTCGGCCGCTTAACCGACTGCGCCACCCAGGCGCCCCTATACTGACTACTTTGAATGTAAGCTGAACTTTTAGCTTCAGCTCTGACATGTAAAGAGCTAAGAAGCTGTCACTCCCTGTTTTCACAAAAAGAAAAATTCCAATAAACAGAATATCAGCTATTGTTTTAAACCCACCAGAGAACTGAGGTGGCACAGCAAATCACAATCCCCAAATCTAAAGAGATGGGAGAATTGGGGGACGACATAAACTGGTAGAAACATTCACGTGATCATTTTGATTAATCACCAGATGTTGAGAATGGTCTGGGATGAGAGTGAGAAACTCCTGAAGGCCACAGTCTAATAAGGGTCCCCATACATGTGGATTTTACTTCCAGGCATCTCTTCATGTTCTCATAGTGAGGATCTGGGAAAAATAGTAGAGGGAAAGACAGAAATAATTGTGAAATATGCCCACTGCCTCCTCCATGACAAAAACCTATTCTCTAGGGAAAAAGTTTTGCCAGAACCTTATCTTTTCTGGAGGAAGGCATCCCTCCCACTCCAACCTTCCAGTATTATCTAAGGGAGGGACAAATGAAACCACTGGAAAAACACTATCAATGTCACATCCTAGAGTCACAGGCCCACTGACAGACTGAGATTCAATCATAAGATTATAGAACACTTTCTCATCTTCCACATCTCACCACCACACCGACAGAGCTCTCGCATAGCAGTAGTGGATCACAGCTGACATTGCCACAATATACAAACTCGGGGAAGCCCAGAATCAAGAGGAGACATGAAAACAAACAAAAAAAAAAACTAAAAGAATTTGAAGCCTTGGGCACCTAGAGCTAAAGCAAACATCAAGCACCCCAATATCTTTCATAACATAAATTTTCACACTAAAGTCCTATTTTCTTCAATTTCTATTACACAGTGTAATACGTACAGCTCTCTCCAAAAATTACAAGTCATGCCAAAAAATGAAAGAAAACAACAATGATAAAAACAAGCAAACAAAAACCCCCACAGTCTAAAGAAACAAAGCAAGTTGGGGCACCTGGGTGGCTCAGTCAGTTAAGCATCTGACTTCAGCTGATGTCATGGCCTTGTTGTTTGTGGGTTCAAGCCCCCTGTCGGACTCTGTGCTGACAGCTCAGAGCCTGGAGCCTGCTTCGGATTCTGTGTCTCCCTCTCTCCCTCCCGCTCATGCTCTCTCTCTCTCTCAAAAATATATAAACATTAAAAAAAATAGGAAGCAAGCATCAGAAGCAGACTCAGGTGTGACACCAATGTTGGAATCATTAGACCAACTAATTTTAAAACAAAATTAGTATATTGAAGGTGCTAATGAAAAAAGTGGACAACTTGCAAGAACAGATGGGTAATATAAGCAGAGAGATGAGAACTCTTAAGAATGAAAAGAAAATGATAGAAATAAAAAATAGGATAATAGAAATGAAGAATGACTTGGACTGATTTATTAGTAAATAGGACTCAGCCAAGGAAAAAAATCAAGAAACTTGAAGACAGTTTAATGGAATCTTTACAAACTGAAATTCAAAAACCAAAAAATAAATAAAAAATAATAATAAAAAAAAAGAACAAACAGAACAGAACGTTCAAGGACAATGGGAAAATTTCAAAAGGTATAACATAATTGGATTACTAGAAGAAGATAAAACAAAAGAAACATTTGAAATAATAATGGCTGAGAACTTTCCAAAATGAAGGGCAGCAAACCACAGATGCAGAAATTTTAGGGAACACCAAGCAGGATAAACACCAAAACGAGCAAACAAACAAACAAACAAACAAAAAAAAACCACCTAGGCATACAATATTCAAGCTGCAAAACTACAAAGGCAAAAAGAAAATCTTCAAAAAAAATTGGAGAGTGGTTGGGAGGAAGGAAATACTAACTGTAGAAGAATGAAGAGAAGAATCATACTGGACTTCTCATCAGGAACACGCAAGAAGAAAGTAGAGTCAGATATTTAAAGTATTAAGTGAGGGGCACCTGACTGACTCTCAGAGGAGCACGTGACTCTTGATCGCCACTGAGATTGTGAGTTTGAGTCTCACGTTGGGGGTAAAGATTACTTAAATAAACTTAAAAAAAAAATAAAGTATTAAGTGAAAAAAAATCCACCCACCAACTATTACATATCCAGCAAAATTAACCTTTATAAATGAAAGAGAAATAAAGACTTTCTCAGACAAACAAAAACTGAGGAGATTCATTGCCAACAACCAAGTAAGAAATGTATAAAGTTCTTCAAAGAGAAAGACCATGATATAGGTCAGAAGCTTGGATCCACAAAAATAGCATGTTGGAGAAACAATAAAAGTATTTTTTTTCTTTTTCCTATTTAAGTTTATGTAGAAAAAATGATTGTTCCTTTAAAGTAACAATAGTAAAAGTGTGTTGAGTGATTATAGCATATGCATAAGTGACATGAATGACATCAATGTCATAGGGATGGGAATAGGAATAGAGAATATTCTAAGTTACCTACACCACATAAGAAGCAGTCTAGCATTAGTTGAAGGATAACTTGTATTAGTTAAATATATATATATATGTATTTATATATATGTGTGTGTATATATGTATTTATATTTATATGTGTATATACATATACATATATACACATATGTATACATATGTATACATATGCATATATATGTATATATATACATATATACATACGTATATATATATATATATATTTAACTAATACAAGTTATCCTTCAACTAATCTTAGACTGCTTCATATGTAGTGTAGGTAACTTAGAATATTCTCTATTCCTGCTCCCATCCTATGACACTATGTCATTCATGTCACTTATCCATATGCTATAATATATATATATTTAGTTGTTCATATAATATTATGAACAACTTTACTTTATGCCTATATATATATATATATGTATATATATATATGGGGGGGGTGCCTGGGTGGCTCAGTTGGTTGAGCATCCAACTTTGGCTCATGTCATGATTTCATAGAGTGTGAGTTCAAACCCCACATCGTGCTCTGTGCTGCTAGCTCAGAGCCTGGTGCCTGCTTCAGATTCTGTGTCTCCCTCTCTCTCAGCTATTCTCCCACTCATGCTCTGTCAATCTCTCTTTCAAAATAAGTGATATTCTATTATATATATATATTAGAGAGTTTAGGGAAAACCCTAATTTTTTTTAAAACAAATATAACTGATATGCTAAGAAACAAGATAAAACAGAATCATGAAAACGCCTTTTAAAACCAGGAACAGAAAAGCAGGAAGGAAAAAGAAACAAGGAACAAATGTAATGAATAGAAAAAAGTTGCAGGTGTGGTGGATATTAGCTATACCAATAAATACCTTAAACTGTATACATACACTAATTAAAAAAAGATAATTGTATGAATGGATTGTCTATAAGGAACCCACTTTAAATATAAATGGAGAGGCTAAAAGGAAAGCAGTAGAGAAAAACGTACAATACTAACACTAATCTAAAGCAAACTATAGTAGCTGTGTGACTCTCAGACCAAGTAGACTTCAGCATAAAGAAAATTATCAGTATACAGAGTGGCTTTTGACGATAATAAGGTCAATTCTCCAATAAAGCATTACAGTCCTAACGGTGAATATGCAAAACAACAGAGCATGAAAATAGGCAAAGCTGAACTGAAAGGATAGGTAAACAAATAAATCCACTACTATTGTTGAAGACGTCAACATCTCTCACTTAATAATTAATAGATTAAGCACGCAGAAAATTAATAAGGATAAAAATGACCTGAATAGCTCCACTAATTAATTTGATCTCATTGATATGTGTAGAATAATCCACCCAACAATAACAGATTACACATTCTTTTTAAGCCCATATGGACCATTTGCCAAGATAAACCACATTCTTGGCCACAGAACTCACATTAACAATTTTAAAAGAATACAAATAACATTAACAGATTTAAAAGAATACAAATCATAGGACATATTTTCTCAGATCACAATAAAATTAAACTAGAAATCATTAGCAGACAGAGAGCTGGAAATTCCCCAAATATTTGGAAATTGAACAATGTATTTCCGAATACGATGGGTCAAAGAAGTCTCAAGTGAAATTTAAAAATATTTGAGCTAAATAAAAGTGAAAAGCAGTGAAAGATACTGAGAGGGAAATTTATAGTACTCAATTCATGTATTAAAAAAGAAGAGATGTAAAAATAAAATCTAAGCTTCTACCTTAGAAAACTAGTGAAAGAAGGTCAATTTAAGCCTAGATAAGCTGAAGAAAAGAAACAGCAAAAATTAGTGCAGATGGCAATGCACTTGAAAGTAGGAAACAGAAACTTGAAAGTCAACCCAAATGTTGATCATTTAAAAAGATAAATAAATGGGGCGCCTGGGTGGCGCAGTCGGTTAAGCGTCCGACTTCAGCCAGGTCACGATCTCGCAGTCCGTGAGTTCGAGCCCGGCGTCAGGCTCTGGGCTGATGGCTCGGAGCCTGGAGCCTGTTTCCGATTCTGTGTCTCCCTCCCTCTCTGCCCCTCCCCCGTTCATGCTCTGTCTCTCTCTGTCCCAAAAATAAATAAAAACGTTGAAAAAAAAAAAATTAAAAAGATAAATAAAATTGATAAATCTCTTAGGTAAATGACGAAAAAAAGAGAGAATACACAAATTACTAATACCAGAAATGAGAGAAGGGTTATCATTACTGATCGTATGGACACTAAAGAATGAAAAAGGAATATTATTAGCAGCTTTATGCCCATAAATCTGATAACTTGGATGAAATGGACCAATTTCTTGAAAGACAGAAATTACCAAAACGCACACAAGGAAAGATGAATAGTCCTATGCCTACTAAAAAAATTGAGTAAAAAATTAATAACCTTCCAGAAAAGAAATCGCCAGACACAGATGGTTTCACTGGTGAATTTTACCAAAACTGAAAGGAATAAATGATAACAATTTCCAACAATCTTTTTCAGAAATAGAAGCAGAAGAAATATCTCCTAACTCATTCTATGAAGTGAGTATTACCCTAATATTAAAGCCAGAGAGACATTACAAGAAAGAAAACTACAGACCAGTGTATAGTATAGAAAGAGAGCATGCTCGATGGGATTCTGAAAAAAAAAAAAAAAGTACACTATCTCATAAAAACTAAGGGAATATTATTAGTTAATAATAATTTATCATTATTGGTTTATTAATTATACCAAATGTACCATATTAATGTAAGATGTTAATAATAAGGGGAACTGAATGTAAGGTATATGGGAACTCTGTAATTACTTCTGAAGTTTTCTATTAATGTAAAGCTGTATCTTTTAAATAAAGTCCCTTTAAGAAATTGTGCTCTACAAAAGACACTATGAAAAGAATGAAAAGTTGCATCATAAACTAGAAGAAAATCTTTGCAAACCATGTATCTCATAAAAAATTATGCCCAACTATACAAGAACTCTTAAGACTCAACAGTACAAAAGCAAATAAGCTAACTTTAATTTTTTTTTTAACGTTTATTTATTTTTGAGACAGAGAGAGACAGAGCATGAACGGGGGAGGGTCAGAGAGAGGGAGACACAGAATCTGAAACAGGCTCCAGGCTCTGAGCCATCAGCCCAGAGCCCGACGCGGGGCTCGAACTCACGGACCGAGAGATTATAATCTGAGCCGAAGTCAGCCACTTAACCGACTGAGCCACCCAGGTGCCCCGCAAATAAGCCAATTTTAAAACGGGTAAAATATCTGAATAGGCAAAGAAGATATGCAGATAGCAAATAATCACACGAGCAAAAATGCTCCCATCATTTGTCATGAAGGCACTGCAAGTTAACACAAAATGATACTCTAACACACATTATAGTGCCTAAAAGCCCGAAATCTGACAATACCAGTTGCTGGTGAGAATGAAAAGCAACATGACCTTTTATTAGCTGCTGGTTGGAATTCACAATGGTACGGTCACTTTTTTTTTTTTAAGTTTATTTATTTTGAGAGAGAGAGAGAGAGAAGGAGAGCACAAGCAGCAATGGGGCAGAGAGAGGGAGAGAGAATCCCCAGCAGGCTCTGTACTGTCCGTGCAGAGCCTGAGGTGAGATCAGGACCTGAGCCAGAATCAAGAATCAGACACTTAACCAACTGAACCAACCTGACGCCCCCAAATTTTAGTTCTTCCTGCTTTAAAACTTTTATTCCATTCTCAAAAGAGCTGTTGGAAATTGACATGACACATTTTCAGATGTCAAACAAAAGAGTGGTAGTGATGGACCTCTTTAAATGGCTGTCTAATGATTTAAATGGTCTATCAAAGGCACAGCAAAGAGGCGGTGAAAATACCTGGCATGGTACGATAATACATGTCATAATACATGTGTCCAAAGCCAAGAGTGAACCCTAGCAAAACTGTGAACTTTGCAGATGATGGGTAATGTTGGTTGATCAATAATAACAAATGTATCACTGGGGGGGGGGATGTTGATAATGGGGAGGCTATGCATGTATAGGCACAAAGGGTATGTGGAAAATCTCGGTAGCTTCCTTTCAACTTTGCTGTGAGCCTAAAATTGTCCTAAAAAAAGATAAATCTTTAAAAAATTAATTAAAAAAATTATCACATTCAAACTCTAAAATAATAACATTTTTAAAGAAGATCACAATGGTTAGCTAAACAAGTATGGATTATATAATGTTACTAAACATAAATGGCCTCTTAAAATTTTCAGTCAGAATTAAATATATGAGATAAAGGCATTTATTACTCTGAAAACAAAATTACTTATTTTTATTTTTATTTAAAAAAAATTTTTTTAATGTTTATTTATTTTTGACAGAGAGAGAGACACACAGCATGGGTGGGAGAGGGGCAGAGAGAGGGAGACACAGGATCCGAAGCAGGCTCCAGGCTCTGAGCTGTCAGCACAGAGCCTGAGTGGGGCTCGAACCCATGAACTGTGAGATCATGACCTGAGCTGAAGTTGGACACAACTGACTGAGCTACCCAGGTGTCCCAAAATTAAGTATTTTTAAAGACTTAATTTTAATGGAAGATATTTTTTGGATCTAGTTACATATATAATCTCTGAAGATATGTCTTTGCAATAGTGATGTCCCCTTTACATCCAAAATGCCAGTTTTTGTATATAAATATGACTACCAATTTTTAGGGGATTTGTCCTAAGTCCATCTAAAATTCTTCCAATAGCATAAAACTAGTCAACTTCAGATTGTTTAAGCCAACTAAACAATCTACTTGGAACAAAGTTTATTCCTGGAAAGTAAGTTTTTTATGGGATTCATTTTTTTCCATTTAAAATAAAACAATATTTTTTAATCTCATGGGGAAAATTATATTTTAGTAGTACAGATTTCTTGTACTTGATTACACAATAGCATGTCGGTGAGGAGATGTGTACTGCAATTTAGCCAGACAACAAAATGGTAACATTCTCTTTTTGAGAACTGGTCCCCATGGAAGCTGCTTTCTAAAAAATCCCTTATTTGGAGTTCTAAAATTCACAAAATCATCTTTACCAGCATTATTTGATTTTATTCTTGAAGCAATCCCTTTGAAGTACATGTATCATGTTCTCCACTTTCTATATGGAGAAACAGAGGCTCAAATGGTGACTAGTTCATGGAGATTGCGGAATTAAGATGTCTACAGTTTATTGTCCTCTACACCACATTCACTGAGCTCCAATGGTGTACCCATGTTATGCCCCAGCTCTCGGAATAAACAAGGCATGCTATTGGACCCTTTCACGATCTATGGTCTCTCCATCCTGTAATTAAGGATGTTCTTTACATTGGGCTGAGGCAAAGCTCAGAGACAGCCCATTGGGCAGGTAGAAATAATTACAGCTTCTTTGGTGATAATCAGGTCAGGCTGCCAGAGCATGCTTGCTCCTTCACTCACCGCCCAGTGAGCTGGTGTTTGCAGTGCTGACATCGTGGCCTTCTCGCGTCCACGTGGTCATCCTATTCTTGTGCCTTAGTCCTATGCCTGGGTCACATAAGCGCATGAATATCACAGGACAGCCTTTCTCCACCAGTATTCCACGAAAGACTTAAGCCCTAGTCTCCAATGAATGTTATATAACTAGTATCAGTCTAGATGTATATGAGAAAAGATAATTCATTAAATAATATTTATTTATTTTTGAGAGAGAGAGAGAGAGAGAGAGAATGAGTGGGGAGGGGCAGAGATAGAGGGAGACAAAGAATTCTAAGCAGGCTCCGGACTCTGAGCTGTCAGCACAGAGCCCAATGCAGGGCTCGAACTTAAGAACTGTTAGATCACGACCTGAGCCGAGTCGGACACTTAACCAACTGAGTCACTCAGGCGCCCCACAAGATTACAAATGTTTAAAAAACTGGACACAATTTTGAAATGGCAAGGTTCATATGAATGAAATAAATACATCCAGAGAGTTTTACAAATCTGTTTTATTTCCTTTTTAGTTATCATATGTCATTCATCTTATTTTATAAGAGTTCCAAAAACATAGTGCAGACTATGTTTTATTCCAAGAATATTGAAACTCCCATAGGCTTTGAACTTGTTCCATTTTTTATATCCTCTGATGGCATATGCAGAAATACACTGCAGCATTTCACACAGCATGGATTCTGAACAACTATTTCTTGCCTTGGTTTTATTTCAAAAATTTTTCTAATTACTTATATGTTTATAATGGCAACACTATTATACCTGATAATTGTGCTTCAGTTTCCCTATGAGGATCATTGCTAATGCTAGAAGAAATAGTTCTTTCATAAATGTGTAAGTTGTTTAAAAAACATCTATGGCTTGGGGCACCTGGGTCTGTTAAGCGTCCAACTCTTGGTTTCAGCTCAGGTCATGAGCTCACGGTTTGAGAGTTCAAGCCCTGCATTGGGCTCCACGCTGGCGGTACAGAGCCTGCTTGGGATTCTCTCTCATTCCCTCTCTGCCCCTCCTCAGCTCGCACTCTCCCTCTCTCTCTCCCTCTCTCTCAAAATGAATAAACTTAAAACAAACAAACAAACATGGCTTAAAGACAATAGTAATCTTTGGCTCAGCAGTTAAATTTTGGGGAATTTATCCTTAGTAATTACCTATTAATGTTTAGAAATACTTAGAGTAATTAATAGCAAGGAGAATGTAATGTCATTTTAAGAAAGAAAATATGATTTGATTTCTGACTTGAAGTTTAATGGTAGGCATATGAATGAATAAAATAATAAGAATATATCCGCCAAAATATTACAAAATGGTGAATGTTACATGAAATTTTAATTTTAATTGTTAAGTTTCTCTATAGTGATCATTTCTTTCTTCCGCTAAATTTGTGTTGCATTATTATTAAATAATAAATAAATGAATGCTATATGAAATTCAAGGTTATATTGAAATGATGGCGGAGCTAATCTCCATTATCACAGTTACAGAATCTCAGAGATGGAATGGGGTAAAGTAACATGTCACCTTCCCTAAGTATCTTCCCAGCACAACCCAGCAGCCCTGACAGAGGGTGAATCAGCATCTCTTGGTAATACTTCCAGGGAAAAACTGTATGGCTCTGCGCTCTTGGGCTACGATTTTGGATTATAATTCACTATATGAGAGATTTTTCACTTCACTAGGAACCACTTTGTCTAGAGAGGTTCTTGGAAACTAATTATCCCAATGTAAATAATTAGTATTTAAGTTAGAACGTTTTTTTTTTTTTTAATTTTTTTTTCAACATTTATTTATTTTTGGGACAGAGAGAGACACAGCATGAACGGGCGAGGGGCAGAGAGAGAGGGAGACACAGAATCGGAAACAGGCTCCAGGCTCTGAGCCATCAGCCCAGAGCCTGACGCGGGGCTCGAACTCACGGGCCGCGAGATCGTGACCTGGCTGAAGTCGGACGCTTAACCGACTGCGCCACCCAGGCGCCCCAAGTTAGAACGTTTTTGTATGTAACAAAAGATATTAAAACAAGCAAAAGCAATTCAAGTCACCTGCTTTTGGGCTTCTCTAACAAATTTAATATTTATTGGCATATAAAAGTTGCCGTGTATTTAAAAGAGGTAATGTAACTACTTAAAAGTTGAACAAGAGAAGTTTCAAAAATTCACTTTAACAGAAGTGACCAATTTACCACAACGCTGATTATAAAATCAACTGTTTGATCATGACTGCTATTTAAAGTGCAGAGAAAAATGCCAGCAGCCTCAAAGAAGGCAATATGAAAGAAATAAATCATTAGTCTGGCTCTCTGGTAATACACGGAGAGAATATGCTTTTGAACAAGAACTATTAAGAAAACTATTAGAAACTATTGTAACCAGGAAAAAAGTTAAAAGGATACTTCAAAGATAATTGCAGAAATATACTTTAAGAAATAAGTGACTAAAAACCATTCTGGCAAAGCTATAGTAAAGTTTAACATTTTATTGGAGAAAATGTTAATTAGACACACAAACATATATATATGTATATATATTACATATATATGTACAAATATGATATAGATATGGAGTTATATATATTAATATACAAAGTTATATATATTACATATATTGAATTATATAATGTACATTTAATATGTTTTATATAGAGTGTGTGTAGAGAGAGAGAGAGAGATAAACAGAGGTGGAAAGAAAGACAGAGAAAGATAGAGACACACACACAGAGTGAGCTGTGAGTCCAAAAAGGGATTTATAACAAGTGGTTTGGAAATGAAATATCAATCAGTCTATGGTGAATAGAGTATCACTAGTTGATTTCTTTATACTATTTAAAAACTAGCAAATGTGGCAAAATATTTATTATATGTAAATATATAATAACAAATAATAAATATATAGATCTATCCTGATGCATGAAGAAACATATCAATATAAGTGGAAGCCTAAGAATAAACCAAACTTTGTTGTAGACAAATTCTTGAATATGTATTTTTAATAAGAAATATATTTTAGGGGCACCTAGGTGGCTTAGTTGGTTAAGTGTCTGACTTCAGCTCAGATCATGATCTCACAGCTCATGGGTTTGAGCCCTGTTGGGCTCTGTGCTGACAGTTCAGAGCCTGGAGCCTGCTTCGGATTCTGTCTGTCTCTCTCTGCCCCTCCCCCACTTTCTCTCTCTCTCTCTCTCTCTCTCTCTCTCTCTCTCTCTTTCTCTCAAAAATAAACATGTAAAATTTTTTTAAAGAAATATATTTTAATAATATGTTCATTTTAAGCAAAAATTGGTCTTTCACTCATTTTTAATTTTGTAACCCTTATTGGAGGCTGATTGATTTCTTTAAAATTATGATACTCTGTGAGAGTGTCTTTTAAAATGACATTGATCTTTCCAGTGGAAAAATAAACTAGATTCATTGAAAAGGAAAAGATAAAGAATAGATTTTATTTCCATTGTTTGGATACAGCACAAAATGAAGTGATAATTTTATAAGACCATCAATATTGCAAATGGCATAATGTAATCATTATCACAGTATCACAGTTACAGACTCTTAGAGATGGATGGGGTATAATTGGAGATCACCTTTCTTAAGTTCCTACTTTCTTGTGTTTATGACAAGATAGTCCTGAAATCCTTCACTGAAACTTCATGCAAACTAGAGTTTACATGAAAACTGTCCAGTTGTTAATAACTCGGTTGTAGTGGGTTGAATTGTGACCCCTGAAAGATAGGTCCATCTGCAACCTCAGAATGTGACCTTAATCGGAATAAGGGTCTTTGCAGATGTGATTAAGATACGGATCTCAAGATGAGATCTTCCTGGAGTAGGATGGGCCCTTAATCCAATGACAAGTGTCTTTATCAGAGACAGAAAAGGAGAGGACATGGAAACACAGAGGGGGAAGTCCTGAAGATAGAGACAGAGATGGAAGTGATGTAGCAACAAGCCAAGGAAGGCCAAGCATTGCTCCTTCTCAGCAAGGAGAAGCTCTGAGAGAGGCATGGAAGGGGTGCTCCCTCAGAGCCTCCCACCTTGGAGCCAACACCTTGACTTCTGACTCTTGGCCTCCCGACCTGTGGGAGAAGATATGTCTGTTGTTATAAGCTACCAAGTTGTGATAACGTGTTATGGCGGCCCTAAGAAATGAATTCATGTGGTGATTCTCAGAAGATGAATGAAGGGAAAGATGGTCTACAGATTCAGGGTTCTATAGCCCCGTCTTAGGTTACAGGAGTATGACTATAGCTGAACAATAATAAAAGCATAGCATCAAGAACGTTTAGTTTGTTCTCTTTTTTCAATATCTAAAACAAGAGTATGTTCTTAAGGAGATTTGGAATTATCTTAAGGCTAATGCTCATTAAATTTATTTATTTTGAAATTTAAAAAATAATTAATTCCAGAGGCGCTTGGGTGGCTCAGTTAGTTAAACATCCGACTTCGGCTTGGATCATGATTTTGTTGTTTATGAGTTTGAGCCCGGCATCGGGCTCTGTGCTGACAGCTCAGAGCCTGGAGCCTGCTTCAGATTCTGTGTCTCCCTCTCTCTCTGTTCCTCCCTGCTCATGCTCTGTCTCTCTCTGAAAAATAAACAACCATAATAATAATAATAAAATAAATAATAAAAATTAAATAATTCCAGTATAGTTAATAT
Source organism: Prionailurus bengalensis (assembly GCF_016509475.1). Lineage (NCBI taxonomy): Eukaryota > Metazoa > Chordata > Mammalia > Carnivora > Felidae > Prionailurus > Prionailurus bengalensis. The sequence goes on along the minus strand of NC_057344.1, from coordinate 72,329,887 downwards.
ACAGTGTTATATTTGTTTCAGGTGTACAGTATAATGATTTGACATTGATTAAATTTAGTTGAGTAAGATGAATGTTGGGAATCTGAGTGAATCGATTGTGTTTTCTGGACAGGGTAAGCTTGTGGATAATTCTGATATCTTCCTTCTTGTGTTGTGATGAATAAACTTTCCCTCTCCATATGGTGAAATTCATATCGTATCACCTAAAAAAAGAGCTAAAACATTCTGATAATTGTTTTATCACCACAAAAATATCCTCTTGTGCCAAGCACTCACCCAAACGTCCACAATAAAAATAGCCATTTATACAAATACATTTATGTTTTCACTATGAATTTCTGACAATAAGAGCAGAAAGGGGGGGGGGGTGCTGAAATGAAGAAGAAAACACTGGAAAAGCTGAGCTATTGTCTTTCCCAAAAATAACGAAAACCACTTTCTTTTCTTACAGAAGTTAAGATGTAAGTAGAAGACGAACTTTAGTGCTTTGTGTAACTATTCAATTTACCAGGAAATTTAAATAATTCTTGAGAGAATCCAGTTTACAAGACGTTACATGCACTGAGAAAGTTTCATTCCACGTAGTTATGGAATAAAATCAAGGCTAAATTAAGCAAGTTCTGAAAATAAAGTTTATGCTGAAAGAAAATAAAATTCAGACTAAATTAAGAGTCCAATGTTAATGTTTTACTAATTCCAGGTAATAGTTCCTGCAGTTTTGCAATGTTACAGAAAGTTTAAAACACACTTCTTGAATTATTTAATGTCCATAGTAATCACTGTTACCTGAAGTGAGCCTTTCTGTCTGCAATAGAAGCATTAGAGAAGGTGTACAAAGTGTTATCCTACACTGTTCAAAGAAAATCTGGTGGAAGAAATATTACCTACACCTAAAAAAAATCGAATTGTACAGCAAATTTTACTCCATCAACCTTAAGTGTGCCCCCAAACCATGCTTCCAAACTGTCACGGGAACTTGAAATCCTGTACTCTATTATAATATTCACCTAAGAGAGTCGCATTTATTTTTTTATGAAACTCCCTATTAGCAAGGATAATTACGAAGTATTTCCCATTCTTAACGGACACCGCAATGTCTTTCTAGGTTGGTTGAGTTAATTAAAAGGAGATCGACGGGTTAATAATCAGTATATTAATTGTCATAGAGACGGTGAATGAAATTTCCTCCTGATGACAAACATTTATAACTAAGCGAGCAAGTAAAGTTTTCTACAAAAAATTTAATGTTCTCAAAATTGTATCTCAGTTGTGTATATTGAAACATATCCTTCATATAATAAGACCATTCTTTGCTTCTTTTAGGGAATACAATGAAAATGAAACAGCTTTTGGACATAAGATACACAAGAGGTATAAATTATACTTGTTATATGAACACAGGTGCACACATATTTTCTAGCTTAAAAAAGAAAAAAAAAGCATTGTTTACCCAACCCTTTGTTTCACGTGTTAAAGGACTAGCATCGCTAACTGTTTAACTTCTGTTAAAGGTGTTTGTTTTTGAAGCTTTATCTTTTCTTGTCAACCTAATTTTAACAAAGGTTAAATTATAGGTATTTAAACTTACAATGTTTATTTTCTACTGAAAAGAAGATTTCTTCTTTAAATTTCTGCATGCCTATTTCCAACACATATAAAAGAAATGAAAAAGAATATACTTTTTCTGATTTTTATCCCAACCCTTTAAATGTCCTCACAATACTCAGGTGATAAAAAGCTTGTAACCCAGGAGGGGCTATGGAGATGATTCAGCCTTCCTCTCACCCCACCTCCAAAGGAAAGTGAAAAACACTGGGTGCTGGAAAGCTTATACTTTGCTAATAGTCTCGTTGCCAAATTGGTGTGTGTGCCCTAAGTCGAGTTACTCACCATGAAATAGTTATACATAAATGTTCACAAGAATAATTTAAAATTTTTGAGAAGTAACTGAGAAGCTCAGTGTAAAACACAGATAATTTACTGGAAATTAATGCGTATCTGAGAAGAGTTAATAGCCAGCAGCAGCCCAAATTACAGTAGTCTTTTTATTGAAGCAACAGAAGATAAAAAATTACAATCAAATAAAATAAGTAAAATACTAACATTAATAATATGTTAACAATTAATCTACTGCACTGTGATTTACCAAGACCAGAAGGAAGTCCAGATATCAGATTATATCATGTTTCATTTGCATAACCACAAAGCCGTATCTGTTCTTCACTCTCTTTTTTATTGTTTTTCTGGTATCTTTAAAAATAACCTATGTGGATACCTTTCCTTCTTTAATATTACACAAAAATCCAATCTCCTCTCAATTTCTCTCTCTCTTTTCCTGACCCACAACTGTGACTTCAAACATAGAAAATCCTGTTCTCCAGAGACCATTGTTTTCTGTTCCTCCATCTACCATTTCCTCAGATCCCTTTACCACAAAGCCCCATATCTCTGTGAGTCACATTTATGTAGTACATGTAGCTGCTGCTAACTTGCTTACCGCATCTGACAGGAGAAACCATAGGCAAGAATAATATGGCCAACCGGTCCATCATGACTTGGACATTGTAGGGTTAGGGGAAGACGTCCTGAGTAAGATGGGAGATGAAAGAACCCTTCCTGATAAGACTGGAGAGATGGCAAACTAAGATAGGATTCCAAATCTGCAGCATCTGACAGTCTAGAAGAGAATATGGGTGGTGGGAACAGAGGATTTGTGTTCAGTAAAATGTATTACCTTACAATCCTACCACACTGTAGGGAGTAGGAGGCGAGGCGCCTAAGGGTGTTGACGGGGAAAGAGATAGAGACAATTTGCCCCGGGGGAAATTCTTGTTTTATGTCCATTATCCCAACATAATAATTGCTCTTATCTTTTTCATTCTCATAAATGGCTCAGTTTAGATAAGTCATCCTTCCAACCTTCAGACCCATCACCAGTTCTGACTTTTGAATAATTTAATATAGCCAGGTCTTTTTATTTGCTCATTATAACTGCCTTGTTTTGCTCATTTTCCATACCAAAATGTCAGATAAAGTTGATTACTAAATATGTTAAATTATTTTGCATTATAAATTATTTCTATATTTCAGCTGATGGTCTTAAAGTCCTTAAAAATAGTTCTATTACATGTACCAAATTAACTTTGTACAAAGAAAGAAAAATTAAGCCATGGCAATTTTGCTACTCTTACTGTTTTTTCTATCTAGCCACAATTGTTCGTTAACATATCAAATTTCTAGGTACGTTAATTTACCCATTTTAATACCCAAAAGAAAAAGTTATTATTTGTAGAAGAAAAGCATATAGGTAATAGGATAAAAATGCTCTTGCTGCTCCATTATAGTTAAAATAATTAATTTACTTGATAACTCGTCAAAAGTGCCTGGGGACTTGCTATTTACTTTCCATGGTCTCTAGGCTAAAATAATTGTTCTGTAAAAGCAATAGTCTGAGTTGGTTCTTATATTTTTGATCTCTAACTTAGATTACAAATTTACAGGAAAAACAGAAAGTATTTGGGAATTCTTAATAGCATTTGTTGAATTACATAAAGCCATAATTAAAATGTACGAATGTAGTTGTTAATTTTCTTGAAGGTTTCACTCGCCTTCTTGGTTCGCCTTGTTATGATCATCTAACGTAATTATGTAATAGGCCCTTTAAGCAGGTTCGATTTCTTTATTCTTTTTTTTTTATTACTGGTATTGTTTGGTAGGTTATTATCACAATAAGAATGTTGTCTTATTTCATTTTTTTAAGTTTATTTATTTATTTTTGAGAGAGACAGAGACAGAGACGGAGCAAGTCCAGGAGGGGTAGAGAGAGAAAATCCCACATAGGCTCTGCACTGTCAGTGCTGAGCCTGAGGCAGGGCTCAAACTCACAAAACACGAGATGGTGACCTGAGCCTCAGTCAGAGGCCACACAGGTGCCCTGAATTTTGTCTTTTTTTAAAAAAAAAGTACATCACGATTCTTTTAAAAAGAATCTGAAGCAAGCACTAAGCATTTTCTAAAATTTGAAAATATAAACCTTAGAAAACTTCAGTAAAGTCAGTAATACCCTCATCCCCATCGCTCTGGACACTAAATCACCCTTCACCCTTCCATCCATTCAATAAATATTCACATTAGGAGTCCCTGTTCTGTGACAGACACTATGCCCACTGTATGGCTTCACAAAATTAGCCTTTCAATCTTCAAGTCTTGGTCTGTAAAATTGGAATAATAATTTATACTTCCACTTAGAAAATTACTAGCCAGCCCTGACATCTCAATTCAAACATCATCAGTTCTTCAAATTGTTCATGACCCTTCATGGAGTCCTAGAGCACTCTCTGAGTATTTCTATCAGAGCATTTGCATTTCTGCATTGCAATTATTTTTCAATTTTCTTTTCCATTTTTAAACTATGAACTTCTGGAGGGCCATAATTAGATCACTTTTGTAAAAAAAAAAAAAATCCCAACAGTTAGGTTAATAGGCAACTAATGACATATTATTGAATCAAGTGAAAGAATTAATTAATTAATTAATTGAAGCATTATTATTAGTGGCATTAGTTTATCTCCTGAAATGGTAGACTGTTTCAATGTGTGAAATCAATGAATAAATCTGAAATATAGCTGATTGAATTAAATTTCATATTGCACTTCGTGATTTAGATTTTCTTGATTTACCAAACAGCTCATAAAGGGCATGGATGGCAATAGAGCTGTCCTTTGCTGTCAGCCTTAACCCCATCTCCCCACAATGTTCTCTTCTGGCTTGCTCTTTTTCTCCTTTATTCTTCTTTCTTTTCTTTTCTGTTTTCCTTTTCTTCCTTCCTTCCTTCCTTCCTTTCTTTCTAGTGGTTGTACCAATTTTATTACTTTTACTAAGCCATTTTATCTTCCTCACATTCAATGCAAAGAAATAAAACAATATAAAGAAAAATGTGTCCTCGTTATTATTCACAATAAAAAGGGTCTGCTTCCATTCTGCAGTCCTGGGCATATTCTATAATAAGCAGCACTTAATGGCCCGTGTGGATCAAAGCACCATTTTGATTCTGACCCACTGAATAGAATCTCGTGCATATTTGGTGACTGGACTAACTTCATGGGAGTTGTGATGTATTGAACTATTTCTGTGGTATCCCCAGATCTCACTAAATAAGAAAAGACCCTACACACACACACACACACACACACGCACGCACACACAATTAATCTGTCTATAAATTACATCTTTTGGCTCTTTTCTTTAGTGTAAGGTAGAAAAAGGGGCCGTTTCTTGAGTACATGAAATTCAAGTATTATTGTCGTCTAAAGATTGTTGGATTGCTACTGCGTCTGTTATGATGAAAACAGGGTGTACATCAAAACCACTGCCAGATTAAGAAACTTCCACAACTTGTCCCAATTCTTCAAACAACGGAGCAAGTTCCTTTTCTAAGTTGACAATTAGTTCTGTACTGGCATTGCTGCTGGCTATGAAAGTCACAACCAACTGTAAATGATCGAATTGAACCACCTGGTGGATGATACTTTTATTTTTTTGAAAGAAGTTTGCTCCTTTGGTCTGTTGCAAAGGCAAAGGTAGATAAGAAACCAGGTCTCAAGGCATGCTCGGGAGCTTTATTTTTGGCCACTTAAATAACAGGAATTCATCTCTATCTGACATAACAATTGCATGGAGTCCTTCAACACCTGGTAATTTTCTATACAGGAATCGCTTTAGGCCATCCGCCATGATGAACCCCTTTCTCTACAGGTTCAATCTCCACACCTGGCTTTCTGGGCTGCCGTGTTCTCTCCACCGTGAATTCAGGAAGAGCTTCAAAGAGAGTCTCCCCTGAAAGCCGTGCTCACAGGATTTGTACCTCCTCTGTGCTCCAGGAAGCACTTCCTCTGCCTTTGAGGCCCGGTGACAGAGGAAACCTGCTCTTCTTCTAACATCATCTCCGTGCCCTGAACTTCTGGCTAATTAACTCAAAACTGGTGGGTTTATTTATACCTTGGATGAGCAAATTCAATGTCCCATAACAAAAATATTGCATAAGCTAATAGGACAAAAACACACTTATGCAGTTTTTGCAATAATAAATTTATTTCAAACTTTGCTGTTATGCCAGTCTTGTAAAGTGAACATCAGCCCTGCCCCTTCCTGTATTCTTGCAATGCAAGGATGCAAGCTGGAGCATGGAAACTACAGTTCCCAGAATCCCTCACCCACAGGATTTAGTTTGAATCGTGAGCTTCAGATGGCAGAGAAAAGAAGTGCCATTTCCCTCTGGCAGCAGCAGGCACCTGCATTGACAAAGAGACTCTTGAGATTTGTATCAGCCACATGCATGCCACACGCAGCTAACATCCTCAGTGGTATCTTCCTCTGATCTGTACTTTCCTCCTCAGGGTCTTCCGGGAGTTCTCCTAACACCTCTTTCTGCTTGAAATGCATGATGATTTCTGCTTTCCTGAAGAAAAAGATTCTGATATAGTGGTTATGCCAAAACTTAAATATGTGATAGCTGAGATATTTTTTTTAAAAAACCTTCTTGGTTGAACAGTTGAACCTCTTCCTTAGCACCTCACCTCCATCTTCCTCCTCTGCTTGATTTTTCTCCATAGCACAAGATCACTGTCTGACACCCTGTATCTTTTACTTTTTAATCTTTTTAATTGCCCGTTATAGTAAAAGTGCCATGATGACAAGGACCCTTGTTTATCATACTGTTGAGTCCCCAGTTTCTAGAACAGTGCCTGTTACATGATTGTTACTCAATACAAGTAGTTAAATAAATGCATGAATCTGAGGGAGTGCTTTTTCATTCTTCCTGAGTGTCAGTAAACAGAAAAAAAAAAAAAAAAAAAAAGGAGAGGAGACCCAACTAGGGTAAGAAGAAACAGAGCATGCATGTTTTAATTTCAAGCAAGTTCTTATCCTATTTGACTAGTCCTCCAGCCATGTTCTTCCTTCATTGTCTACTATGGTCACCGTAAGTTTTAACTCACTTGAAAAAGGTAATAATCAGCCCAGCGCTGAGTAGTGTTTTTCTCATGGTTTATCATTAAATTCCATTGTGATCTATAGTTGCTTATAATTTTAATCAAGAAGAATTCAATTTGGGGGTTGATAATTTTGATATTTCAGAAGAATATTCTAAGTGTATAAGCAGGTCCTTCACACGAATTAGGAAGAAAGCACTAATACCCCAACCAAGGGCAAAGAGCAGACACTGACATTTCAAAAAACAAGAGATAATGATCATAATAATGACCACATGAGTATATAAATAAAGTATTTAAAATCGTTTATGAAACTAATACAATTTGAGATTCACTTTTCATGAAAATGTTTAACCTAAAATAAATGTCTAATTAAAATAATACCAAGCATGTGGAACATCCTTTGTACAAAATTCGTATCATAAATTGATTAAAGCTTATGAAATCATTTGGCAAGTGGCATTAGTAACCATAAAATAACTCATTTTCTAGAACCTAAATCCCTGGGAATGAATAAAGGAAAATACAAGGCATGTGAACAAACGTACTTACTTACAAAATTGTTCATCCATTGTTAATTATGTGTTGTCAATAACTTCAATTTGTTTATATCTTGTCTCTTTAGTCTCTTTATAATGTCTTTGATGAAACTAGTCAGAGTTTAGCAATCAGTTCCTTTGTCTAAATTTATCTTAAACATATTAAATATTTCCTTTTTTTTTTTTTTTCTTTTTTACTGACTCTTCTGCCTTGCTTTCCGATGGTCTGACTGGAGATACTGTTTTTTTCTAAAAATGTTTCCAATAAAAATGGAGTATATCTTTAGACATTGTGTTATTAAGAATTTGATGGCTGGGGCGCCTGGGTGGCACAGTCGGTTAAGCGTCCGACTTCAGCCAGGTCACGATCTCGCGGTCCATGAGTTCGAGCCCCGCGTCAGGCTCTGGGCTGATGGCTCAGAGCCTGGAGCCTGTTTCCGATTCTGTGTCTCCCTCTCTCTCTGCCCCTCTGTTCATGCTCTGTTCATGCTCTGTCTCTCTCTGTCCCAAAAATAAATAAACGTTGAAAAAAAAAAAAAAAAGAATTTGATGGCTATAAAATCACCCTCCTCTCACCCTACCTGCCAAATCTTGCAAGTCAATTTTGTTGGATAAACAGTTCTAAATTGACAGCTCTTTTTCTCTCAGCACTTTCTAGCACCTATAAGGTAATAGTGTATTTTCTTCTACCTTCAATCGTTTCTGTCCAGAAGTTAGCAAAATTGGCAGTCAACCTGTCATTCCACTGTAGATGATCTTAATTTTTTTTTTTTTTGTCAATTTTAAAATCTATGTATCTTTGGTTGGGTCATTTCATCAAATGCTTCATAAGTGGATTTTTTTTTAATTTTTTTTTTCAACGTTTATGTATTTTTGGGACAGAGAGAGACAGAGCATGAACGGGGCGGGGCAGAGAGAGAGGGAGACACAGAATCGGAAACAGGCTCCAGGCTCCGAGCCATCAGCCCAGAGCCTGACGCGGGGCTCGAACTCACGGACTGTGAGATCCTGACCTGGCTGAAGTCGGACGCCCAACCGACTGCGCCACCCAGGCGCCCCCATAAGTGGATTTTTAAAAACTGCATCTATCCTTTTTGCAAATTGTTGGACTAACAAGAGGATAGGACGATGGGAATTAAATTCTGGAAAACTTTATCAATTGTCCCTTTTAATATCCTTTTAAATACCTTTAAATACCTTTAAATATCCTTTTAAATACCTTTCTACTAGATGTCTATTCCTTCTCAGTAGTATCTTCACCTGTCCTTTATATTTTTACCCAACTAATTATCTAAGTTGTGTATCTAATTGTGTATCTAATTATCTAAAATTATCTAGATCTATCTAGATCTATTTTCCAGTTTATTAGTATTCTCTTCACTTTAATCTGCTATTTAACTCTCCCAGCAGAAGAGTTATTTTCAATCATTATATATATATATATTTTTTTATGTGTTTTTGTTTTGAGAGAGACAGAGTGGGAGCAGGGGAGGAGCAGAGAGAGAGGGAGACACAGAATCCGAAGCAGGCTCCAGGCTCTGAGCTGTCAGCACAGAGCCCGATGTGGGGCTTGAACCCACAAACTGTGAGATCATGACCTGAGCCACAGTCAGATGCTTAACTGACTAGGCCACCCAGGTCCCCCTCAATCATTATATTTTTATTCCTGAGAGTTCCTTTTGGTTCTAGTTTCAGACTGGTCAAGTTTATATTCTGGTCTCTTTCTTACACAATGAATATATATTATTTTATAAAATATATTAAACATACTTATTTTATATTTTTTGAATAATTTCTCTTTGTAGGTCTGACTTCTAATTTATTGAGTTTTTTCTATAATATAGTTGTCTTTTTCCTCATGTATTTGGTGACTTCCTTATTACAGGCTCAGTTTTCTTAGGACTATATCTGTAGAAATTATTTGAAGACTTTCTTTAAAATGGATCCCCCCAGGGGGGAGATTTGTGTCTGCTTCTGCCAGGTTCCTTGTAGCATTCCCAATACATGACCACTTTAAAATACAGGTTCTGCCTGCAGATTTTCAAGCCACTGAATTTGTATTAACTTCCAGTCCCAAACTGGCTTGGGATCAGGAATACTTAGGAGAGACTTGTTTTCCACCCACCCCCACCCCCCTCCATTCTGAGTCAATACCTTATGAGAGAGAGTTACCTTGTGAAAACATGGCCTCCAAGATTCCTAGTAAGTGTGCCGTCACTTCCTCTTTGCATTTGGTTTTGTCTTCTAGGTCACATGTTGTCCAACAACCCAAGCTCTGGCCCACGGTGGATAAGCACATGCCCATTAAACAATTGCCAGCTACCCAGCTACGGTGCTTGCCTCCCAGGGAAGTCTTTCTTTCTCACTGTATCTAGCTTGGGCTTGTTACACTTTCCGGACATCCAGCCTGGTGAGACCTTAAAGTCATGTTTAATTTTTTTATCCAGCATCGTCTAGTGTTGTGTCCCAGGCAGGGTTTCTCTGCACATCTGCCATAGTGTTGGAAAGGGAAGACCTGTTTTATTACTTTGCATTACTTTCATAATCAGACCCAAATAGACTATTTTAACAAGTAAGAAGAGATTTGGTAAGGCACTATTTCCCTTAGGTACTATTGCCAACTATTTAAACACATTATTTTATAAATATAAAAGCAGCAGCTATAACTGTCATTTTCACAAAATGAGATTTCAACAAGTCTGCCTGTGCATAATTTGCCTATTTTTTTTTTCAGTGTCAAAACAGAGTTAAAACAGAGTTACTCTGAAACTTGAATTCATCCCTTTTTTTAATCTGTGGCACAGGAGATGCCTTTTGGCCCCGTCTGGTGGGACTATCATTCAAGAGCATCTCAGTCTCCTTGGCTGCTTTTTCCAGTTTCGAGATCCATGTGCTCAGAAGGAGAAGCGTACATAAAACACTCTTATAAGCAAAGCTCAAAGAAAACATCTTGGCTTTGGAAGTAAATTGCAAACCGAAAGCAAAATTGATCCCATTCAGCAGATGTTTCTGACACATTAGTAGAGCTCTCTATCTAGCTCATTAGTAGAACACATCACCAGTTGGTGAGTGTCCTGTGTTAGAATAATGAAAACTACTGGGGTCATGGTCACACTGGGCTGCTTAGTGAGAGGCATATTATGCTTCTTATACCATATTTTGTGGCTTTGCATTATAATAGAGTAATGCAGGAAGCAGCAAAGTTTTTATGTTACAACACTTAAAAGGAGAGAGGATACCTTTACTGACTAAAGCATACTTTTCATTTCATTTACCATTATTTAAAAAATTAAAAATGTGTCTTTGCACACAGGTGGCTCTCTTTTCTATGGGTCAGTAGGTCATGTTGCCTTGGAATGTTTCTTTTAACACTGAAGGATTGATAGATGTTCACATATTTATAGTCACATATAAAAATTCTCATTTTGATTAAATGCTCTCCTTTATAAGTAATATTCTATTAAGACTGTGATATTTTTAAACTGTATTTTAACCCAGCTCTACGGGAACCCCTTGAGATAGTGTTGTCATCCTGTGGAGGAAGATTTCTTGGGAGTTTCACTTACAGGAGCCCTGGGGTTGTTTATACATATAGTGCCTAGAGATAAAAAGTGTTAGAGAATTTTCAACTCTCCATATAGTACATTCATTTAATCGCTGATTATTTTTTAAATGTTTATTTTTCAGAGAGAGAGCGAGCCAGTGGGGGAGTGACAGAGAGAGAGAGAGAGAGAGAGAGAGGGAGAGAGACCCCCAAGCAGGCTGTGCACTGTTACCACAGAGCCCAATTGGGGGTTTGAACTCGTGAACAGTGAGATCATTACCCGAGCTGAAGTCGGATGCTTAACCAACTGAGCCACCTAGGTGCCTCAATGATTACTTTTTAACATACCTTGCTTCAAGAGAAAACAAGAAGAAATGAACCTTTATGACATTTGAAGGATTGGGAGAAAATGACCCAAGTGTGTTTTCCTTAATAATTTCTTCTGTGAGATGCTGTGAGAGTATACCAATATACTCCCAATGTTTTGCCTACCTCTTCAGCAATCTTCCTAGCTCTGTTCTTCCCTTCCTTCATTCCTTCTCTCTCTGTTTCCCTTTTCTTTCTATAAATACATAATTCATAGAGAACATACTACCCTTATTTAATTAACCAGTCTATTAAAAAAGAGAGCTATTGACTTTTGTTCCCCACTGCTTACTTGGTAGCTTAAAACTAATGTCAAGCAAAGAATTTAAGAGAATATATACACAGTTTGAAATGCAAGTGTTGAAAATCTAAACCTATTGCATAATTGTGTCAGGACTATGTCCCTGTTCAAAGAATTCTCAACACTACCTTGAAATATTTGTTTCTGGGCATCATACTCAACCATCAAAATGATCCACAGGTGTTTGTTAAAAAGCAGGTTTCTGGGACCTACCAGTACCCAAAGAAACTGATTTTTTTCAAATTTTTTAATGTTTACTTATTTTTGAGAGACAGAGTGCGAGTGGGGAAGAGGCATAGAGGGAGAGGAGATACAGAATCTGAAGCAGGATCCAGGCTCTGAGCCGTCAGCACAGAGACCGACTTGGGGCTCCAACTCAGAACAGTGAAATCAAGACCTTGTGCCAAAGCCAGACTTGACCAATTGAGCCATTCAGGCGCCCCATCAAAGAATCTGATTTAATACATCTGAACTGGAGCTCTTTATTTTGCATAATTAAGAAGCTCTTTGCAACATAACTAGAGTAATTCACACCTCAGGATTATGAACCAGATGGCCTGAGTCTGAGTCCTGTTTCTGTCACTTGCTAGCTGTGTGCTTTTGGGAAAGTTACTTAATCTTCCTATACCTCAATTTGTCATGCGTGAAGCAAATATAATCATAGTGCTTACCTCAAAGGATTACTGGAAGAAAAGAATGACCTAATGCGTGTAGTGCTTTGAACTGTGTCTGGAACATATTTAATATCTTACCATGCCAACTATTACGATTCTTCTTGACAACTAAAATGTTTGAATCCCAGAAGTCATCCATTCTCCTTTTGCTAACTTTGGTTGTTGTTAATGTTTTCAAATCAACTTTATTAGATAAATGTACATACGATAAAATGCACTCATTTTAAGTGTGCAGTCCGATAAGTTTGAATACATGTATATACCCTCAGAACCACCGCCACAATCATGACATAAAACATTTTCATCACTCAAAGAGTCACCTGTGCCCCTTTGCTGCCATCTTCCCACCCTGGCCCCAGGCAACTACTAATCATCCCTCTGTCATTACAGATTAACTTTGCCCTTTCTAGAATCCCGGACAAAGGCAATCATGTAGGACGTGTATTCTTTTATGTCTTCCCCTACTTCCCCCAGCGCAATGTTTTTGAGATCTATCCTTGTTATTCTTTGTATTAGTCGTTTCTTTTTTTTTTTCTATTGCTGAGTGGTATTCCATTTTATGAATATATCATAATTTGCTCATCCACTTATCTGTTGCTGGACATTTGAGTTGTTTCCAGTTTGGGGCTATAATAAATAGTCCAGATAACCTTTGCTAGAAGCTGGCACTAGTTTTTCTATTTAAAAAAAAAATAGTAAAATAAAAGGCTCAGAAAACAGAATCTGTCTTTATATGGTCAATTATTTTGGAAAGTCTCGAAATCTTATAAAGGCACGGTAGGGAATGGGGACTTAGCTAGAGAAGAAATAGCAATATTGAAAAATAAGTGTGTTTTGAATTAAGTTAGAATGATAGCTTATCCGGAGCTATGGACTTTTTGTTTTGTTTCCAGAGACATCATATCTGTGTATGGCTGAAATGTTCCTTTTACATGTGTCAGTTTTTACTTAAATGAAATATGTTTTACAAGGCGAAGAGTTACACTCAATAAATATCTTTGAGCAAGTGTCTCAAGTGTTTCCTTTGCAGTATTCATCAACCCATTCATCTTAAGGACTTCTACATCACTGTCTCCACTCTACATTTTCTTGTCAATTTTCTGAAGTCAACAGCAGTAAATATGTGGAGGTCTGTAGGCTACGACATTGGCCGCCTTTTGAAGCGCAATTCATGGAATACTACTGGTGCTACGTAAAGATATTGGGGCTGAAAGAGTCAATGTGACTAGTACTTTAGGACACGAGCCTAGAATTGGGGATCTGTTGTATCCGTATGTTCAGCAGATTTTTCAAATATGAGAATCGAGAAAGCCGCTCCACGGCACCAAAGTACAGGGACATTACACGGACCTAGAAAAGGGTGGAATGGCATCTGTTGCAGTCTCGATGAACTGAGGATGTCCGAAATGACCAATCCGGGTTCCGTTTTGCTTCATAGTTCCTCCTTTCAATTTCTCTTTCCTCTCACATTTGATAATAAGCAGCCAGAAAAGCCCAAGCCACGCCTTCAACACTTTGCTTAGAAATCTCCGCTAAACATTCAAATTCATTCTTTCTGCAAACCTGCAGACTCCAGTTCAGCTAAGTGTCCTGCCAGTGTATAAGGATAAGCCTTTCCTCCAGTTTCCAGTAACGGATTCGTCATCTCCATCTATGTCCTCACTGGCAGCGCTGTTAACATCGTAATTCGACCAGTCAGATCACGACACGTCAAGTGCTCTGTAGAATGCTATAGGCTTTCCCAACCATGCTTCTACTTCTCCACCACATGGGGTCCTCACTAGCAGAGTTAACAGCCATGTTTTCACTAACAGCTCATTCAAAGCAACTCAGGCTTTTAAAAAATCATATTCAATAAAATTCTTGCAGGCTTTGCCGATGCCTCATTTCAAAGCCACTTCCCCATTTCTAGGTGTTACCACCGCAGTTCACTCTCCAGTACCAAAATCTGTATTAGCTGCCCACTGCTGCTGCAACAAATAACTGCAAACCTAGTTGCTTGAAACAAACAAACTGAGACTCTGAAATGAGTCTCATCAGATTAAAAATCAAACTATTGGCAGGGCTGCTTCTTTTCTGGAGGACTTCAGGGAGATTAGGATTTCTTACCTTAATCCCGTTTCTAGAGGCTGCACACATCCCTTGGTAATAACCCCTTTGCATCTTCCAACCCAGCAATTGCTGGTCAGGTCTTTCTACACTGCATCCCTCTGACTCTAACCCTGACTGTCTTGTCTCCATTTTTCATTAAAAAAATATTTTTTTAAATGTTTATTTATTTTTGAGAAAGAGAGAGACAGAGTGTGAGCAGGGGAGGGGCAGAGAGAGAAGAGAGGGAGACACAGAATCCGAAGCAGGCTCCAGGGTCTGAGCTGTCAACACAGAGCCCAACGCCAGGCTCCAACTCATGAGCCATGAGATCAGGACCTGAGCCAAAGTCGGATGCTTTACAGACTGAACCACCCAGGCTCCCCTCCAGTTTTCATTTATAAGGACCCTTGCAATTACAGTGTGTCATATGGATCATCTAAGATAATCTCCCCAGCTCAAGGTCAGTTGATTAGCAACATTTTTTTAAAAAATTTTTTTCTTTTTCCTTTTAAAGTTTATTTATTGATTTTGAGAGAGAGAGAGAGAGAGAGAGGGGGGGGGAGAGGGGGGGAGAGAGAGAGAGAGAGAGAGAGAGAGAGAGAGAGAGAGAGAGATACAGCGGGGAGAGGGGCAGAGGGAGAGAGACAGAATCCCAAGCAGGCTGCACGCTGTCAGTGCAGGAGCCCCATGCATGGCTGGAACTCATGAACCATGAGATCATGACTTAAGCTGAAATCGAGAGTCAGACGCTCAACCAACTGAGCCACCCAGGCACCCCAAGCAATCT
This sequence comes from Prionailurus bengalensis, assembly GCF_016509475.1. Classification (NCBI taxonomy): domain Eukaryota; kingdom Metazoa; phylum Chordata; class Mammalia; order Carnivora; family Felidae; genus Prionailurus; species Prionailurus bengalensis. Next base: position 72,314,596 of record NC_057344.1, on the reverse strand, counting down.
TAATTCTATGTGCAGCCTAATTTCCCCTTGCCATTTTGTAACATAGTCATAGTTTTCAGGGATGGTATGGGCATCTTTGGGCATTATTCTGCCTACCACCCTATTTACTGATAACAAACACCATCTGTTTGAGACAACATGGTGAACATTTCTGTCACCATTAGAATCTCTTGGAGTCCAAACTGCTTCATGAATGTCTATACCAGAGCTGGAAATTTAGGGACTCCAACCCTACATGGCCTTTTCCTAATTAATACTTCACATTCTAAAAGGGACATTTTGGAGTACTAACATGGCCCCCATAATTACAAGTTACTAATGTAAAGTCTGTCTAACTAGTTGTATTTCAAACGAATTGAAAGTAAATAAGCATAAATAAACATTTAAAAATTTAGGAAGTAAATAATCTTAAGAAGGAAGAAAAAAAGAGTAATAAAGGGGAAAAAGATAATCAAGTTATCTTTCTTGTGTTTGACAAGTTATCCTGATTTGATAAACAGTACAATCAAGTAGTTTGTTTGCTAAAAAATAAAGTGAAGCTCTGCCTGTGACATATATTTAAAAGGATATAATATACAAAAGTATACAATGTTTCTCATATCTTCCCTCCTGCCACATTGCCCTCCCCCCTCATTTCTCTCTCAATTCCCTTTGGTTTATGAAGTTGTGTTTGGTTCTTAAGTGGACCAAGAAGCCAGCAGAGATGACTTAATTAGTCCCATTACTTTATTTAAACTGACTTGGTAATAATATTCCAGAAAAAAAAAAAAAAGATGCTCGTTCTCAAAATTCCTAGGTTTCAACAGATTCATGCAACCTGTTTCTAGGTCTAGCATACTTAATGCATTGATATTAGATCAGGGCTTCTGGAACTTTAATATGCATAAGACTCACCTGAAGATGTTGTGAAATGAATATTCTGATTCAGTAGGTTTGGAGTGAGGTCCAAGGCTCTGTATTTCTGACAAGAAGACAGGTCATGCTGATATTGCTGATATCTTGAGTAGCAAGGCGTTAGATCACATGTCTGGTTGCCATTGTCATTTGTAAGTGTGCAAAGAATACACATTTAAATGCTTTTGTGCTATCATCAATTGTGGATACAGGAAAAACAAAGCATTTTGAGAAGAAAAACTTGAGCTTTTCTGCCAAAGCTGACAAGAATACCAAGACTTGCTTTCAACCAAATATTTGTCGTTGTTAACATTTTTATTAAGTTGTCATGACAACTTTCTGATTCTCAATAAAGTGGAGACAAGTAGGCTTTAACCTACACATTATCTATAAGACAGAAGAACAGACCTGGAAGATGATGAAACACTCATATATGCATTTAGCCACTCAATAATTATTTTACTGAATCCCTCTTAGGAACCGTATACATTGCTAGGCACTTAGCTGCAAAGATTCCTTCCATAACAGCAGGGAACTCTTAACCTTGTGTCAGGGCATATCAAACATTCAGATTAGAACATGTTTTTCACAATCACCCGGCACCCTAGATTGGTTGCTTTTCCCACACACCCCATTGCCTGGAAGTCGTAAAAGATGGGAGAAGGAGAATACAAGCTGAGAGTCTACCCTTGGTAAAGCTGGTAGGCCCCTGCAGAGAGGACTGAAGTTAAACGTCCTATGGATTCTGGTGTGCTATGAGATACTAGGACGGTAAAGGCAGAGATGAATGGGTTAAGCAAGTCGTGTTCCAGGATGAAAGGAATATTGACAAGAGTAATGCCAGTAAAGGAACACAAAAACACAAACACTGCTTTTATACAAGTCTTCTGTGCAGCAACTAGAAGACAGGCCAATGAGATCATTTGGCCCCAACTGATGTTTCCACTGTATCTTCCTATACTTTTTTTTTTTTTCCCCATTTGCTTGGCATTTCTACCTAATGGCATCACTCTCTGTTTCTTGAATATTGGTCTTGATGCCTTCCCACCTCCATGCCCTTCTTCACAAGTTTCCCTTGGCCCAAAAACAAAACAAAATGAACAAAAATTTCCTGTATTTCATCTTTTCTTAAAGATGACCAAACTTTTAAGGCCTAACTCTAATGCTGCTCTGTTAAGAAGTATTTCTCCTGTCAGAAGATAGCTGTTTCTCCTCTGAGCTTCCACATCATCAAATTTATTTTTTAACAATTATAGTAAGGGCCCTCTTCTAATGATGGTGTCCACTGAAAGAAAGCCAACCCCACAGTAGGTTGTCTTACTGAGGACTACAGCCTGGGACATAGTATTTCCGATTGCTCTGAAGAATTACTTCAAAGCTTGTTAGCTACAGAGAATGATATATACAGAAGGGAAAGGGGTACATGTGCTCACAAGTAGTTCTCCAGATACCTGTACATCATAAGGTATAATTCAGTTGTAAAAATATGTATATACAGTTGTAAAATATAATGTAGTTATAACTGTAATATAGTTGTAAAAATTACGGTTTTGTGCTTTCTACATAGACACAATGAAGATCCTTAGTCATCTCAAAACATTATGTATCTATCATATCTGGTTGTTCAAAAATATTGTTTGCCTGCCTCTACCTAACTGGTTTTCCTGTTTTCCTGTTCTTGATTTCTCCTTGAGATCGCTTGAGATAATCACACAATGCTAACATAGTCACCTACTGCAGTTTTAGTGAACAATGCATTACTAGGTATTTATTTTTATTTTTTATTCTAGGTCTTAAATTCTAAGAACACTGAAGACAAAAGCCCTACTGACTTAAGACATTTTCATGGGTTGGTTATAGGAGAAGAGAAGGTTTCAGATATGGTAGAACCAAAAAAATTCAAATTTATAGCTCTGAACTTTTTGCCTGATACTAAGGCAAAGTTTATTTAAATGCCTTTTAAAAAAAAATTAAATGTCTTTTTTTCCCTTTCTTTGCTTATTCTGACTAATGTCTGCCATGAGGAGAGCATAGTCGACAAGGCTGGGAGAAAATTTTGCAAATGTGGTGAATCTAACATGAGACCAGATTATGTGGTGGGGTTTGGGAGAGATTTAAAAATTGTAGATAACCAAGAACAATGTTTCAGAGTTACTGAATTTGAAGAAGGATCACACGGTAATCATGATTAATTATGAATTCACAACGAAATAGCATAATGACATTTTTAAGTCAGAAAATTGACTCAAAATCAATATCAGAATTTATTTTTCTGTGCTGGGATACACACACACCCAGCAGAACTAAATGCACTGAACCAAGCTGTATCAGAACTCTATTGGGAAGATGGTATATACTGTGCAACCATAAGGTTGCATTTGCAAAGGCGTAGATTGTTTTTAAACCTGTAAACCAGGACAGGAAAACCATCTGTGCAGATATTAACTTCTCAGCAGAAATGTTGGAGGTTTTAACTACTGCTGAAAACGACAGATTTTCCGGAGCAATGCATGGTGGAGAAGATTTGGGGGGCGGAGCGGGGAGCAGATTTTCCTTGAGTTCCCTCCTTTTGTTTTTGTTTTGTTTCTCTTTCTTTGTCCCTGTCCCTTCGTCTCAGTCTCCACACAGTAAGTGCTGGGATGGCTATGTGACGGCCGGAGAGGCCAGGACTCGGGTCCCCAGCCCTAGTCTGGGCGTAGTGGGTGGGACTCCAACACTGAGCTGATTTTCCAAAGCAGGTTTTTTCGAAGCTTTCCGACAGTTTCGCTGCTCTCGATCCCAGGCAAAAAGCCGGGAGCAGCTGGGGAGCCGCCCTAGGCGACCCATACCTGCGGCAGGCTGGGTCGGGGGAGAGGGGGCGGGGAGCGTCACGAGCCTCGGCAGGACCCAGACCCTGAGTGACTTCACCATGGTGCGTTTTAGTCGCTACTTTCTTTTTCAGTCTTTCGGTGCAGAGAAGGGGAGGGATTCTGAAAAGAACTTGAATGCAGTAGGGAAAGGGATTATACGGGATCCTTCGGGGTCAGCAGAGAGATACGGAGACAGGGAGGGACCACGGCCAGAACCGATTGAGTGTTTGGGAGCAGCGCGGGGAATACGGTTTGCAAGGCACGTCGCGTCCCGCCCAGCCTGTTGAGCAGGTAGACGGGAGTGAGGCCGAGCGTCAGTACCGCGGTCGCCTGTGCGGTAGGTGCACTCGAGCACGGACTGACAGGTGCCGCTCTAGGGTCCCCTCTCCCGCTCACCATCTCTGGTTCCTGACGCCCACTCTCTTTCTGCGTTGGCAGTGGGGATTTGCGAGGCGCGCCCTGGAGCTGCCGGAGATCCCGAAACGCAGCCGCGAGGTCTGGGAAGCCAGCGAGTAAGTGGTCGTTGCATGCCCACGCGGGTCGGGGCTCCCCAGAGGGGCAAGCCATCTGCCGGGGCTCCAGGGCTGGGTTCGTCCCCCTTCTCCTCCCTGGGGAGACTTCCATGCGCTCCCAGCTGCTCAGCCCCCGGGGCCGGGGCGCGGTTCCCACGCTGGGGAGGAGCGAGGGAGCAGAGGAGACGGCGCCCGGGGGCCCGGCTCAGGGCCCGGGGGAGCTGCGGGGCCAGAGGGAAGAGGACTGAGGGGGTAGGCGCCGGGCCGCGCAGCGCCAGCGGCCGGGCTCGCACGGCCGGGGCGTGAGAACGCGCGGGGCGCGCTGGGGCCGCTGCTCTCCCACGGCCGGGGCGCCCGGGCCTCCGGCGCACGCGAGGTTCAGCTGCGGCAGAGCAAAGGGCGGCGGGGACCTCAGAGCCGGCCGGGGCTCGAGGCCGCGCCCCGGCTTTACCGCAACTTCACCCCGCCGGCTGCTGCGTGGGCGAGCCAATCGCCCTTCTGGAGAGCAAACCGCGAATGATTGCTGAATTGCTTAGACAAAGCATCCAGCAAACTTCCAGCCGGGCTGCTCGGGGCTCGACCGAAGAGTAAGTGTGTGCGTGTGCGTGTGCGTGTGCGTGTGTGTGTGCCCGCGCGCGCGCGCGCTCGCGGTCTAATTTGGCAGTCTAATTTCTGTTTTCATTGTGACCGCCGCGCTTCGGGGTAATGGTAAGCAGGGGATCACAGCAGCCTCTGCGCGTCGGGTCTGTGGCTGCAGCCTGTAGTGGTGAGCTGAGCAGCTTCGCTGTGGCGGTCGGTCGTGCGAGGGGCTGCGGTGCATCGTGATCATGTGATTCAGGCTATGGATTTCGTGCGTCTTTCTTTTGCTCGCTTATTTTCATATGGTTCTTCCTTCATTTTGCACTTGATAAAACAGTTTGTGTCTTCTGAAATAAACCACAGTGAACCTCTCACTTAATGGTAACTGGTCAAAGGCACCTTGGTTTACAATATATTGAAAATCCGTCTGAGTTTTAAATAGAAGAGGAGCTCTCTCTCTCTAGATATCTATATACATATGGGTTTTTTTGAGCTTTTGTTTTGTATCAGTAGTCATTTTTTTCAGGCTCAGCCCTCCATTGGTGATATCATTAAAGGTCTACCTACTTGCTTGAACTAGTCTTGGTGGGAACGTCATTAACCCTCTGGTGACAGATACATAAACGTTGAAGCACTTAATGGTGGAGATTTTCATATCTTGGTTCATAGTGCAGAAGTAATCTGTTGCTTTTCCGAAAATGGCTATGTTTTCTTTTCAAGAGGGGTCATTTCAGGTGCTATGTTATGAAGAGTGGTAAAAATCAAGAGCAACAAAAATATCACAACAGTATGAAAATCTAAAATTTCCAAGCAAACTTTAATTTGTCAAAAAGCCATATAAACTCTATTACTTTTTTTGTGAGATGGTCTGTGTTCTGTTTAGTTATTAACCAACTCAAGTCTGTGTATCTGCTTCAAAGGGTCATGCAGCCCCTGATACTGTATTTAAACATTTGAGTCGCTCTATTTTTAGGTGGTAGTCCAGAGGGATCTTTGACTCAACAGAAAAATAAGAACTACAAAGTTAAAATATATAAGCTTTACTTCTTGTCACAACAATAGGCTTTCTGCATAAAGACTGCAGACATAAACTAGGAAAATTCTAGAATAATTAGCGTTGTAATATTTAAACATTTCATATAACACTTGCATGTTTTTAAATGTATCAGGCAACTTAGGTTGGTGAAGTTTGTTTAGTAGAAATTTGTGATGAATAGATAGGTACATTCTGTTTCTTCTTGTACTGGGAGATCTCTTTCCAGTGTATGACATAGAAAATAAAAATTATATTTTTCTCTATTTGGAACCCCAAAAAAAGATAAAGTACTTCTACATGGTGTGGTGTTTCAAAGTATACGAATATAAATAATCTCTTAAAGGCCCTTCCAGGTATAATATATCTAAGATCGTTTTCTGTCATTTAGAGAATGTGAAAGAAACTGTAAAGGTATTTGACTTCTATCTGGCAACACCAAAGGAGAAAGAAATGTGGTAAACTTCAAAGCCTTAGCCCTTATATCTCTTATAACTATGGTTTGTGAAACAATTTTGTTCTAAGGTGTCATTTTGAAAAACTGCTTTAATTCATATTGCACTGAAAGCTAAAGAAGTGATAAAATTAAACCATTATCATGTGATTATGAATATGTCAATAAGATATTTTTGTGCCTAAATGTTAGCTGTTTTGTTGCAGACATTTTTCAAACAAAAAAGCCTAAAATCTTTAGTTAATATCATTTTTTTTATAAATTAAGATTAGATAACCTTGAATTTGGTCAGAAACCATGTCAGGGAAATTAAATCTTATATTTACACTTATACATTACATTTGCTAACAATTCATAATGACTATAGAGGGGATAATACTGATTTTTTTTTTACAAGTTAGTTTAAAACAATATAGATACCCAAAATGTCTGTAGTTAGTATTTTTTCAAAAATAGAAAAAAATTCAAATTAGCCTTAATGAAGTTTTCCAGGTAAAGAGAAGTGGAAAGCTAAAGCAGTATTTGAATAAACCAAAAAGCATGTTATTGATGGGAAAGTATTTTGGAGGAAATTAGTTATTCAGAATATTTTCTATATGTCAGATTTGCCAGGAAGTTGCTTAGCTTTTCTCTTTCATTTGCTAGGATATATAACTTTTATGGCATTAATTTTTACACCATTTGATTATAAATATTCATCCAAGCAACTGTTCTTAAACATCACTACTTATTATTTTTCTGCATATTTTTAGAAAGATATTTTCTTTGTAAAATATTAATAATTGCAATAGTTTTTAGTCTCTAGAACATCTAGATGTATTCAATAAGTATTTATTAGGTGTTTATCCAATAAGTTTGTTTTGAGTATCTCTATCTTGACCTGATACAATAAGAACTTTGGGCAACTTTTAGGGCTTTCTATGAACAAATTTAGTTGTTCATAGGCTAGTTGACTTATTTGGGGTTGGGATAAGTTTTTGGCTATCCTGAATCATATTTGCTTATTTTATTTCTTTCAAACAGTTTGGAAGCGTCTGACCTATTTCATATTTTTTTTTCTCTTTCCTGGGTTCAGGCCAACAGATTTTATCTTCCTATAGCCATGAGGGTTATTGAGTATGAATAGTTATTTGCAAGGAGTAAAGATAGGCCCGCTCCTTCCTCAGCCTACAGTAGAAGAGAATGATTATCTTATAAAATCTGAGGGTCTCTGGTCATGATTTCCCCTTGCTACAAAAATGTGATTTTAACTGCTTGTAGTTACTCATGTCAACGACCTGAAATGCTTTCTGGCAATTCATACTTTTTTATAAAATGTACTCTCCCTTTCAGAAAATCAAAGGCAGCTCAAATTAATTAACTCACAGACCACCTCCTCCTACTCACTGTAGTAGGAATTAGCAAGAAGCCAACAGAAGACGATGGCTTTGAGAGGGAGCACCCTGGGGAAAGGAAGTTGGGCGAAGAAAAACTTCTTAATCCTGAAATTTTTTCCAGGTCTGACCTGTCTACATATATATCTCCTTTGTCTGCACCACACTGCATTAAAAATTCCTGTTAAGATGTCTGTATTGCCTACCAAACTCCCATCTCTTTCAGGATATTCAACCGTTGGATCCACAGTGCCTGGTACATAGTAGGTGCCAAATAAGATTAATTATGTTGTCTTTGTAATGATTGAATTAAGGTTTTCGTATGCCTTGATGCTTTAAGTTATTTTGTTTAAGAATATAATTTTTTAAAAAAATATATTTGTTTTCCACTGACCTTCTGTGGAATATTATCGTCTTCATCATCCAGAGACACTGCTCTGCTTTTCTCTCATGGCATGCAGTCTGTTCAGAACTGCTTGTAAACTGTTATTTCTTTTATCATCATCCAGTTACCCTTTATCTTTTTTTTTTTTTTAAGTTTATTTATTTTTGAGAGAGAGAGACAGAAAGCAGGGGAGGGGCAGAGACAGAGGGAGACAGAGAATCAATCCCAAGCAGGCTCTGTGCTGTCAGCCCAGAGCCCGACACGGGGCTCAAACCCACAGACTGTGAGATCATGACCTGAGCCGAAACCAAGTGTCAGACACTTAACCGTGTGAGCCACCCAGGTGCCGCTACCCTCTATCTTTTTAAATTTACATCTTTCACTCATGTTACCCTCGCCCCACTACCGGTGCTTTTTGATATCCTGAACATTCTCCTTTCCTCAGAAATCTAAAATAATGAAGGGTTTTCATCAGCTGTCATTGTTCGGAAACTCATTCAACATCTACGCATCTGGCTTTCACAGCACCTTGGCCTGTTCTACTTCTGCTGCTCTGGAGTCTGCTGGTATTTACCCATCTGGGTCTTCTTATCGCTCAGGATTGCCCCAGCTGAACAGAAAGCTAAGAATTTCATGTCCTTTCTTCCACAGCCTCTTATCCTTCCGATCCTTCCACTCACGCACAACTACCCAACATCCTTCTCTCCCGTTATTGTTCATTGGCCACGCCCAATTTGCTCATGTTTTCCTCTCTTTACTCACCACACTCATCTTGGACAATGTCAACTCTGCTGCAGACTTCAGATCTCTAGCCACTGTACCTACCAGAATCTAGTTCACTCTGACTTCAGCTTAAGGGATGATTAACAGTGCTAGGAAGTTCTTTTATCCTTTCTTGGATAATTCCGTATCAAATTCTCCATCGTGCTTGTTCTCGATGTTTCCAGGTTTTCCAGCCCACCCACATTATCCTGATTTTTTTCATTCTTAGTGGATGACCTGATGTCCGGATTCACAGAGAATATTAAGATCACTCTAGGCAAACTATTTGTCAGGAATTATCTGGAACTTAGGAAGCATTTCTTTATTTGACCCATCCTAAGCATAAAATCTATTTTATTTTGTTTTATTTTTAATTTTTTAATGTTTCTATTTATTTTTGAGAGAGAGAAGAAGAGAGAGAGACAGAGCATGAGCAGGGGAGGGGCAGAGAGAGAGGGAGACACAGAATCTGAAGCAGGCTCCAGGCTCTGAGCTGTCAGCACAGAGCCCAATGCGGGGCTCGAACTCGTGAACTGTAAGATCGTGACCTGAGCCGAAGTCAGACACTTAACTGACTGAGCCACCCAGGTGCCCCAAGAATCCTTTTCTTATACTGCATGAAACTATTTAACAATGCAATATTCGTATCCTGATTTTTATGTCTTAGAGCACTTACACAAAATGCTTTTATATATGACAGCTCCTGTGTCTCTATGGTAATATCCGGTTCATTCAACTCATCCTTAATTGACACGGTTTGTAAGTCTTATCATCAGGGAATTTCTCTTTTGGATGCATTCGTGTTTTTCTTAAAATGTGGTGCCCCGAGCTGAACATGGATGAGTGGACGGATATCATTGGATATATCTGATTATCTCCTCTGGATACCATATAGTAAATCATCCTAAAAATCGAATCTGTTTTTCCCCCACTTTTTTTTACATCCACACTGCACTGTTTAATTATACATCCTTTTATCCATACCCTTCTGAAGATACACTTCTACTCAGTTATACATTTGGCCACTTAAGTTGGGACTTTTAAAGATGCTACAATTAAATTTAATTTTTACCTTTAGTTAGCCTCTTGTTCCAGAAGGTCTTGCAAGGTATTTTTGGATTCTGATTCTTTGATGAAGATTAGCCATTCTTCCCAATTCAGAGGCCGTAACAGATTTGATTATGATACAGTTAATGTCTTCATCCAAGCAACTGTTAAAAATGCTAACTGGAAGGACATCTGTCACCATCCTAGATACCTTCCTCTTCTTTACATGAGTCCGTGAGTTAGTAGTCCTCTTTACATGGATGTCCAACCAGTTACAATGTCAAGTAACTCTCTTTCTTTGGAGTTTGCATTCCTTCATGTGGCCCAGGAGAGACAGGTAATAGACTTGGTCAAACTTCTTTCTAAAATGCATTTCCACTTTCTGCAGAATAGATCCCAAGTACCCTTATTAAGAACAGAAGGAAGGGGCGCCTGGGTGGCTCAGTCGGTTAAGCGTCCGACTTCGGCTCAGGTCATGATCTCACGGTCGTGAGTTCGAGCCCCGCATCGGGCTCTGTGCTGACAGCTCAGAGCCTGGAGCCTGCTTCAGAGTCTGTGTCTCCCTCTCTCTCTGCCCCTCCCCTGTTCATGCTCTGTCTCTCTCTGTCTCAAAAATAAATAAACGTTAAAAAAAAAAAAAGAACAAAAGGAAATAACACTAGATCAATTTAGAATGATATGCTCCTTGCGACACTTCACTAGTTTGTAGGTAACAACACCTCACATTTTGAGTTGCCATACCACACCGTAGATTTAAGAATCTCTTGGGAATCGTGCCTGGAATGAAATGTCAAGCTCTCTAGGCTGCAGTTGGTGGAATTCACCTTCTCTATTTTGAAAATTGAGACAGTGACTGGATTCTTTGTTCTCTATCAACACTTTTCTTCATTGTAATATTTTTAAAGATGACTTTAACTCTCCCCTTCTTTTCCGCAAATGCTTTTGGTACGTTGTAATGCCGTTTCTTCAAATGAATGGATTTAAACTCATTTAGAATATTTACCATCATTCCATATCTTGAACCTGAAATTTGTTATTTTGATTTTGGTCTTACTTTTGCCAGTATGAAAATTATTTTCTTGAGGAATGGGGCTGAAATGAAAGTAGAGTAATTCTGCTGGACCAGTCATGTGCCATCATTTGAATTTTCTCACATCCCCCCCAGTCTTTGAACTCCTCATACACCTGATGCAAATGCCATCATCTCCACTTGATCTGGTAATAAAGAATTGAAAGAACTTTTTTTTTTTGCATTTGTAATTTTTGGAAGCTTCGGCTTATTTTGTGTATTACGATACCCTTCTCAGAGGCTCAGTCCCTTTTTTGTACTTCTCGCAATAAAGTTTATTATGGATTATGGTTGTCACTGTGGGACATACAAGCACAGTTTATGACACAGCCCCCGACTTGAGGGAATTTAAAGTCTGCGCGTAGAGATAACAGAACCCAGAAATAGTCTCAGAATTACACACGTCAGCACTTAACAATGAGCTTAATATTTGGGGTGCCTTTTTAATAAGTTCTGAAGAACTTGAAAGAGAAAGCGCTTTGCAGGATGGAAACATTGAAGGCTTTCTAGAGAGGATCTGGCTCTTAGCTGAGATTTTTTTTTTTTTTAATTTTTTTTTTTTCAACGTTTATTTATTTTTGGGACAGAGAGAGACAGAGCATGAACGGGGGAGGGGCAGAGAGAGAGGGCGACACAGAATCGGAAACAGGCTCCAGGCTCTGAGCCATCAGCCCAGAGCCTGACGCGGGGCTCAAACTCACAGACCGCGAGATCGTGACCTGGCTGAAGTCGGACGCTTAACCGACTGCGCCACCCAGGCGCCCCTTAGCTGAGATTTTAAAAGAGGACCCGTGTAGGACTTTGCAGGACCCGTAGGACTTAAATATAGAGAAGCGTGGGAAGAGTGTTCTGGGCAGAGGAAAAGGGAGGCGCGGTGCCGGAAGCAGGTGAGTGGGCTGAGTGCGGGGTGCAGGTGTGCGTGCGCCTCCACGTAGAACCGGGGTGTGAAGGGGGAAAGGGCACACCGAGACTTCTCAAGCACAACTTGGCAATATTCCTTTGTGGAAAACCCTTCTACTCCTCCCTCCGCTTCTAGATCCCTTTTCCCTCTGCTCAGTTATCGAGAGGCCCATACCTACTCATCCTTCAAACCTCAAACTAGGCTCTACTTTCTCAGAAACTTTCCCTGACCTTCTGAGTCTCCGTGGAGTGTTTTGTTATGTTTTCCTTCGAGGCCCTGCACTTGCCCGCCATATGATTGTATTGTCCTGTAATTGCTTGCCGAATTGTCTGTTTTCACCATTACACTCCTTCCTGTTCGGTGGCCGGAGGCGCCATTGCTGTTCAGTTCTCATTCTGTTCACAGACACCTAATAGAAGTGTCCCATGGATCATGAGCACTCAGTAAAAATGTGTGATGTGAGAGGGGCCTGCTTGGAGTGATGAGGCTATGCGGGGACTTATTTATAAAAAGATTTAAGGTAAAGAGAGGTTAGATTACAAAAGGCCAGGATGTCAGGCTGAGTTTTCGCTTTATTAGGTAATGTAGAACCATTTTGTTTTTTGAGTCTGGGGACAGGATACGGCATATTCCTGACTTTTAATTAGACCTTCATAAATCAATTCAAACTATTCAAAGCTTGATATGCATTTCTAGCTTTAAGGAGGGATTATTTGGCTCCTTACCTTGCATCAGGTGTTTCCATCTGTGGGGTCGGGAAACCCTGTGACTTTAATGCCGTGTGTTTTATTAGAGAAGTTTTGTTATTTTACTAGTCTAATTTTGTTTGTAGGAACTGAAATTATTAGCTGCTAATTGTGCTCAATTTTCAATCATTTTGCAGCTTCAGATACTTACTATTATAAGTAGTCAAATGTTCTTTGGTTTATATTGTTAACACACAGGACAAGGGATTTCAATGTTCCACTGACATAATATCAGCATTTAAGTTGTGTATTTGTGAACCTAGAGTTTAATTGATATAGCACAATGGGCGATTACAACTGTAGCATGGAAGAGATTTGGGTAAACACATTAACATTGTCAATATGTAGTATTTAAAACAAGTAGTATGATATGATATGTAGTATTTAAAACAAGATATGCTTACACCAGATTAGCATTCATTTGTAAATGTGATTAGCAATGGCACTTTTCTCAGTGAAGATTCTTTGGGTAAAATTCCATTTTTTAAATGTTTTAAAATATTCACAGTCACTAATTGTAAGTAACATTCCTCTTTCTCCACTTCTACCCCAAATAATAATTTAATATGCCATGCATCTATTTCTGGTTCTTTTTTCTTTTGTAGTGACTGATTTACAAGTAATTCTTAAGCTCATGTTGTGTTGTCTTATGCTTAAAAACATGTATATCAGTGATAGTATATAGAAAAGTTGTGATATTTCTTGCTAGAATCTGTTCCTTGGGTTAGATACTAAATTATACCTAGTAGAATTTGCTATCTTTCCTCCTCTCTTTCTTCCCCATCCTTGGAAGCTATAAGAATTTATCTTGACTTAGACTGGGTTACCACGTGCAACTCACCTGATGGGTTGGCCAAGGGCAAGAAGGTTGTATAAGAGGCATGTATATAAGGGGTATCATAAGACCATCTACCACAAAAGTTTTTCTTCCACTTGTCCGATACTAGGGACAACTCCTTTGGATCGATGTAGTCCTTTGGATTTTATTTCTAGGAACCCTAGAATAACTTTGTTACTCAGAAGAGGAGTATAAACTTGTTTGCCCAATACCAAAAGTCACATTTATTACGTTGCCTTCTACCGTCAACCAAGAGCATAGTTTCGTTGATGTAGACTTTTAAATATAGGAGAAAAAGAAAATTGAAAGACGTAGCATGCATGACATAAATAAGAAAGGTTAGATACAAGTAGGGTACATTGGGTGGCAATATGGTGCTAAAACAGGAAGAGTAAGGTTAAAAAAAGTGAAGAAGGTCCTGAAAAGAGTTGTTTCTTCACACTTTTGTTTCCTGTCCAAACTGGGGGCGGTTAGAACATCTCCCTCACCAGCATGTTGTGGCCTTGGTTATCTACACAAATCAAACCAGAGTAATATTGGTTGAGTTATTTTTATCTTAACATTGGATCTGTTTCAGGACATAATGGAAATGGGTAGTTGTATGTTGTCTTAGTCTGTTTTACACACAGTGAAATGGTACTTGGCTATGTTTCTTTACATTAACTGTCCTCGATAAATAGTCATTGGTCATTGTGTGAGTATTAAGAATTTGCTGCATGCCATGTGTTAAAAGACATTGTAAGTGATGTAAAAACATGCAGTGTTCATAATTTCAAGCAGGTATTCTGACAGCCTTACTTTTCTGTCTAACTCTGCTATTCAGTGTTTGATTATTCTCTTACTTGAATTCTGTGTTATAGCCATATTGCCTTTGCTGTAACTGGACACCAAACTCTTTTTTTGTTTCTGTCTTTGTCTTTTGAATGTATTTTTCTACTCCTTGGAATACCTTTCTTGTTTTCTGTGCCTTATTATTTCTTAATTATTCTAGAAGACTCAACTCTTTTTTTTTTTCTTTTTTTGATGAAGCATTTACCAATGTACCATGTCAGATTTAGATGCAGATTTTCTGGGTCCCCATCACTTGTCACATGAGATCACCTTTTAATTGAATTTGTGTGTTTTTATTCTGTCCACACCCCAATCCCTACATGACGCATTCCTTAAGGATCTAGTGGTGTTTTGTTTTTGTTTTGAATTCTTGAAACCTCATGTCTTAGAATGCAATAAGAGAGGTGCTTAATAAATATTTCTAGGATATATGAACACATAAATGAATGGTTGGATGGATGAATGGATACATTGAGGGATTCTAGTAGAAGAAAGAGTAAAGATTTTAAGGGAAGATGAGGTAATTATAAAGAATTACCCTGGAGAAAGCATGTTGCTTTAGAGTCTGGAGCCATGCATAGACTTTGAAGAGGAAAGACATTGTCTTGTCCAGTATCACAGGGAAGGATCCACTGGGTATAGAATTAGTGTCACATTAAGGTACAGCCTGTGGAAGAGTAAAGTGGTGTCACCCAACTGATTTGTGAGATATAAACCGAAAGTATATTATTTGTAAGCACTAACTGTGCATTTGGTATAAGAACCCACAATAATTATATAATTGTCTGAAATAAAAAGTAATATTTTCTTAATACTAAAACAAAATATATAATGTATTATATTAAAACATATTAAAATATATTAAAACAAAATATAAAACAAAATCAGGTTTTTTGAAGTATATGAAAAAATTCCAGCCTTACTCTGGTACACAGTTGAAAAGGGAGGAGTGATTTAATAGTGTTTTCAGATAATTGTGGGGGAGCCTGAGTGGCTCAGTCAGTTAAGCATCCGACTTTGGCTCAGGTCATGATCTTGCAGTGTGTGAGTTCAAGTCCCACATCTGCACTGACAGCTCAGAGCCTGGAGCCTGCTTCAGATGCTGTGTCTCCCTCTCTCTCTGCTCCTTCCCTGTTCATGCTCTGTCTCTCTCCCTCTCTCAAAAAATAAATCAACATTAAAAAAAAATTTTAAAGATAATTGTAGATTTTTCTGGTGTAAAAATTTCAAAATTTGAAATGATCATAACTTAAAGGTTACTTGCAATATGGGACATGAAACCACTAAAATCTGTGTTCTGTGAACGGATCCTTTATTAATATATGATTTTGTAACATCATGGTCATTGGAAAATACGGGTTCACTGAGCTTTTCAGATCTTCCAAATGTTGACACACTTTGCATTTTATCAAAAAACCACATTTGTTAATATCGCTGTGGCTATCATCTGGAAAGAGTTTTAAGTATTGGGAGGATGTCAAGACCGCCGTGGCAGGTGCAGATGGTACAGCTGTGGCCTGAGAAAGTCTTCCAGTGTCATCTTTTCAAGCCAAGAGTGCATCCTTAAATATATGAAAAATACAAATACATTTCCCTTTAAATTGAAATAAATATTATCAACTTCTAAACTAACAGCTGAGTGAAAATTTGAAATTTAGAAAACTTTAACATAATTTAATATTACTACAAAACAAAACAGCAGAGTATAGTTGCTTTTTGTGTATACATGTAGGTGTAAGGAAGACTCGGGAATTTTAAAATAATAACACTGCACAATGATGAGGTTGCAGAGATAATAGCGAGTCTAACCAGTGATTGCTGAGAAGAGCACAGTGCAAATTCTAAGAACAAACTGAGTTAATCCCTGAACACACATATATTTGTACACTAAATCCGCTCCCTTAGAGAGTTCTTCACAAGCACACATTCCATTAGCTGGGAGAATGAGGACATTGTTAGATGTTGTATAGTTTGTGGAAAGCTGCACTGTGTGCCTTTGAGAGAATGAGAATGAAAAGCGCACATAATACCTCAGTACTGTAATGAAAACAGCTCCGATCTTGCACACCCTTTAAAGGGTCTCGGGGGCATCCCCAAGAAGTTACAGACAACACTTTGAGAACTAGTGTGCTGCCGCCTTAGATCAACCAAGCCTTGAACAATGTAGCAGAGAGGTGCCAGACTAATTTTGTACCTAATTTCAGAAAATAGGAGTCAACATTTTATTAAGCACATACTATATTCTAAGCACTGTTAAAACTGAATTAAAATGAAAACTTTACCGAGCCCCTTGAGAAATGTCCTACGTTATCACTTAATGTCCAGGTGACGAAATGGAGTCAAGAGCGGAAAAGTAATTTGCCTTAATGTCATACCTTCAGTTAGTGGTGGAACCAGTGTTTGTAGCTAAGCAGCGTCCGTCCTCTTAAATACTATGCTTCACCATCTTTCCTGGATATATATAAGTTTTTCTGGTGGTTTGTAAATGATTTTGCATATGATCAATAGCATATTTGCTTTTACAGGGTGAAATGAGACTCTAGAGTTAGGTTTCAAAGACCTGTAAACTTCCAAATTAATGCATGAAACAGAAAATTAATGCATTTGAAAGAATTTTGATAGAAATTCAGTCAAATTAAAATAAAGTATCTTTAAGTTTTCCATCAGTCTAAAGTTATGATTGCAATAGTCAGGCAACTCTTTTCTTCACATATATTAACCCTTGAAGAATATTTTGTTGGATGTATAATTTAAGGGAAACAGGTTTGTTTTTTGTTTGTTTCCTTTCCTCAGTCCTTAACTTTTTGTTTCATTATTTGTTAGTTTCCATGATTCTTTCGCTGTTTTTTTTTTCTTTTTATCTTTGAATTACGGAAGTTTGGTAACAATATGCTTAGGTGTGATTTTCTTTGTATTTATTGTGCATGAGGATTTGCTGAACTTCTTGGATCTGTGAGTTAGTGCTTTATCAAACATGGACTATTTCTAGCCGTTTCAAATATTTCTTCTTGTATCCCCACTCTCTCCACCGCCCCCCCCCCCAGGAGTCTAAATACATGTATGGCAGACCTTTTGACATTGTTCTATAGATGTCAGGTGCTCTTCTGTATTTTTGCTGTTTATTCTGTTCTTTTGTGATTCTGTTGGAGTTGTTTCTATCAACCTGACTTCAAGTCCACTGATCCTCTCTTCTGATGTTAAGCCAATTAAATGGAATTCTTTGTTGCAGATTGTGTATTTTTCATTTTTAGCACATTTCCAATTATTTCATTTTCTTTGCTTTCTGTTTCTCAGTGGATACTCTATTTACTTATGCACACGTGTACATTAAGCTGCAAGTACAGAAGACTGAGTCATTATAAATTGTGGGGCTTCTCCGGATTCTAATCTGTGATACGGCAGTTAAAAGTTTGATAAACAATTAACCAACTTTTCTTGACCCCTGCCTGGGGGAGATTCTGTAACCTTCCACTACTTCATCTGGGTTGAAAATAGCCCCTCATCTCTCCTAGACCTTTTATTTACTTACTTATTTACTTACTTATTTATTTAGGAATATAGTTCATTTAGGTGTATATGAGTCCTTGACTTAAAAAAAAAACAAACTTAACCAATGTATAACTTATATACAATAAATCCCACATATATAAAATACCCAGCTGGACTCTATTTGATAGATGTATACACCTGTGAAACTACCACCAAACTCAACATAAAAAAAGATTCCCATCACCCCTTAAAAGTTTTCTTGTGTCTTTTTCCAATCAATTCCTCCCTCTTCCTCTGTCCCCAGACAATCACTGATCTGCCTTCTGTACTTACAGGTTTGTTTGCAGTATCTAGATTTTATGTGAAAATGAGATATTCCTGTATGCGTGGTCCCATTCACACAACATAATGATTTGGAGATTTAGCTACGTTGTTGCATGTATCTGCTGAGTAACCAATAGCTCTTTACATGTATGGCTATACGACATCTTTCTTTATTTGTTCACATGAACAGAGACATTTAAATTGTTTCCAGGTGTTGGCTATTACAAATAAAACTGCTGTAAATGTTTGCATACAAGTCTTTGTTTGAATATATCTTTACCTTTCTTTTGGGGAAATGCTTAGCGATGGAATAGCTGGGTGGTATGAGAAGGCATGTTTAACGTCTTAAGAAACCACAGAACTGTTTTCCACAGTGGTTGTTCCTTTTTACATTCCCACCAGCAACATATCAAAAAAATGTCCGGTATCTCACATCATCACTAAGTCTTGACATTGGCAAACTTTCAAATTTTAGACATCCCAGTGGGGTTTTGCCTCATAATTAATATTATTGAACATAGAAACAGATATTTATGGGCTATTCTTATATCATTTTTAGTGAAATATCTGTTCAGATCTCTTGCCCATTTTTAATTGAATTGTTTGCTGTCTTAATTAGTGGTAAAACTTTATATATTCTGGATTTAATTACTTTGCTGATATATATGTGGCAAATGTTTTCTCCCAGTGTGTGACTTGTCTTTCTGTTTATTTAATGGTATCTTTTGAAGAGTGAAATATTTAAAGTTTTGATGAACTCTAATTTATCATTTGCTTTGATGTTTCATGATTTGTTTTTTCTATTTAACCATCTTTGCTTTGGGGCACCCGGGTTGGCTCAGTCAGTTAAGAGTTCAACTCCGGCTCAGGTCATGATCTCATGGTTCATGAATTTGAGCCCCACGTCGGGCTCAGTGCTGACAGCTCAGAGCCTGGAAATTGCTTCAGATTCTGTGTTTCCCTCTCTCTCTGCCCCTCCCCCGCTTGTTCCCTCTCTCTCTCTCTCTCTCAAAAATAAACTTTAAAAAATAAATAAAAAATAAACATCTTTGCTTCATACAAGGTAAAGATTTTCTCCTATTTTCTTCTACAAGTATTACCATTTTAACATCGATACTTATGGCTGTGATCCATACAGAATTAATTTTTGTATGTGGTGTGAAATATGGGTCAATGTTCATTTTTTTTCCATATGCATATCCAACATCATATGTTGCTCCAACATCATTTATTGAAAAAAAATTTTTCCTCGTTGAATTGCCTTGATATGTTGGTTGTATAATTGAACATCCAAATCTGGATCTGTTTTTGGACTCTCTAAGAGTCCATTGATCTCTGTGTTACTCTTTCAAACCAATATCCAACTCTCTTGATTATGTTAGCTTTATAATAATTTTAAAAATAAAGTGTATAAATCTTCCCGTGTTGCTTTTCTTCTCTAGTATTGATGTAGCTATTCTGTGTCTTTCATTACCTCTTAGTATCATTTTGTCAATATCTACCAAAATGATTCCTGGGATTTTCTCTGGGATTGCATTGAATCTGTAGACTGTTTATGAAAAATGGATACATTAACAGTATTAAGCATGATATACCTCTCCATTTCTTTGCCTTCCTTATTTTATCTTACCAGTGTTTGTGGTTTTCAGTATAGAGGTCTTGCAAACCTTTGGTTTAGATTTCTTTCTTTCTTTTTTTTATTAAATATAATTTGTCAAGTTGGTTTCCATACGACACCCAGTGCTCATCCGAACAGGTGCCCTCCTCAATGCCCATCACCCACTTTCCCATTAACCCCCCATTAACCCTCAGTTCATTCTCAGTATTTAAGAGTCTCTTATGGTTTGCCTTCCTCCCTGTCTGTAACTTTTTTCCCCCTTCCCCTCCCCCATGGTCTTCTGTTAAGTTTCTTAGGACCCACATATGAATGAAAACATATGGTAACATATGTCTTTCTCTGCCTGACATATTTCACTTAGCATAATACCCTCCAGTTCCATCCACGTTGCTACAAATGGCCAGATTTCATTCTTTCTCATTGCCAAGTAGTATTCCATTGTATATATAAACCACATCTTCTTTATCCATTCATCAGTTGATGGACATTTAGGCTCTTTCCATAATTTGGCTATTGTTGAGAGTGCTGCTATAAACATTGGGGTACAAGTGCCCCTATGCATCAGTACTCCTGCATCCCTTGGGTCAATTCCTAGTAGTGCTATTGCTGGGTCATAGAGTAGTTCTATTTTTAATTTTTTGACGAACCTCTACACTGTTTTCCAGAGTGGCTGCACCAGTTTGCATTCCCAACAGTGCAAGAGGATTCCTATTTCTTCACATACTCTCCAGCATCTATAGTCTCCTGATGTGCTCATTGTAGCCACTCTGACCAGTGTGAGGTGGTATCTCAGTGTGGTTTTGATTTGTATTTCCCTGATGAAATGTGACATTGAGCATCTTTTCATGTGTCTGTTGGCCATCTGGATGTCTTCTTTGGAAAAGTGTCTATTCATGTCTTCTGCCCATTTCTTCACTGGATTATTTGTTTTTTGGGTGTGGAGTTTGGTGAGTTCTTTATAGATTTTGGATACTAGGATGGTTGGATTTATTTCTAAGTACTTTATATTTATTTATATTATTACATACAGGTTTTTAAAAATGTTACTTCCCAGTTATTTACTATGAGTACAGAAATTACAGTGGAGTTTTGTAGATTAGCATACATAAGTACATAGGTATAACTGCAACCTTGCTAAACTCACTTCTTAATCATAGTTGTTACAGACATACCTCATTTTGTGTTTCACTTTATTGTGCTTCACAGATCCTGTGTTTTTACAAATTAAAAGTTTGTGGCAACCCTGAATCTAGCAAGTCTACTGATGCCATGTTTCCAACGTTTGCTCACTTTGTATCTCTGTGTCACATTTTGGTATTTATCATGATATTTCAAGCTTTTTCATTATTGTATTTGTTATGGTTATCTGTGGTCAGTGATTACAACTCACTGAAAGCTCAGATGATGGTTAGCATTTCTAAGCAATAAAGTACTTTTCAATTAAGGTATGTACAGAGACATAATACACATTTAATGTACACTTAATGGACTACAGTATAGTGTAAATACAACTTTTACTTTTATTTGTACTGGGAAACCAGAAAAATAATTCGACTCACTTTATTGCAATTTTACTTTATTGCCATTGTCTGGAAATAAACTTGCAATGTCTCTGAGACATGCCTATATTTGGTAGATCCCTTGGGAATTCCTATGTGAACAGTTATATATACATATAGCAAACGGGGACAGTTTCACTTCTTTTTTTTTTCTTTTATTATTAATTTTGAGAGGGAGAGAGACAGAGTGTGAAGGAGGGAGGGGCAGCACAGAGCCCGGCATAGGGCTCGAACTCACGAATCATGAGATCGTGACCCAAGTGGAAGTTGGGCCACCCAACTGAGCCACCCAGGTGCCCCTTCCCTTCTCTCTTTCTAATCTTTGTGTCTTTTATTTCCTTTTCTTAACTTATTGCAATGGCTAGGATCTAATTTCAATGCAATTGATTAGGGGTGGTGAGAGGAGGTATCCCTGCATAAGTGTTAAATCTTTAACTTGGGGTATGACTTGTAACTGTAGTTTTTTTTAGATACCCTCTGATAGGTTTTTTAAAACTATGATTAGGTAGTGTATCGAGTTAGTTCTCATCATTGGGGCTTGAGTGGGAGTCTCTTGTGATTTTCTACAACCTAATCAGAAGTGAAGTCTCTGTACTGTGACTTTGAACTAACTTGATACAGTATGTAGTTAGTTAAGTATTTCTGTTTACAGAAAACTACCAATAAACATAAACAAAGAAGAAATATTTCGTATTCTCAAAATCCTTCTTTCAAACTTGCTGTTTTTCAGTGTAATCTGCAATCAGTTACACTGTAGTATTTCCTCATCATAACCCATTGTTTTCTTTACTTTTACCCTACTATTCTTATTGAAATTTGTCTCATAAAAATTATAAATTTTTTTTAATCTAAAAGTCAGATGATATTTTCTCAGTCCTCCTGGTGTGGACTGAATTGTGTCCCCACCAAAGTTCATATGTTGAAGCTCTTAAAAATCCCCAATGTATTTGGAAGTGGGGCCTTTGGGAGATAATGAGGCGTAGATGAAGTCATGAAGGTGAGACCCTCATGATGGGATTAATGCCCTTATAAGACGAGGCAGCTTGCTCTTCGACCATGCTGGCACCTGACCTTGGACTTCCAGCTTCTAGAACTATGAGAAATAAATGCCTATTGTTTAAGCCACCCAGTCTGTGGTATTTTGTTGTGTGTGTCAGACTGAGCTGACTAATACACCCCCTTCCCCTCTTCAGACTTACAAAATGCACACTTGTTTTTGAACATGTGTTCTCTTGTTTCCATTCTCATCATAGTTTTCGTAATTTTTTTTTAATGTTTATTTATTTTTGAGAGAACGAGTGGAGGAGGGGCAGAAAGAGAAAGACATACAGAATCTGAAGCAGGCTCCAGGTTCTGAGCTGTCAGCACAGAGCCCAACATGGGGCTCAAACCCATGAACCACAAGATCATGACCTGAGCTGAAGTCATGCTTAACCCACTGAGCCACCCAGGTGCCCCTTTAGTCATAGTTGTCTGGTTGCTCCTTCTCCATCTTAGTCATAACGTCCTTCTCCAACTCTTAAATAATGAATGTTCCCCCAGAGTAATGAGTTTGGCTATTTTCCCTCTCCACTTGCATCCTTTTGACAATGAACAGTTTGAATTAAAGTCGACTTTAATAGCTTCCTCAGTGTGGCAGACCACACACTCCTATCTCTAATCCTTAATTAAATATTCCAGTTTTCAAATGCATCTCTGCATAGATGCCCTGCCAGCAGTTCAAGATGTGTACAAAACAAAATTCAACATCCCTTCTGTCAAGCCTACTTCTGTTACATCTTTCTATTAATGGCACCATTATCTTTCCAGATAAAACCTCAGTCATCTTGTTCTTCAGACCTAGTCATTGGCCATGTGACGCCAACTTTAATTTTATAATATCTCTATCACCCATGCTTTCCTGCCCTTTCCCACAACTTCCTTCACTCACATTCACTTATACTGTTCTCCCTCTCTGGCATGAGTTTTTACTAATGACTTTGTGCCCAAACCCTAGTCATTTTCAAAACTAAGCTCAAATTCCCTGCATTCCAAGAAGTTTTCCCTGATCACCGTTTTGCTGCTGTTGCCTGAAAGCAATGTTTTTTATAAACATCATTAATCTTCTATCTCTACCTATTCTCCACCTTTTATTTTAGCCATTTAAGAAAATGTATATCACCCATACTAGACTTTGAAAGAAATAGTTTTATCTTTTTCAGAAACTTAGTGAATATTGATTGAATAAGGTTGATTTATTAATAGCTCATAAAACTTGTTTTCAAGGGGCAACACATTTTATATGTTCCAATCTAGCCTCATTTTACTTCTATTTTATACTTTCTTGTCTGTGTTTTGTCCTTTATATTGGTTATAATTAATAGCCTGATAATAGCATATTTTATTGATGAAAGAGTTCATATTTATTGAATACCAGATAATATGTGATACTGTGCTCAGTGCTTCTGATAAAGCAGTGAGGTATTGGACACATGTATGGTTTTTCACTTAGCTAACTTAACAGAGAAGTGGAGAAAGAGCATAGGCTCTTGACCAACCCCCCGCCCCATCGTGTCCCCAGGAGCTTCCAGAGAAACATCTTTCTTGGGGTCTTCAGGGTGGAAGTTTTGAGGGAATTGTAGAAGACGGAGGTCTTTTTCAAAATACAGCCATTACATGCCCTCCCCAGGGATGCTATCCACCTAGCACCTCCATGCATTCAGCATCTAAGAAGCTCTCCAAAAGTCTGTTGGTTAGGAATTTTCATGGAGACTTCATTAGGTAGGAATGATTAACGAAATCATTGACTGTTAATGATTAATTCAATCTTCGGACTCTGTCTTCTCTCCAGATACCACCGTGGGATGGAGAGTTCCAACCCTCTAATCACTTGGTTGGTTCCCCTGGCAACCAGGCCCCATCCTGAAGCTATCCAAGGAGACTTATCACTTTGGAGATTCCTTGAGTTTTAGTAGTTGTGTGCCAGGAAACAACAGGCAGAAACCAAATATATATCCCTTATTCTGTCACAGCACGGCTGTGTTCCAATGAAACTTTATTTATGGACACTGAAATTTGAATCTCATACAGTGTTCGAGTATCGTGAAATATTCTTCTTTTGATTTTTTCAAACGTTTAGTGACGTAAAGACCATTCTTAGCTCTAGGGCTGGACAAGAAAGGCAGCAGGTTAGATTTGGATCACAGGCCATTTTATGCCAGAGTCTGCTTTAAAGGGTCCGAAAGGTCCAGTGTGTTCCTGAGTGGTGGTTTGGCTTTATCTGCCCTTGCCAGCCCTGGCCCAGTATGGGCATCTCCTTCACTGCCTGAGCCTTTACTATTGGTATATCTGTTCCTGTTCTTGTGTTTTCTCTCTTTGTTGAGAGAAAAGTGCTATATTTCTATGGCTTTATTAGTTTGTGGCCCTTTTTCTCAAGGATTTTGAGAAAAGTTTCAAGGGCTGGAGTGGAAGAATCATGAGGGCCACTATTGTGTCTTCTTCCAGAATTTTCTCTCCAAATACGACAAATTAAAGCCCAGATAATTGCACTTTTGCCTACCGTAGGGTGAATTCTGTGCTGCACGGATTACCCATTTATTCCCTTCAAGGATGAGGCCACTTTGATATCTCCTCATTGTTGAAATGTTAATTCAATTGCTCTGCAGGTATGACCGTGAAAACCAGAATCCACTTTATTTACTCTTGCTAGAAACCCTGTCATTTTTCTGTTTTAATCAGACTTTGGGTGACTTACCTAGTTTTCACAAATATCCTAAAATTAACATTGCTGGTTAGTGTTACATATCTTCCTGCCCATCTCTTAAGCCTTTATACAAAATAAGTAAATATTGAGGAGATAAGTACATAAAAGAGTTAACACTGAATCAATATGGAGAACAGTTGGCTTATAAAAGCCACGATCGGAGGCAAGAGTGTTTGTGTAACAATACTAATCATTTGTCAATCTAACGTTCTAGGAAAAGAAAATCAGATACCACAGAATTTCTGTTGAAGCTCGGTTGTTACGGGTTTATTTTGTTTAAAAATGTTTCCACATTAGAAATTGTGTGGATTTATGGAAAATACTATGTACTCCACTGAAGTCAGGCTTGCCTGATTTATTTAACAGGTTTGGTTTCATGAGTGGAAAAAGAGATTTAAAATCTAGCATCGTCCTTCAATTTTTATTCTAATATCATATTAAAGAAATTTGACATGCAACTTATCAGCTAATGGAATTATATAAGATAAAACCAAATTAGAATCTTACTAATCTGGGCTGTGCTGTAAACTCTATTATTTTGTAATTCAATAAAATAAACCCTAAGTATTGACATAGATGTTATTTTTCCCCGGTATGTATTAATGTATTTCAAGGGGAGAATGTTTTCCAAATTTGTAGAGTACCAAGCACCTGCTATATATCAGTTTCCTCAAACTGGTTTTGACAAGTTATAGGAAAGGTGTCATAGATATAAAACATTACTGGATCTTTCTGAGAAAATAGAATAAATTTGTCATTCTTCTATTTAGTGACTTTCTTTAGCGTGCTTTACATCTTGTATCTTGTACAGTGCCTTTGCATAGATTCTTTTCTAATCCTTCCTACATCTCTATTTAATCTTTTTTTTTTTTTTTTTTATTTTACCATTTTACAATCGTGGTAACAGAAGCTCAGTGAAGTTAAGAAACCTGCCCACGGGGCGCCTGGGTGGCTCAGTCGGTTAAGCGGCCGACTTCGGCTCAGGTCATGATCTCGCGGTCTGTGAGTTCGAGCCCCGCGTCGGGCTCTGTGCTGACAGCTCAGAGCCTGGAGCCTGTTTCAGATTCTGTGTCTCCCTCTCTCTCTGACCCTCCCCCGGTTCATGCTCTGTCTCTCTCTGTCTCAAAAATAAATAAACATTAAAAAAAAAGAGAGAAACCTGCCCACTGCCGCCCTCCTTCTAAATAGCAATTGCGATAGTCAACATTAATCATTACATGTTGGGTCCAAGTGCTTATTCTAAGTCCTTTACTCTTATCCGTTTGTTTACTTTCACAACACATTTATGAGATAGTGGCTGTTCACGTCCCTATTCTCCAGATGGAGAAAGTTGAGGTGCAGTTACGAATTTAACTAAGGTCACAGAGCTAGTAGATGGTAGAGGCAGGGAGCAGACACAGACCATCTGGTCCTTGGTCCTGGAGCCTGAGCTCATCACTGCTGCACTAACTCCACTACCTCAGGGCACACCTGTGCATGGCACCAACATTCGTGTGAACTGATCTTTCCAACCACCAAGTCTCTATCACACTAAGTATCTTCACAGTGATACAGATAATGAGTAAACATAGAGTCTCAGACACTAAAAACAACCCACTGTTGCACGAGAGGGAAAATAGGTGTTTCTGTGCGTGTATGCAGGTTTATCAAGTCGAACACGTGCTTCCAGGTCTTCCTGACTGACCAACGTTAAAAAGAAAAGAAAATCGAGAAGTAATGATGTTAAGATAGTCAGGAGTTTTGTTATGCTACTTAAACAAAATTTACCAATCAGCCCAATTGTTTCATCATCATGGACTTGTTTTCATTTTAAGTTTCATCCAGGGGCGCCTGGGTGGCGCAGTCCGTTGAGCGTCCGACTTCAGCTCAGGTCACGATCTCGCGGTTTGTGAGTTTGAGCCCGCGTCAGGCTCTGGGCTGATGGCTCGGAGCCTGGAGCCTGTTTCCGATTCTGTGTCTCCCTCTCTCTCTGCCCCTCCCCCGTTCATGCTCTGTCTCTCTCTGTCCCAAAAATAAATAAAAAAAAAAGTTGAAAAAAAAATTTTAAAGTTTCATCCAGTTGTAGTACCTAGATCATAATGGAATCTATAGCGTCCTCAAGAATGTGGCCTCATTGGGTGTGTTTTCCAAGTAGTTATGTCCGCTTTTCACCTTGCAAACTGAAATCAAACATTGTCGAGAGCACAGGCATTTCTGAAACAACACATTACATATGTTCCTGAAAAACCTCGCATGCTGCAGAACCACACTAAAAATAAAAGGACTTGTGGGAAGAAAATGTGTTAGGGTAAAAACCAGTCGACACCCTGAGCACCAACAAAAGCAGTAACAATCATAAAAACTGTATAAGCTTGTTAAGGAGACCAGCTGAATTCTGAGGAATCCTGCACGAAAGCAATTATAAGCCTGACATTAGGGGAAAGGGTGAAAGTAGTTTGATGGGAAGGGGCTATAAGAAAGTGCTGAGCCTACTGAGTGTCGGAGATGGGGAAGGAAATAGAGGACAAGCATAGTAAGTACTTCCGAGATAGGACACATGGTCAGACGGAGCTAGGAGGAAGACCATGGGGTAGATGGAGACCCAGCATGACTACTCCTCTAGACCGACTTTGTTCACCTCTTTATGACTGTGTCTGAGCCAGTTCACATCACAGAAATACACAGTATTTACCTGAAAACAGATAAAAAACCAAAATGGCTTTTTATGCGGTAAGAAGGAATTCCATTTCTCATTTCACTCCTTTCACAATAATTGTTATATTTTCAGTAAATATATTTTTAAAGGACCAAGTCTCTAAGGAACTATTTTAGTAAAAAAACAAAACAAAACAAAAAACCCCCAAAAAACTATGATGGCAATTACAGAAATAGCTGCAGGAAATTGTTTTATATATCACAGGAACAAAAGATTGAAATGGTTATCTGATTTCCTCATGACCGACATGACCTGCCATCAGTGGTAATGATATTGAAGACATACTAACTGCGTGTATTCAAGTTTCGGTGATAATCACACTAGAGAGTTTTAAACATAGAGATTTAGGATTTATAGTCCCAAAACTTTCGCTGTATAGTTATGAAGTATGCTATAAGCATTTTGCTATAAAAACTGAGAATCCCATAATGCTAATTCTCAGAGATAAAATCTCCCTACTAGAGTATACTAAACTCTGCTATCACTTCAAAGATGTCAGAGAATTGCTCCCTATTCCAATGAAAAAAGATTGTGAATCACACCCCTATTATTCTTAATAAAGAATTAATACAGTTTGTTAAACTGTAATTATCAGTATTAAATACAATTGTGGCAATTATTATTAAACATAATTTGAATCGGTACCGTGGCTCTGATGAGGTAGTTGCTATCAGGGGAAGGGGGATTTCTGGCATTTTGGGCCCTAGCATTGACATGGCCATTGCCTTTAGAGTCGATTTCTTTGTGTTTGTGCTGCTGAAGCGAGCACTGGAGTTGACTTCTTTGTTGTGGGAAGATTAACAGTATGGGCTCTCTAGTTACAAAAATTCAAGGTAAGTATCCCCTACTCTTTATCTAGATAGAAGATGCACCTTACACTTGCATGTAAATGCAGTCATGGAAGGTGAACACTCTGTGCTGTGACATAAACTGGAGTCAGCTTTCCCACGTCTGGGCTTCTGAAGCAGGAGAAATTACTTTCCAAAAGGAGATTTTTAGCAAGAGAGTTGGAGCATTCTGACTCCCACAAGGTGTTATGTAATAGCGAGAACCCAAAATCTGGGCTCGGTTATGATTGAATAACCAACGTTGTGGGAAATGGATTATGGACTCTTGATTGCTCCCCATGGGGCCTAGAGTCTTTCCTGGGCTGTGGTATTGAGAAGTGAGATCAGAGGAGTATGTCCTCACTGTCCTTCAGACCCCATATGCAGTCAGTAGCCAAGGGCTGTAGATTTTTCTATCTGAAATACCTCTGGAATTGATCCACTTTTTCATCTTCAGGGTCACTATTTTAGTCCAACCCAGATCAGCCACCTGTCCAACTCTGCCACATTTCTCATTCTCCGTTCCAAATAATCTTTAAAAAATACAACCTAATACGTTCACATCCTTACCTCTTAGATTTCAGTTAGTTGCCCTTGGAATAGAGTTTTCCTTTGTTTAGCAAGGTTTGGAGAGCCCTCCACAATTGTGACCTCTCACTGTCTCAGCTCCCTCCACCGTCACCCTGCTCTCCCTGACCCCATGCTGTAGCCATTCTGGAATTATTTCAGTTCCTAGAACATGGCTAGGTCTGTCTCGACCTCCAAGAATGCTGTTCTTTCTGGAACTCTCTTCACCTGCTTCAGGGTCATAGCTCAGCTCAGATGTCTGTTCCTCCTGGGACTGGGTTTGGATCCCTGATTTGCACTCCTAGAGCACTATGCACTTCCCCTTTCATTAGCACGCATCACACATGGAACTGATGTGTCAGAAATGGTTCTCCTGCTGGATTGTAGACTCCACGAGGGCAGGCGATGTCCTTCATTCACTGCTCTGTCCCTGCGTCTGTAAGAATTCCCGACACACAGTAGGTCATCCATAAATACTTGTTGAATAGAATGAAAAGTGAATGCGGTAGACGGTAATCCGGTGTATCAAAGAATCTGTGGGAGTGGAGATTATAAAAAAGAAAATGCAAATAGCATTGGAGAACTCAAGTGTGTTACAAGCCAAAAGGTTCATGAGCTTTAACTTTTCAGAGGTCGTCATTGACTTGAGCAAGGTGCATGGCAGTCACCCAGTGGAAGCAAAGGCCAGGGAGTTGTAGACTTAGGAATTACTATTTTGTAAGGAAGTGAACCCAGCACATAAGGCCTGATCTTTCAAGAAGTGTGACCATGAGCAGAGACAATGGCGAGGCGAAGGAGGCATGGTGAGATGAGAGAGTCTGACATTTGCTTGCTTTTTTTTTTTTGTTTTTTTTCAAATATAGTCCTGGAGTAACTTGGACATTCTCAACCAGTTTTTCTAGTACTTTGTCCTGCTTTCCTGATATATCACAGAGGAATGTCCTATAAATATTTCCTACTGCAAAATGAAAAGAAACACACTTTGGAAGTTTGACTTACGGAGTTTTAATTGTTTTCAATTTTTGAAGAACAAAAACTGCAGATTGTCAGCTTACCTGCAAAATAAGCTCTTTCCTTGACATCGGTTTATGAACGTCGTGATTAGTTTGTGCTGCTGTGTGCAGACTCTACCCTTACCAGGGCACTTTGTGTTTCGAGCCTCTCTTCTCCCTTCAGCTAAACTTAAAATTTTGGACTTTGGAATTTGATCTTAAAACACTTATATCTCTTTATCCCCGGATTTTGGCACGGCTAGGTCCTCGGCCTGATATTGGACACTCGATGTAACTACTGACTTCTACTAAGGAGACTTCAATTCTTAGGCGCCCCCTTCTGAAATTTCTAATTTGAAACCTGCTCTTTACGACCTGCTGTTCTATTTAAGTTGTTGCAAAAGGGGCTTTCTGTGTCAGAGTCCTTATTGTGAGTGTTTTCCCTCAGGTCTTTGATAGGGAGAAAATAAGATTCTTGTGTATAACTCTGGAGTTTAAATGATGGACAGGCCCCTTACCCGAACAATAATGCATCCAGGTTATTAATATGAGGCCAGTAGCTGAGTCCTTTTTCTCACTATAGAAGGGTTAATCACTTACTAGTTAGAGGGAGAGAGCATTCAATATGTTCAGAGGCTGTTTAATCATTAACCTTGGGGATAGCAAATAACATCTCTGGGTTTCTGAGAACATATATCCCACTGCTTGCCAAGGCCTTGTCACCAAGCTTATTATTTTAATTAATTTGTTTTTCCCTTACTGTGTTACCCTCATTTCTATAACCAGCTGTGGACTGAGTTCAGCCATTGACCAAACCACTTCCGAAGTCACTGCTAATGTTACACATCAATATCACCACTCATTTAGTCGAAGAACATATTCTGTATTCCTAGCAGGCAAACACAAGACAAACATAGGTTTCCAAGGTATCGGCACTGAGAGCATCTGTTTCATAATGTAATTTCATCGGTTGAACAGATGAAGAATGCTAATTAGTTTGTTTATACATATGTGATTTAATGAGACTAAACACTTAACTGAACTTAAAGTAAGCACAACTTGTTTCCTGTTGCTGTTTTTTCTTAATAAAAAAACAGCGTTAGACACATTTTCTGGAAATTATAGTGATGTGCAATACAGGAGAAGAAAGAATTTCAAGGTTGACTGGTCCGTTTTATCCTTCTGCAGTGAGATTTAACAGGAAATTGAGAGTCAAAATGTTGGGTTCAGGGACAAGTGTTGAAATCCAACATTAATGAGAAGGTTAAACTTAATGGGAGACTTCAGGGCACCCGGGTGGCTCAGTCGGTTAAGTGTATGACATCAGCTCAGGTCATGATCTCAGGATTCCTGAGTTCGAGCCCCACATCAGGCTCTCTGCTGTCAGCACAGAGCCCACTTTTGATCCTCTGTCCCCCTCTCTCTCTTAACCCCCCTCAAGAATAAAAAAAAATAAACATTAAAAAGAAACTTAACGGGAGACTTTATCATAAACTCTTTTATGTCAAACTCCTAAATCCCAAACTAAAATTCTAATATGTATCAGAATGACTTATTTTAGAGAGAAGTTCTATACCTTCATCAGATCCAACCTAAAATCTTCAAATTTTTTTGGCTTTTTTCTTTTTTTGTGTGTACTGTCTTCTTCTAGTTATATTTTGATGACTGAAATCATGGCATTCAGTTAATATAGCTCTTCTTCGAAAATTAACATAATGTATGAGAATTTTTATAGTTATTTAATATTATCTTCTACATTGTCTTTTTTACTTACAAGTTATACTAAACTGGATTCACATGGGCTACTGTATTTTGGGAGTGGAGTGGGTAGAGGAGATGAGGAAGTGACTCTGGTCCTGTAGTCCAAATTATATCTGGATTAAAATGCTTCAGTTAACCTGCTCAGCTTTTTACAGCCAGGGGTCAGCAAGCCATGGCCTGATCCAAATCAATAAGGCCATTCTGAGGGCCAAATCCACAGCCTGTTTTTGCAAATAAAGTTTTATTGGAACACATGCATACCATTCCTTTGTGTATCAGCTGTGGTTGCATTCATGATGTAACGGCAGGAGTTAAGTCACTGATAGAAACTTGCAAAGTTGAAGTTATCTACTCTCTGGCCCTTCACAGAAAAGTTTGCTGCCCACTGATCGAAAGCATGTATGAGGACGGGAGTGAGTGAAGAGTAATTGTTATGTTCGGATGCATTAAAGACTGAGAAACACATATTTGTGGAATTGAATCAAGATAAGTGTGCTTGAGAGCCTTGGAGTTTTAGGTCTTTCAAAATCAAAGTAACCATTCACTCTCTTACCAAATTACCTTTGGGTCATTCTAGCCTGCTGAGATAGCTGCTTCTTTTATTCTGGCAGGAAATGGTCTCTGCTTGTGAATATATAGGATCTTCCTTGTGTCTTCTTGAAGAGTCATAAATTACACGTGATCACAGATTTGGGGGATTTTAAGTAACAGAGAGTAGCACCCACTTCTTCTGGCCTGTCAGCATCCATAATCTTCGCCCATACCTAATACCTCATGATGCTCCCGAGGGCTATCACGTACGTGGTGAATTTAGCTTCCTTATTTGCCCCAGTTCAGAAAATGAATTGCCCATTGTTCTAAACTTACTAGAGAACATATCTGTGTCAAATTACAATCTGTTGCTGGTATACATGAAGAACATATTAAGAGCATTGAGGCACACAGAAAAGAAAAAAATAAGTAATTGAACTCCAGTTCTAAAGACTGAAATATAAGGTTTTATCCTGGATGATTCAACTACCACCAACCAACGAGCAGGAGAATCATGTTTTTGTTTGCTTTTGAATATAAACTTGCAAACCATATCTTTACTCCTAGTTTATGAACTAAGCCTGATTATTTAGAAACTGGCCTAGGAGTTTGGGTTGATAGAAAACACATTGGTTCTGGTGTCAGAGGGACCTACCTGTGAACCCTAGCTCTGTCACTTTCCAGCACATCAAATGAAAGAAAATAGCCTAAACTTTTGAGCCTCTGGATCGTTGGGGATTGTGTCGTCTGGCTGTTGGGAGGATCGATGGAACAGTTCCCGTGAGGCTTGACTGTAAATACAGAATCCCCAGCACGGTGCCAGGCACGTCGTAGGAAGTAAGTAAGCTTGGGCTTTTTGGCACTCTTTTTGTGTTTTTGCTTTTCAAAGAATGAAGATGGTTGGTGGACCCAGTTACTAAAGACTGTTAGTATTGCTGACAGTTCATGAGACCATTTGAGCGACAAATAACTAATTATAAATGGGTTGTAAACTGTGGGTGGGAGGATTTACAGTCACGCATCGGCAAAAACAAAAGTACGAAGGGAACATGCTGAAATAGCCACGTATATGATTCCCGTGGGCCCCTGAGAGGTTTACTCCAGTGTCCTCTGGATTTGGATCCAGAGACCCCTGCAAATCCAGTGGCATGTGCTTAGGGATCAAGAGTTCTTGGAAAAAAATATTACTTTCTTACATTTTGATAATATTTTTAAATTATTTTGCTATTTATAGAAACAAGTGTCTTCTTTTGCAGTAATCATTTTTTTTTAATTTTTTTTAACGTTTATTTATTTCTGAGACAGAGAGAGAGACAGAGCATGAGCAGGGGAGGGGCAGAGAGAGAGGGAGACACAGAATCTGAAACAGGCTCCAGGCTCTGAGCTGTCTGCACAGAGCCTGACGCGGGGCTCGAACTCACGGACCGCGAGATCATGACCTGAGCCGAAGTCGGCCGCTTAACCGACTGAGCCACCCAGGTGCCCCTGCAGTAATCATTTCAATTAATTTTGTTTTCCTCTAAAACTCAGTATTTCAGCCAAAAACATATCTTTGAGCATCATCACATACTTTTTTTTTTTTTTTAAGTATCGGAGACACTAGTTTATGCTATTCTGATTTTTCAGGAAGGGAAACATAATGAGAATGTAGTAGGACTTAGCACTAAGACACAGATTTATACTTGGCTTCTGTCATGAAACCGTAAAGTTCCACTCTTGTGAAATCAAACTTAACGAAGTGGGCTATCTATAAAAATGGAAATCAGTAGTTTGCGGTAAGGACATTTTGGAGAAGATTATATTCCATTTGAAGAATACAAAACCCGAGTATTTAGTACACTAAAATGCACACCTATTAAGGTCTTTACCAAATGTTTCATCCATATGGTAGCTGACATGTCCACCAGAATTTTCTTTTTACTTGAAAATGGCACATGGACATGTGGTCTTTGCCTTTTTTACACCTGTCTTTTCCGGTTTACACAAGTACACGTCCTCACTTCCCTTTCTTTTCTGACTCTCCACTACCGGTAGACACCGCAGTCACCAGGACCTTTGATCTGATAGTGGCTTCTGTTTGTCAGTCCCGCATAAAAAGAACAGCTCATCGGGAGGCTATCCACAGCAGGGCGAGAGGCTACCAACACCATGTTCTGCACGAAGCTGAAAGATCTCAAGATCACAGGAGAGTGCCCTTTGTCCTTACTGGCACCGGGGCAGACTCCCAAAGAGCCCGCAGAAGAGGTAGCAGGAAGCTCAGAGAGTGGCAAAACAACTCTGCCCATCTGTCAGGATGTGCCTGAGAAGAATGTACCAAGAAGTCTTCCTCAAAGAAAGACCAGTAGGAGCCGCGTCTACCTTCACACGTTGGCAGAGAGCATTTGCAAACTGATTTTCCCAGAGGTGAGTGCTTGCTCTTCTGAGATTTTCCTGATATTTTGAATATTGTAGAAGAGCATTTTTTAAGGGGAATGTAAACATTTGCTTTCTCACTTTCAAGGATATATGTATATAACAGATGTAGAGTATTTCCTAGAAACATCTAAAAACACTTCTTGAAAGCAAACATGTTCTTTTTTAAAAAATATTTTTTCTTAATGTTTGTTTATTTTTGAGAGAGTGAGAGTGAGCAGGGAAGGGGCAAGAGAGAGAGACAGAGAATCCAAAGCAGGCTCTGTGCCAACAGCAGAGAGCCCAATGCAGGGCTCGAACTTGCAGACTGTGAAAGTTGACCTGATTTCGGTCAGACCCTTAACTGACCGAGCCACCCAGGCACCCCAAGCAATCATGTTCTTCAGTTGTGTTTATTCTTAAATGTTTAAGATTTTGAATTCTTTTCTAAAGGATCCTGCCTCGATGGCCTTTATGACTTTGAGCAAGTGCTTAAGCCCTCTTATCCTCAGCTTCCTTATCTATAGTACCTACTGCCTAGAGTTTCAATGAGCATGAAGTGAAATAATCCATAGCTCTTGCCATACCTTAAGTGCCTGGTAGTTGTTAGCTATTATTTTTAAATTAAATTTCTTGAAGAATAACTTATTTTTCTGCCAGTTTCTTCTAATTCCAAAGAGCATCGTAGGTTCCCTGCCAACTTGTTGAGGTGGGAAAATCTCCCCTTTCCTCCTCTGGCTCTGAGTATGACCCAGAAGTCTCTGTTCAAGCCAGAGTCCTTGAGCCAGAGTCATGGCCCTGTGCTTGCAAATTACCTCTGACACTTCTCAGTATAGCTCTGTGAGCTGTGTAGCCTAATGCCTCTTCAAGATCTGAAGCACCTTCTGTTAATCCACCTATAGGAGAACCTTGGGGGCAGGGCAAATATCTAATGAAGTCACATATTAGGAATCACAGAGTATATGGAGAGCTCCTCTCCCCCTGTGGGGCTAAAGAGAAGAGCAGCTGAAAAAGTCTTCACGATGTCTTTCTCCTTCTGGCAGTGTTTACAGTTCTATGTAAACTCACTTCATCTGGGAGATTGGACATTGATATAATCTGACTCCAGCTATAATAATCCGTTGAAAATGTTTAATTGACCCAGCACCAACCCTCTGCTTTGTGTAGAGCACTGAAGAACCACAGATTGCTGACTTTTAGAACTTACTGGAACTTTAGAAGTGATTTTGTCTTACTCCCAGGAAGGATTAGAGAGGTTAAGTGACTTGACTAAAGTCACCCAACTTTTGCAGGGGTAGAGCAATTACTGCTGTCAACAGTATGCCTAGAGTGACTGTGAAAGAAGAGACTAGCACTGTAGCTTGAAGATGGAGAAAGCAGAATCAGCAGAAAGTTGAGGGAACTTACTTCAAATACAGTATTAGCACAATCGCGCCTTGGTTAATGGCCTTTGAAATGGGAATATTTCATGATTCTCTCCCCACGCAAGTCACTAGACAGCCAGTTTTGGCTGGGATGAGCGATGTCGCCTTTCTCAGGGTGCTGGTTGGCATCATAGTCCGGGAAGTGATTGAGACTCTTATTTCCAAGAACTGAGTGAGATACACAGAGATGAACAGATGGTGATGATGGGGATGCTGGAGAGCTTCCATGCTCTCCTTGGGTCCTGTCATTACCATCCTGGCTTCATTATTTTGTTTGATAAATTTTGAATTCCTGCCATAGAAGTCAGACACATTTTGGAATCTCTTTTAAAAACATTCTGAATACCAAATATAAATGATATTTTACTTTTTTTTTCTTTTTTCTTTTTCTAGAATAATCTGTGTTGTTTGTGAACTCATAGGAACAAACATCAAAATTTGACTGTAGCATCATGTAGCAAGGAAGGCAAAGCTGTAGGAACTCTAGAGGGTAAAAGAGGTACATTTGGCATTAGCAACTAGAACTCTGACAACTGAGGCCATTTTGCCTTATAACAATAAATGTCCCAGTGCTGGATGCATTTGGACTGTCTGGTGATCAGTGTAGATTACTCCATCAGCCATCCAAATGTCAGCATGTCTTTGATCAAATACAGCATTTTTTTTTGTTTTTGTTTTTACTGATTCTTTTTTGAATGGACAGATTTAATGCTTAGCCTACTGTTTAGTTTCAGTTCTATCAGGGACCCAAAGGAGAGACTCAAAACAGCATTTGACAACATTACAGCTCTTGCTTTTTAGATAATCCGATTTAACTCCACAATCATGGTTTTTGTTTTTTTGTTTTGTTTTGTTTTTTGTTTTTTTTTGGCAGGGGGTGGGATACAGATCCATAGCAAATTTAGAGTGGGGAGGTGTCATTCCAGAATAGTAGAATAGAAGGGCCTGGAAAGGTGCTATTTGTTTTTTCCAATAAATTCTAGATTTGTTTCTAAGCTCTATATGCATTTTAAAACTGAAAGTCCTTTTCATAACTCATTTTATTGAAACATAAGCTTGCTCTATTTTGCTTAACAGTGCTGCCTCACTTGACCAGTGGAAACTCTAAGCGTGATATAAATAGTTCTTAAGGAAAAAGGAATTTCCTAACTTGGAACATAACCAGAAAATCTTTCACTTTCCTCTGGGCAAACTACAGAAAGAGTCAACAATGATATGTACACATATAGATACATATGGTTTTTATATGAAATGCAAAACAAAAAAAAAATTGGCAGTGCTGCTATCCAGTGTTGTACTTGCCACTTACGACCTAGTTAAAGAAAACAGGCTGAGTGTCCTGTTAAGAGAGATTAATTGATAGGCAGGTATTTACAAAGTATGGAGACTTACAGAAAAATAACTTGCCATGTAGGGAAACTCATGAAATACTCAGAAATCTAAGAGAGTAAAAGTGTAAGTATTTGATGAAAATTAGTAGTTCTAAGAAGGGAACTTAGTACACGTTAAGGTAAATCCGAGATTTGTTTCAAATCAGTGACCAACTGACCTTGGTGAAAGCTTGGATTTAAGGGATTAGAGAATTAGAGAAGTGGGGGGGGGGCACGGTGCAGGGATAGCTTCAGAGTTTTCTAGGCCAGGACATGTAAATGAAATAGGCAACATAAATTCCCATTTGTAGTTGAGGGTGGGGCAAAACAGTGGGGTGGCTGGGTGTAGAGTTTGCGAAAAGAACAGAAATTTGCTTGGCGAGAGCCATACTGAGATTGAAGTGTTGGCAGCACATCCAAGAGGATTTCCTGACCCAGAGGAAGTGATCTACAATTTCTACTTGGAAGACCCGGCATTACCAAACTGGAGTCTGCTCTTTGGATTTCGGTTCAACTTGACCTTGTGTTGTGGCTGTCAGGGAGACCACCCACAGAGGGCAGAGCCCGTGAGCCACAGCCCACATCCAAACTCAAATTAGTCTGGGCTCATCGGTTCTTCTAGGCTTGAGAAACTTCTAGAAAATCAGTCTCTGTTTCCAAAGCGTAAATTCGCCACACTTACCAGTAATCGTGTTTTTGCTTGAGAAGAAGCTTACAGTACAAATTTGTAAAATCCGTGTCTTCAATTAAACTATTATTTAAGAGAATGTTTAAAAGCTTTCTTTTCAATTTTTAGTTGGAGCGGCTGAACCTTGCACTTCAGAGAACATTGGCAAAACACAAAATAAAAGAAAGCAGGTAAATTGAACCGCTTACTTTAGTTGTGTGAACTCCCCATTACAATCACTGATACCATTGCCAATGGCCATCACTTAGCAAATGCATCACTGTGTTTCGAATCACTGCCAGAAACTGGATTAGGTGTTTTAGCTGCTACTAATGTGAAAGGAAGTGTCTTAATTTTTCACAGTTGATACATCTAAGCTCAGATTTATGTGAAATGTTTAGGATTTTACAGCCGTTTAGGAAAAGGCAGATCTGAGTTGCAAGCCTGGGTTTTTCAGAGCCTGTGGCTTTAACCATGTTGCCATATACCGCTGCTTTTGACAAGTCATTAAACCTGTTCTTTCCTACTAAGAGGTAATCATCCCCACAGTACTTAACATGGAAGGCATGGATCCCGGATGCTCAATACAGACTCTGTGCCTGAAGGATACTGCCAAAAGGTGGAGCAGGGTCCCAGTGGCCCTTGCCTCCCACGGGTTCAACTTTCAGCCGCTGCATCAGGAGGAGATTCAAGAAGAATCAAAGTTGGGAGGCTGTTTAAAGGGAGGGGTTGCCTCAGGGGGTTAACAGCAGCGACAGTTTATCAATCCTTAGGGAGGTGTTTCCATATTTTCATAACCAGTTGGGTTATACTTGTGTGCACTGGCTGAGTGTCCATTCCTTTTATACCTTTTTCTTGTAGTCTGAAAATTTTTTAAAGAATGCTTTCTGTAAAGGCTTAATATATAACGTGATTTTTTTTTTTTTTTTAGAAACCTGCTTTATATAGTTGATTTTTTTTTTTAATTTTTTTTCAACGTTTTTTATTTATTTTTGGGACAGAGAGAGACAGAGCATGAATGGGGGAGGGGCAGAGAGAGAGGGAGACACAGAATCGGAAACAGGCTCCAGGCTCCGAGCCATCAGCCCAGAGCCTGACGCGGGGCTCGAACTCACGGACCGCGAGATCGTGACCTGGCTGAAGTCGGACGCTTAACCGACTGCGCCACCCAGGCGCCCCTATAGTTGATTTTTCAAAGATATCTTGGCACATCCACTACTGGTGGATAATTTGATTGGCTTTTTTATTTTTTGATTCCATGCAATCTCAAGGATTATTCCTTTTGCAAATAATGGAATAAGTACTCGTATTCAAATTTGCGGAATTGAACATTGCAGCTTTGCAAACCAGCACCATTGTTGGGAATGTTTTATAAATTCATTCATCCGTCTATTTCTCATGAGTGGATTATCTGCCCATAATTTTCCTTGTTGACTAACTGGTCCCAAACTGCAGGCAGCAGGCAAGCCAAGAAGGGGTCATGAGGGGTCCAGAAGGAGAGAGTGTGAATCTGTGTGTCTGACAGAAGCTTTGTTTACACGAGTGATAGCAAAAGCATTCCAGAATGCCTCTGACCTTAATTCTCAGTCAAGCTGATAAGATAGCCACAAGTCATTGTAGCTATGCTACTGTGTCTGTCTCCTTAAGACTTTGGCAGCCAGTTTGCTCAGAATTTATTCTCAGGGCTTTGTGTTCTGAAATGTTCCTAAACTAGATGCAGGGGTTCAGTTAGGATGTACTCCCAGCGTTCTATCTCTTTAAAAATTAAAGAACTTAAAACAAAGTCATTTTCTTTGGAAATCTTGAAAAATTTTTTATCCCTGCCATTATTTCTTCAAGAGCTGATCATACTTTTAAACTGCCCTAATGATAATTACTCAGTTGTTGAAATAAAATAACAAGCCTTTTTTTCTCATGACTGCCTGCTGATATGCTAAATGGCTTCTCTCTGCTTTGCTTTTTTAGTTTTTGGATTTGTTTTTTTGTTCCTGTTTCTCCCCCATCTTCATTTTGGAAAGTCAGCTGCCTTTTCTACTGTTCTCAGCTTGCCTGACCATAAGTTAACTCTTTTTTTTGTCGAACGTTCAGTATCTTGTGTGATTTGAAAAGCAAAGAATAAATATATTAAAGAATAAACTGTCTCTAAATGAAAGACTGGAGCTCCCTGTACCCCACCTTTTAAGTAAATGAATTTTAGTACAGTCATTGTGGTATCTCTCTCGGTTGGTTTCACAGAGAGCTTTTGCTTTGTTTCTTTCCCTGGGATCTTTTGACCACATCATCATATCTGTGCATGGCTGGTGTGTGTGTGTGTGTGTGTGTGTGTGTGTGTGTGTACAAGCACACACACATTTGCTGGTACATATGCAAGCTTACTCCTTTTTTTTCTATTAAGTTAAAGATAGCGAACTTATTTTTAATTGCATTATATGCTATTTGAACTAAGTTTTGCTCACATCGCATATCATGGATGCTGGGAATTGCCAGAATTAGAGTCCCCTGAGCAGAAATGCTCTCATTCTTTAGGAAAAAGAAAAGAAAAAAACAGAAATTGCTTAAATGACAAAAATAAGCAAATCTGAAGAGTGATTAATATAAAATAATATATAACAAGAGGTTATAAAATTATGTGAACTAAATAGAAAATTACATAGTGACCCTCAACCAGTTTAGATAAGAAAGTGTTTCTCCATAACATTTTAAACAATTAAAAGCAATGTACCTTTGTGTGATAAAGTAGTGGACTGAGCAGTTTTCCTTCTTGAAAATATATCCTTTGGAAACTTTTCTGCATGTTTTGTGTTTTATTGGAATCTGTCTAATATTTAGATTTTTGCCTGTCTGTAAACTTGGATTATCTAATGGCAAATTGAAGTACAAATAGAACTTTGGGTGTCTTTTAAAATTTGTTTGTAGTTTGGCCAACTTGGTCAGAAATCAGTCACTATCGGAAATCATAAAAAAACAGTTAGGCAAACATAAATCAATAAGTTATCCAGTTGAAATTGCCAAAACTTTTTGTCATTCAAAATGTATGCTATGATATTAGCAACCTCTATGTGATAAAACTGAATGCAGTAATTGAATGAAGAATAGATTTCTTTAGTTACTAATTTTTATATGTGGATAGTTAAATGTAATAATGCCTGAGAGTTAAATGTATAGAACCTTAAACTCAGAAGCAAGACATGCTATGTATTTGCTTTGGAAAAAATATGGTGATACTTAAAAAGTGAAATCCATCAGTAGGTAATTTTTTCTTTTTGATTGTGTTATCAGACGACCCCTTGGCTGATTTATTACCATCCCCTACTTAGCCACTTCATACTTTTGGTTGGTTCCCTGCCAGTGTAAACACCCACAGTATTAGCCTAGGTAAAGTTAACTTAAAAGGTAAATATGCTTCAGAAGATGATGAAACACGTCAAATCAGGTATAGTTTGGGGTTTTCCAACATTGTTTGGGCTGGCTCCTTTCCTGTAAATTCAACAGTCACGATTCACCTCTGCAGAAAAGGTAGTTTAAATTATTTCCCATCGTCATGTTTGTATGTTATAATCTGAAGTTGTAACATCCAGTTTTCAGTTTATAATTTAAGATGTTGACATATTTTCAGGAAATCTTTGGAAAGAGAAGACTTTGAAAAAATAATTACAGACCAAGCAATTGCAGCAGGTAATAGAATTGTTTAAGTGTATGTAATGAAGGAGTAATTATACTACAGAACTAATATTTTACCTATAAACTAATATTTTCTATTAGTAGAAAATATTTACCTGTAGAACTAATATTTTCACCTGAAAGGTGATTTCCAGTATGAAGTGTTCAATATTATGTATTGTGTTAACTTGAAGAATAATTGTGTATTTTTGTTTGACCTAAAACGTTTCCTCTTCTTTATGTGTGTCTGCTGAGAAGGAGATAAGGCTGCATGGGAAGCTGACTCATAGACATTTACATGCTTTGGCCTTGAACTTAAACTAAGTATTCCTCATTTATGCATGAGAAATTTTACTCAACAAACTAAAATAAAGAATTTTGCTTAAAGGTTGGAAACAATCGTGGGAAAAAGGATTAACAGAGTTCTCGTATTAATGAGTTTGAGGAAAACAAGTAGATGAGTAACTTTGTCATACTGGCCTTTTCAAAATTGGAGTGCATGGAGTAACGGGTTAAATCTTTCTGAAGGTACAAGGTATTAAGAATTTAAGGACGATGATGGTGATGGCAAACATCCTGAGCCCTTCCTGGGAGCCAGGCAGTATTCTAAACACAGTCCCAACACATCACAGCGGTGCTGTGAAAGGGCATTATTGTCTTTGCAGTTACAGAGGAGAAAAAAAAAAAAATGACACACAGAATTTAAAAAATAAGAGATTGCAGAAGGAGAAGTTACAGGAAGTAAATATATTCCAAACAAATATTCTTCCAGGTAACACTAAACAACAAGAATGCTGTTTTGCTAAAAAACAAAACAAAACAAAACAAAAAACAATTACTTTCTGTCACATCTAGAGAAAAACGACAAATTGAGTTTCATGAGCAGTGATTTTAAATTCCTCTCTGACGTTCCTACTTCTGGGGGCCCTCCAGGTGGGACAGTACCCCCTTCATCAAGACATACTGTTTTTGCCATTGACAGAAGGGTGGGAGAGCTTTTTCTGAAATGAACTTGATTCTGTAAATTCTAGGTGTTCTTTTGTAAGAACCGTCTCTTAAGGGAGATTAAAAATTATGTGTTAGACTTAACTGATCATTCTTGTATAATTAACTGAGTGGGAAGTTTTTATTTGGAGCTACCAGGATTTTAGAAACTAATCCATGTAGATAATTTGAATATAGGTGGTTAATTTTGGTTGGAACTCTTGTTACCAGACTTAAAGGGAACTAAATCATCAAACAATGTTAAAAACAGTAGTAATGATACAGCTCTTCCAAGAGGATCTGTTTGATATGGCAAAAAATGTATTATTTACTTTCAGGAGTTCCAGCAGAAATCATCAAAGAATCTCTCGGCGAAGAGCTTTTTAAAATATGTTATGAGGAAGATGAACACATCTTAGGTGTGGTTGGAGGAACCCTCAAAGATTTTTTAAATAGCTTCAGCACCCTTCTGAAACAGAGCAGCCACTGCCAAGAGGCAGAAAAGAGAGGCAGGTTCGAGGACGCTTCCATTCTATGCCTGGATAAAGATCACAATTTCTTAAATGTTTACTATTTTTTCCCTAAGAGAATCACGTCTCTGATTCTTCCTGGCATCATTAAGGCAGCTGCTCACATTTTGTATGAAACCGAAGTGGATGTGTCACTGATGCCTCCCTGCTTCCGTACTGAAGGCAGCGAGTTCGTTAATCAGCCCTATTTGTTATACTCGCTTCACGTCAAAAGCACCAAGCCATCCCTGTCCCCGGGCAAGCCCCAGTCCTCGCTGGTGATTCCTGCTTCCCTCTTCTGCAAGACCTTTCCTTTTCATTTCATGTTCGACAAAGACATGACAATTCTGCAGTTTGGCAATGGCATTAGAAGGCTGATGAACAGGAGAGACTTTCAAGGAAAGCCTAATTTTGAAGAGTACTTTGAAATTCTGACTCCAAAAATCAAGCAAACGTTCAGTGGAATCCTGACCATGTTGAACATGCAGTTTGTGGTCCGAGTGAGGAGGTGGGACAACTCTGTGAAGAAATCTTCCAGGGTAAGGAGAACGGAATAGTGTTTTGAATATGAAATAAGTCACTTCTTGTTTAAGGACTAGAATCAAAAAGGTAAAAACATATGCATCACTTCAAATGTGTTGATAAAACATTTATGTTTAAGGCAAGTCTGACATAATTTTAAGGCTGAGATCAATTTAAAGCAAAATCCTTTTTGCAATCATTGGCTTGCTTACTTGATTTATTACTTCACAAACATTTATTGAATGCAGTGTACCTTTTAAAATCCTTTCAGAGTATTTTATAAACCAAACTAGATAAATATGTATTTAAACATATGTTTTCAGTTATCACCAAATAGCTGACAGTTTGGGGTAATAGGAAGCATTATTCTACAACAAACACACAAAAACTACTTGTTTCTAATTGGAGGTGACTAAACAGGTTTTTTAATCAATATTTAATAGACATGGAGAGGGGCGCCTGGGTGGCTCAGTCGGTTAAGCCTCCGACTTCGGCTCAGGTCACGATCTCGCGGTGAGTTCGAGCCCCGCGTCGGGCTCTGTGCTGATTGCTCAGAGCCTGGAGCCTGTTTCAGATTCTGTGTCTCCCTCTCTCTCTGACCCTCCCCCGTTAGTGCTCTGTCTCTCTCTCTGTCTCAAAAATAAATAAACGTTAAAAAAAATATTAAAAAAAAAATAGACATGGAG
Source organism: Prionailurus bengalensis (assembly GCF_016509475.1). Taxonomy (NCBI): domain Eukaryota; kingdom Metazoa; phylum Chordata; class Mammalia; order Carnivora; family Felidae; genus Prionailurus; species Prionailurus bengalensis. Next base: position 72,270,005 of record NC_057344.1, on the reverse strand, counting down.
AATCACTAACTTTTTTAATTGTTAGAGGAATGTTGGGAGGGTTGTTCTGATGGTAGAGAACTTTGGTAAACATTTAGTCTAAGGGAAGAGTTTGCAAAATCATAGTTGAGGGTACGTAAGTAAAGCCAACTGTCAGGCTTATGATGGATATCACTTTGAAACATGCACAATTCCAGGAGTTGTGCATTTTTTTTTCCCAAAGTGAAAACAGTTTTACTACTTTTTATCATAAAAAATAATGCCGGTAGATGTTCAAAATAGGTAATACTTAAAGACGTTCATTGCAGCAAAAAAATCAAAGACGTTAATTATATACATTTTCGGGATAGATCAAAACAAAATCCTACTTGCCACTTCCTTTTTCTCGCTAAACAATATTTGGGGCATTCTTCCATGTCAGGAGGTATTGGTCTATTTCACTTTCACAACGGCCACATAGAATCCCATTGTATGGTTATCCTCTACTTTATTTAGCCAGTCCTATTGGAGGACATTTGTGGTGATTTGGACTCTTTGCTGCAGTGAACACACATATACATATTTGTTCACCCTCATAAAGTAAATCTGGTGTCCCAGGATGATCACCTAAAGCCTCAGCTCTCTCAAGGCTTCCTTGGTACAATCCTTCACGCAATCTGCTGCTATCAAAGGAATATAATAGCAAAAGCATCAGCATTCCCCCTAGTTAGAACGCCTTGAGGCAAGAATTTTTTGCACTGCTTATTGGAAATCATGATCTCTGTGTAGAGTTTCTCCAGTCTATCTGTTCTTCAAATGTCTGCATGCATTTTAGGACGCACAGTAAATGAGAACTATAGAAAGCATATTGTTCCTTCTCTGCAAGTGGTAGCAATCAAGTTTAAATGCAAAGGGAGTGTCGCTGTATCTAATGCCTTTCCTTTTGTCTCAGAAAGGTGTTGAAAACTTGGATAAACCATGAGAGTTGGCTTTGCCTTTGCTTCACAGGTGATGGACCTCAAAGGCCAGATGATCTACATTGTTGAATCCAGTGCAGTCTTGTTCTTGGGCTCACCCTGTGTGGACCGATTAGAAGATTTTACGGGACGAGGGCTCTACCTCTCAGACATCCCGATTCACAATGCACTGAGGGACGTGGTGCTGATAGGGGAGCAGGCCAGGGCACAGGACGGCCTGAAGAAGAGGCTGGGCAAGCTGAAGGCCACCCTTGAGCAGGCCCACCAAGCCCTGGAGGAGGAGAAGAAGAAGACCGTAGATCTCCTGTGCTCCATATTTCCCTGCGAGGTTGCACAGCAGCTGTGGCAAGGGCAAGTCGTGCAAGCCAAGAAGTTCAGTGATGTCACCATGCTCTTCTCAGACATCGTTGGGTTCACCGCCATCTGCTCCCAGTGCTCTCCGCTGCAGGTTATCACCATGCTCAATGCACTGTACACTCGCTTTGACCGGCAGTGCGGAGAGCTGGATGTCTACAAGGTAGGGGTGGAGGAGCGCTAGGCCCGTTTTACAGGCAAAAGTCACTGAAAAAAAACCTCTGCAACCAGGTCTCGAGTTACAAGGCAGACGAAGGGCTTTCTCTGCAGGGCTACACAAGCCGCACCCTGGGAGCCGGCATTGTACATTAATCATGTGGGTGTTCTCTAGCCAGAAATAGCTCTGAATCTGCTCAGAAACAGAGATCGTTATTCCACGAAAGGACTGACACATTCATTGTCTTCTCAGATAAGAGGCACAGAATGTAGGGGTGATTGACTGAGTGGAGGATGGGGTATAGGACCCCTGAGCAAGTACAGTTTAAGAATCAGTGAACCTGGGGGCGCCTGGGTGGCTCAGTCGGTTAAGCGGCTGACTTCGGCTCAGGTCATGATCTCGCGGTCCGTGAGTTCGAGCCCCGCGTCGGGCTCTGTGCTGACAGCTCAGAGCCTGGAGCCTGTTTCAGATTCTGTGTCTCCCTCTCTCTGACCCTCCCCCATTCATGCTTTGTCTCTGTCTCAAAAATAAATAAACGTTAAAAAAAAATTAAAAAAAAAAAAAGAATCAGTGAACCTGGTACTAGACTGTGGCAACTGAGTTATTAGGCGAGAGATGATTCTTAAATATGACTTGTATGGGAAAGATTTATCCTTTATAAAAATAAAAGTATAGAAGAAACATGAATATTATATGGTCTTTAAATAGATTAACTCACCCCGCTTCGGACTCTATCCTAACGGCACGGAGCCTGCTTGGGATTCTCTCTCTACCTCTCTCTCTACCCCTCCCCCACTGTGCATGCTCTCCCCCCCCCCACCTTTTTCTTTCTCAAAATAAATACATAAACTTAAAGAAATAAATAGATTAACTAAATACAGAGTTAACATGATAGTTTGCATGGCTGATTAGGAGGGGAAAAAAAACCCTACTTAAGGCATTATTGAAGAGACCAAGGGCAGAGATGTCTGAAGAAGAGAGTTTGTCTTCAAATCTTGTTCTCTACTTGCTTTGTAAGCTGGGAAAGTCAAGTAGCCTTTCCCATTTCTTACACAGAGAAAGTGATATCCGCCTACAGAGCTTATATGCATGAATAACATACATTATGTCCCATTATCTTCATGAACAAGACTGTTCTAAAGATTATGGAAAATGACATCGGTTATCCACGATGCAGCAGGATTTCTTGAGTGCTTACCACGCATCACTCTAGGCACAGGGAAGCACAGTAATTACCCCTAATGTGTAATAAACTTTTTAAAATGTAACTTTATTAGCAATAAGAGAACTAATAAGGTGATTTGGGGTTCCGTGTTTTTAGCATTAAAACATATTTTTACTAATTTAAAGTATTTTCCATTATTTTAGCTATTGGCATTAAGAATCTTCCTTCCCGTTTGTGTGGCTTGACTCACCTTTTAGTTTCCCGCGTAACAACCCGGCATTTCAGAGCTTTGCCCGACAAGAAATAAATACAGTTATTGAGGAGAAAACAAATACCATTTGTGGGAATACATAAGCTTCTGCTTTGTTCCAATCTAGATGGCGAGAAGTAAAGCCTTCCTTTTTAAAATATCTAGCAGGAAATTCCAGACTGAACCATGATTCCCTTGGGAAAAAAAAGAGATCCATGTATAATTACAGATAAAATAATTGGCTTCAGTTAGGTTAAGCTTGACGGCCTCTTGTGGAATTGACTGTATTTGTTTGTAGACAGTTTCTATCTTGATATTGTCTCCTCTCGAAACTGTGAGAAGAAATTCTTGGTCTCCTTTGCAACTGCTGTGATTGCTTGCAAGAGTAGCAGCCCTTTTCTACAGATTTCGAATTGTTGAAACTGAAACACTGTGGTTATTCCAAGTTTTCAGGATCTGTGCTCCTTGCTCCAAGGATAGTAGCCACAGAGTTCCCTGGTTAATCCAACCACAACCCAAGCTAGATAGGGAACCATCTGCTCTGCCCTTATTTCCACCTTCTCTTCACTTCTGATTTTGCATGAAAATATCTGAAGGCAGCGGTGAAGACATCAGGAAGGGTCTTAACCATGAGATAAATGTAAGATATACAGAATGTATCATCACACGCTCACCTGTGCGTGTGATGGCTTCCAAGGAATAGTTGAACTTTTCTTTTCCAGGACCTGTTTGTTTCAGGACTTTATTTAATTTCATTTGCTTATTGTCCTTCAGCCTTTTGTCCATTTTTCAGTTGATTCAGTATTCATTTATTGGTTGTTTTAGCAAATATTTCCTGTCATCCAGCATTGGCCAGCATGAGTGAGAATATCTCATATGTGGAAGGAAAGGAGGGTGGGGCTGACCGATGCCCGATCTCTATGACCCGGTGAATGCCCGAACCCAAACACAGGTGGACAAGGTGCTTTAATAGCATAGAGAGTAGACATCGAACACCAAGGAGTGAGGGCACCGCTTCTTCTGATTAGTGACACGTACTGAGCACCGGAGATATGTTAGACATTATTTTAGGCACTTCTTATGTATTCACTGAGGGAAATCTTATAAGAGGCACTACCGCCTGGTTCATTCATTAGCAGATATCTGGGTGCTGGTAATTCAGGAGTTAATAAAACGGACAAACTCAGAGAGCTAATATTCTACGGGGGGAAAGACAGAAAACAAACAAATGAGTATATTTTATAGTATTCCAATTGGTGTGGTATTCTGGATAAAGTTAAAGGAGGCGAAGTGCAGAAGGTAAGGGGTGATTGCTACTTTATAGAAGGCAGTTGGGACAGGCATTTCTCAGATGGTGATGTTTAGCAGGCACTGAAGGAAATGAGGGACATGCCAAGTGAGTATCTGCAGGCAAAGGAATAGCAAGCAGGAACATGTTTGGTATGTTTGAGGGATAACATGAGGCCAGTGGCACTGAGACAAAGTGAGCAAGGGAGAGGATTAGGAAATAAAGTCAGAGATTCGCAGACAAGTTAGGAGAACTTTGGAGGTGTTATAACAGTTTCAACATTTATTCTGAGGAGATGGAGAATCACCGAAGATTAGTCTCCCTTTTTTTCTTCTCATCTCCATCCCTCCATAGTGGAGGGTTTGGAGAGGAGGAATGATATGATCTGATAAGCTATCATAAATATTTAGAGGAGAAAATGCAATGATTAAAATTGGGTGGATTGTTTGTAGATTTAAATTAACCGGTAGCTTTGTCATCAGCATCACAGACATAACAATCACTTCTTACAACAACAGCAATGACAATGATAATACTCGGAATTTATCAAACAGCTTAATTTTCAGTAGCCTTCCAAGAACCGTTATTTGACATCTTTCTCGGTTTCTGTACTTTGTGATTAATATTCCTGTAGACACTTAGAGTTGCTGTGAGAACCTCCAGATCCTTTAGAAGAGCTAAAATGTCTCAGTTTTATGTCGCACATTCTTACTAAATTCATATGACATTGATTGAGTGGTGACTGTTCAAAATACTTCAGGCTAAAAGGATATAAAGTCAGCAAGTGATTCCAATGATCTTTATCTCTGTTATAACCCCAAATATCATTTACATAGCATCACTTACCTCTAAAGAGCCATTTTACATGGTGAGGGGGGAAAAGGTGCGTTGATGAATGTATTGACTCAGCAGCAAGTCTGGAAGTAGAAGCCACCTCCTAACGTTGGGCTCGCAGGACCCCACTGCTCTTCGGAGCAGTGCCTGATATAAGGCATCTAAACTTTATGAATTTCCCAAAAGGGAAAGCCATTGCTGAGTGTATCCAATTTACTCTGATTTCCTATAGGACCCAAACACTGAGATTTTCTGCTCTCTGATGTGCACTCTAACTCTGAACTCGTAATATAGAATATCTGTTCTGTGTAGGTGGAGACCATTGGCGATGCGTATTGTGTGGCTGGGGGATTACACAAAGAAAGTGATACCCATGCTGTTCAGATAGCACTGATGGCCCTGAAGATGATGGAGCTGTCTGATGAAGTTATGTCTCCCCATGGAGAACCTATCAAGGTAAGGCAGATAGATATTGTCCGGGAAGTGTCACAGAGAGTGAATGCTTTTTAGTTACCCAAAGAATAGTGCATCCCTCAGGGTTGACGGAGAGCAAAATCTCTAATTTGTGGAAGCGAGAAGGAATGTACTCAGGGGTATCGAGTGGCTTACAGAACTATCGAGAGAGCTAAAGAAGCCATCTATACATTCAACCTTCACAAAATGGCTCCCAAAGCGGCACTTCAGAAACCATTGTTTTTCCCAGGATCAAGAACCTGGCTCCAGCACCATACCTCCACAGCCACAGTCAGGAAACTGCTGTGTTCAGAAAGCTGCTGCCTCCATTATTGGCTGCAGAACCAAACTGCACTTACTATAATTTGAATCAGTAACGTGGAAATTCTGCATCATGACCCTCACAGAATGAATGACGTCCACAGAATAAAGACGTCCACAGTTGTGCTTGCACTTGGAGGCCGTCGCAGCAGAAATTCTGGCTTCCAGACCTCTTGTGAGTGTATCAGATTCACCAAACCTCAGTGCGCCTAGAAAATGCAAGGGCGTTGGGAAAGTGTAATTTTTGGTTTTCCAGTCCCTGCAGGGGAGGCCGTTAACACTACAACGAAAATCGACCGCTAATCCACCAATATTTTCCAAAGCCCGTGACACTCTGAAATGTCTAAATTATCTCAGAATAATGTCTTACTGCAGATGAGAACCTAAAATTACCATGCTAGGCATTGGTTTAATAGAACACAAGAAGATTACCTTTATTTGTCCTACTTACATTGAATCTGCCACTTAATTTTTTTTTTAATTTTTTTTTTCAACGTTTATTTATTTTTGGGACAGAGAGAGACAGAGCATGAACGGGGGAGGGGCAGAGAGAGAGGGAGACACAGAATCGGAAACAGGCTCCAGGCTCCGAGCCATCAGCTCAGAGCCCGACGCGGGGCTCGAACTCACGGACCGCGAGATCGTGACCTGAGCTGAAGTCGGACGCTCAACCGACTGCGCCACCCAGGCGCCCCACTGCCACTTAATTTTTATTGGACGGTCCTTAACTGATGACCTTCAGAAATGGGCCTTTGAAATAGTACAGAATCCTATCTGGCATGCTATAAGATATAGAGAAAAGAAAGAAAAATGCAAAATACAAGAACATAGTCTTGGTGCTCTTCGTAATAGAAGCCATATGTCTGAGCCCAGCCCTTTTCTCCTCCTTGCCTTGCCACCCCATGGATTAGAATCAGAGTGAAAGAATAGGAAATATTTCCTTTTTTCCCCTCAAGCTCTATGTGTTTCTCCAGCATGCCATGTGTATAAATCCTCTATCACTGTTGATTTCCTTACTGACACCCTCAACTCTGGCTTAGAAAACTGCAGGTGGAGTGTTGATAGAAGCCAGAGCGCTGAATGTGGCGGGGAAAGTCAGTGAGTGCAAAGTGAACATGGAAACAGACTCCTGTTAACCCCCTTCCTGTTCCCAGATGTCCATGATGGGACGCGGGCTGCATCAAAAGTGGTCCCCAAATGGAAGATGCCCCCAACAGGTTTCCAGTCAGGGCTTGATATGCATCTTAAATTTGGGATCATTTACTTGTGAATTTGAAAATGAATTTGTGAATTTGCTTGTGAATTTGAAAAGTTCCCTGATAAGAAAGCTGTGGAGTTAAGAGTGAAATTCAGAACTGGAGAAGGGGAGAGAGGGAGGGAGAGCAGCATGGGAGGAACTGGGTATTTATCCAAAGGATACAAAAATGCTGATTCGAAGGGGCACATGAACCCCAATGTTTATAGCAGCACTTTCAACAATAGCCAAATTATGGAAGGAGCCCAAGTGTCCATTGACTGACGAATGGATAAAGAAGATGTGGTTTATATACACAGCGGAATATTACTCAGCCATCAAAAGAATGAAACCTTGCCATTTGCAACAATGTGGATGGAACTAGAAGGTATTATGCTAAGCGAAACAAGTCAGTCAGAGAAAGATAAATAGCATATGATTTCACTCATATGTGGAACTTAAGAAACAAAGCAGATGAACATAGGGGAAGGGAAGGAAAAATAAGATAAAAACAGAGAAGGAGGCAAACCATAAGAGACTCTTAAATACAGAGAACAAACTGAGGGTTGCTAGAGGGGTGTTGGTTAGGGGTATGGGCTAAATTGGTGATGGGCATTAAGAAGGGCACTTATTGGAATGAGCAGTGGGTGTTATATGTAAGTGATAAATCACTACTCTGCTCTTAAAATCATTACTACACTATATGTTAATTGGCTTGGATTTAAATAAAATCTGTGGAAAAAAAATTTTTAAAGAAGAAACTAGAATAATTAAGTACACAGAGAGAAACTGGTTTAACCAGAAGAGTGCCCAAAAAGAGCAGAAACTTCTTGATTGAAATATGCTAAAATTGTGTTTGACATTTATACACAGAAAATAGCTTTTTGTTCATATTGATCAGTTGGTAGATGTGTAAAACCATATTGCCCATAAAGAAAAAAATGCTAGAGGTAACATGTCTAAGTGTTGCTGATTAAAATGAGACTGACAAAGAAGGGACTGTAAAACTAATTCAATCCTCTATTTTATGGGTAAGGAAATAATAAGAGGGAGATAAAGAGACTTACAGAAAGTCAGACCATCAGTTACTAGCAAAGTTGGGTTGAGAATGCAGATCTCCTGATTTATAATTTGGTGCTTTGTTTGAAAATTTTGCAGAATTCATATTTGACACCTTCTGAACAAATGATTCTAGAACGTTGTTAGCAAATACCAAAAATTTGTTGCAAAACTAGGCAAAACTGGAGTCTCCTTGAATAACATCTAAATTGTTGAGTACTTAGCCTTTGTTTAAAATTCATATATAATGTAACTTTTTTTAAATGGTCAACTAAACATGGGACTTGAAAATAATGAACACGGTGTCTGATTGTGATATAAAACATCCCCACTTGAACTTGCCGAGTTGTAGCATCAATTTAAGAATTTGCACATCCTCTAAGATCATCAAGAATTCAGATCTTCTGGAAGATGCAAGTTTAAGATATTGTTTTAATTGTTCTCCAAATCACTGGTAACCTTCAGAATTCCTAAACTTTTACGCCAACATTTCCCAGACTGCACCTCATATCTAGATATGGCACAGCTCTGGTTTTCTGTGCGTCCAGGTGTGTTTAACAACAGTGTTGATATAGTCACTGTGATGCGGACCTAAGCGGCTCCCGCTCTGCTTCCTCTGTCATTTTCTATGAAAACATCACAGTGCCTTTCTTCTTTCCTGTGAGTCATTTGAACAGTAGGGTAGTGTTTGTCTTAAAGTTCTTTTTATTCTTTCTTTTCTAAGAGCTGGCTTCTCTTGCCCTTCTCTGACAGCGCATTGGGAAACAACACCTGGGGTCCAGGAATTATGTCTGTCTCACCTGATGGACAGAACAGGTTCACGTAAACTGCCCATAGACCCTTTGTCTTGTCACTCTGGTGACTGTGATGGGTATGTGTGGAAATGTGTTTCAGACATTGAGGGCAGGTGCAAGATGCCTTGTTTAGACGTAGGTGCTTAATGGAGAAGAGTTGAGAAGTGTGATTGATTTTGCACTAGTAATGTTTTTTTTTATTTTTTTAAACGTTATTTTTGAGAGACAGAAAGAGACACAGGGAGAGAGAGAGAGAAAGGGAGGGAAAAGGAGAGTGGGGGAGGGGCAGAGAGAGGCTCCGAAGCAGGCTCCACACTGTGAGCGCAGAGCCTGATGTGGGGCTCAGACTCAAGAACCTTGAGATCATGACCTGAACCGAAATCAAGAGTTGGCCGCTTAACTGGCTGAGCCACCCAGGCGCCCCTGCACTGGTAATTGGATGCGAAAAGAAGGAAGTTGGCAGGAGGTGTTGCCGAGGGAGGAATGGTGTAGCGACAGCAAAAGGCAAAATCATTCAAACAGCGTTTGGGGCAGCTGGGTGGCTCAGTCAATGGAGTTGAGTGTCTGACTCTTGATTTTGGCTCAGGTCGTGATCTCATGTGTTTATGAGATCGAGCCCCATGTCAGGCTCTGTACTGACAGCAAGGAGCCTGCTTGGGATTCTTTCTCTCCCCCTCTCTCTCTCTCTGCCCCTACCCTGAGTGCTCATGTGTTTTCTCTCAAGATAAACATTAAAAAATAAATAAATAAATAAACAGCAGTCGTACAATACCGACTAGCAGGAGACATTTTACCGACGGTGAGGACCCCGTGTTACTTTTTGCCTTCAGATGCGGATTGGGCTACATTCTGGATCAGTTTTTGCTGGAGTCGTCGGCGTTAAAATGCCTCGTTACTGTCTTTTTGGAAACAACGTCACCTTGGCAAACAAATTTGAGTCCTGCAGCGTACCACGGAAAATCAACGTCAGCCCGACAACGTACAGGTACTGTTTGCACTGAATGCCTGAAATCTATTATTTTTATTGATTCAGAGTTGTTGTATCTTTCCCATTGGTTTCCTGCATCCTCCATGACATTTTCTTGCTTAGATAATCTTGCGAGGAAAAGGAACGCAATGACTTTATCATCCTCACTTTTTCTAAAATTACCCATTAGCATCATGAGAACAACCCTCCTGAGATATTTGTAGCCCAGCTGTAATCCTTGATGCACATCCTGTTTTCCCTCGCTATTCTTTCTGAAGCATGTGTTAATGCTCTCCGTGCTTTGATGGCTAATCTGACCAGTACAGTAGCTAACTGCCAGAGTTAGCATGGTCCCCACAAGTTATAGGGCATGGTCCTCAACATATCCTTAATTCAGGTGTCAGACAAGGATACGTGTCATCTCATTTTAAGAATCCAATCATAGGGGCGCCTGGGTGACTCAGTCAGTTAAGCGTCCGACTTCAGCTCAGGTCACAGGTCACGATCTCGCAGTCCGTGAGTTCGAGCCCGCGTCGGGCTCTGGGCTGATGGCTCAGAGCCTGGAGCCTGCTTCAGATTCTGTGTCTCCCTCTCTCTCTGCCCCTCCCCTGTTCATGCTCTGTCTCTCTCTGTCTCAAAAATAAATAAAACGTTAAAAAAAATTAAAAAAAAAAAAAGAATCCAACCATAGGGACGCCTGGGTGACTCAGTCAGTTAAGCGTCCAACTTTGGCTCAGGTCACGATCTCACAGTTCATGAGTTCGAGCCCTGCATCCGGCTCTTTGCTGACAGTTCAGGGCCTGGAGCCTGCTTCAAATTCTGTGTCTCCCTCTCTCTCTGCCCCTCACCTGCTCATACTCTTTCTCTCTCAAAACAAATAAACGTTAAAAAAAATTAAAAAAAAAAAAGAATCCGATCATAATGAAAATGCTTGAATAACAAAACGCTTTCCAGATATGTGTGGTAGCTGATTTATCAAACTACACCAAGCGAGTTGTCTTTTCTATTCTCAGAGACAAATATTTTATAGCATCTTCTTTCTCTTTAAAACTCCACAACCTTTCCTTTCCGGCCCTAATTCTAAGTTGATAACTTCACTTCATATTTCACAGGAAAAGAAAAAAAATGCAGTCAGGTAAGTACTGCACCACCTTCCCGGGAAGATCCCATCAGCCTAGCTATCCCGGTACCCTGGTCTTAGGACTTCATTCCGGTGGCCAGTGACTGTGTACCAGCTGCCTAGCTCCTTTCCAGATGATCCCTCCAGGTTTGCTCTAAGTGCCGCTGCCTCTCATCTTCTCCAAAACTTGCCTTCTGAAAATACCTGCTCTCCCTCTATGATTAAATTCTCGGGTGAAATGATTATTCCCATCAGAATATAGACATATCTTACTATTAAAACTCTTAAAATAGTTGCTTCCTTGTTTCCCAGTGTATCTCAGCTACTCCTCTATATTTCTGCCCCCCTTTCCAACAAAACTCCTTGCGAGAGCTATGTTCACGTTTCTACTTTTTTACCTCCTGTTCGCCCTTCTATTCACTCCGATCAGTGTTTGTCCCTTGCACCCCACTGAAATGGTTCTTATCAAGGCCGTCAGTGTTGCTTGCTAAAATCATGGTCGATTCTCTCCCCTTATGTTCCTCAACATCTGGCAACTGAAGAGCTTGAGAACTCCCTCCTTTAAACATTTTCTTCCTTAGGCTGTGACACCACACTTAACCTGGTTTTCTTATTACCCTGTGGCTGCACCTTCTCAGTGTCTCATGTCGGTACTCTTTCCCTACCGAACCTTCGAATGTTGTAGTGCCCAAAAGCTCTGTCCCTAGTCTCTTCTTTGTCTGAACTTTATTGACTCACCTTTTCTCTTCTCTCTAGCCCATCCCACAATTCTCCATCGAGCTGCAGATTCATGTATCGTATTTTATATTTCTACTTGGATGACTAGTCGACACACTAAAATTAACATGATAGTCTTAGAACAAGTGATTTCCCACACACTCCAATCTGATGAAATGAATCCACTTCCCACCCCGCTTTATCAATGTCCTTAAAATGGCACCACCGTCGATTGTGTTACCTAGACTATAAACCTCAGAGTGATCGTTGCTTTCTCCCCCTTACAGCTCACCACCTCCGCCTACAATTAAATACCCCGAATACATCTTTTTTTGACTTCCTTCAGTACTACACCCCAAGGCAAGCCTCCTTCATCTGTTCCACCTCAGCCAACCAAGGATCATCCTCACTCTTCGGCTCACTTTCTTGCTCACCTCCTCCCCGCAGTTCATCCTGCACACAGTAGCCAGACTATCTTCCTGAAGTACAAGTCAGATATCATCATTCCTGTGTTAAAAACCCTCTAATGGCTTCCCATGGCAGCCGGAATGAAATTTAAATTTGTTACCACAGGCTAAAATGTCCTCTTTGATCAACATCCTGCCAGCCTGTGTCACTTGATTTTCTTCCATTTTTTCCGTCACTCTCTGATACCCGGCCACCCTGGCCTTACTTTTATTTATCAGACTTCCTAAACCCTTTCCTGAATCGAAGATACTGGCTATTCCTCTGCTTCCCACTCCTTTCCTAGATCATCGTATGTATTCTTCTTTCTCATAATTAGACTTAAGTCAAATATCCCCTCTTCAAAGAGACACTCCTGGGGTACCTCAGTGGCTCAGTCGGTTGAGCGTCGGACTCTTGATTTCGGCTCAGGTCGTGATGCCAGGGTCATGAGCCCACGTTGGGCTCCATGCTGAGTGTGGAGTGCTTATCGTTCTCTTTCTCTCTGCCCCTCCCCTGCTCATGTGCACCCCCCCCTTCTCAAAAACAAAAGACACTCCTTAACTGTTATACTTAGAGGAACAACTTTCATCTCACACACCTTACGTTATCTTACTTTTTTCATCTTCTCAGCTCATACCTGTGTCTAAAATGTTGTTTTCTTTATGTGTTTATTGCCTGCCTCCCCTTGTAGAGTGTCAGCCTCCTGTGGTAGACGTTTTCTCTCCCTGGTTCCCAGATCAATGCCTGGCACACAGTAGTAGGAAAGTAGTGAGTATTTATTGATTGACTGTCCACGCTTTGATACGAAAATGAGTCACTATCCATGAGAATTGGAAAACTTCCTAGGGATTATTGTAATGGTAATAGACCTGTAAGCTTCCCAGGTAAACCAGGAAGGGATGAGAACTCCTGTCCTCAGGATTTGACTTTGCTTTCTTTGGAGGATTGGAGAGTAAGAATCCTGTGATCACATGACTAGTTGCTAGTCCAGTCACTGCTGGTGGGTGTTCAATAACGTCATACATGTGCACATACACGTTGAGGAGTCCATGTGTGTGTGTCTATCCTTAAAACCAAACCTTTGCATATAGAAAAAGTGATTTTCTGTTTCTTCTGATTGTCTTTAAGCAACATAAAAGAAAATCTTCCTTCGTTTCATATCTCAAAGTCTGGTTGTCTTGAATCTTGATAGGAAACATTGATATCAGCAACTCATTTTACTCCCAAAACGTAATACAGGATCTCTTGTCTTCCAACAGAGGACCATGACATTTTGATATACATACTCGGCAACAGGATAAGGTCCATAGCTTCAATCCTTAGATTCACCATGTTGGCCATGTTACTAGACTTACTAGATGTGCAAAAACAGGATTTTACACTACAGTGTTACCTTTTATTAATAAAATATCTTGTATTATAATAGTAACCTATGCTTATTTTAGAAAATTTTTTTCTAAAAAATTTATATTTTTATATATATTTGCATATATATGCATATTTGCATATCAGAAAGTTATATTTGCATATCAGAAGTTATATTTGCATATAAGAAAGTTATATATTTGCATATCAGAAAGTTATACGTAAATAAAAATAACTCATAATTTCAGTATCCAGAGACCATAACTATTCACTTTTTTGTTTTTTTAAAATTATTTCTTAGTATGTGTTTATATGCACATATATAAATGATAATGAAAACTTAATCGATACTGAGCATCAATGCATTTGCTATTTTTATTTCTATCTGTTATAAACAAATATGGTATGCTATTCTTTCCTTTTTTTTGTTTCAAGTTTTTATTTAAATTCTAGTTAGTGTATAGTGTAATATTAGTTTCAGGAGTAGAATTTAATGACTTCTCACTTACCTGTAACACCCAGTGTTCATCACAAGTGCCCCCTCCCTTTTTGTTTTTAAGTTTATTTAATTGAGAGAGATAGAGACAGCATGAGTAGGGGAGGGGCAGAGAGAGAGGGAAAGAGAGAGAGAGAATCCCAAGAAGACTCCGCATTGCCAGCACAGAGCCCAATGCCAGGATCAGACTCATGAAACCGCGAGATCATGACCTGAGCTGAAAACGAGAGTCAGATGCTTAACCGACAGCCACCAAGGCACTCCAGAAGTGCCCCCCCTTAACACCCATCACCCATTTAACCCGTCCCCTGCCCACCTTTCTTCCAGCAGCCCTCAGTTCTCTATAGTTAAGAGCCGCTTGTGGTTTGCCTCCCTCTCTGTTTTATCTTATTTTTATTTTTCCTTCCCTTCCCCTATGTGTATCTGGTTTTCTTTCTTAAATTCCACATATGAGTGAAGTCATGTACTATTTGTCTTCCTCTAACTGACTTATTTCATTTAGCATAATACACTCTCGTTCCATCTACTTTGTTGCAAATGGCAAGATTTCATTCTTTTTGATGGCTGAGTAATATTCATATATATACACATATATATAGGTGTGTATATATTTGTGTATATATATGCATATGTGTATATATATATATATTTATTCATCAGTCGATGGACATTTGGGCTCTTTCTATAATTTGGCTATTGTTGATAGTGCTGCTACAAACATTGGGGTGCATGTGCCACTATTTTTCCTTTTTCAATTTACTTACCTCTCTTATATAGGAAATATTTATGTCTTACGTAAAGGGCAAGTGACAGTTAAAATGCTTTATGTAGGAAACAAAGAAATATTTAACATGAAATACCTCTAATAGCATTTTAAAATGCTTTCTTTTAAAAATAGTTTATTTTTTTCCAAATGATAGAAAAACTTAAAAAGAGAGTAATTTAAATTTCAATAAAAAGTCCATGCTTTGTGAAATTTAATAATTGGATTATAAAACAGAGACATAATTTCAGTTCCATCAAAGTTGGGGACAAATAGTAGAAGCTATTAGAAGTTGTACAGGGGTGCCTGGGGGGCTCAGTTGGTTGAGTGTCTGACTTTGGCTCACTTGGATTCAAGCCCCGTGTTGGGCTCTGTGGTGACAGCTCAGAGCCTGGAGCCTGCTTCATATTCTGTGTCTCCCTCTCTCTCTGCCCTTCCCCTGCTCGTGCTCGGTCTCTCTCTCTCTTTCAAAAATAAATAAACATTAAAAAAATTAAAAAGAAGTTGTACAAATATAGGGGTGCCTGGGTTGCTCAGTCGGTTAAGCCTCCAACTTCAGCTCAGGTCATGATCTCACGGTTTCTGAGTTCGAACCCTGCATTGGGGTTCTGTGCTGACAGCTCTTGGAGCCTGGAGCCTGCTTCGGATTCTGTGTCTCCCTCTCTCTCTGCCCCTTCCCCACTCGTGCACCATATCTCTCTCTCTCTCTCTCTCTCTCTCTCTCTCTCTCAAAAATAAATAAACATTAAAAAATTTTTAAAAAGTTATACAAATATAAAACCTATTTAGTTCCTTGGGAGAACTTTATTGGTAATACATTGAATTTTAGGGTGACATTTGTCAAAAAATAAAATAATATCTGATGTAGCTTCCTTGATATATTTATGAAACACTTATACATTTAAGACACAGAGTACAGGGGCGCCTGGGTGGCGCAGTCGGTTGGGCGTCCGACTTCAGCCAGGTCACGATCTCGAGGTCCATGAGTTCGAGCCCCGCGTCGGGCTCTGGGCTGATGGCTCAGGGCCTGGAGCCTGTTTCCGATTCTGTGTCTCCCTCTCTCTCTGCCCCTCCCCCGTTCATGCTCTGTCTCTCTCTGTCCCAAAAATAAATTAAAAAGTTGAAAAAAAAAATTAAAAAAAAAAAAGGACAGAGTACAAACCCACATGCACAAAAAACCCTAACCTCAAATACTTATCTTTCGTTTCCAGTTCTAATCAGTAATTTAGAATGTTGCTGTGTAATGACCGTTATACATTCCTTTATTCTAAATGTCATGAGGAGTTTATTATTGGGGACAGTTTTCTGCTTTCCTGTTAGCTGTTACTGAAGTGCAGAAAACAGAAATATTGTCCAAGTTTCAGGTCAGTGGATTAATGAGATAGGTTTATGTGGTGGTGAGGGATCATTAAAGACAAGCATGGCAGGTGGGGAATATAAATGGATACTGCCCAGTATAGGCAGGTAGTAGACCTCGGAACTCTTATTTGCAAGAGAGCTGGGAACTGATAGCAGGGAAACAGGACTTGAATTCTATAAGGGGAAAGAACAAAGAGAAGAAAGAGAATGTGGGAGAGATGACAGAAAATAGGATAGTTGATGCAGCATTTTGAGGTAACTGTTATCTGGTCAAGAAGGAGTAAGGAAAACTGCCATGACCTGCCTGAGCCTGTTACTGCTTTTCATGTGCCTTAATTCCATCAAGCTTTCATTTAAATGGTTTTATTTTTTCCACCTGTTTCCCTTAAAAATTCTGATCTTTTCTTAAAGATGATTTAATGAACGTTCTAACTCCATAACATTCTAATTGTGTTTATCTGTAAGTTTCTTTAAAAAACATAAAACTTGGGGGCGCCTGGGTGGCTCAGTCAGTTGAGCGTCCGACTTCAGCTCAGGTCATGATCTCGCAGTCTGTGAGTTTGAGCCCTGCGTCGGGCTCTATGCTGACAGCTCGGAGCCTGGAGCCTGCTTCAGATTCTGTGTCTCCCTCTCTCTGTGCCCCTCCCCTGCTCATTCTCTGTCCCTCTCTGTCTCAAAAATAAATAAAAACATTAAAAAAATTTTGAAAAAAACGTAAAACTTGTATCCAGAAGACACGCCATACAGCCCCAAACACAGAGCTTTCCAGATATCTCATCTTGAGCAAGGCACTTAATAAATTCTAATGATATACTTTAAAGCCACTTCTAAATGCTGAATATTTTATATAAATTTAAATATAAAGTTATGATTATAATTACCATATTTAAGGGGTGCCTGGGTGGCTCAGTCGGTTGCGCGTCTGACTTCGGCTCAGGTCATGATCTCACGGTTCATGGGTTCAAGCCCTGCGTCGGGCTCTGTGCTGACAGCTCAGAGCCTGGAGCCTGCTTCGGATTCTGTGTCTCCCTCTCTCTCTGCCCCTTCCCCACTCCTGCTCTGTCTCTCTCTGTCTCTCAAAGGTGAGTAAACGTTAAGAAAAAAATTAATTACCATATTTAACAGGAAATGTTGGGATAATGTGGACAGAAAAAAAGAAAGCCCTTAATCACTTACAATTTTATGTTTTTATTTATCAAACCTTTATAGTTTCGGGCATTTTTATAATTATTTTTTAAATATTTCAAGCATACAGAAAAAAATCAAAGAAAATATGATACCCATGTGGCCAAAGCTAGTATTTAATAAATGTCAGCATTTTGCCATATTTCTTTTGAGATCCCTGTTTTATTAAAAAATTAAAATATTCTAGGCCCCAGCCCCTGCTGTCTGACGTGCTGGACTCTGTGCCCCTTAGGGTTTGCGGGAGTTGCTGAGAACATGTATTTCCTACAGACGGACAGGCTCCCAGAGAGAGAGGCAGGAAGGCACTGAGAAGAGCATGTTCAGCAGCTTCTCCCAAACTCACCAATAAGACACGTTGCTTCTAATTACCAGGAAAGAAAGTGGACAGAGAGAGGCCAGGAGGCTAAACTCTCATTTAGGTACCTGCAGGTAGAAAAGCAAAACCAGAGAAAAATTGATTCCCATTCAACCTGCCCCTAGCCTTTCACGACTTGCCTTAAATCTGTTGAATACTATGTTTTTGAGATTGTTTTTTTGATGAAATGTAAATCTAGTTCATTTATTTAAACTATTCCTAATGCAGTGGTGTGCTAGTAAACCAGCACTGGGGCGGTGGGGTGGGAGGGTGGGGTGGGGCAGGGTAAAGCGGAGAATCTCTACCTTTTTAGCATTTACCAATTTCTGTGGTGTACCTACTGCTACCATAGCAAGTTTCAGGCTACAGATGGTTTCATTGGCTCATAAAATTCCTGAATGTTTACCAGTTGGTCCTCATAAGCCAGCATGAGCTAGATCTAGCATGGCACTATCTGTGCATGTGATATAATATGTATTCTAGAGTATGAATAAGCCATGTACAGCTATAACATACCTATAAATGGTATTCCCAGATCATAGGCCATATCCAGTTCAGCTTTGCTGATCATCCATTAGCTGTCCAAATTGGTCTTGTTGATTTATATTCCACCAGTGGTATATGAAGGTTTCTATTCCCGAAATGTTACCAGTATGAATGTTGAGTGATAGCTAATTGATGCTTAACCAATCCTGTTTAATCTGTTTATTTGATCTTCACAACTGTCCTAAGAGACCTGTACTACTATTCCTTTTCACAGGCTAGAAAATGGACACCTTTGCTGCTATTCAAACTTAGGTCTACCAGACTTTGAAGCCTATATGTTTAATACTGTGGAATTCTGTAACTTTTCATTATATATTACCAAATATTATGCTTTATAAATAGTACACACTTAAATATTTCTGGATCATGACTAAAGCATAATTTCATTAATTATTTTTCAGATTGCATATTTATTGATGACTTTCCAAAAATGAGCTAACTGAATACTCACATGTTCTTTTCTGCTGGAAGGCTATCATTTGTGAGACCTAGGTTTCTATTCAGTTTTTTTCTTCATTGCATAGAATGGTGTCACAGTACCAAATCTAATGCAGCACCATCATCCAGTTGCATTAGGACATGACATCACAAACTAATGAGTAGGAGGCCATGGTCTGGTTTAGGGCCCAGAACTGACAACATTTTTTCATCCATTGCCTGAATAATAGATTAGAAAGACGCTTATTAAGTTTGCATTTGACAGAAAGCTAGGGAAGCAAGTAGAAAGAGGAGCCAGTAACTTCATCAGTAGGATTGGAATTTAAAATGAATTGAACTCATATGTGGAAGAAACAAAACAAATGAGCACAGGGAAAACAGAGAGAGGGGCTGGGAACCAAGAAACAGACACTTGGGGCACCTGAGTAGCTCAGTCAGTTAAGCATTCAACTCTTGATTTGGGCTCAGGACCTGATTTCATAGTTCACGAGATCCAAGTCTCTCATCGTGCTCCATGCTGTCAGCAGATTCGTGGTCTCTCTGCGTCTCTGTCTCTCTCTTTCTAAATAAATAAATAAACTTAAAAAAAAAAAAAAGATACAGATGCTTCACCATAGAGAACAAACTGATGGCTACCAGAGGGGAGGTGGGCAGGGGGATGGGTGAAATAGATGATGGGGATTAGGGAGGGCACTTGTGATGAGCACCGGGTGCTGTATGGAAGTGTTGAGTCACTATGATGTATACCTGAAACTAATATAACATTGTTTGTAATATAAACTGTATGTTAACTAACTGGAATAGAAATGAAAACGTTAAAACAAATTAAAAATAAATAAATAAAATAAAATGACTTTACTGTACTGGACAAATAGTAGTAAATAATAAAATTTGGTAAACAGATAGATAGAAGAAAATATTTCAAATACCAGATAGTTAAGAAGAGTGTCAATTTGTACAATTAAATCTCCTTTTAGTCCTACTAACCTAGAATTCATATAAATTCTATTGAGATTCAAATGTTATTCTCACATTATTGGCATGTACCTTATATAGAATTTTTCTTCTATAATTTATTGCCCTTGATTGCTTCTCAATAGTATTTACAAACGGAATGAATTGCTAAAGGGACAATGTTATTTCTCTTTCAACTTAGGAAGCCTTATTCTATAACATTATGTTTCTGCATGGGCTTGGGGTTTTCCTGCTATTATTAGACTTTTGGGTTATTTTGCATTTTCTCCCAGTACGGTGAATTCATGGTTAAATGAGTTATTGATTATATCTTTACAAAAATATTTTATAATTACTTTTCCTAATAAGAGTGAATATATTATTTGGTAGAATTGTTTCAGTTCTTGTGAACTGATTCTTCATTGTTCTTCTGTGAAGATGTTTGTTAACATCATTAAGATCTGTCAATCATACTGAAAATGGCTGCTTTATTAATACAGACAGTCCTCGGCTTTCAATGATACAACTTAACGAATTTTCAACTTTACCATGGTACAAACCCTACATGCATTTAGCACAAACCATAGTTTGAATTTTGAATTTTGATCTTTTCTCTGGTTTACCAGTATGCCACATGACCCACGTTCGCAAACAGGGGTTTAAACAACCCATACACTTACAACCATTCTGCACTCGCGCAATCATTGTTTGTCAGTTTCAATAAAATATTTGATAAATTACATGAGATAATAAACGTTTATTCTAAAACAGGCTGTGTGTTAGAGGATTTTGCCAAACTGCAGGCTAATGTAAGTGTTCTGAGGACATTACAGCAGGCGAGGCTAAGCTATGATGTTCGGTATATTATGTGTACCAAATGCATTTTCAACTTACGATATTTTCAGTTCATGATATTTTCAATTTATTAAGATGTAATCCATCATAAGTCAAGGAAGATCTGTATTTTCAGGAATATTCATTTTTAGGTTGTCTTTTCTTGTGTAGACAGTTATATCGGTAGTAGATTTTAATATTGATATTTTTATCTTAATTTTTTCAGATTACTCAAAGACTGTCCTGGTTTTGTGTTTACCCCTCGATCAAGGGAGGAACTCCCACCAAACTTCCCCAGTGAAATTCCTGGAATCTGTCATTTTCTGGAAGCTTATCAACAAGGAGCAAATTCAAAACCATGGTTCCAAACGAAAGATGTTGAAGATGGCAATGCCAATTTTTTAGGCAAAGCCTCAGGAATAGATTAGCAAAATGTAAACCTGGTTATTAGGCTTGGGTTTTGACTCCTATGAGCATGTGTGGAATCTCTGAAAGCACTTTAAGATTGCAGATGACTAAGAACAATATTCAAATTTCAGGAGCTAAGTCACCATCTACTTTTTCTTCCATTTAACATGACAAAAATGTATTCACTTCAATACTTCAAGTCTTCAGAGAAAAAAAAAAAAAGGAAAGAAGCCTCAAAAATGACATTTGGGGGATATTTCTGTTACTATAACAAACACTTATTACCTGTACTCAAAACTCAGCACCTTGTACATATATCCGGTAATTGTAGTGACCTGACTTGCACAAACTGATGGGGTTACCTGCAGTCTGTGCCCTAGTGGAATGGTTGTTAAAGTGTATTTGTGATAGTGTTGCCTTAAAAAAGCTTTCTGAATAGAAATGATAGTCTTTGATACCATAAGCTCTTTGAACCTTTCAAGTCTGCCTTTTCTTACATTTCTTCATTTAACTGTTGGCATAGATAACAAAATAGGTTGAGTATTTTTTCTGTTGCACTGTTTCTTCTCCATTTTTTAAGAAAATAAGCAATTATGGGTTAGATGCAATATGAATATAAAATAGTTCATCTATAAATATCAAAGACTGTTTTATAAAAATATCTGCCATAACATAATGTGTCATATCAATAAATATTGACTTTTGTTTGACATTATTCTGCACTTTGGTAAAGGCTATTTTCATTCATATTAGCAATTTAATTCCTATTAATTCATTTTATGTCATAATATCCAGGATACAAGAGGCTTATAGCCCATATACAAATGCAGTAATATCATTCTGATTTAATTAGAAGTAACATGGGAGTAATGTAAGGATCAGGGAATATACCATGAAGTACAGATGCAAAACATTTAAACACACACACACACACACACACACACACACACGTAGAGTGATTTGGATCTATTTCAGCAGCCATTCTGCATTGCCATGTTGAGTTCTATGAAGTTCCAGTGAGAAATTTAAGTTCAGAAGTGGGAAATGAGACTTGTTCTTTTTGCTAATAGCTTTTTTTTTAAGTATTTGTGTTGGACACTTTGGTGTGTATGTATATCCTAAGAATCATCAAGTTTTTTTGTCTAATCAAGTACACATCTGTGAATTTTTCTATTCTATTTGAGATATCGCAACGTTATTTTTTAAAGAGAATGTTAGTATTGATGAAAATGATGCTGCGACTTCATTATGGAAATTCCTAAACATTTTTCTGGAGCCGGAACTTTTATTTTTAATGACATTAGCCTAAGCTCTCTGAAGAAGAGAGTAATCTACGGAGTTTGGTTTTGGATAAGGATTTGATTTTTAAAAGAGCTCAGTTTCAAAGCAGGAGAAAGATGAACATTGCAATCTTTAAATCAGTATTAGCAGAGTCATTGATACACTAGCCTGGTGACCTCAGGAATAAAAAGTCACCATTCATTGACCTCTAGCATCCCCAGTTTTCTACTACAGATGTGGCAATGATTATCATTTATTAAATGATATCCCAACATCTTGAAGCACTGATTATATCTCACTAAATACCAATCCTGGGGCGCCTGGGTGGCGCAGTCGGTTGAGCGTCCGACTTCAGCCAGGTCACGATCTCACGGTCCGTGAGTTCGAGCCCCGCGTCAGGCTCTGGGCTGATGGCTCGGAGACTGGAGCCTGTTTCCAATTCTGTGTCTCCCTCTCTCTCTGTCCCTCCCCTGTTCATGCTTTGTCTCTCTCTGTCCCAAAAATAAAATAAACGTTGAAAAAAAAAATTAAAAAAAAAATACCAATCCTATTATTGGAAAGTATCACAGGTCTTGGGAAAACAGAATTTTGGAATGAACCCTTATTATAGCGAAATAATAAGAATTAAGGGATTAAAGGAAATTAAAAAGCATAGAATAAAATGTTTTCTTTATCAAATTTTTAAACACACCCCAATCTTTTAATAATTCATGTTCTAAGTTTGTAAGTTAATTAAAATTCAAAAGTATTTTCTTGGTATACACACACACAGAACCAATGGAAGACAATGTAAACAATGTGAGTAACAGCTATATGGGAATTCCTTGGACTATTCCTGTAACTACTCCATAAGTTTGACATTTTACCCAAATAAAAAGTTATCAGAAATGTATTTTCATGGAGAAATGAAATCATCTGTGATAGATACCCAGCCCAGCCTACAAAAGCACATTAATTACAAAAGATTACCTTGTGGATTATAAGTAAGATGAACATACATTTCCATGATAGAGTGTGTTCAAAAATCACAGAGTGGATGGCAAGCACATTAAGGAGTCCCTTTTGTCTCTCTTTCTTATCCATTTTGGAGGGTAGTGGTTATGGAGACATTTTCAGATCCAGACCACTGATGGAAACCAGAGACCCAAGAGAGTAAGTTTTCAAGGAAAGTAAGGGATCAAACTAGCACCTCTGAGGTTAAGAGTGGAACTAAGGATAAAGGAAAAAATGGACAGAGAGGGCCTATGACGGGGTTGGGGGCTAACGCTTCTGAATATTGTTGCCAGTTCAACTATTCTAAAAAGTAATGTGGGTCCCAAGAGGGCTTCCCAGTCAGCCTACTTCTCCTAACTCCAGGAATGCCAGGAACTGTTCCTTCAGTTCTGGTTTTACTGTCTCCATATGTGGCTTCTTATTCCTTCTGTATCTCAAAAGATACTTTTCCTGGGTGCATACACGTAGTTATGAACTGGTGCATCAGGCATTTGAATTTCATATTACTCTAAAGGCCATTAGTCCTTCAGAACCTTTGGTGGAAAGGAAGGAAAAGTTACTTCAACATTTTTTAACCTTTTCTCCAAATTACTTATCCCTCATATTGCCTGTCATGCCAAGGCCGACCTTTCCAGTCTTGTCCTATGGTTAAGTTAAAAGCAGTCCTAGGATGGAAAAGGATGTTCTCTGGTGGACCCAGCAAGCTGAAGAGGTGAACGAAGGGGAGTGTTTACTCCACATAGTGTCTGGGGTATAGACATGGCTCCCTGAGACTCCCCAGCTGGGAAAGTGCCAAACTGGAGTTTTACATGCAAAGCCCCAATGAAGTCTAGGGCTATACAATGCTTTAAAGCAATTTTCAAATCCCTGTTAAAGCAAGAGTTAGTAGTCCCAAAAAGAATAAGTTAATGAGGGGCGCCTGGGTGGCGCAGTCGGTTAAGCATCCGACTTCAGCCAGGTCACGATCTCGTGATCCGTCAGTTCGAGCCCCGCGTCGGGCTCTGGGCTGATGGCTCAGAGCCTGGAGCCTGTTTCCGATTCTGTGTCTCCCTCTCTCTCTGCCCCTCGCCCGTTCATGCTCTGTCTCTCTCCCAAAAATAAATAAACGTTGAAAAAAGAAATTTAAAAAAAAAAAAAGAATAAGTTAATGAATTATTGTAGTAGTTTTAAGCATGTGGGTTTTACCTGGATAAATCACTATTAAAAAGTGAAAAGAAGAGGTGCCTGGGTGCTCAGTCAGCTAAACATATGACTCTTGATTTCAGCTCAGGTCATCATCTCAAGGTTGTGAGATCCAGCCCCACACTGGGCTCCATGCTGGGCAAGGAGCCTGTTTAAGGCGATCTCTCTCTCCCTCTCCATCTTCCCCTCTCTTGCTCATGCGTTCTTTTTCTCTCTCTCAAAAAAAAAAAAAAAGTGAAAAGGAATCTCTCATACACATTCATTGGGGTGGCTTGAGAGGTCATTATCTTTCACTGAACAATACAACATAAAATGTGTTTTGCCTGATTGTGCACTTTGGTGGTATTTCACTCCTTAGATGGCTGTACATGGAAAGTTACACAAAGGCAGATTTGAAAGGTGGAAGGATTGGGGGATACGGCCCGGCCCTGTGGGTGGGAGGGCAGTACTGGAAGGAGCTAGGCAAAAGGTGTTGCAATTCCTTTGTTGAAGGACTTATCATCTTCTGCAGTGCAAGAACTGAGTGCTACAGAGACCCTAGATAAGTTCAATCCTCTTGTCTAAATACAAGCTAAAAGCAGGGACAGCTTGCTTTATTGAGCAGAGAACACCAAAATGTAATTTTTAATCAAAGTTTACAGTGTTAAAAATGTACATTTGCGGTTAGGATTCTTCCGAAAGCCTGGGAAATCTTTGCATCCTCTAGTGAGAAGGTGAAGCATCACTCCTGTCCCGAAAAGCATAAGCTTATGGAAGTAATTAGTCCTTGGGAGTCTTTGTTGCACTCAGCCTTCTGCTCTTAGCCACCACTGCTTCCAGGTTTTACGTAAAGTGCAAACTTTCTTTTAAGTGCTTCTTTTATTGTGTTGTTGATATGCACTCATTTGGTATTGTTACTTTAAAGCACCTCAAACATTTTACATTTTGTTGCCATCTATACATTTCCTGTGAAGCAGCTTTGCTCTGAACCTGTCACACCTACATCTGTTTTGACTAACTCACACAATCTACACAGTTTTTCATTCAAAGCTCTTCCCCTACCTACCCCCATTTCTTCTATTCAATGCCTGAAAAAACAAAACAAAACAAAAACAAAAAGCAAACAAAAAAGCATAGGTTTTATAAATGCATAGATTCTGATTTAAAAAGAAAAAAAACAAACTAAGCAAAAGGAGAAAAAAGGTGATATTCTAAAAGCCAGGCTTCTTTTATCATCAGTACAGATTCTTTTTCATCATAGTGAATTTACATTTCAGGAAAGTGTTAATAATTTAGATTTAAATACCCGGGTAGAAATCAGGACAAAATTTAAATGGCAGATCTAGGACTTTTCAGATATTCTGGTAGAAGATTTTGGATAAAGTTGTGCTGCTTTTCCTTTTTTTTTAGTATTTAATGTCAACATATTACATTGCAAATAAACCTTACAGATTGTGAAGAAATTTGCTTGGCAGAAAAATGACTTTGCATAATGTCTAAACCTTAAAGTAGCTGCTAAGATATTTGTTACATCTGAAATGTTGCCAAATCCATTTGTATTGAAGAAAGAACTCTGAGGTAGTCTCAGAGAAAATTAAAGCACAGCGAAACAAACATACAGTTACAGGAGTTGGACAAGCCCACATAATACATTGCAGAATGGAAGGGGCAAAACTGAACTGGTAGAGAAAGTTATAGTGATAATGGTCACGGAATTCTGTGCCTTCAGAGAGAGTGATGACCAGTGAAACAGGGATATGCAGCATCTAGGCACAGTTCAGTTACAATAAGCCAACTTCTCCCCCAAACAACTTGTGTCTTGGAAATTTGAAGTGAATAAAAATATATTAGTATTTGAGAATATACTGTTCCTTCACCTCCTCCCACATGTTAATTAAAGATGCCTTGCAAAATCTTATGACAACTTAACATTCACTAATCTAGAGCAGTGTTCTTCAATCTTTGGAGTCCTGTACAATATTAGTAAGATATTTTGGTACATGGACAGTATATTATCAATACATAAGCATAAATGTAAATATTACAAAGATTAATGATTTATAAACATAATACGCTACCCTCAATCTGATATACTATGGTATAGTGGTAAAGCTTATTTTATTTTTTGAATGAGCATGAATATAAATAAAAATTCTAATATTTTCTTCACTTAACCCGAGTGAATCAATCATCTTTATATTTTACTTTGGAAACTGCTGCAATAGGCTAGTGGGTCTTCATTTTCACTGAGTCCTGTATCACTATGAGAACTAGGTAAAAGATGATAGATACAGACCATCATCCTTCCAAAAATGTGCATATGACCTTATACCCTAAGACTTACCTGTATTTCCAGAGGGCTCCCTGGATTCTATTCCTAGGCCACTCTTGTTAGGTAGCATAACCCTCAAACTGAGAACTTACTAGAAGAGAGGGAAAAATAGTAAATAATGTTTGAAATGAGAAGTGTACAACCAGGAGAAGTCAGTGACTTTTGGTTTAGATGAAACCACTTTTGATTTTTGAGGAATAAAGGGAATTAGTTTATTTGGTAGTATTCTGTAGAATAATTCATGGGGCTTCACATATAGGCAACTAAAGTTTCTTTTCAGCCAATATTTAACATATCTCTCGACCTATTTTTCTCTAGTTTTTGGTAAATGTGTATGCTAGAAGTATCCCAATTTTTTTTTTTTCTAATTTAAGTACTTCTTTTCACTTTTCCTCTATGTGAAATAGAATCACTGTTGGACCTTGCATTGAAAACCTTGATACTAACAACACTCCTTTTATTATTACTTTCACAGGTGATATTTTAAATAACACATTTATTTTGAGTTCTGCCTCTGGCAGAGTTGCAAAGTCTATCAAAAAGTTATCCTGTGTCTCAGAAGCTTGTTTGTGCTGCCACATAAATATTATAACAAGTGTTAAATAAAAACCTTTTTAAAATTTAAAAACTAGTGCTGTCTAAAAAGAAAAATGAACTGTTGCATCAAGTGAAAGCAATGCTGTTTCAAGTAGCACAAACACATTTGTTCTCATGTAGGTCTTGCTGCTACAGATAGAGGGAACCTCCAACACAAGAGTGTGGAAAAACAGGACGGACAGCTATCATCCCTTTTCAAAAAGTTGCAGTTAATGATGGTACTAATGTAACCAAGATACATTTCATTAGGTATGTAATGCTTTTATTTTCAACAGAACTCACATCCAAGTTTTTCAAGTCACCCATAATATCAAATTATTTTTTAAACTAAACTTAAGAATAAAACTGTGCTCAGGGCGCCTGGGTGGCGCAGTCGGTTGAGCGTCCGACTTCAGCCAGGTCACGATCTCGAGGTCCGGGAGTTCGAGCCCCGCATCAGGCTCTGGGCTGATGGCTCGGAGCCTGGAGCCTGTTTCCGATTCTGTGTCTCCCTCTCTCTCTGCCCCTCCCCCGTTCAAGCTCTGTCTCTCTCTGTCCCAAAAATAAATAAACGTTGGAAAAAAAAAAAAATTAAAAAAAAAAAAAAAAAAAGAATAAAACTGTGCTCTGACTACCCAAGTGTAATGGTTAGTAGCATAAGCTCTGGGGACAATTTGTTTTAGCTACAATCTGCTAAAAAAAAACAAAACAAACAAACAAACAAACAAAAAAACCAAAAAACAAACAAAAAAAAACACCAAAAAAATGCTTTCCATCGCTGCCTTTATATTTTGTAGAGAAACAGGAGTACAATCTGCTAAAAAAAAACAAAACAAACAAACAAACAAACAAAAAAACCAAAAAACAAACAAAAAAAAAACACCAAAAAAATGCTTTCCATCGCTGCCTTTATATTTTGTAGAGAAACAGGAGTACAGACTGCCTTTGTTCTACACTATCTTTTCAGGATGCTTGTATAAGAAATCATCTTAGAAAATAGAGATGATGTTTTCCCTTGAGCAAAAAGACAGGCATATTTAGTGGCCATTATAAAAATTTCTGTTCCTAAGCTCAGGGCTTCTTTTTTATAATGCAACTCGCTGTGTGTACAGGGGTTCTCTCCCCTTTGCCCTGTGGAAATTGGGACCCAGGGAACCAGTGCAAGATAAAGCTGATGTTCTCTGTCTGCTATCATAGTTGTGAGAAATGAAGTCTTTAATCTCTGACCCAGGAATCTTGTGTCTTCTGGCTGCATCCACATAACTCTGGCATTTTAACTTGTTAATTTGCAAATGGTGTAAAATCTCACTCCTCATAGTTATCAACAGTTTTGGCAGAGGATGGAATGTTGACAGAGACATGGCTTCCTGGAAGAGAGGGTATGAGGGTCTTGTGGGCTAATTAAACAAGGTTTGAGGGACGAGTCTGTAAGAATCAGGGGCAAGGATGGTGACCAAATTGTATGTTCGGCAGGGTGATAAATGGTCCTCCATTTTGTTGTCTGCTAGTGAGGAAGAATTAGAGAGGAATTTGCATGTCAAGTATCAGAAAGAATGTTCAAAGCCAGTTGCCTGAGCAGCAGCTTGATTGTTGCTTATACTCCCCTAGGGGAGAAGACTTCCTCTCCAGTCAGGCTGCCAGCCCCAAGTCTACCTCAATATCATAAATGGTAGAAAGAAAAATCCCAGGTTAAAAGAAGTTTCCTACCCTTTTCAGACAATAGTTACTGAGATATACATTTACACTCAAAGGAAGGAAATCTGCATAAACCAGGTGAATTATTAAAATTTCAGATTGCTCACTTGGGAAAGGAGCTTGCTGGATGCACAATGCTCGTGAAGGAAGGATGGCAGTAGAGGGAAGTCTTAAGGCTTAACCCTTCCTGCAATCTTTCATGCTAACCTTAGATCTCTTCAGAGATGACAGTTAAAGTTCTTGATGTTCTTTTCAATAGTCCTGGCTGCCATAGGGGAGCTTGGTTCTTTTGGGGAGATTTCCCTGAAACAGACAAACTCCCATGGGAAACTATAGTAAGGCATTGTTATGGGTTGGATTGTATTACCACAAACTCATATGTTGAAGTTCTAGTCCCACTACATCAGAATGTGACCTTATTTGGGAATGAGGTTGGAACAGATATAACTAGTTAAGATGAGGTCATACTAGAGCA
Organism: Prionailurus bengalensis; assembly: GCF_016509475.1. Lineage (NCBI taxonomy): Eukaryota > Metazoa > Chordata > Mammalia > Carnivora > Felidae > Prionailurus > Prionailurus bengalensis. Next base: position 72,240,694 of record NC_057344.1, on the reverse strand, counting down.
GTTAGGCCCCTAACCCAATTTGACTGATAACCTTATAAAAAGGGGAAATTTAGACACAGACAACACAGGGAAAATGCCATATGAAGATTAAGGCAGAGATCAAGGTGATGACTCTACAAGTCCAAGGAAATGAATTATTGCCAAGAAAAACTAGAAGCTAAGTGAGAGGCATAGGACAGATTCTTTCCCACAGCCTCACAAGGAACCAACTCTTCTGACACCTTGATCTTGGACTTACTGTCTTCTGTACTGGGAGACAATAAATTTGTAATGTTTAAGCCACCCAGATACTTGTTTCAGCAATCCTAGTAGCTAATACAGACATTGGCCTATATTTGGACTTTTAATGCTCTGAATTGGATTTACAATGCTGCTTAAAGTGGAGCAGCTCAAACTGGAGAACGAGAGACTGAAATAGATCAAGTATTGAAGGCAGACCTGCAGCCTTGGAAACCTCCCCTAGACCTTACATTTAAATTGGGCAAGAATTTAAAGATATTTTCTTAGTAATGAGGCAATTTCCCCGGACTAATGTGATCTCCTTAAGAAGTTGCTGTTGTCAGGCACATGAAAAGATGTTCAGCGTTGCTCCTTATCAGGGAAATACAAATCAAAACCACACTCAGGTATCACCTCACGCCAGTCAGAGTGGCCAAAATGAACAAATCAGGAGACTATAGATGCTGGAGAGGATGTGGAGAAACGGGAACCCTCTTGCACTGTTGGTGGGAATGCAAACTGGTGCAGCCGCTCCGGAAAGCAGTGTGGAGGTTCCTCAGAAAATTAAAAATAGACCTACCCTATGACCCAGCAATAGCACTGCTAGGAATTTATCCAAGAGATACAGGAGTACTGATGCATAGGGGCACTTGTACCCCAATGTTCATAGCAGCACTCTCAACAATAGCCAAATTATGGAAAGAGCCTAAATGTCCATCAACTGATGAATGGATAAAGAAATTGTGGTTTATATACACAATGGAGTACTACGTGGCAATGAGAAAAAATGAAATATGGCCTTTTGTAGCAACGTGGATGGAACTGGAGAGTGTGATGCTAAGTGAAATAAGCCACAGAGAAAGACAGATACCATATGGTTTCACTCTTATGTGGATCCTGAGAAACTTAACAGGAACCCATGGGGGAGGGGAAGGAAAAAAAAAAAAAAAAGAGGTTAGAGTGGGAGGCAGCCAAAGCATAAGAGACTTAAAAACTGAGAACAAACTGAGGGTTGATGGGGGATGGGAGGGAGGAGAGGGTGGGTGATGGGTATTGAGGAGGGCACCTTTTGGGATGAGCACTGGGTGTTGTATGGAAACCAATTTGACAATAAATTTCATATATATATATATAAAAAAAAGAAGTTGCTGTTGTCTAAGTCAATCACTTGTCAGCTAAAGCGAGCAAACCCCAAGCCCCCAGTTGGAATACAATGTTGCTGTGGCTGCTGAATCAAAGGATGTCCACCTGCTAGAGTGTTGTGCAGAGTCAAAGACTTTGGAAGTTCATTTTTTCAATCCATGAGCTACCACCATGTGCTCCAAACTAATAGTAGATGTTCCTTTCTTAGTGGATTAGAGCCACTCTTGGCCTCTATACCCCTTGACCTATCCTTTCTTCTCTACTCTGACCTCAATTGCATTAAGGAGAAAGACTATTATGGGTGGGTCAAGGAAAATCAAAGGTAATAAGCTCTTGCCTAAATATCTGGAGCTGGGAGGCCTTTGGGGAGGAGTAAGGAAGGAAATCAAATTGTATACCTCTGTTGTATACACATCATCATCCTAGCTGTCCTTGGTGGGATGGAGCAGTGAATTAAAGTAATGGGATTTAGGCAGGAATCATAGTGGAGAAGGGAGGCAGACATACTTTGTGTTTGGGGTCTTTTAGATTAATTCAGTGCATTGTTGTCACATCAATATCTGAATGTATATTAATATTTGATGTGTTATATGCTTGTACTTCCTTTTTCCCTAAATGCCAGGAGGAATTCTGGAAGGAAGGAAGGAAGGAAGGAAGGAAGGAAGGAAGGAAGGAAGGAAGGAATAAAGGAAGGAAGGAAGGGCAGCATGCTATTAGACTCTTGTCAAAACTGAATGCCTTACTCATAAGGGTCTTGTGACTGTCCAGTCTGATATTCCCATTTCAGGGTGGGTTGACTCAGCCTCAATAATTAACAAGGTGGGAATGGTCCACAAGCTTCACTAGGTAAATAGAAACAGGATATTCAAGCAGGCAGCGAGCCTCACACGAGCAGCATCTCCGCTTTATAAGAAAAAGTGACAGCTGTCACTGTGGGGTAAACTTTATATCCTACTCTGCTACTTAAAGGAAAGCTACTGGCTCAGTGGAGGCATTGGGTGACAGAGGTTTCCCACCTCTCTGGGCCTGGTCCACTGATGGTTCAGCTAAGCTAAAACCCATTGGTGCCCTGTTATATTTTTACTTATTCTTGGGCTGTTGCTAATGTCCTGGCTCTTTGGACGGCTACATATTAGCAGACTAAAGACACCCCTCTCTGGGGCCATGAACACTCAAAACAAATGACAATTGCTGAATCATTCATGTAAATGCCTGCGATGAGAATCTGTTCTCTAACGATACGGGATGAAATGCAGGGACTGAATGAAACTGCACCATTCAGATTTCCACCATCACTACCCTGGATCCATCACTGTAACTAACATAGCAACACATTTGCCATCATAGGTCAGGCATAACAATGTGTTTCAGACCTTTGACCCTTTCTTGAAGCATTGTAGTCCTTGCACATAAGCTCTGTATTGTTTTAGGTTTCTTGGAACATTTACAGTCTAACAATGCTGTAGTTTTTAGTGCAAAAGCCACTCACCAATGTGCTGAAACTCAAATCTTCTTTTTTTTTTCAACGTTTATTTATTTTTGGGACAGAGAGAGACAGAGCATGAACGGGGGAGGGGCAGAGAGAGAGGGAGACACAGAATCAGAAGCAGGCTCCAGGCTCCGAGCCATCAGCCCAGAGCCCGACGCGGGGCTCGAACTCCCGGACCGCAAGATCGTGACCTGGCTGAAGTCGGACGCTTAACCGACTGCGCCACCCAGGCGCCCCGAAACTCAAATCTTCTTAAAAAATTTTTTTTAATGTTTATTTATTTTTGAGAGAGACAGAGACAGAATGCAAGTGGGCTGGGGCAGAGAGAGAAGGAGGCACAGAATCTGAAGCACGCTCCAGACTCCAAGCTGTCAGCACAGAGCCTGACGCGGGGCTTGAACTCATGAGCTGTGAGATCATAACCTGAGCTGAAGTCGGATGCTCAACCAACTGAGCCACCCAGGTGCCCCTGATACTCAAATTTTCACCTCCATACTTCCTACCATCCTCAAATACTTGTATCATTGACGACTAGAATGAGCTTCTCAAAAATTGACTACAATTTTTTTGACAGTATTCCCATCACCTTCCTTAATAAGAAAGTTTGATTACTGAATGCAGTTGTCTGAAGAAAGGAATCATCTCTTCTAGGCTGCTTCTTGGATAATGAACAGAATGAAAGGGATAAAGAGCTGTTAAGTAGACCGAATTTAAAAATTTGGGATTTTGCTCTGACTTTTCCTGGACATGATGCTTCTTTCTGTTCCTAACAGAAAATCCCAGGCCAGCATAGCTCTCCAGCCTCTAGGATGGCACCCCATATACAATGGGACCTAGAAAATTCAGACTTAATTTGAGTTTGGCTGCTTGGATTCCCTCGTTGTGTTAACATGGTCCTAAATCATAAGGATGACCTCTTGATTGACTGTAATTTTTATTGAGTCCCCAGATAGGCCAAAGTGGGGAACTCAATCCATTTTTCTAAATTTCATTAAAAAATGCCCTTGTCTTTCACCATCTAACCTTTCTAGATAAATGGTCTGGGTGCAATTAGAGGAAGATTTTAAAAAGATGAAGTCATAACTACTAAAATAAGACCCAGATTCATGGTGGTGAAGCAGGAGCAATAACCCTGGCACCCGGGGAGCAAACACTTTGAACCCCAGGAGATGTGGCAGAGGGAAGAATATTGACGATCTTTATCATTCAGAGCCACTCCTGGATCCTTTCTCATAAAAGAAAATGCTCTAATATGGCTCTAAACTGTTTTAAATGCCTTAACTTTTGCTGATTACTGGCCTGCCATTTCCTCTGAAACAACTCTGAACATGAATTAACTACCACTCCCTTAACTTTACTGAATCTGTCAGACAGGAGATGGCTGTAGCACATGTGTATCCTACACAAACTACCTGTGTTCTCCATCCCATTCCTGTGACTGTTACTCAGTCATTTCATGGACCCAATGAATACCATTGGCTGGTGGCATGGATCTACAGCACAGCTTGGGCCATCTGCCCCCAGTGACTCCACGAACAAAGACTAGACTCATGTATCGAAACAGAACTGGGCACCCCAATGTCTACTAGCTTGCTGGGAAGCAGCAGACGAGGCATTATCAACCTGTGCCCCCGAATAAAGCAGGATCCACTTGAGAGATCCCAGGAATGGTAAACAACACCATTTCCTTTCTGGGGACACCACATGCGACCTGGGACCGTATTCCCTGTGTGGATGCACAGCATTAATTTTCCTTCATTCTGAAAACAAGTGATTTGTACTGTAGGGGTATGGAAGAATAAGGAAGGAATAGGAGACCTTCAAATGCTTAATGCAACACCCAGAGTAAACAACTGCACACAGCTACAGAGATCTCTCCAGAGTGGGACCATCCTTGATTACTCAGGGAAGCTTCCTGGAGGAATGAATAACTGACTGGTTATTTATGCATACACTGCAAGCAGTTGTTCCTGTGATGGGAGTCATACAGTTAGAATGGTGCAATTAAAATTTCCCCACCTAGGGGCGCCTGGGTGGCTCAGTCAGTTGAGCGTCCGACTTCAGCTCAGGTCATGATCTCGCGGTCCGTGAGTTAGAGCCCCGCGTCAGGCTCTGGGCTGATGGCTTGGAGCCTGGAGCCTGCTTCCGATTCTGTGTCTCCCTCTCTCTCTGTCCCTCCCCCATTCATGCTCTGTCTCTCTCTGTCTCAAAAATAAATAAACGTTAAAAAAATAAAAAATAAAATAAAATAAAATAAAATTTCCCCGCCTTTAGCTAAAGTCAAAGACACTACCTAGGCCCTCCAAGGCATTACACTCAGCCTCAACTGACTGGTCTGGGTGATTGTTAATGATGATAAAATTGCCCTAGACTTTCCCCTTGCAGGTCAAAGTGGAGTCTATGCAATCTCTAACATAACAGAGTGGAGAGGTCACTACAAAAACTTGACAAGAAAGCCACCTGGCCTTCTAAATTAGACCTGGTGGTTTTGGGGGCTTGTTCAGCTGTCTGGGACTCTGGGGCAAGGTTGAGGTCAGTACTTCATCATGGCCTCATTCTGTTGCCCAAGTGCTGTTGACACTAGCTATAATTAACTGTTGTGTGAGCCAAATTGAACGAATTTGGACTCAGCTCTTTCAATTAGATTAATCAGAGTGCTATACTTATAAAATTCACCAGAATCCAGGATGGTGTAGAAACAACAATTAGATTAATCAGAGTGCTATACTTATAAAATTCACCAGAATCCAGGATGGTGTAGAAACAAAGGATGAATATTGTTGGGAGATCATTTTCCATGCACCCCTCATATTTGTGTGGGTCTTATGACCAGAGACTCTGACTGTCTTTTTCCACACTATCTTTTTCAAGGATGTTTGTATAGCAAACTACTTTGGAAGATACAGATAGTATCTCCCTCTGGAGCAAAGGGAGGCGCCCTTACAGTTCAGGATAAAACACTTAGGTTCCCTAAGGTCAAGGCTCCTATCTTTTAACCCACTGCATACACAGGTGTCTCCTGGCCCACTTTGCATCACCCTGTGGGAATTGGGACTCAGGAAACTGGCTATCGCTATTGCTGTGAATAATACAGTCCTTAGTCACTCTCCTGAATCTGGAGTTTTCTGCCAGCATCGTTGGAACTGCCTCAGGCTGACTTGTTAGCTTGCAAGTAGGCAAAGGTAGGACAGAATGCCAAAATTCAAAAATTAGATTATTTTGCATAAAAATCTAGTTATAGATCTCGCTAAGGAATTTCAGTGTATTTGGCATTATTGGCCCACAATCTATCCTGTCGATGAAAGGCTGTCCCTGAGTAGCAGAGGCCTCACGGGGGCTGGAAAAATACTGACTAGTTCACTGCATTCCCCAACACTCTCTTTTATCTTAAATGTATCCAAACTGCCTCATCACTTTATATTACCTTCCCAAACCCAGTGGGCTTTAGAGACTGTGGCTCTTGCATATTTCACCAGGATAGCAAACCTGTTTTACGAAAATTATGAGAAGATGGAATGTTCACTGTGCCAAAAGAATCTTTCCTTTATAACTCTTAGCTCATTTTAGGATTTCATTAAGTATCTACCCTTGGTACATCTAAATGTGATTTGATTTACGGTCTTAAGAACTGCATGTAGTTGTCAGGAATACAGCTTCTACAAAGTGAGATTTACTTTAATACTGTTCTCTCATCGTTCTGCTACGAGAGAGCTGTATTTATTTTGTAGATGGCACAGGGTGGTAGGTTTGTGTTTTGGAGCTGGCCCAATAGTACAGACATTCACAGCTTGGGGTCCCTAGAGGATTGTTGTGTCAATAACTTGAATATTATGACTCATGCCAAACCTTCTGGCTGATGATTTTGAGACCAGATAAAGTCGCAGATTACACCTTTGCTTCCTGTTTACGGAAAAGTAATCCTCTTAACTGGAACCAAGTTCTTTATTTATTTATTTATTTTTTTTTAGTGTTTATTTATTTTTTAGAGAAAGAGACAGCATGAGCGGTGGAGGTGCAGAGAGAGAGGGACACACAGAATCTTAAGCAGGCTCCAAGCTGTCAGCACAGAGCCCAACATGGGGCTCAAACTCACAAACTGTGAGATTACGACCTGAGCCGAGGTCGGACACTTAATGGTCTGAGCCACCCAGGTGTCCTTTAACTGGAATCAAATTAGTAACACAAGGACAAGGCACAGTCCCACACTCATTTGGATGGACAGAATATAGGGGAAACAATTTCCTCAAGTTCCTGTCCCAGGAAAGCTGTATATGGTACCCTATTACCAGGGTGAGTAATCCAGTCTGCAAGGCCCTCAGCTAGTCCTGTGTTATTTAAGGTAGGCTAACCCTCAAATAAATAAAACCCTGAATGTTTGTAGCCCACATGAGCTATTTATCTCTCACCAAACTAGGGATGGGGAAGAGTGGTGCTTCACCATTCATTCAGGGCCTGGACAGACAAAACTTTCTCATCTTCAGCAACATCCTCAGCATGGATACCCATTGGGCAGATGGGGAAAGAAAATGGGAATGTTTGTGTGGCAGGTTGTACCCATGTCCCTTTGGTTCACATTTTGTTAGCTTAAACGAAGTGACATGGCCAGCTTCACTGCAAGGAAGGGGAAGAAATTGATCACTTGGTTGATCAGTGCAGTTCCTGGCACAAAGATTTACGGAAGACGTACCTGGGATCAGGCAGTGCTTTGTACTTTGTGCCACAAATCATTTGGCAGTTCTACATACTCAGGAGACTGGACGCTTTTGGCCAGATCAGGCCCATCCTCAAGTCTGGAAGCCATGTAGCACTGAGAGTAGGTGACAATGAAGGAAGAATCTCAATGTGGCAATGCATCTAAGCTTCTGTGGGGATAGCGTGATGTGCCCTTTTCCCTCTCCCATATCAGGACAACCATTGATGGTGCTGTTTGGATTTTGCCCATCATCTGCTGAGCCTACTGGACAGGAGCCCAGAACCCTTTGTCTCCAGGGAAAGATGAAACACATGTGAGTTAAGAGCAAAAATCGCACTCCCTATTATAAACCTTGGTGGTTCCCAGGTGAGGGAACAGGGCACCCCTAACAAGAAATAATGAGTCAAGGCAAGGAAATGTCTCTTACTTCTAGATTGTTTATGTGGATGGTGGGTGCCACCACTCTTTGGCTATAGTATGAGCTATGAGGGTACTCTGGGAGCGTTCATTGGCCAGATGCTCTGACCAATCAGTTCTTACATGCTGGTTCTCTCCCCACCAGCACACTGAGGGCAGTTTTTTTCAGGACACGTTTTACACTAAGCATAGGAGCCTTACAAAGCAATCGCTAATTGGAGCCAATCACTGCCAGAGCTGGAAGGAGTCTGTATAGAATTTTCTTGTAGCTGATCCAACCTGTCTAAAAATGTATTATAGTTTTTTTACAGGGTGTTCCCTGCACATTGGATGTCATTCATTTTTCAACCTTGACAAGGAGTAAGAGGAGACCAAGAGTACCACGCATTGGACTTCATCTGAGAACAAGACAGTGGAACCCTAAATGTGGGCCACTTGCTTTAGAATCATTGGAGGTGGGTGCCTGGGTAGCTCAGTCAGTTAAGCATCCAACTCTTGGGGCGCCTGGGTGGCGCAGTCGGTTAAGCGTCCGACTTCAGCCAGGTCACGATCTCGCGGTCCGTGAGTTCGAGCCCCGCGTCAGGCTCTGGGCTGATGGCTCAGAGCCTGGAGCCTGTTTCTGATTCTGTGTCTCCCTCTCTCTCTGCCCCTCCCCCGTTCATGCTCTGTCTCTCTCTGTCCCCAAAATAAATAAACGTTGAAAAAAAAAAAAAAAAAGCATCCAACTCTTGATTTTGGCTCAGGTTATGATCTCACCGTCCTTTGGAGCCCCACGTTGGGCTCTGGGCTAGCAGCACAAAGCCTGCTAGGGATTCTCTTTCCTTTCCTCTCTTCTCTCTCTGCCTCTCCCCTGTTTTCTCTCTCAAAGTAAATAAACATCAAAATAAAAGAATCATTGGAGGAATAGGATGCTTGTTAAACTTGCAGAATCCAGGGAAACAATCACAGACGTAACAGTTTAAATAGCAGGATTGGGGTCCAGAGATCTGTATTTTACACAAACTTCCCATGAGATTTTTATCAGCATTTTCAATCCCAATAACCTACTATAGCTTTTCCAAAGTGTTGGAGTAACTATTAAGGTTTTACCCAACAGGTGGAAAGACCTGCTAACAACTAATATTTCTCTAACTATGTAGATTGCTTGGTAAGCATTTCAACTCACAGTTCCCCTACTTTCTGGACCATGGTGGTATTTACAGAGGTAAGGAACATGCAGCTTCCTTGGATTCCTTCCATCTTGGTTATTCCTAGCTCTCCAAGGCTCAGTATGTTAGGCAGATGATATGTACAGTCCAGTACACTGAGTCTAGAGTAAAAGGGACCTTAAAATGCTAGACCATACACCATCAGATTACATTTGGGACCAAGACTAAATGACAGATAGTAAGAATCTGTGCCAAGGAGTAATAGGGAAGTCAGGAACCAGAAGATGAAATAGTAGAACTGAGACCTAAAAAAGCCAATCAATTGGTTTACAGGGGTTTCACTGCATTTTTTTCTCAAATACATTATCAGAATCTTTAGCTAAACCCATGATAAATAGCTTTTTGATTTTTATTCTCACACTCATCACTGAAATGTGACTCATCTTCTGGGGATTTTTTCCCTACCCCCGAGATGATTAGTTTCATATGTTGCTCCCCTTTTCCTTTCCCAGCCTTCTAGTTTCACTGTTGGCATTTTCTCAAACTTTATGCTCAACTCTCAGGATGAACTACCTCCCTCTACATATTCCTGATGTTCAAGTGCAATTTAGAAAAAAGGAAAATTAATTAGTGTTGGGAAACAGACCAAATATTTTGATAGTAGTGGAAGGGAGGGCTCTAAGAAAACAGGCAGGAAAAAAACTTCAGACCCTATAAGGCAGCTACAGCACAAAGAGCAGAGATATATTTTTTAGTTCCCCAGATGAAAAACTATTAAATAAAACTATCTATCTTCTTGTAAAAAGGAAATGTCCCCAAATCTACATGTTTTTGTAATATATACAATACAGATGACTCAAATCGATATCTCTTGGATCACCCTTCATGCAGGAAATGAATAGAATTACACATAATTTATGTTTTTCCCACTATTTTTCCAGTCTTCCTTGTGATTCTGTGAATTACTCAGTATTCGTATGTTTCCTTTTGTGTTTAACTTAGCCATAGCTAATTTATGTTGCTTGCAATGCAGAACTTGGACTGATGGAAAGACTAACAATTTCTGTGACAATAATTCTGGGGAAAGATCATTCTTTCAAAGAAGGCTATGGTTAACCATGGGAAGGGGGTCCACCGGTGGTCCTACATTATATATCAGCTCTATCAGTATGATCCTTTTCTCAGTAAACACAACATAGCCAATGGCAGAACAAGAGATCTATACACATAGTGATAGGATATGCATGGAATAGAGTGGAAGATGTGCTATTATTACCAACATCTCTGAAAGCTCAGTATAAAAATATAATTTATAAGTCTGTCTTGGTCATCTTAGGCTATCATAACAAAATACCATAGACTGGGGTGGCTTAAATATCATACTTCTCACAGTTCTAGAAGCTAGGAAGTCTAAGATCAAGGTGTTGACAGATTTGGTTCCTGGTGAGGTCTCTCTTCTTGGCTCACAGATGCCTGTTTTCTTGTTGTGTCTTCACATGGCTGACCTCTTCCTCTTCTTATAAGGACACTAATCCCCTCATAAGGACCCCACACTTATGGCCTCATCTAAACCTAATCACCTACCAAGGGCCCTAATCCCATCACATTGGGAATTAAGAAATGCTTCAACATATGGATTTTAGGGGATATAAACATTCAGTCCCTAACAAGGTCTTCAAGAGATCTCAGAATTTGGTTCAGAAAAGATACTGAAAAAACTGTATTAGTATTTTATTGCTGCTTTAACAAATCACCAAAAATTCAGTGCCTTAAAACACAAAGTTATTTCCTTACAGTTCTGAAAGTCAGAAGTCCTAAAATCAAGGTGTCAGCATCACTGCATTCCTTCTAGGGGTTCCAGAGAAGAATCCATTTTCTTCCCTACCTAGGGCCACCTGCATTCCTTGGCTCATGGCTCTTGCCTCAAATCACTCCCGCCTCTGTCTCTGTCACCACATCTTCTCTGACTCTGATGCTCTTGTCCCTCTTTTATAAGAACCTTTGTGATTACATTAGACCTACTCAGAAAAATCCAAGAGACTCTCCCCAAATCAATATCCTTAACTTACTCACATGTACAAAGTCCCTTTTGTCGTGTGAGAAAATAGCACAAAAGAGATAGGAGAGTGGGATATGTAAGACTGCTGCATTTGGTTCTACTGTGGACCAGTTACTGAACTGTCTAAAGCTGTAAGATTTAAGGCAATTGTGGAGATGGAATATGATAATATATGTAAAGGACATATCACAGTGCTTGGTGCACAGTAAATACTCATCATATGTGAATTTACAATCCATTTAAGAAATGTGTTTATAAAAATGTACATAGTTTATTTTAACATGAGTTAAGAAAACACTCATGTTCACCATTCATATCATTCAAAGAATCATATAATAAAGAGAGCAAACACAATGTGCATTAATTGTACTGTATATAAAATGCATTTCTTTGTATTTACTCATCTGATCCCTACCAAAATCCTACAAAAGGCATAAAAGTTACTATTTATAATGTCTTTGTTTTAAAGACAAGAAAAGTGAGGTTTATGTTAGTTCCTTCCAATTTACATAGCTCATTGCAGATAACTTCTCTTTTGATTTGATTTCTTTCTACTCTATTAGGCATTATAATAAACAAACACCAATTGTTGATTTCTCCAGACACATAAAGGAAAAGAATGATGCCATAAGGAAAGAGCTATGGGTTTGGAATCAATGACCTGCCAAGGGATCAATGAGTAGAGCCATTGCCCTTATCATTGTGTGAGTCCCTCACCCTTTTCGCCCTTGGGTCTTCACATCTAAAATGAGCAAACCCATCTCCCTCATAGACAAGGGGATAATGTGCTTGCAAGTACTAGGTGAATGGCAAAGGCTATTTAGAGGCAAGATGTATTTAAAAAAAAAAAACCTAAATAGCATTAAAATCATTCTAGTAGAGCAAATGTTGTTTTGCACTCTAATTTTTTCAATAAGGTATTGATGCTTCTCAAGTGAAACATCACTGCCAGCTCTTTGAATCTAATTAAACCAGTTTAGGACTGTTTGTTTATTCATTCTAGTTTGATGTTCTTTGTTATGTGGGGAGCCATCATATGGAGACACCAGAAATCATAGTTAAAGAGCATTCAAAATTCATTCTAAATGATATTTTATTAAGTACTTAGGTTTGGTAAACATACTTGTGATTACATTCAATGCAATTGTTTTGCTTTAAATGTCAATTAAATGATTAATATTTTATCACATTTTAACCTTTTATGTTGCTGATAAAGTACTCATTCAGAAAAAAAAAAGCTTATTCTCTGTGTAAATGGATCAGTGGTCAATTTACTTTCATTTCATTATTTTTACTCATGTTGTGTTTGTTAAAAAATGCACAACATTGTTGTATCATTCCATTATGTTTGGACTTTATTTTTAACAAAAAACTAAAGAACAGCAAATATGAATGTCAAAGGTGGATGCCGCTGTTGGGGAGAAAGAATTTACTATGCCCTCAAGATCCTTCTAGCTGGACTAAGAATTGAACTGACATAAGACAGATTAATAGGAGAAAAATTGAATTTCACACATATGAGGAATCCACATCGACATGAAATCCCAAAGACAGTAAGGCAACATGAGGCTTATGTGAGAAGGAGATGGCAGGAGTCCAAGGATATAAAGATGAGAAAGACCATTAGGAGGAAGTTGAGAGATGTTTGGAAAACAAAGGGTGCCCCTATTATACAAATAAGTATCTTAGATAAAGATGAATCTCTGTTAATAGCTCTCTTCCTAGTACCTGCAGGCAGTTGGGAACAGTTAAAGAGCTTTTTCTGAACCTGTTGGGTTTTGGGTTTTGTTTGTTCTTATACATATATATTTTTTTAAGTTTTATTTATTTTAAGAGAGAGAGAGTGTGTGTGGGTGCGGAGGAGGGGCAGAAAGAGAGGGAGAGAGTGAGAGAATCCCACTCGGCACTCTGCATTGAGGGCAAAGCCCAATGCGGGCCTCAAACTTACGAGATCATGACCTGAGCTGAAGTCAGACACTTAACCCACAGAACCCTCCAGGCGCCCCAGGTTTCATTTGCTCTTTACTCAAAACAATGTTTATGCCAAAGTGGTCCATCTTGGGGCAGCCTGCCCTTGGCCTCTAACAAAGTCAAGAGATTGTCAGATTGTCACTTGTCACTGAGTGCTTCTTACGTGAGTCTTTGGCTTATTTAGTTACTAATCCCATACAATCAGTAACTCGGCGGTATAGCTCTTTAGGGTTTATGGAGAAGCCTTCAAATATGTCTCATTTGATTCTCCTTGAACCTTAGTTTAGGAAAGTGGGCCAGGCAATGTTATCACCATTGTAAAATGGGGAATTTGGAGCTCAGGTTAACCTGCCAAGCAGTAACTGACAAGGCTGGTTGAAATCTTCTAAATTGCCGTGTTCCAGCTTTTTTCGTCATGCGTGCAATGCCAGTGGACCTATGACATATCTGGGATGCAAGGAGTTGACTCATGTTAATAGTTGATTGTAAAAACCGCAATAACAGCAACAACTTCAAAAAGGGTATTAACTAACAGTTTCTTAGTACTTAAGGGTGCCACTCTTGTTTTAAGCAACACATTTGCATTAGCAATTTGCTATTCACAATAAACCTGCGAGGTAGGTAATATTTTTAATATTCTATTTTTCCCATTTTAAAAGTGATGAAACTGCACTTCAAAAAATCAAGTACCTGTCCACTACTAAATGGTAGGGGCAAAAGTGTAATGCCCGAAGTTCCGAAACCTCCCACAAAAGTCCACCAGAGTCGTAAGTCAAAGCCAAGCGGCAAGGGTCGTTTATTGCAGGTTCGAACCTGGTCCTCTGCGCACTCGTCGCCGGTGACGCAAGAGGCCACGATTAGGGTTGGTACAGCGTTTTTATAGACAGAGACAAATAGCACAGGGGAGGTTTCAAATTATGAGGGGCCTGATTAGTTGATTTTAAAGTAAGGACATTTGTTGTTCTCTGATTGGGCGTCCTTTGTCTGTCCTTTGGCGGGAAGGCTTTGTCCGTTACTTGTGGCGGGAGAAAAAAGGGGGAAGGGGGAAGGGGGTAGGCTAGGTGAGGAATGTGCTAAGCAAGCAGGTTTACAGAAGCGAGAAATGCCGGTTAGTTTATGTACAATCACTCATTCCATCACATATCAGACTACATTTAGGAAGGTTTACAACCCATTCTACTACACAGCGGGTTACATTCAGGAAAGGCCTCACAATGCTCGTAGCAAACAGCAAGCAAAACAGACTTCTCAGCAATTGTATTTCTTCTCAAAGATCCATAATAAGCAGAAAAGAGAACTTTAGCTTTAAACTAAGGCAGGGCTGTCATTTGGATTTAAAGCTGTTCTTTTCAAAAGCAGTCCGACTAAAGAATCTATGCAATTAACTATGACACTATATTGTCCTCATAGTTAATAACCCTGTTCTTTGTTGTTGTTTTTTTTCCAACCAAAAAAAGATGATCAAACAAATATTCAAACAAATGAATTAGTGGCTCATTCTCTCCTGTTTCCTTTGATATCAGTAATACTCAGTATATAACTGAACATAGGCTAGAAAAGATCAATGTTGTAATGTGATATCTAGAGGCTTTTAAGAATTGTGAACTGTTTTGGAATAGACACATGCAGCTCAAGTAATAGACTCCATCTACCACTAAATGAGACTATGGGAAAGTATATTTAGCTCTAATTTCATGGGAATCTTAAAATCTTTCAGGGCTTCTGAGGCCAATAACCTATTACTTTACTAATTACTATTTTTTAGCTAAGGTTTTAATTTTTCATTGTTCCCCTAACAAAGCAAAGTACATAAAAGGTTTCCTGATATAGAAAAATAAAGTTTTACTAAATGGCCTTTAAATTATCTTTCACTGCTCAAAGTAGATGAAGCTTTGACAAAGTCATGGTAGACCTATTCTTATAAAAAAATCTGATAATCTCTCCCAGTCATATATAAGTGCAGACTGTGGCCAGTAAGACTTGTTAGTTTTTTGTTTCTGTTTTTGTTTTTGAGACCAGTTAGTTTTTATTTTAATCAGTTCGGCTGAATTAGAGCTGAATCTTGTTTTCATAAAGTTTTCTCAGAAATAAAACATATTTCTATTTAATTGTATATATTCCAATATAAATATAGGTAATGGGTTGATTTACCTTAATGCTTCTAATTCTTAAGCCATCAATAGCAAGCATTATCCTTCATTCTTTTTTCATTTCTTTCCATTTATTTACAGAGTAAATAATTATATATATATATATATATATATATATATATATATATAGTGCTTGACTATATGTGTGTGCGTGTTTATGTGTGTGTGATTATTTTCGTTTATTTGTTTATTAATTCTGATGACAAGATAAACATTTAAACAAATCTGATACAGAAATGGTAACTTTTTATGTGACTACACTCATAATTGATTTGCAAATTCAAAGGAAATCTGAATGTCACCTCTTTAGGAATCTGAACTATTGAATTTTTTCCATTGATCCAATACCTCATCATCTAATGGGTCATTTAGAACAGTTTTGGCTCATGAGCATTCTTCATTCCTGGCTTTGAAGTATTGAAGTGACTGTATTAGCAAAAATTACAGCGACAGGTGTGATTACTGACTACCCATCCAACACTAGGACCAGAAGCTCCATGAAGACACATTAATCGGGCTTTGAACCATGGAGATTAAGAAGCATACAAATACAAATCAGATCATTGTATAAGGAATTATCGAACTTAAAGAACATGCTGTTCCATGAAATGATCCAAAAACAGAAGCTCTGATTCCATGGTAGAAAAAACTGGCAAAACATCAAAACCTTGAAAAACACATGCACAGACCTGAGAACATCTTCCAAAAATGTGTTCCTTTTTGTCACTAACCTAAGGTTTATTATTTTCACATCTCTTGAAAAGCCTTGAAAGCAATAGTTAAAATACCTTTAATATTTAACTTACCTAACTAATTCATTTTTATTACTTGAAAATGTGAGTCATTTCAGCTGATATTTCTGAAGGCCACATATTGTCTTTTTATATATTTATTTTTCATGCATTGAACTGATCTACATAGTGTTAACTTTAGGGCTGGCTATGGAATTCCTCAAGATCTTCCTATTCCTACCTAAGGAATTCTTCTCAGCATGGGGTATACAGAGAAGAGGGTGTCAGGGAGCAAGAAATGCTGTCCCTTTAAGGATCCTTCTAGCTGGACCAAGAGTCAAACTGACATGAGACAGATGAACAGGAGATAGTCAAATTTAATAACGTACATACAGGGAATCCACACAGACATCGGGATTCCAAAGACAATCAGGAAAATGAGGCATATATGTCATCCTGAATTAGAGAAGAGGGTATTAGTCTAGGACTTAAGAGGAAAGGAATGCACTTCACAGAGTGATATAAAGAACAACAAATGTTTCATAATTAGATGTTTGCCCTGCCATGCAGATGGGCCACTGAGATAAAATTTATCTCTATTAACCCTTAGTCTGGAAAAAAAAATCCCCAATTTAGATTTTCCTATGTAGTAAAGGGAAGGGCAAAAATCCCTCATGAGACTACAGGGTCTCAATTGCCTTCAGGTCAAACAGTCTACATGCCAAATGGCTCATCTTGGGGCAGGCTGCCCTTGGCCCCTACAATTCCTTCCTCTGAAATTTCAGGGAAGTTGACCTGGTATATTGTTTCATCTCATTGAACTCGTCCCTTACTCCTGACAACAAGTCAATTCAGTTAAATTCATTTCAGGAGGCAGTGATACAATTGTGTTCTCAAAGTCAGGCCTATGGTTCAAGTATTCAGGTATTAAATGAGAGGTATTTCTTTAGAAACAAAAGCAAAATAACAGTTACTGATTGGATCAAATTATAAACCAGTTTCTGAGTTCTTAAAGGTAGCCAGTTAAGATTTCTAGATGTCAGGCTGCAAGCATTTTCAGACAGAGTGAGGACAGGCAGGGATAATCTGACAGATTGTCCTCGCTTGTAGTTTAAATGTCTCTGGCCATCTTTTTGAGTGGACAGAGTAAAACACACAAACATCATCTATACATGAACATTGTGGCAATTTCTCTGACATTTACATCAAGTTGTTTATAGTCAGTTTTCAGGGCTTTAGGAAAAAGAATAATTTTAGCTCTCAAATGATTCCAAGTTGAAAAGATGGGGAAAAAAATCAAATGTTGGTTTAGAGGTTGTAGCCAGGCATTGGAGGATGCTAGAATAAATAGGGATTTACTCCAGTTTATAATGAATAGTATTAAAATCTAATATCTACAAAAGTGTGCTATTGAAACAAATTTTCTGTCTGTAATCACTCTCATTTCTACCAAAGATAGCCAAATTAACAATAATTTACAAAACAAGTCTAGTTTCAAAAAACAAAAACAGAACAAAACTTGGCCCAATTATTTGCAAAAGCGCTCTGACAGTAGTGATGTACCATATAGACTCTTTAAAACCTACTTTACTGGAACTTTTCATTAGGAATATCTAGACTGAACTTTGAACAGCCTCTCAAGGACAGAAGCCAAGCCAAATACTTGCCATCAGACAATGCTTGCAATATGTATACATTTGGGTGAATTCCTTTTTTCCAAGGGCCTCAAAATATTCTGTTTCCTGCACCTGCCAGGAAGTGACCTTCTTTACTCAACTGGTAAGGCTTTGGGAAGTCTGTAAACAAATTACCAGGCTGATATTTCCAAGGTACTTAATTCCTTAAAGCTGGTCATAGCTGAGTCTACCCTAATTCCTTAAAGCTGGTCATATCTGAGTGTATGCATATCTCTCTTTGACATTCCAGTCAAAGTTTTGGTAATATAACCTACGTTTTCAGTTGTGTCCTGTCATAAGAAATACGAGTTCTTATTGAACTTATGCAAATAAATATACTGCCATAAAAATATAAGAGTACTAACTGAGAGTTTCTGAGTTCTGGAGGGTTCAGGTAGGGAGAAAACAAATGTTTCAATTTGTTCACAAATGTATATTTTATCAAATTACTATCAGTTTGCTTAGAAGTTTTCTTAAATTAAGAAAAACAAAACACTTTAAAAAGTCAGCAACATTACAAACAAAAAGTTATAAAATTTATAGCTCCTTAGTTTATACAAGTCTCATGACATTAATTCTTGTTCTACTTGAATTCAGTTTTTCTGGTAGAACCAGAAATTTTTACCTAGTCAGTTTTATGATCTTAAAGCTATCAGAAACCTGTACTCAGAGTTCTTTCCATGAGTCTTGCTAAAGATGAAACACATCTGCAGGAAACTTTTATAAGAGCATCTGAGTAAAAGTATCACTGTCTGTAAATAATAAAAGACTCAAAAAATGGCTGTGATTAAAGAGCTGATTCAAGTTCATTACAATGCAATTGACAAGAAAATATGGCTAGTTTGTGACACACACACTTCAAGATAATAACATACCTGGTTATTATCACCAGCTTTCTGGGAACTTTACACAATTTTTAGAACACTTATTTTAATAACATATCTCTATAAATATAATCTAAGAAAGTTTAATATCACTTATCTGACAATGCTTCCCCTGTAACTTAACATACAAAATAAGCCTAATTAGTTTAATTTCTCACAATATTATTGTTTTGAAATGTTTCAGGGGCCCACTGGAAATTTCAGTTAGACTGTGGTCAAAACTTTTCATTTTAGAATTTCATTTGGGGAAATATGTCAAAAAATACGAAAATGTTTGAATATTTGATTAAACATGAACAGAAATCATTATGGAATAATATTGAAATATCCATTTAATGAAGTGACAATAAAAGATATCAAAGGCAAATAAAGAAGGTTACATAGTTGTGAGCAAAATTTAGCTCTTTTAGTATTAATATTACACTGTTTACGTAAGTAATCAAGGACTATAATAATAAATTATCTGTAATAAATATAGCAAATTATTTTGGCAAAACAGAATCCTTTTTCTTTTTTTTTTTTTTTTTAGGCAGATAACTTAAAAGGTAAAGAAACACTTTGTTTCTATTTCCGTATTAAAAGCAGACTGGGGTGCCTAGGTGGCTCAGTCAGTTAAATGTCTGACTGTGGATTTCAGCTCAGATCCTGATCTCAAGCTTGGTGAGATCCAGCCCTGCATTGGGCTCTGTGCTGACAGCTTGAAGCCTGCTTGGGATTCTTTCTCTCCCACTGTTTCTGCCCGTCCCCCTCTCACTTACACGTGTGTTTGCAAGCTCTCCCTCTAAATAAATAAATGAACTTAAAAAAAAGAGCAGACCCATATTCGAGAAATATTTGTCCTTTTAACAAAGAGAAAACAAATATTTTACACTAGTGTACTTTTGATGTTAAAAGTCATTTGTTTACTTAAATTTATCTTAATCTTAGCAAGCGTCAACCACACATGTAACTCCTCTCTAAAGATTCCTCCTCCACAAATCTGCA
The DNA here is from genome assembly GCF_016509475.1 of Prionailurus bengalensis. Taxonomy (NCBI): domain Eukaryota; kingdom Metazoa; phylum Chordata; class Mammalia; order Carnivora; family Felidae; genus Prionailurus; species Prionailurus bengalensis. Next base: position 72,221,130 of record NC_057344.1, on the reverse strand, counting down.
ACCTTTTTACATTTAGACTTTGTCCTAAGTCTTCCTAAGTCTTTGTCTCACTTTAGGACAAAACTGCTTTCTTTTCCCCCAAAAAACTTTACTCTCATTCTTCATACTTTTTCTTACTGAAATCACAAATCTTAGTTTCCTTGCATACAAAGTTGTTTCCCTTATGATTTCCAGTAGTCGTCATTACACTGGTCAGATTTTTTAATGCTTAGAAACCTTAATTTCTAGCAAAAGCTAAGTAGTAAGCAATTGTGAACTGTTTGCTACACAAGAGTTCTTTATTTTGGCAAATATATGACTGTATTGCATAGTTAGAAACTCTTTTACAGCAATTTTTTTCAATAAAGCATATTTACAAAAAGACACAAATTTATCTTTACTTTTTCTGTAATAAGACAAAAGCAGATACCTAGGTTTAGCACTTAATGTTTCGTTATTTACCTAATTTGGAAATGACCTAGATATTCAATAAATTTAACTTAACTCATCATTTAACTTAGCAACACTGTAAAGTTTTAGATTACCAAAGATTTGGAGAGCTATTTAAAAGTGTATCCACAAAACTATTCACTTATTTATATCTCTTTAATTTATTTGTTCTTAACAATTATGTTTATACTACAAATAAAACTTCATGAGGCACTAGACACAGACATTCTAAGCTTTTTTTTCTAAAAATAATTTGCAACAGAGATACCATAAACTTATTTGACTTTCAGTAAACATAAAGAGAATAAAAGTTTTATATTTAATGCTGATAATTCTAAAGACATGTATATCTTAATTAAACCAACAACATTAAATTTGCTTTAATACTGAATATTTTCCCAGATCATGTGAACTTGAAAAATTGAGTTAGTTCTTATCTTTCTGAGTTTTACAATGCCCAATCCTTACAAATACTTGCCTTCAAACCATTTAAATAGAGTCCTTTTTCAGATTAATTTTAGTAACACCATCCAGAGACAGAAAAAATACCACATTTACAACATACATGGAGATACATTTTAAAAAATACACAGATAAGACTGTTTTTACTAATATCTGTGAAGAGGAAATTATAGGCTCAATTTTCAGTTACAGGCTCAGTTTTCAAATACCTTCCTCTGTTTTCTTTTTTTCTGATAAAAAATTTCTTCCTTAAAGTTTGTATTTCAAAGAATGGCTCTTAGGTCCCAAAGAATGTAGGGGTAGAAAATTTACATCACAAAGGCACACAGAAATTACCCAAGATTTTTCGAAGGTGGGTATTTGGAACATATCTGCCCATTATCAGAGGTGTTAGAACCTGCAGTTTTTATTTTTCATGTTTTAGTGTTTATTTTGAGAGAAAGCATGTAAACAGGTAAGGGACAGAGACAGAGAATGTCATGCAGGCTCCACACTGTTAGCACAGAGTGCAATGCAGGGCGGGATCTCACAGACCATGAAATCATGACCTGAGCAGAAACCAAGAGTCAAGACACTTAACCAACTGAGCCACCCAGGCGCCCTTGGAGTTTGTATTTTTAAAAAGGTCTCTTTCCCCTTCTGTTTTTTCTTTCTTCAGTCTTAGGCAACTGTGGGCTGTGTTTATATTTCAAAAAAAAAAAATAGATTTATAACTTGAAGGGATAGAGAAAGAATGTAAAAAAAAAAACACCTATTTTTTTCCTAATGTCTCAGGGTAATTGCTATTTAAAACTTACCTTTTTTTTTTTTTAAGTACAGAACAATTTAGTTCCAATATCCTGATCTTTTATAATATCCACAAACATTTTGATAGGAATAGGTGAGGTTTAGAGATTAGTAAAGATAGGTGGGTTTTGACTTGTTTTTAGAGTTGCATTTCTGGTTTTGTGGAAATTTGTAAGACAAAAACAGTTGACTCTAATTCCCCAAAGAACTGGATTATAGCCTAAACACCAAGGGTCACACTTGTCTTTTTAACTAAATTTGCTTCTTTATATCAGGGAAAAAAATTAAATAACATAGGAACCAAAAGATTTATGCCTTTGTAAAGTCTGTGTAATGCATTTTAACACAAGCCTTTCTTCCCGCCCCCCCCCCCAACCCCACCCCGGGTGCACCATTCAATCTTGGGTTCTTTCAGCCCCTGAATATTGGCCTTCCACTGATCATTTGTAGGACTTATGAAAAAGTGTTGTCTTGTTTCCTCTGTGAAGGGAAGGTTGTGAATATAGTCAAATAATCTTTCTAGTTACTTTCTAAATTTGGTAGGATCTTTTCAAAGTAGGGGTAAAAGGTCTTTATAATTTAAAAGATGTGCTGTTGTCCAGGGGACACAAATTCTTTTGCAGAGGGTGTCTAGGATATACCTGTAAAGGATATTGCATGGTAATAATGTCTGAAGCTGGCAGAGCCTGATTTCAAGAACCCTGGAAGGTAGGAGTAAAGCAAGCCCTATTGTCAGTCTGGGTGCTTTTGTTAAATTCATTTCTGGCTTTCAGCATTTACATGAGCAGCCTTTTCACTTTGTACCTAGAGATTAGGCCTGAGTGATCTCTGTAAATCTTGCAGGGAAATGAGGCTGGACTTTAAGAAGGGGATTTTATATTGGGTGCGGATATTTATTTTTGTCTTAAGTCTAGTTTCTGTTCTTTTATCCTGCCGAGGGAGTCCCTGAGGCCAGTCATTATACCACTAAGTCAATGGAGTGTTCTCTATTATATTTATATATAATATAAATATAAATTATAAATAATATTTATATGCAAATATAAATTTAGAAGGAGAGAAAAACGACTCTTACCACTCTTGCTTCATTGGACTCCGCAGATAGATTCCAAGGGACTGACATGGTTAAGACTGCCAACTGCATGTATGTGTGTGTGTGTGTGTGTGTGTGTATACATACATATATATATATATATATATATATATATATGTGTGTGTGTGTGTGTGTGTGTGTATTAAGATTCCAAGGGACTGCCAACTGCATGTATGTGTGTGTGTGTGTGTGTGTGTGTGTGTGTGTATATATACACATACATATATATGTGTATGTATATATATATATACATACATATATATATATACATACACATATATATGTATATATATATATATCTCGCAGCCAATTTTTAAAAATGTTTATTTATTTATTTTGCAAGAAAAAGAGTATGAATGGGGGAGAGGCAGAGAGAGAGAGGGAGAGAGAGAATCCCAAGCATACTCCATGCTCAGCACAGAGCCCCACGACCGTGAGATAATGACCTGAACTGAAATCAAGAGTCAGAGGCTTAACCAACTGAGCCACCTGCACACCCCCAGTCAATTTAAAGAATCCATTAGGCGGCCATTAATGAGCAAGATCTATTACTACCCACTGAGACCAGTATGTTTTTCAATTGTTTAATGAAAGACACAAGAGGTGTCTAGAGAGGGTATAAATGATGCAACCCCCATGATCCAAAAGTTTACTCCTGAAATTAGTCTAAAACCTCAAAGGGCTTCCTTGCACAGGCAGTAAGAATGGTGTATGTCTGGTTTCCCATAAAAACATGAGATACCTCCAGTCACAGGCCCACTAATCTGTGACACCAGGCTGTTGTTACTGAAATGGAAATTTTCAGCAGTAGCAAACAGTGAAGATTGAGACAACAAAGGTTCCTGTAGGCTCGTACCTCTCATGACAAACTCCCATAAGAGCTGACACAGCAGAACTGAGACAGCTGGAATTCTAGTCTATTTGGCCATCGAAATGCACCCTGGTAAGTGCACCGTCTGAAAGGTGGAGACCAAAGAGACTGTTCTCACTGGCCACAAAACCAAGCTCTTAGGACATAGAACAAGGTGAAAGGAAAAATCACTTCTGGAATATGTACATTAACAGCTTTATCTAAGCTTTGGGTCTTCTCTTGGAGCCACTCTAATACCTAGGAGAAATGTGCCATGGGATTGGGGATCTTGTGCCATTTTATAGTGTATCTGATTGCACAGAAGTTTTCTTGAAGTTGGTGGGTAGCTTAGTGTCAATCTAACCCATTCTGTGACCAAGGTATCCTATCATGGGAGTCTCTGAGTTCAGTGGCAAGCGCTCTACCAGGTTTTAAATGCTCGCCTCCTGTCCACCGGTTTTGCAGCTTTGGCTTCCAAGGTGTCCATCAGCAATAGCCCTTCCCTCATGTGTACATTCAAAGTCTGTTTGACAAACAACATGAAAGACACAGACAAAAGAAAACAAAGTCATCTCTGGGAGGAAAGGGATCAGTAACCAAAGAGTTGTTAAGCCCAAGGAACAACTTCCACACATATTTTCTTCTGCTAATCTAAATTTAGAAAAAGAGAAAAACGACTCTTGCCGCTCTTGTTCCATTGGACTTCCCAGATAGATTCCAGCAGGCTGGCATGGTAAGAAATCCTACCTGGTGCCGGCTGTAAGTCAGATGTCCCAGGATCTCTCAGCTGCAGCTGTGTCCAGAGAAAGCAGTGTCCAGCAAGTTAAAGTGTCCTGCCAACTATGCCAACTGTCCCAGAGCAAGAATTCCAGTCTCCTTCAAGTGTTCTACCTGGAATAACATATTAACAGGAGATAATAAAATTTAATTGTGTACACACAGGCAATCCACAGACATGGAGATTACAAAGACTGTCAGGCAAAATGAGGTATATATGTCATCCTGAGCTAAGGAGAAGAGGCTACAGGTCTGGGACTTCAGAGGAACGCAGTGAAAAATAAACACAAGCCCCAAATGGAGTCACTTAGACAGAGTTCCCAAACTAGTGCCCGATACATAACCCAAATGCAGTTCAATATCCCACAGAAATGTAGTCTTTAACTATTCAGCCAGGAATTTTCCAATCTGTGACACTGATTTTGTCATCTGGATCCTCTCCATCCCCCAAAGAAAGATGAGGTATTCCACGTGAGACACCTTGCTTTGCCTCCTAGAAACCACCATCACCTGAAACAATCCTTTCATTTTGCTAAAAACCTTCTTGCCTCCATCATTCTTCTATAAAAACCTTCCATTTTGAGCAACTCTTCAGTGAGCCTCTCTACTTGCTAGTTACAGTGCTGACAGATTCATGAATTAGTTAATAAAGCCAGTTAAATCTTCAAATTTACTTGGTTTAATTTTGTTTTTTTTTTTTTAACAGAAGAAATCCTATTCACAGGGCAGTAAGAAGAGCAGATATTTCATAATTAGATGTTTTTCCTGCCATACAGATGGGTCATTCAGATGCAATTTAATTGGTAACCCTTATTTTGCAAAAAAAAAAAAAAAAGACCCTCAATTTAGATTCTTCTATGTAGTTGAGGGAGGGGTAAAATTTCTCTTGAGCCTGCAGGGTCTCAATTGCCTTTAGCTCACAACAGTCTGCATCCCGGGGCACCTGGCTGACTCAGTCAGTAGAAGATACGACTTTTTTTTTTAAACTTGTTTTAATGTTTATTTATTTTTTTAAATGTATTTTTTTTTAATTTTTTTTTTTAACATTTATTTATTTTCGAGACAGAGAGAGAGCATGAACAGGGGAGGGTCAGAGAAAGAGGGAGACACAGAATCTGAAACAGGCTCCAGGCTCTGAGCCGTCAGCACAGAGCCTGACGCGGGGCTCGAACCCACAGACCTTGAGATCATGACCTGAGCTGAAGTCGGCCGCTTAACTGACTGAGCCACCCAGGCGCCCCAATGTTTATTTATTTTTGAGAAAGAGAGAGACAGAGAGACAGAGAGAGAGACAGTGTGAGTAGGGGAGGGGCGGAGAGAGAGGGACACACAGGATCCGAAGCAGTCTCCAGGCTCTGAGCAGTCAGCACAGAGCCTGATGTGGGGTTTGAACCCAAAAACCGTGAGATGATGACCTGAACCAAAGTTGGATGCTTAATCAACTGGGCCACCCAGGCGCCCCAGTAGAACACGTGGCTCTTAATCTCAGGGTTTTGAGTTTGAGCCCCACATTGGGGATAGAGTTTACTTAAGAAAAATAGATAAAATAAAAAATTTTGGGGACGCCTGGGTGGCTCAGTTGGTTGAGCGGCCAACTTCGGCTCAGGTCATGATCTCACGGTCCGTGAGTTTGAGCCCCGCGTCGGGCTCTGTGCTGACAGCTCAGAGCCTGGAGCCTGTTTTGGATTCTGTGTCTCCCTCTCTCTGACCCTCCCCCGTTCATGCTCTGTCTCTCTCTGTCTCAAGAATAAATAAACGTTAAAAAAAATAAAAAATAAAAAAAAATAAAATAAAACATTTTTAAAAACCCAGCCTTTAAAAAATAGTCTGCATGTCAAAGCAGTCCATCTTGAGGTGGTCTGCCCTTGGTCCCACAAGAGTAATATATTGTTTCTGCGAATGCCACTTAGTCTACTTGTGACTGTATTCCTATGTTTCCTTGTCAGCAGTGGCAACAATGGATAGGGTGTTGCAGAAGTAGAGAGACCTCCTCTTGGGCTCCTCTATGGCTTGTGGGCACTCCCTTCTCCTCGAACCTCATATCCTTTGCGGTGTCTTCTGGACCAAACAGAAACTGGCAAAGATTTAGTGGACAGAACTTCCTTTGGATTCAGAGTGAATATAAGACAATTAGAACACAGAACAGAAAATACATTAACAAATGCGGATAGGTGTTGGATAGAAGGGCAATAAATGCAAAAAGTTATCAGAAAGAGCAATGATGGGGGAAGTTTGAACTTCAGAGAGAGAAGAAAGTCGATAGGGATGCTCATCCTTCATTTCATCTCATATCTTTCTCCTGGTAGACTTTTGTCATTTTTCATAGTTAGCAAGCAGTTTCCTTTCCCTATCTTTTACCTACAAAAAATCTATGGTAGAGGACACCACAGCACACTCCAGACTGAGACGTAGCAGGGGTGTACTGCTGGTCAAAAGAGGATAGGTCGACGTAGGGCCAAAATTCTTTTTAACAGGTTAAAAAATTGTTACATCTTCATAGAAAAATATCAACGGGTACAGAAGGTCATAATACAAATTGCAAGAGTCATGGTGTCTCCAGCCACTGGTTCCAATAGAAGAAAATAGACATATCAAAACCTTCCTGTGCACCTTCCCAAAGATTATGCTTATAGCAATGTGTGTGTGTGTGTGTGTGTGTTTTCTTATTAACCAAATAGCATTTTATTCTATATAACCATTAAAAAATTGAGGCTAATTACATTCATATGTCAGTTGTTTATTGAACAACATATTATTCTGTATTGTTATGTATCTTTTCCCAGAGTTGTAGAGAGTAATAGGCTATTTCAATGGTTAAAAATCAATAGTTAATACTAAATAATGGCTTTGTATTTTAATTATGGTATAAAGTGTTCCATTGTATAAAAGACTCTATTCTATCCTTTCATCATGAATAAAATCAGTGTTTTCATAAGTTATTTGTTGTTGTTTTGTTAGTTTTCTATATAAGTATTTCTTTATCAATTACACTTCAACAGAGGTCTCTGGGTACCAATCCCAGTACAGTTTTATTGCTTTGGCATTTTCTCTAATGGTATTGAGATTGTTCTCACAGTAAACTGTTCACATTATAGAATAGTATCCTGGCTTCTCAGGTCCACTTGAGAATGGTGACCTAGAAGCAATGCTTGCTTTTCCTTCCTCACTTTTGACCTAACACTAGTTAACCATATCCATGCACATCAGGCACAGAGTTTTAATCAACAGACAGTTCCTGTTCCTCTCATCTTTTCTCTGCGGTGGGGCTCAGAGCATTAACTAACCTGAGTGCCTGGTAGAATGTAGACTGGGAGATAGATTAATTCAAACATTGCTCATTTTGTACTGGGCTTTTTCCAGGTCATCTGTTACCTTTCAGAAAGAGGAGGAAAATTGAATTCTGGACGGTTAAAAACTCCCTGGAGTCATGGATACCGTCTATGGGGTGGGGTCAGGTGTCCCATCAGGATCAAACACAGAACACTGAATCTTGTAGGGATGTTTAGTAATGGGCAGAGTTGGGTTTGACACAATGTTCACCAAACTGTATTATTATGCTCACCGAACTCATTATTTTAGCTGGCTCACTCAACTAGTCTCATTAACTACAAATAATATGTGTTAAGCTCAGTACTATTAGCTTTCAGTTTGCCAAAAGCTGTTGAGGGATCAAGCCACAAAGGAAATTCTTATCTGCAAAACAAGGATGAACACGAGGGTGCTGACTATGGGCGCGTATTCCTTTTTAGGGCTTGGCCATTGCAACACACACACACACACACACACACACACACACACACACCCTTAGTTTTTGTTACCCCTGAAGGCAAGTCTTTGCGTAAGAATACATTTGGTGCGACCACAACAGCTGCAATCTTCCTCACCCAGAATTCATGCAAGAAGCAAGACTGGAGCTTCTCCGTCGTCATTGTAATGGCCTCAAATAAAAAAACCTTGTCACCAGGGCGGGGGTTGGAAGGCACTGGAGCGCAGCAGCCCTGCGAGCAACCGAATTCCCTCCTCTGTCGCTGATTGGTTGAAAACTGGGAGGCAATGACCAGCCTCCAGCGGCTCGACTCCTCATTGGCTGCGAGGAGGTGGCAATCAGGGCCGGCCCAGGCGGCTGCGCCGCTTCCAGCTCTATGCTGCCGCCGCGGTCCTGTTGCGCTGTCGCTGCTGCTGCCGCCACCCGGGTCCCTTCGGCCGTGCCTCTGCGTGGGGGCTGCCTCTTCGGCTCCGGTCGCAGACACCATGGTGAGTGCTTCCAGCCGGGTCGGGCTGGAACATCACACCGCGCTGCGCCGGGCCTGGTTGCCCGAGGGAGCCGGCCGCGCCACCGGAGCTCGGGCGGGGGCCGGGGAAGCGCACCGTGGGTCGCAGGAGCCGTCTCGCCTTTTTGCCTCTGTCCAGGGCGGGGGGGGGGGGGGGGGGGGGGGGGGGGGGGGGGGGGAGAGGGGGTGGTAGTGGGAACGCTGGGGGTCGCGACAGGGGCGGTGAGTGCCTTTGCTTCTTAGGGGAGGGTCCGCCACTCTGCATCGCGCAGCGACTCCCCAGACTCGGGAAGGGGACGTGCGGCTGAGGCGCGAGGGCTTCTCGGCTCAGGGTGACCCCATCAGTGTGAGTGGCTGAGGGCCAGTGGCGGGGAGGTGCCGGGTTCGCGTCCCCCTCGCCACATTTTCCCGGATGCCCGACTTGCCTCGGACTGGTGACAGGTGAGTGGAGGGGTAAGAAGGTGTCCAGGCGGTGGGGCGGCCGGGGACGGAGAGGATCTGCCCTTTATTGGGGCGGAGGTGGCGCGCCTCGGATGCCCCTCTTTAACACCGAGTACTCCGAACCGAGCGGAGCCACGGGGTAGGGCAGAAGGTTAAACCAGAGCCGTGGCAGCTGAGGCTGCAGCCTCGCCCGCAAGCCCCTGCCCACCTACTGCGGGTCCCTGACGCTCAGGTTTCCCCTGTCCCCGCAGTACGGATTTGTGAATCACGCGCTGGAGCTGCTGGTGATCCGCAATTACGGCCCGGAGGTGTGGGAAGACATCAAGTAAGTGACTGGCTCCCCTAGCACGGGCTCTGCGCGCGCGCTCGCTCGCGTGTGTGGGGCGGCGGGGGCGGGGGGGTGGGAGCAGTGTCGGCGGGGGTCCCGGGGCGGCCCCGGCGCTGCACCGCGCGCCTCGCTGCGTCCTCCGCTTCCTGCCTGGGTCGTGGGCGCGCATCCTCGGAGATGCCTCCGGCCGCCGCTCCGGGCTGCAGCTGCGCTCCCACGCTCCGGAGCTGGGACCCGGAGAGGAGGGGCGGCCGGGGCGGGGCTGCGAGGGCGAAAGCCAGGCGGAGGAGCCCCTGGGGTCACCGCGGCCTCCCGACCCGGCCTGAGCGTGGGAATGCTCTACCAGCGCCGGGGCGGTTCCGGAGCTCTGCAGGCTGGGCGACTCCCACGCGGAGTGGGGCCCGGGGGACCACTAAGGCTTCCGCGACGTTCAAAGAGCCGGAGGCCTTAGGAACTGACGGCAAACCTGGACTCCTTTATGATTGACACACCTCGCAGACCCGTAAAACAGCTGAGCCTTTTTAGTGTGCAAAAACTCAACTTCTCTTGAGACAATTTCTTGAGCAATTGAATCAAGTGCATTTATTCATTTGAAATGAAGTAAAATTGGAATGTTTTTTTTTTTTCTTTCATTTTCTCAAAATTTTGGTGTCTACTATGGCGAAGGCTGCCTCGCAGGAGAGCATCCTCGCGCGGGGAACCCAGTACTTGGGCTGTGGACCGAAATACCACAGCCACCTGAGACTTTAAACCTGTTGGAACGATGGGTCATCTCTGCAGGCATGTTAAGCATTTTGATCTAACAAAATTCTCTCTCTTTTTCTTCTCTCTTATTCTGGTGAAATTTGCACTTAACTTGTATGGATGGGCACAACCAACTAGATAAAGCAAAGCCGTATACTGTATATGGGTTTTCATACTGGAACACCAATCTGTCACATCGAAATGGAGATACAGGGAGTGATTACCTGGGTGGGCAGAAAAGAACAAACACATTGTTATTCTTTACTTTCATTTCCTAATCTCACTGATTTCATTTTGTTATATCAAGTGGGTGATGCTTTCATGCTCCCCCCCCCAAATATATTCCAGTCATTAGCAATCAATGCTAACAGGTCTTATTATACAGTCACATGATAATGATTTCTTTTAAATACCTCTTTCCATGGAAATGGTCAGGGTTAAATATTAAGCACTAGAATGCAACTTTTCCCTTCCTTGGGTTTGTATGGTTGAGCATGGGTTCATGTTCCATGAGCCATTTCTGTTACTCACAGGGCTGATTTACATATTAAGAAGAGAAGTGGAGATTTGGAAATTATGGCTTAAATCAAATGAGTATTTAGGCACTAAAGCTTACTTTGGGATTTGAATCTGTCTGCCTTATTAATACCTTCGTAATTTTTATTTTGCCTGGTAGAGTTACAGAGAAGGCAGACATCAAAAGCAAGATTTTAAACAGTGTAACTTAGTATAGGGTTATTTTTAAGCCCCTTTCTTTGTGAATTTATGAAAGCATCATGCATGTCCCCACAGGTTTTCCCACCCATAATATAGAAATCCCCAAATTTCTGGATGAAAATCCTACGACAATATGTTTAAAATTTTGAGAGCACAGTAAAATCTATCATGGCTAAATAGGCATTATGTGTTTTAACCAGATTTAGAGTGTATGCCCTAGCCATTATCAATTTAAATCACTGCTAAATACAAAGATGAAAAATTACACTTTAAGAGGAATGTATTAGCAGTTTTCAAAAATTAAATTATCAAGTGATTTGTTTGGATTGGCCATATTTTCCCCAGAGAAGGTCAAACTATCTAAAAATATTCAAACTCCACTGGTGTGAGAACTTTGTCAAAGTAGGCTAAGAATATTGTTACATTCTACTTTACAAAACAATGCATTTTTAATTACACATCAGTATCCTTTGACTCACTAATTTATCTTTATTTCTGAACAGTATTCTTAACCGATTCAAGTGTTAAAAACTTAAATCATTCAAAATGTTTTTTTCCTGATAACATGAAACAAACCATATGGGTGTGTGTGTGTGTGTATATATATATATATATATATATATATATATATATATACATATATATGTTTACATCAAGAATTATGTACCTCTGCAAGAGGAATACTATTAAACTAGTGTTGTAGTGCAGGTGTTAACTTTGATTCTTTTTTTTGTCTGAGCATCCCTTTTGTTGGAGACCATATTGTCTTGGGTACCACTTAGTATCTGGAATAGAGAACATTGTTCAGTTTTCTGTGTTGAGAGGGATTAAAGCAGCTCATTGGTTTCCAACCCAGTCAGCACCTCTGAGGGGTTACTATGCTCTCCCTGGAAGAGTATTTGCTTAGCACAGCAAAGAGATCTCACTTCCTGGGGGCTGGAGAGGAAAATTTGGAGCAGCTTAACTTTAAAATGCTCCTTGGGAGATTCTGATGCCTCCTCTCAACTTCATCCTCTTGTCCAGGGAGGATCATTGCAACCAATGGTACAAGACACTTTCTGTTTTAACTTTTTATGAAAAACTAAATCTGTGATTTGTTGTGTGTGTGTGTCTTAGTAAGTACCAAACATCTCTATCTTCCTCTTTGGTCTTTTTGAGAAACTACATAAATTGATGTTTATAGAAGTTATATATAACACTTTTTTTTTGTTTAGTAGGAAATGGCCATATATCCTCCATGAGAAGGAATACCAAACATTTAATGACAAATAAAACTCTAAGTAACAGATTCCAGACAGAAAATTTTAAGCGGTAGGAGCCAAAAATGCTTCACTGTAAACTCCATATACACTTACACTCTTACCAATCATATAACCATTTCACACAAGCTTTAAGTTCCTCTTTTTAAGAAAAAAAATCATCTAGACTAAGGATCAGCAAATGTTCTCTTAAAGGTAGTAATATATATATATATGCATATATATATATATGCATATATATATATAATATATACTATAAAGATAGTAAATAATTCAGGTGCTGTAGGCTAAGAGTCAATAATGAGGATATTATGTAGGTACCTATATAACTGTTAAAATGTAACCATCTAAAATGTAAAAATTATTCAACTAACAATCCAGACCAGACAATCCAAGGGGCAGTGGGCTGGATTTAACCCATTTACTAACCTCTGATCTAGACCATAAATACATATGAAAAAGCAAAAGAGACCTCTGAATCTACCTCAAATCTTGTTTTGTTGGTTTTTCAATTTTCAGATGGTCTTTTCTAGAAGCCATGGTTCCAAAGTGATGAAAAAAAAAAATCATGATTTCAGAGAAAATAAAGTCAGGATATACATAATAGAAGAGCACCTAAGCACTCGATTTAATTATCTCTGTTATCCTTCCATCATCCCTGGCGAAACAGATAATTGCATCAAATTAATGGGTGCAAATTTAGATTGGCCTAACTTCACTGAAGCATGAGGATGGATTAAAAACACTGGAAAATCTAAGATGGTTGAAAGTTTATAAAAAAACAAACCAAAAAAATACCTAACAACTAATTATTTTGCCTAGAGTTGAGTGGTCCAAGGAACGAATTAAAAATAGATTTGAGGGGCGCCTGGGTGGCGCAGTCGGTTAGGCGTCCGACTTCAGCCAGGTCACGATCTCGCGGTCCGTGAGTTCGAGGCCCGCGTCAGGCTCTGGGCTGATGGCTTGGAGCCTGGAGCCTGTTTCCGATTCTGTGTCTCCCTCTCTCTCTGCCCCTCCCCCGTTCATGCTTTGTCTCTCTCTGTCCCAAAAATAAATAAAAAAACGTTGAAAAAAAATTAAAAAAAAATAGATTTGAAATTCGCAAGTGCTATATGGTACATGTCTTATCCCTTCTCTGTTTCACTAAAAGGTATGAGATAAATATTTGGATCAAAATTTTGGTATGAGATTTGAAAATAATGTAATCGCGTTGTTAGTTGATAACATGTTGGAGCAAATTCCTCTAGAAGGCTGTTGATCATCTTGAGTAAAGAATTTGTGTATGTTTAGTATGGTTTTATTTGATGTACCTACAGCAGGGCAGCATACTTTTTCATTCATTGATTTATTCCTTTTTTCATTCTCTAGTTAAGCTTATTTTTAATGAACATAGTGTAGTCCGTCAGGCACTGAGGGTAGAAAAGTAAGATGTGCTCCTTTGCTTCAAATAAAGTCTTATCATACTACTAACTCTTATCAGAGTTATCAGGATATTTTCTGCCTGTAACTCAAACATAGAAACATTTGGACCTTCCAGTTTTGAAATTAATGTATCTAGTTGAATTTGCTAGTCACAAATCAGTCATTATTGTTCATATTAGCAAGTTTTTGCTATCAGCTACTTATGTGGCTTTTCCCACGTTGTCTCAACTATCCAAGCCTCCCTGCGTAAGAAAACATTATACCTACTGTATACAGTTGTTGTTATAATATGCTGAAAACTGCCTGAAAATGTTTAACACAGATTTTGAAAAGTAACTGCTTAATAATAAATGGTAGCTATTATTAATTTTACTCTAGAGCCAGAGTTTTTTGACTCTTCTCTTCCCCAACTCACCTGAAAGGTAATGAAGTTCTCTTTTGAGTAATAGTAGGTCATTGAAGTCTACATAGACTAAATGTTCCCTCATTGGTGTAGATGAGTCACTTCACTGTCACTGTCACTTGTTTTTCTCTTTTGTCCATTCTGTGCAACTGAGACCAGTTCTTTAAATTTGAAGTGCCCCTTAGACTCTCTTCTTCTTGCATTCTGGTTCTTAGAACTTTCTTTTGTGCCGCTCGAACAGCACCCTGGTTGGGTTCTGTGTGTCAGGCTTGTCCCAGTCTCTCTATTTTGCAGATCAAGGGAAGACTGTTACTTTCATTATGCTGGTTTTCTGCTCACGTCCCACTTTGGAATCACACTTACATTATACTTTTCTGGTTCCCTCTCCCCTCATCCCTATGCATTGCTTGAAAGAGTAGCAGCAGTTTCTCCTTATCTATTTTATGAAAATAAATGAGAACAAACAAAAGAATGCACCATGTTTTGCCATGTTTTAATAGATTTTCATATTCATTGAGGCCATATAACTAAATTTCTATATCATTCTGACCCTTGTTCAAGTAGGTTTTTATCTATTAATGGTACTCTATATTATAAAAATTGTTTAAAACTTCCCAAGTCCTTTCCTCTATGCACTTTCAGTTGAGTGCTGAGATGGGAAAAGCCCTTTCCAGCTCATTTTTTCCCTGCTTTATTGAGATATAATTGATACATAACACTGTGTAAGTTTAAGGTGTGCCAGTGTGTTGATTAGACACATTGATCAAGTGTGAAATGATTGCCACCATAGCATTAGCTACCACTTCTCTCCTATCACACAGTTACCCTTTCTTTGTTCTGGTAAGAACATTTAAGATCTACTCTCTTAGCAACATTCAAGTATATGATCCAGTGTTATTAGTTATAATCAACTTGTTAATCTTACAACTGACTGTCTTCCCCTTTGCACAATAGCTCCCCATTTCCCCCACCCTCACATCCTGGGAACCACCACTCTGCTCTGTTTCTCTGAGTTTGCCCTTTGTAGACCCCACATATAAGTGAGCTCAATGTTGTCTGAGGCTTGTTTTTAATGATTGAGCTGAGTTTCCAGAGGTGAAATGACTGTCCTGGGGGATTATATGTAGGAAGCTGAAAGGTCAGGACTCCAATCCTGCTCTTCTGGTGTCAGTTTACTGTTTCTCTTAAGATAGAAATAGGGGCAAATATAATATACGTATAAAAAGGAAACCATATTGTCATGCCTAGAAGCTTCTTCAGTACAAATAAACAAATTAATGTGCAGGTAAAAATGGGTAAATTTGATCATTGTTAGGATTGAGACCTTCTTCTGTAGAAAGACCTGCCAGTCACCCCGAAAGATAGAGGTAGGCATAGTGCATGAGCTGATAAGCTCACTAGCATTTGAAGTTATTCTTGCAGGTGGCAGTAGATGTCCGTGTGTGAACCCCTTCGCATACCTGCCAGTGAGCTCTTTCCATAGGGCTCTCCCAGAACCTGGACCATATCTGCTGAGCAGCTAGGTGATAGGCCAGGTCCTAGCCTTATCTTGGGGTTTTTCTTTGATGATTTGAAGTATCCCCCTGAAATCAAGCCAGGTTTTTGTTTTACTTGAGATACTTGCAAATACTTTCTGTAATTTTCGAGAATGAAAACGAAGCATAGAGACATATTATTTAATGGGGTGTCTCAGAGAAGGAGCTTCGCACGGTAAAATCAGAGCCAGAGGCGACATTAGAAAATCTGTATTCTCCCTTCTAGCACACCCAGACCTAGTTGGGGCAGATGTTAGCTAGACATTGCTGCTGTTCGCAAGGAGCGATGTCCTTTTGGCTCTCTCTCCTGTCCACAGGATAAGGGACTTGAACACATGCTTCTCTTCAGTGTGTTGGAAAGCAGTAGGTATGAACTGATAGTGTGTGCACATCAACAGGAAAACACACTTTAGGAAATCTGTACAACTGGCCCAGTTCAGAGGGTGACAACTCAGAAGACATGAGTACTTGCAGCTTCTCCATCTGCTTCTTTTCCTCCCTGTTCATTAAAGAGGAAATGGTGGGAAAATGGTGTTTTCGTGTCTAGTAAAACGGAGCACCTTTTTTATGTCAAAAGATACTGAGGTCTGCTCAGCAGACATGATCCAGGTTCTGGGAGAGCCCTACAAAAAGAGCTCACTGGTAGGTATGTGAAGGGATTTACACACCGACATCTATGTCCGCCTGCAAGATCTTTCTATTCCAGGCACAGGCAAATATTCTGCAGTATTTTTTGTATCTCTTTGTCACTGTGGCTATGGGTCCATTGCCTGTTCTGATCTGCTTGCCATTCATTGTTGAATCCTGAAATATTAAATTGTTGCCTTCTTGGAATTCTTTGTGATCAGTTTTCAAATCACTCAAACATAGGGACCTTTCGGTCCACAGCTCCCACTTTCAGCGCTCAGCCTCAATGGGCCAGTTTTCAGTTCCTGAAAACCTTGAATTTTATGTGTGAGAATAACACCTGTGCTTAGCAGTTCTCATCTTCCCTCTCCCTATCCCCTACCCATAAAAGGAAACATCTTTCAGCCTTGAGATGGCAAAACAAATGTTACCTCTTTTTTATTTTTTTAATTTTTTTTTAACGTTTATTTTTGAGAGAGAGACAAGAGGATGAGTGGGGAGGGGCGGAGAGAGGGAGACACAGAACCCACAGCGGGCTCCACACTCTGAGCCGTCAGCACAGAGCCCGATACGGGGCTCAAACTCATGAACTGTGAGATCATGACCTGAGCTGAACTCAGACGCCCAACCAACTGAGCCACCCAGGCACCCCAGAACAAGAGTTACTTACTTCTTAAAGGAAAGCTTCTGTCACCTCCAAAGCTGATTTTTCTTCATAGTACATACCAGGGTTTATGATCATGTATTTCTACTATTGGTTAATGTTCGTTTTGTCTTAGTAGATTCTAGCCTTTGTAAAAATTTCCTAGGGAAGAGCCTGGTAGATTGTTGTCCTTTTCTTCTCTCTCTTTCCCTCTGTGTATGTGTGTATGTGTATGTATATATGTATATTTATAATCCTTCACATTTTTAATTTCTAAAGAGTAGAACACATACATATTCACAGACTTTTTTTCTGTAACCAGTATTTATTATGTCAGAATTTATGTAACCAGAATTTATTATGTCACTATTTTTTGTGTCACCATTTAACACAATATAAGCTCTGTTGAAATGGACTTTTTTTTTTTTTTTACATATCAGCAAAGGCAGAAGATAGAGCAGTATATTATAGCATCTCCTTTTGGAAGAGTCAGAGTTCTTCTATGTCATTTCCCTGTGTACATGGATGTAATGAAACAATTAAAAATACTGCTGTTGGGTTACCAGTTTCATATACCAAAAAACAGTTACTGGATTGGATTCAGGACAAGATTGAATCCTTTCACAAGTGTCTAAAAGTCGGGTAGATGTGGCGCTGTTTAAAGTCAGTGCTATAAACTGT
Source organism: Prionailurus bengalensis (assembly GCF_016509475.1). Classification (NCBI taxonomy): domain Eukaryota; kingdom Metazoa; phylum Chordata; class Mammalia; order Carnivora; family Felidae; genus Prionailurus; species Prionailurus bengalensis. Next base: position 72,203,662 of record NC_057344.1, on the reverse strand, counting down.
AGATAAATGTTTGTAATGCCAAAATTAAATGTAAAAACCAGATGAGAATGCTCATCAGGTCGTTCAGTTGTGAATGTAACAGCTCATATATATTGCACACTTGCCATTGGTTCCTCAGTCACAGTCCTAAGTGCTTTATACTCATTGTGTCCCCTAATCCTTACAGCCACTGTAGACAATAGATTTGTTCATTGTCCTGATTTGATAAACAAGGGAAATAAATGAGTCTTCAAGACTTTAAAACGCTGTCTCAAATCCCTCAGCTGTTAATCATCAGAGCAGGGACGTGAATGCAGGTAGGCTTGCAAGAATCACGTTACGTGCTTTTCCCTAAAGAGAAGGACCTATGACCTTCTTTCCAAAGGAAGCCAGTTTAGCATCGTCATTGGCCAGATGCATGTGTATTAGTACTACTCATTTTTTGTTTTGTTTTCCTGGACTTTTCAAGCACTTTCACGGGTGATTTAAGCTATGACTTTCTTAAAGGTGGTTTTATTCACCAACTCGCACATCTATTGCAGAAAGTCAGAGCCTCAGAAATTTTGAGCAACCTATTTATCTTAAAAGAGCTGTGACTCTGCTTACAAGGTGAGTTAATGTTGAAGGGCACACAGAGGGATCTAAGTGAATTCCTGGGTCTGATGAAGCTACTGAAAAGGGTTCATGTGAGACGTTTGTGGATGTGTCTTCAGAATTCAGGCAGTTACTAATGAGACTCTCATTAGACTCTCATGGCAACTCGTACAAAGGAAAAAAATTGCAATTATATATTAAGAATGATGTCACTTTGCCGCCATCTGTGTCACTCTTGACTGCATTTACTGTTACTGTTTACAGTACTCGGATGAGCAAACACCTTGACTTCAGGAGGAACCTTTACTAACTGCAAGAGACTCCAAGCAGAGAGCTGTCACTGCATTTAAAGGGTCTGTCTCTCCCTGCGGTAGCTGCCTCAAACCAGTTTCTCTGGAGATTCAGACTTAGTGGGAATCAACTATTGAAAATTGAGATGTCATTAATACTTCACAGCCACTCAGAAAAAAAACAATGTGAATTTTTAACTGTTTAGATATTATATATAGTTACCTGTGTGTTATAGTGGGAGATTTCAATTTTAGTAATGGTTGGACACCATTCAGCATTTATGATGTCCTTACAGTGCACTAAAATAGACCACCTTGGGGTTCATTGTCAAGACAACATCTACGGTCTGTCTTTTAATTAAGCATGTTCTGTCATGATGGTTTTTAAAGGTTGAGTACCCCTTTAAACTGCCACTGGTCAGTTTGTTTGTATCATGTATGCTGGCCTTTTCCTTCTGAGACCAGACCCGATTTTGAGGCTTTATTTTCAAAATGCCTGTATTCAGGGTCTACCATCACAGAATACCCGTTTCCATACCTCTCTGGGAAACTTCTGTGCCTGAAAGCCAGGTCCCTCTGGCATACTAAACTTATCTGAAAAGTGTCTAACAGCAGGAATTCAGTGACCAAATACGGATTCAGGTTTTGTATGTTCCCATTTTACAGTTAAGGAATATCTCCTCAACTCTGCTGTCAGAGCAGAGCCCGCTCGGATCCTCTGTCTCCCTCTCTCTCTGCCCCTCCCCTGCTCTCACGTGGTATCTCTCTCTCTCAAAAATAAATAAACATTTTTTTTTTTAAAAAAAGGAACATCTCTTTAAGTATGGAGCTATGAAAAATGCTGCCTGGATATTTCTGACAAATTGTGCGCCTACTCTTTAAAAATTAAATAGTAGTTTGAAAACAAACTGTTTACTTTTGCCAGTAATGTTTGATTGTTTGATTTTTAGTACGCAGCTTAGAAACATGAGAGGGAAATGTGTTTAATTACCCCATTCACCTCTTTTATTTTATTTATTTTAAAAAAACATTTTTTTAACGTTTATTTATTTTTGAGACAGAGAGAGACAGAGCATGAACAGGGGAGGGGCAGAGAGAGAGGGAGACACAGAATCTGAAACGGGCTCCAGGCTCCGAGCTGTCAGCACAGAGCCCGACGCGGGGCTCGAACTCACGGACCGTGAGATCATGACCTGAGCCGAAGTCGGATGCTTAACCGACCAAACCACCTAGGCGCCCCTCACCTCTTTTAAAACATGTACAAATTTATTGAGCACAATGCTCTATTCCAGGCACGTGGGTTAAGCCCCAGTGATTAAAAAAGCAAAAGGTGAAAACCAAAACCACAAAACACCATAATAAAAATACCTACTATTCTTTTGGGGAAAGGCAATTAGTGTAAATAAATGATCAATTTAAATTCCAACAAATAGCCATTTTTAAAATTAAGTGGGAAATTACTACTGGGAAAATTTTTCATGTACACCTACTTAATTTTTAAACAATTATTGTGGCTACAGATACATAGAATATGATGATTTCTCATTTCATCTCCAGGTGAGAAGAGATAGGACTTATTTGTTTTCAGCTCTTTGAATTAAGAAAACTTACCATCTAGGGGTGCCTGGGTGGCTCGGTTGGTTAAGCCCACAACTTTGGCTCAGGTCATGATCTCACAGTTTGTGGGTTCAAGACCCGCGTCAGGCTCTGTGCTGACAGATTAGAGCCTGGAGCCTGCTTCAGATTCCTTCTCTACCTCTCTCTCTGCTCCTGCCCTGCTTGAAGTCTGCCTCTCTCTCAAAAATAAATAAACATTTAAAATTTTACAAAAAATAAAAAAAGAAAGAAAACTTACCATCGAATCAACAAGAAATTAAGTATACCTTTAGTTTGACTCTTTTGATGCTAAATCAAAATTCCCAACATTTGGTTGTCATTTCTTTCCTTCTCGTCTTCCACCTGCCATTTTGTCTCCCTCCTTCAGCCCTCCTCCCTCATCATCTTCAACAGCTAGACCTCTGTTAGCTGGGTGTATTGGGCATTAAGTCGGTGGGAAACACTATTCTAAGCTCAGTACATAGGTTAAATTTGCCAACCAACACAACTCCATGTAAGTACTGCTGTTCCTCTATTTCACAGATGAGGAAACCAAAACCCCAGAGGTGAACTTGGCCCAGGTTAGTGCAATTGCATGTGGGAGTATCTTAGCTGGTGCTTTTGCACACCATGTGAGAAAACACCATGACTTACCATACAGATGGAGCCAAATGGGCTTCTCTCTACCTAGGTTTACTTGTTAACCAAAGAAAATACCTTTTTTTTTTTTAACTTCATCAAACCTCATTTAAGCCATTTAAAAAATGAGCCTCTAACTATGTCTTACTATCAGCTGACTTCTTTTATTGAGTAATACACTACTAAGTAGAAAAATTTAATGCTTAATCCAAACACAGTTCTTGCATATACAGGTAAAGATAACACGAATGCCTGCAAGGTATACTATTTGGAAATAGGGGAAGACTATATTCTTTTGGGGTCATCCAAGCAATATTTAAAATAATAGGAAGCAGGAGGATGTAATAATACAAACTAGGATATATGATGATAATAGTTCTGTTGGTTGCCCTTTGATAGATGAGCACTGCCGAATAAATTTTAATTCAATTTACTTCTGGTTTTATATGATAGTTGCTGTGATCTAAAAGTTATTGGGAAAAAAATACTTAGTTTTTGAGAAAATTTTAAATTATGTTTCCCGGAAAAGCCTGTGTTTTTTTCGCATGTAAACTAAATATAATTTTTCAACTAAATATAATTTAAATAACAGAGAACTACATAATTGCTTTGTGTATGCAGCAGTTTAAACAAAATTAAGGCTCAGAAAATATATTCTGAAAGATAAGTGAGTCTTGAAAATTTGGGTAGTGTACTTGGCTGAATTTGGATAATGTAGGCACAAAAGAAACTCCAGAAAATAAGCCTTAAATATTGTTAAATGTCATATCTATATACTTGATGCATCCTTTACTTTTGCTTTTATGAAAAAAGCTAGAAACTTAATGGAGATTTATGAGGTGAAGTCATATTACTTGAATTGTATAAATCGTTTATGTAATCTGAATATCCTCTTACTTCCCAGCTTTTCTCACGTTTGTTGGTTACCCTCTGTGGTTGTAGGTAGCTAGTGAAAAAACATCTCCAAAACCAAGGAGATAAGGTCAGAAGGAAGCCCATTGAAGCTTCCTTCAAAAAAATAGTGGCAGACATATCTTGGAAGATGTTTCTGAGATTATTATTGTCACATCTCTGCATCCTCTGGAGGCTAAATCATTTGACAGTATAAAGTCTGAACAAATATAAATTTGTCCAGAGGTTAGAAGAAAAATAGTATTGAGAATGGAGACACACTGAGCAAGCATTTCTAGCAGCTTCAGTGACCCTATTGCCTGAAATTAATTCCTTTGCATATTATTCCTTTTGCACTGTAAATTCTCCTGCTCAGTCTAATGTATTAAACCATTTTGCACTAAAGTGTCTGTGATATCCCCAATTCACTTTTCCCCCAAAGAAGGAAAAAAATGAAGAATGAGCTCCAGAAGGAAGGAAAATGGGTCCAGAAAGATTAGGTCATGGAGATCAATTTTACCTGCTAAAATTTTGCTTGGAAATTAACTTCTCCAAGGAAACTCCTCATAATCACTGTATTTAACAGTGCATCCTTCCTCTTCTTCCTACATCCTTACTCTTATCCTTTTATCCTAATCTACTTTCTTTTGTAGCATTTATCACCTCATGATAGATGATAAAATTTGAGGATATGTTTATTGCTCATTGTTTCTGCCAGTTAAAATGTAAGCTCTGTGAGGGCAGGGATCTTTATTTCCTTCATTGATGTATCAAACGTACCTAAGAAAATGCCTGGGGAGTAATAGGTGCTCAAATATTTGTGGCAAAATACCTCCTCCTGGGGCTGGGGGTGGGGAGAGTAATTAAAGGGCCACCCAAAATTCCAAAAGATTTCTAAAATAAATGTAAATAAGGAATTCTAAGTATTTTAAATAATTAATTAGAATTTAGTGTAACATTTTTCAAAGAAGATGATGATTTCCTTCCATGTACTACTGTTTAATTTATAGTTCAGGCTCCCTCCAGGGAGCATGTGGGTCTGATCACTTCAGGAAGTAAAACTTAAAAGATAAGGGAGCTTATTTTATTAAAACAAGAGAAAGGAAAGAAGGAATGCATTGACTCATGGTTAGGGGATTTCTAGGGAAATGGCCATTCTTCTATTTTATGAAGAGAGATTGAGTATACTGCTTATACTTCATTCATTTAACTCTTGTTATAGATTGGTGAGTGTTTCCGAGAAAGTGAGTTTATTACAGAAATTTACGTCATTTGATTTACCCCATTGGAAGAGGGCACAGTGAAAACATAAATTAATTTATATTTTATTATATTATATTTAATTAAAACATATCTATATTTTATTAGAATGCCCTAAGTTAGAGGCTTCAAAATTCTTTTTTTAAACATTTTTTTTTTTTAAGATTTTTTAATGTTTATTTTTGAGAGAGAGACAGAGTGCAAACTGGGGAGGGGCAGAGAGAGAGAGGGAGACACAGAAACCAAAGCAGAAGTAGGCTCCAGACTCTGAGCTGTCAGCACAGAGACCAAAGCGGGGCTCGAACTCACGGGACTGCGAGATCATGACATGAGCCGAAGTGGGACGCTTAACCGACTGAGCCACCCAGGCGCCTCTACATTTCTATTTTTTTTTTGAGAGACAGAGAGAGACAGAGCAGGAGTGGGGAAGGGGCAGAGAGAGAGACACACACAGAATCGGAAGCAGGCTCCAGGCTCCAGGCTCCGAGCTGTTAGCACAGAGCCCAGCGTGGGGCTGGAACCCATGAACCGTGAGATCATGACCTGAGCCGGTAGGATGCTCAACCAACTGAGCCACCCAGTCACCTCAGAGGCTTCAGAATTCTAATCTGTTGAGCAATGCTATTTTGTGATAAAATGTCAGTGGCAAAATGAGAAAAATTAGGCTATCTGTATCCTTCAAATCAGCAATTCTGTTTCTAGGAATGTATTCTATTTTTACATAGAAATATAATCAATTAGCTACAAAGGTAGGCATCAAAACATTGTTTATACTTGCAAAAAATAGAAGCAATCTAAATACATACTAAAACTTCGGTGTGCCTACACATGCAATTTTATGCAAAGTATAGAAATATATTTTTTGACATGAAGAGATATCCATCAAATACTAAGTCTAAAAAGGAGATTTTAAAGCAGTTTAATCTGGTCCGTGTTATACGTACAAGTGTATTGAAACATGAACAACTCTAATATAATATTAGCAGTAGTTCTCTCGGAATAATGAAGGATTTTTAAAAAGTTTTTCCTTTCCTTATTTTATATTTTTACACAATTAAAAATTATAATGTGCAAGACACATAATAGCATTTATCAAAAGGTAAGTCAGTGTTTGTACATTGTATCTTCATAATTTGGGGATATTTCACTGACTTCTGGTATTAAAAACACTTACGGTTTGGAACATGTGTTTCTTTTATTTAATAGCTGTGCATGTTCAGTAAAAGGAAGATTTCCACATCTTATGTACAGCTGTGTAATTTTTTGAATATGTAGACATAAGAAGCCCTATTGTCATTAATTATATATATATATAATATGTATGTATAATAATGTGTGTATATATGTATGTGTGTATATATATAATAATGTGTACATATATGTGTGTATGTATATATATATAATATTATAATGTGTGTGTATATATATACACACAGACTCCTCAACAACTTAGAACATACTTTTGCATACTGTCTCTCTTACAGTGTAGGTGTTGGGTTATATTATTGCTCTTGTTTTTAAAAAGTGAGGGTTTAATACCCATGTGCTTTGTGTGATTTGTCCATGTTTATTCAGCTGGTGAATTCCAGGCTCTGAAAGTCAGATTTTCATACCTACCGAAATCAGGCTCTCTTGTTTCGTTTTGTCTTTTACATGCACTGTTATGCATAACTGTAAGGACACATGTAGTATACTATGAAGAACACAGGGTACTTTTTAAGAATAGCTACATCCCACCTGGACCTAAGACATGCCACCATTTGGAGCTTTTCCCCTGAGCAGACACTGGTATTCCAACCATGAACAGCAGCTGTGATACAGATTACAGCAGCTTCCAGAGAGAGAGAGAAGTGGCCTGCCTTGGCAGCGTTTCAAAAGGAGCTATTTGAGCTACAGTGTTTCATGTTCCCCTGATGACAGTGGCTAGTTGGTCTTGCATTCTTCTGGCAGCACACAGGGATTTAGAGGAATTGGATTGGGAGTCAGATTGATACCCAAGCTCCACGTATTTTTGTGAATTTAGCATTGGAAAAGATATCTGCAAACTTGTCAGCTCTCTTCTACAGCTGGCAATGTTGTGAATAATAGATTTCTCCTTTGGACATGTGTTTGAGAAAATAATCCAAATCCTATCAAAATAAATGTATTTATATATGACAACTATTAAAAATGAATGAATACTCTATATATTTTGAGCTACTGCATGTAATAAGCTAAGGATCTGTTAGCAGATTTTATCAGTCCACTTGGCACCTCAAACGTGTTTAAAACGTAACTCTTGATCTTACCTCCCCTCACCCACACCCCTCCAGTCCGCCTCCAACGGCCTGGCCTTTCCCAGTTTCCTGTTGGTGACAACACCCTTCCAGTTTCTCAGGCTACAACCTCGGTGTCATCTGTGTGCCCTGCCCTTCTCTCACACCCTGGATCCAATCCATCCGTAGATCATGTTGGATTTGCCTGCAGAATATATTTCATCTCGACCACTTCCTCTATTCACTGCTTCCACTCTGAATCAAGTTACCAGCCTTTCTCGCCTGGGTTTTGACAGTTGCCTCCTAGCTGGTCTCCTCACTTTGTCCTAGACCCTTCTGGTCTGGTCTCAATGCAGCAGCACGATTAAGTCCTTTAACCTACGTCAGTTTGTCTCACTGCTCGTATCACAAGGGCCAGAATTATCCATCTCTTTCAAGTAAATGTCCACCCGGCCTCCTTGTTACCACTCTGACTCATTCTCTTACAGCTACTCTGCCCCCCACCTCTGTTCCAGGCACGCTGGGCTCTGCTGGTCCTCAGACACCCAGACTGCTCCTGCCTAGCCCGCCCCACCTTGCTCATGGCTCAGTCCCAAAGCTTCTTCAGACTCTGCTCACTTGCCTCTCAGTGAGGCTTCCTGGCTTTTGTACTCAAGCTCCCTCCCCCTCTACCTGTCTTTATTTTTCTTCACACTACTTGCCATTATATGTTACGTACTAGTTTTATTCCTGTCTGTCTCCCCTCCTAGAATGCATATGTTGCAAGAGGTCATGTATTTTTGTTTAACTTGCTAAAGGTTCTATCCCTAATCCCTGGAACAATGCCTGGTACATATAGGGACTCAACAAATATTTGCCAACCATTTGTTAAACCGAAACTTATTTCTTGATTCTGTTTACTATCAGGTATTGCATTGGGCATTACTATATACATGTAAGTTTTGCTAAAATATGCTTAAATATATCATTTTAATTTGAGGAGGGGAATGTGAAATAATCCCTTCTTGAGCACTAGACTTTTAGGCAAATGACATTGATTTCAACAAACTTGCCAAAAATATCCTAGTTCAGGTATAAAACCATGGTTTATGCAATCATTGTAACTGTGGTAGCTACTCTTTTATTTCAACTTTTTTCCCGTCTCTTGTTTTTGTTTTCCAGAAAAGAGGCACAGTTAGATGAAGAAGGACAGTTTCTTGTCAGAATAATATATGATGATTCTAAAACTTACGATTTGGTTGCTGCTGCAAGCAAAGTCCTCAGTAAGTTGAATGTGATGTTCGTTCTTTGTCTAAGTTACATGTAGAAGAAGCCCAAAGGAATACACAAACCAACATCCCATTGTATAGTTATGCAGGTTGTACACTGCACAATGGTGGAGGGAAGGCCCAGGCTACACTGAGACCCAGTTTTCCTTTACAAGCTCTTTGGAGAATGGAGAAGCTCTCTGCACCCCCTCACAGAAAGCCATCTGTTGGGGGAGGAAAAAAATTATTACACTTAATGTAATAATAACTTTAATTTTGGTGTCAACAACATAGTAATTACAAAAGGGTAGTATGCGGAAACTGTCCTCAAATCTCTCTTGCGATCATGGATTCTGTTAACTGTTGGTAAAGGAAACAAGAAACTGAGGTCTATGCCAGGGAAAGCTCATACAAAGTAGACAAAATTTAAAAAGAGCTTCACGGAAAAAAAAAGTTGATCTCAAAGTTATTGACACAGTGCTTCATTTACAACCAGGCTACAGTTTGGGTAGAATAAAAAGATGCTTTTTAGCTTTGCCAACTGTGAGTAGAAGAGCAAATGTCTATTGCAGAATACAAGAATTACAAAGAAAGTACAGTAAATTGTTAATAATAAAAATATTCAGCCTCATTAGTAATCAAAACTGAAAAAAATCTGAAATAAGTTTTTCATACAAATTTGGCAAGTTTTAAAAAATTAAATGTTTAGTGTAATCAAAAGTAGAGATAAAGGGGAAATTGCACACATTTTTCATGTGATGGTAAATTAACACATTGTAGAGAATAATTTTGCATCATTAGTCAAAGTCTCTTAAATAAATCTACAAACCCTTTGGGAATTTTTCATAATTATTATGTTTTTTTGCATTAAGATTTATGTATGTTTTCACTTCAGGATTACTTGTATTATCAAAATTGGAAAAGTCTGCATTTTCCATAAGAGTGGATTGATTAAATAAATTGTTGTGTTCCTGTGTTAATGAGATAGCAATTAAAATTGATGTTATAGAAAAAAAATTGAAGATTTTAGGAAATATTAATAATTGAGCATTAAGAAAGAAGAGAATATTGGGGGACACTATATGCAACCAACTTATTAAATATGTGTATTTACCTGAAGAAAACCATTTTTCACCACAGAATGAAGTCATGTGCATTCTTGATGATTTTCCTTCTGTACTTTGCAGAAAAAATAAGTTAATACATTAAATATCTGTTTTAAAAAGCTAGAAATTAATTTAGTAGTTTCTCGTGAAAGCTGAGAAACTGATTATTTTACATATAAGTACAAATTGACACTGCTTACCTGTCAATGTGTTGTCTTCAAAGATTTCATTGTATTGTTCAGGCCATTATTTTCTCTTGTAATCTATGTCTACTTGCACAAAAATTGAGGATGTTTTGACTTTACATTACGCACCTATTTTCATTCTTCCCACTAACAATATTCTAGCTATAATATATTTTATTGTTGTTCTCTCAAATCTATAAAATAGATCTCAATGCTGGAGAAATCCTCCAAATGTTTGGGAAGATGTTTTTTGTCTTTTGTCAAGAATCTGGTTATGATACAATCTTGCGTGTCCTGGGATCTAATGTCAGAGAATTTCTACAGGTAAGCGATTTGAGGTCCTGTAGTTAAAAGTTCTGAGTTAGGGATTCTTAAGCAGAGGCTTTAGAATACTGTTGCTCAGCCAACTAGATGAGAGTTGTCTTCCTACCAAAATGGAATCATAGTGACTTTTTCTAATTCATATAAAATTATGGTTATTGGGTAGTCTTGCATACATTTTAGCATTTTTGTTTCATATTTTTTCTTTAACTTTTGATTGCTGATCTTGAATATTCAAGTTGTAAATTAATGATCTCTGAAAATCTCAACATGGTCTGTTGTGATCTGTTTCACTGCCTCCTTTTTAATGGTTTGTATGTACTGGTAATTGTGGTTTTATGTTTTAATTTTTTTTTTAACATTTATTTATTTTTGAGACAGGAAGAGACAGCTCATGAATGGGGGAGGGTCAGAGAGAGGGAGACACAGAATCGGAAACAGGCTCCAGGCTCTGAGCTGTCAGCACAGAGCCCGATGCGGGGCTCGAACTCAGGGACCGTGAGATCATGACCTGAGCCGAAGTCGGCCGCTCAACTGACTGAACCACCCAGGCGCCCTTGGTTTTATGTTTTAAATGTATATAATGTGGTCTTATTTTCTCTTTTAAGGCATTCCTAGTTTGTATAGCATAATTAAATAGTACATCAGTATCTGTGAAGTTCGACCTGGGCTCAACGTTGAGGAGAAAGCACCGTGACTTTCAGGAGCTTTCAAAACAAGTGTGAGAAGCATTGCTCCCAGTTACATATTAATTAGCCTACTGTAGAAAGGAAAGTAGGAACGCTCTTCCAAAGTTGGTTTCAGGTGAAATGAAAGAACTAATGTCCCCAGAGGCCTTTGTCTTCTATTCTTGTTTAAATTACCTTAAAATTTTTTACCAGTAAATTACACATTAGATGAGAGACTATTTTTGGATTGACCGCCCTATTTTAAGCACAGGAATTTGTAAGACCCTCTTCTTGAAATGTGTTAAGGTTGAAAATTATGTGGTTGTTTGTAAAGGATATTTCTACACCAGCTGCTGAAGGCAGCCAGATCTTGCTGGAAAATGATGTCAGTGCAATACTAGCTGAACCAAAGCCCAGTTTTGAGGGAATGTAAACTACTTTCAATCCAGCTGCATTATTGATTTAACAGCCAAAATAAGAACTTTCGTGTTTAATCAAAATGTCTGCTGTTTACATAGTGACATTTTTCTTACAAACTTAAAACAGCATTAAATCAAGATGGAAACTGGTTTGCAATCCCCTGCCATGGATTTACAGAACTACTGGTGTCAAAAAAAAAAAAAACAAAAAACCTGCCACTTCCAAATGAAGTCGCTGCCAGGAGATTTTTAAATTAAACTTTAAAAGGCTGTATGTAAATGAGTTATTTTAAATGGATTAAAGTTTGATACTTAAAGTTTATTGGGATTTTGGATTTTTGAATACATAATTCCATTTTTTAATACTTTTGTTGCCTTTTGGCACCTTACTAGCAAAGTTTCAATTTGTGATTCCTCTGTCTTTTAACTTTTGTTCTCAGTGGCCACATCTGCATAAGGAAACAACTATCCAAAGGATCGTAACAATTTTTTTTTTTTTTTAACCTTTATTCATTGACCTTTTGCTAAATTTGTAATGGCCCAGGAAGGGAGCAAGCAGCCTATTGGTGCGTTTCTCCAGGTTCTAGAATTGCACCATCCAATAGGATAGCCGCTAGCCACATGTGCCTAATATGCATTTGAAGATTTTTTTTTTAATGTTTATTCATTTTTGAGACAGACACACACACAGGTGTGAGCTGGGGAGAGGCAGGCAGAGAAGGAGACACAGAATCAGAAGCAGGCTCCAGGCTATGAGCTGTCAGCGCAGAGCCCAAGGCAGGGCTCAAACCCATGAACAGTGATACCATGACCTCAACCCATGAACCATGAGGTCATGACCTGAGTCAAAGTCAGACGCTTAACCCACTGGGCCATCCAGGCGCCCCTACTACTATATTTGAAATGTGATGTGGTATGTGCAAAATACACAGGAGATTTCAAAGGCAAAAAGAATTACTAAAAGAACACAAAATAGCTGATAAATATTTCATATAAATTACATGTTAGAATGATAATATTTTGGGTATATAAAGTTATATAAAATATATCACGAACATTAATTTTGCCTGTTTCTTTTTTCTTTTTTAAACATGAAGGCTATAAAATTGAACATTACACATGTGACTAGTATTTGTGGCTTGCTTTAGTGGCTATAATTGCCTTTTGTTTCCACTGGACAGTATTATTTCAAAGAAGCCTAGGTCCCTTTTCCTCAAATCAGTAGGCAGCTTTAGTTAACATGTCTTTAAGTTACACATGATTTTGTCTCCCAGTGTGTGAAAATGAAGAAACTAGAAAGTTAGAATATTGTGAAGTTTTCACCAACATTATATATTTTTTATCTAATTCTTTTTTTTCCTCTTTTTCAAATTGCATATCTTAACAGCAAATTGAATGTACTAAAATACTCCTTTTCTTAAAAGTAGGTATTTACCTTATGATTAGCCTATTTCTATAGAAGTTAAATGAATATTTTTATTCTGTGTAAGTGATTATAAAATAAAGCAACTGATTTCAATAAATTTTTTTAAGATCCTATGAAATAAAGCCACTGATTTTCATAAATTGTCTTCAGATCTTCATTCACATATAAAAAATTTACATTTTTTGTTACATAAATCAACAAAACATTAGTTTTTGTAGACTTTAATCCTTCACCAAAGAGAAAGATAAACTGGGTCTCATTTTAAAGAGAGTTTAGGGGCACCTGGGTGGCTCATTTGGTTGAGTGTCCGAATCTTGCTTTTGGCTTGGGTCATGATTTCACAGTTCATGGGATCGAGCTCCGTATCAGGCTGATAGCAAGGGGCCTGCTTGGGATTCTCTCTCTTGCTTGCATGTTTTCTGTCTCTCAAAATAATAAAAAACATTAAAAAATAAATGGAGTTTAAAAACTCTTCTGTCTTTTTCACCCCCTGATTTTAATCAGTAATCAAATCCTTAGAGTCTGTTTCTTAAATACTGTATTTTGAGAATTCTACCACTTTTTTTCATTTCCTCTACCCTTCTGTGGGAGCTGTCATTCTCTAGAGATTGGATGGGTTACCTGGCCTCCCTTCAAGACTCTTCCAATCTCTTTTCCACTCTACTGGTTTTTCTGAAATGCAAACATATCTCATTATATTATTTTCTTGCTTAAACCCTTCAATGCTTTTCAGTTACTCACTGGAAAATGTGGAAAGTACTTAAAGCAATTCAAACTACTTACATCCCCTATCCATCCTTCCTCTTCCTTTCCCCCAGCCTAGCCAAACAGAATTTCCTTTAGAATCTTTGTTTTTATCTTTCTGTCTCTATCCTCTGAGTTTTTGCACCTGCTCTTCCCTTTGTCTGGAGCACTGTTACTGATACTTTTCATCTAAATAAATCCTGTTTTTCTTGCTGGTCAAACTACTTGTCCAGGAAGACACCACTCCTCTCTCCAATCTCTGGCCTCAGGGCAATTGCTGTTTCCCATGTTTTCATGTTTCTCAGACTGTATTATCATTTCCTGTTTGTTGGGCTGGAATGTAAACTTCATGGAGCCAGAGACCATGTATAATCTCTTAATGATGGTATCTCCACAGATACAGTTTGTATCTGGGAAAGAATAAATACCATTTTGAAGATTGAAGAATGAAGGTTTGCTTGTTTCCACAAAAATAGGAAGCGAATGCAATAAGAGCTCAAGATTAATTCTTGTATTAAAGATAAAAAAAACTCATTTTGAGGAGACTCTATAATTTTATTTAGAGATGAGTTATAGTTTGAAATGTCCATCGCATGTGGACAGGGCAAATTAGTGTTTATTAATTAACGTACAAGTTACATTATTTATATCTATGGAAACTTATAAAATGATCGTCCTAATATCTCCATTTGGAATTCCCAGGCAACAGTATAATAGCTACTGGAATTACAACATGGGAAATCATTTGGCCATGCCTTAGGCTGGGCAGCCCTGACCATTCATCATGGTTCTAAAGAGGATGTCCTTGGAAGTTGTCTGTCCTCAGCCTCTCAATTGTACACATTATTAAGAATTTAACATATATTCTATTTTTGCTTTTCTTGAAATAATTTTCAAAAGTTTTGAGTACCAGGAACAGCATATAATAAGCAATCAATAGTCTTTGTTTTTGTTTTTGTTTGGTTATTGTCAAGCTGGCTAACATACAGTGTATACAGTGTGCTCTTGGCTTCGGGAGTAGATTCCCATGATTCATCGCTTACATACAACATTTAGTGCTCATCCCAACAAGTGCTCTCCTCAATGTCCATCACCCATTTTCCCCTCTCCCCCACCCCCCATCAACCCTCAGTTCTCTGTATTTAAGAGTAATAGAGAGTCTTTGAATGTTAGAATTAGTTAATTCTGAATTGTGTGTGTGTGTGTGTGTGTGTGTGTGTGTGTGTGTATTTGGCTCAAGCTATTTTATTCAGATAATTCTTCTTCTTTATAGAAATATTATATTTAAGAACACACTGAATAGATATTATCTGTATTTTAGTTCCAGAAAAGTGTTTCTCATGTAAATTTTATCATTTCCTTTGATTAGTCAATTGAAACAATTTAATGATTTAAATTTAACAATTTAAACAGTTTAAATAACGAACAGCTCTTATTTAAAAGGCTTTGCTACTAATATCAAATTTGTGACCCTGCTTATCTTTTGTGCCTCCAAATTAAATTTTAAAACTTTTACACCATGCTTATTTTTAATCTACCTCAAGACTTAACAAAAAACATCTAAAACTACTAAATGGCTAAGTATAGGGAATATTTATTTATTTATGTTTTTCATTTATTTTAAATGATTATTTCTTTTTTGAGAGAGAGAGAGAGGAGAGAGAACACCAGTGTGTAAGTGGGGGGAGGAGGGGGAAGCAGAGGAGAGAGGGAGTGAGAGAATCCCAAGTAGGCACCATGCTGTCCGTGCAGAGCCTCACAGGAGGCTTGAAGCAGGGTTCAATCCTGCAACTGTGAGACCGTGACCTGAACCAAAATCAAGAGTTAGAAGCTTAACCAACTGAGCCACCCAGATGCCCCAACTGAGGAAGCATTTTCAGAAGAAACTTTTTAGAAACATTACACTTCTAAACATTACATAGTTTGGAATTGTTTTTCTTTAAATCTCCTGTGAAACCATCGATTTGTGGACTAGTGATAAAAGTAGATAAACTTTGGAATGTATTATTATCCTTTAGGTGATTTAGTAAATGGAAAGAAACATGATTTATCAAAAAGAGATGAACGAAAACAGGAAGACATTTTTAATTTTGAATTGTGTACATGTTATTTGAATATGTTGTCCTAAAAATAAGACCTTATATCAGCAAGTTTTTCTTCTATTCTGCCATTTTCTTATTCTTAAATTAAGAATAAAACACGTAGTTTCATGCTGCTACTGTAGTAAATTTCTATTTGAAGCCTCTACTGTATTGATTAAAATACCACAGGAGATATGTAGGATTTGAAAGCTTCATTAAAAAAAAAAAAAAAGACAAAAGAAAAAAATAGCTAGTAAGGAACATCCAGTTTGACAGCATTTCCACTTAATTTATGCTCTTCTTACTTCCAGTGTCCTGTTTGTATTATTGTAGATCGTATTTTTCCAAAAATCACTGCATTAATATCTATGTCACATGCTCCTGTGCAATATGATTTTGTCACTCCCATCAAGAGGTGGAATTTGCCTTACCTTGAATCTGGGTTGGCTTTAGTGATTATTTGACCAATAGAACATGGCGGTATTTTGATACTTCCTAAGCTTGTTCATAAGAAGTCTTTAAGTTTGCACCTGAGTGTCTTGGAATAGTTGCTCTTAGGATGCTCCCTCCAGGACCCCAGCAGCATGAAATGAGAAGCCCAAGCTACATGGAGAGGTCACGTGTAGGTTGTCAGCAGCGCGAGCTGAACTCCCAGCAAAGGGCCAACAACCACTGTCAGTCTTTTGAGTGATCTATCCTGGGAAAACAGCCTGGTAGAGTATTATGATGACACCATCGCCAGCTTCATCTGACTCCAACCCAAGGACTTCCTGAGTCCAGAAAATTGGCAGAACCGTGAGAGATATATTATTGTTTCCAGCCAATCAGTTTGGGGTGCTTTGACATGCAGGAATGCATAATTGGGACAGCACTCTGCGTATTGTTTGCCTCTTTATTTTTTATGTCTACATAAAAAAATTACTTTTTATTTTCATTACTACATATATGTACACTTATATACATATTAATGGATGAGTCAAGAGCTTTGAATAGGCCATGTTTGATAAGGATAATATATAGCCTTGGGGAATGAAACCCAAGTCAGTCTATAGCACGGCTACCAATTCATTCTCAGTGGTGTTACATTATGATTACATACATTATATATTCTTTACCTCCCTAATAAGTTTACAGAGGTAAAATGAAATTGCAATGAGCATGGAAAGCTGCCAGGGTTGATTATTGAAAAATTAATAAATTAATAAGTGAGCAATTTGCCATCTTAGAGGTTAGCCACGATTGAAATTATGAGCTTGCTTAAATAGGCATCGGAATCTCAGTTGAATATCAAACACATATTCTGTTATTGTCTTCTGGAAACACCGGTTCCTTCCCTAATTTTGGTATGCTGGCAGTTTCACTCATTCATTCGGTTCATATATGTGAATGTTCCTCTACGAGCACCTCTGTTCAGGCTGCGATGGGATTTTCCTCAAATTCATGTTGGCTCAAGGTTTTGGCTTTTAAAGCACAACGCTGTGCTTTGGCCAGCCCACCAGGAGCAATCTGGGATTGATGACAGATCTAAAATTCTTCAATGTTTGTGCAAAATGCTATTTTGGGAAATCTGAGGATTTTCCTGAACAGCTGTGAAATTCTAATACTTCCCTAAATTATTTACAATATTTCTTAGACAAAAATGCACCATTCATTTTATTTTTAACTTTTGAATTTCAAAAGGAACTTTTTCTCAACATCTAAAATGCCAATTTCTTTAAACTGTAATTCTAAAATTGACAAGTAAGGGAAGATGAGTATTTTAGAATTGTAAGATATTTTTTCTCTTTGAGTAATTGGTATATTTCTTCACAAAATAACCAGGATTTTTTTTTTAAACATGAATTTAAAAACAGTAGAATAAGTGAACAATTTAGGCAGGTAATTTTATGACTATTTGTCTTTTTTTCTTTAATTGAAATATTTCTCTTGAGAGGATGGTAGTGATAATTATATGTAGTTTTAAAAATATTACCAGTGAAATAATTTTAGTGACTCTGATAACAATTAAAAAATTTTTTTTAATGTTTATTTTTGAGAGACAGAGAGAGGTTGGAGGAGGAGTAGAGTGAGGGAGACCAAAGACCTGAAGCAGACTTTGCATTGACAGCAGAGAGCCTGACATGGGGCTTGAACCCACAAACTGTGAGATCATGACCTGAACCGAAGTCAGGCGTTTAACCGACTGAGCCACCCAGGCACCCCTAATTTCTTTTTAAATAGACCCTTACATTATTTCTTTTTAAAAAGATTCTCTGTGTCTTTCCAGTTGGAAGGCTACATCGCAGGAAGTAGCACCAAGAGGCAGGAAGAATATCATTAAAAGTGTTAACTTTTTACTTGTTCTGATCTCATGCTGTTCACACCCCAACCTTGGTTCTTCCCATTTTACGGGGTTGAGTTTTCCACTTTATTTAGAGCCTGCTTGTTTGAATTTTTTTATGTTCAAATTCTAAAATGACTTATTCCTTATCAAACTCGACAAAATTTGTTGCAAATTGCAGGCTGTTTGTAACAAATGGTGTTGGTCGTGTTTCTCAGAAGTGTAAGAAGCAAAATCAATGGAGATACTTTATCTCATTTTCCTTCCTTGAAAAAAGAGAGGTTTGAAATGACTGCTTTTTAAGATTTCTTCCCATTCTACACTTCAGTAATGTTCTCAAATAACACAGGCAACTCCCTTTTCCCCCTTCTCTAGGAAGAGGCTACTTGGAGACTGAAAAATCTCTCTTAAAACTTTCAAGGAAAGGACTTACTCCACCCACTTATGTGGATCATTTAGAGATTTTTCATTAGATGCCAAGGAAGGAGGGAAATGAGGTAGTTAATTCCTGGAAACTTTGTCTCTGTAATTATGTATGAAGTTATTTTTACTGTGCATATTATAGAGACAACTTGCATTTATTTTGAACCATTCCAAGATCTTTGAAAATATGGAACTTCAAAGTATTTCTGAAAGGAATAATAAATACTCATTTGTTTCCTACATCTGTGGATTGTAGTGAATCCAGAACTCCAGCACAGTTTTCCAGGATGAGAGCACTAATTTTTCTTCTGTAAATAATAAATGCTAGGTGACATGATAGATTGGACTTATGGATAACAGAATTCCTGAGTAGAAAAAGTATATTCATTTTGCTTGTAGAAAAAGCAGTAAAATGATATCAGAACATTAGGAAGTGAATTCAGAAAACCTGACCAACCTTTTTGGCCTCTTGAGGGAAAATAGATGAATGGACCTGCTCCCTATCCCTTTTTTGTTTTCTAACATTGTAAAGCTAAGAAGAACGAAGTCAAAGCATATTTGAGGTTTGCTTTATTGTTTCCTGGGAATCCACTGTGCTGAAATATGTGTATCTATATATATTTTTTATGTCTCTTTTATGTATATACTTCTTTGTAATTGGTCATTCAGGTCTTTTTTTGTAATCCTACTCCCATGGGTACATTTAGAAATAAAATAGGATACCAGTTTTAATATGAAACTCTTGTTCTCTAGAATACATTGCTACAGCCATGTGGATGAATAATTAGTTTTATATAGATAATATTAGACAAAGTGGGCATGGTTTTCCCTTGGCTTTTTTGAGAATGTTTTTTGTGGCCTTTGAGGTTGCTGCAAATAAGTACAATCTAACTACAAATAAGGCACATTTTTAGCAATATAAATATACTCAAATGAAATCAATTTAATTTTTAAACATGAATTCTATTTCTAATATAACAGGCTGCGGTCGTCACTTTAATTTTGAGAGAATAAAACCAAGTAAGGAAAGCTGTAACTAAAGAAATCTCAAGAGTATTTTTTATGTTAGATACAATCTAAAGAAAATCAATATTACATTAAGTGGTGTTAAATTTTTTATGCTCCGGGAAAGCACTTTACTTGTCCATTTAATTAATAACAAATTCAATAAAACAGCAAATCTCTGGAGAGCTGGTTACCACAAAAACTTCAAAGATGAACATTCTGACTTGATGTGTTTTAGTGTCCCTCTTGCTTTGAAGTGACAAATTTAAACACGATTTTATTACCAATTCTAATACCTTAGTATTATAAGTATTTTTATTTAAATTAGAATGGGTCCACATTAAAAAAAATTAACATTTATTTATTTTTGAGAGAGAAAAATAGAGAGAGACAGGGTGTGAGCAGGGGAGGGGCAGAGAGAGAGGGAGACACAGAATCTGAAGCAGGCTCTAGGCTCCGGGCTGTCAGCACAGAGCCCAGTGGGGGGCTCGAATTCATGAACCGTGAGATCATGACCTGAGACAAAGTCAGAAGCTTAAATGACTGAGCTACCCACCCAGGCACCTGAAAATGGGCCCACATTTAAGGTGCAGTGCCTGTCTTTGTGTGACTCATGGGAAAGTGGTCTTGGGCTATCTTGGCCGATCTCTGACCTTCGTTAGCATCAATGGTGCTGCTTCACAGTAATGGTGCCAGTTGTTACTGCCTCATGTCATCTGTTTAGCTGCATATAGAAATGTGCTAATGGCACAATATGACACAAGATGAAAATAGGTGAGTATGGAAATGATATTGGCCTTTATGATATATTTAAACATTTTGTAGAGGACAGTTTGAAAAAAAGTAAGATACATATTTTCAAGTTCTTGTTGGACTCCACTTTTTTTTCTTTGAAATCAGCTACAGCATCGTACGTTAGGGCTGATTACGTTAGGATGTTTCCTATAAACACAGCAAATAGCTCAATTTTTACTTTAAGAGAAATGGAAATAAGTATCAAGCTTTTTCTGGTGATTTTTCTTCTCACCAGATTTTCTGTCACATTTTTTGCAACACCAGTAGTAGTAGAAGGGATCTTTATGTCAGACAGTCTTTGTGCCTCCCCTTTTCGGGAAGAATCTTCATGAGGAAAACTATAGGAAGAACCTCGTACTACTCAACCAAATAAAACAGTTTTAGGCCTTCAGCGGCTTGTCGTTTACATGAACCGTTCAATACTCAGGGTTTGCCATATTCGATTCCTTTTATATGGCAATAGCAACCCCTAGAGGCAAACAGGACGAACTGAAATTTTTGTCAAGAGCTGGCCTGAGTTGATTATAACCGGTGTAATTTTTAGAAAGAAAACAAAAATCACTTGGTATGAAGACAATTAAAAAATAAACCAGATTCACCCAATCAAGAAGACTGGAAACATTTATCTGAATCAGAATGTCAATCTTTCACGACCTAGTTGAGGGCTTTTCTTCACTTTGAAGTCTTTGGACCCCACTCTTTAAGTCTGAGTTATTGGCTCTCATATTTATGCGTCAAAAGCCACTCTGTACATTTCTTTTATGATATGAGCCATGAACTGCTTAAAGTCAAGATTTATGTCATGCAGATTTGTATCTTAACCTCTACCCTGCCACCAGCCTGTACCACATACGGTTCATAATATATAATGCATATGAAATAACTTTATAGAATGGATGAATCATTGAAAGGAGAGGAGAGAAAATTAAACCACAGTGCCATTGGTGCCTTGGTGGAATATTTCTCAAATTTGGGTACCCATGGAGCTACCTTGTATTCACCTCTTAATATCTTACTAGATACTTTTGTTTCCCTAATTGACTTCTTTGAGACATTTGGAACTGGAACTATAGTTCAATTTTGGCCTATCTCCAGCACCTTTTTGATGCATTCTTTTATGCTCATGGCATTCTGAAACTATTTTATTTTACCCATTTGTTTTTAGTGATAATCATCGGTTATTGATGGATTAGTATTTGCTTGGTGTATTAGTTTTTATTGCTATCATAACAAATAACCACAGATATTAAGGTCTAAAACAACACAAATTTATTATACTATATTTTTAGAGGTCAGGGTCCATTAAGGTTTCACTAGACTCTAATGAAGGTGCCAGCAAGGCTACGTCCCTTTATGTAGTCTCTAGGGGATAATTGTTTCCTTTCTCATTTAAGTGTTGACAATTCAGTTCCATGCTGTTATGGGGCTGAGGGCAATGTCATGTTTTAAATCAAAGTCTAACTTCTAAAGCTACCTTGTTCTTAATTCTTATACCATGCTATGTTGTGGGTATCCTACCATATATGTGTAACACACACCCACACATACACTCACACACATACACACACATACACTAACACATTATCAACTGTTATTTGAAAAACCATGTTGGACTAAGGAAAACATATTGTTTGCACCATTTCTCCTGGTGATGTTTATGCAAACAAGTTTTGTGTATTAGTGAGTAATGCATGCATGCTAGTTTGGCATGGTCTATTAATGGCAAAGCTGCAAGAACAGAAAATACTTATTGGTAAATTTATTTGTTTTAGTTTTCCAAGATTCAGGTCCAAAAGAGAATCATTTCACAGGTCAGCTATGAAGCTGTATCTTGATTGGAGGCTACTAATGAATATGAAGAAATTCTGCCACTTTAATTTAGAAAATGTTAATTCTGAAATATTACTTCACAAAGTAGTATGCTTATATTTTCATATGCTTATCACTCTGATATAGTTTTTTGAATGAATGATTTTTAGGTTTGTAATGTAAACAGAGGGTAATATGGGGTCACTTTTGGCACCCATATTGTTTATCATAACATGCATATACAACTTCCCCAAACTCCTATAAATACGTATATCTTTGCTTTAGCCCATTCTTTTTGCATCCCACTTGTTTATTTATCCTTTTTTAAAATGTATTAACTGATAATAGGCTCAGATGTTTTTATTAATTCTACTACTTTAGCCTTAAGTTCTCTCCACGTGTGGTTCCTGCCTTGTAGTTGTCTCCGTGCACAAGGGAAGGCTGTGTTATGTGAATGTTTATTCAGTCAGTCCACCAACTAAAGTCAGATTTGAGCCTTGTTTCCTTATCTTGCTTTCTCAAAGTCAGCTGCCATTGTGGAAGCATCATTTATTCACCTCACTTCCTCTTTATTACAGAATCTTGATGCTCTGCATGACCACCTCGCTACTATCTACCCAGGTATGCGTGCGCCTTCCTTTAGGTGCACTGATGCAGAAAAGGGCAAAGGACTCATTCTGCACTACTACTCAGAGAGAGAAGGACTTCAGGATATTGTCATCGGAATCATCAAAACAGTAGCTCAACAAATACATGGCACTGAAATAGACATGAAGGTAATGGTCAGTAATGGAGGCTCTTCTGAACACATCTGACATACAGAATATTAAACATGACACTGTGAATTTACCTGTAGCTGTCACTTCTAGTGGACCTCACCAGAGGCATATTTATGAGCCATAACAGTGCTACACCAGCAATATTCTATATTTGGCCTTGGAAATCATTATACAGGATATTTTGTCCCTATGGCAGCAGAAATCTCTCTCCAATTATACATTGCTTAAGGCAATGTGAAACCTAGCTTGCATTTCCTGTATGCATCAGCTGGGTAGCAGAAGGAAAAGTGACTGGTTAAGCTGTAGCCTTCAGAATACAGAAAACCCAAAATGTGGATAGTCAAATTCTAAGATATATAAGATATACATATATAATATTAGATATTATTTTACTGATCATTGTCTCTGTAGATTCTTTTTATCTGTTCCTGAAATAATAGTTGGGATCTTTCATTTTGTGATCTAAAAATTTTGTTCTTTTAGAAAAAATTGGATTACTTGGTGAAAGAAGTCAGGTCTTAATATTTAAAAAATGTGTTGCTATTGATAATACGTGCTCTAAGTTTTGAGTGAAAATATCAGGGTAGTGCTACATCAGCTATGTAATAAAGAAAACCATTGTTTTTCTCTCTTTTTGACCCTGCAGTCTCTCCCAGTCACCTGCTCGGTGTGTGCCCAGAATGCTTAGCCTTACGAGCCATTTTTTAGTTGCTCGAAGTTCGAGAGAATTAGGGAGAGAGATATCCTATTTCAACTTTTTTTCTTTATGGCTATTTCTTAGATGTCAGAGTTATGTTCTAGCACATACAAGAAGCCCAAACTTTAAGTACAATATTATACAAAATAAAAATTGTCATCTTTAAATTGTTTATATTGGAAAAGTGTCCCATATATTTAATCTAGTAATGCCATGTTAGATTCGGTGGTTTTCTTTCTTTCAAGAGTTGATGTCAATTCTTGGTGTGACACTTTTGGTGAGTCCCAGGTGCATCCTTAGTTTTTCTACAACTAGAAAGTAGGACTCTGTGTAACTTGACATTATCAAATCCAGAGACATTTAAAAAATTAAAACTGTGGGTAGAGAATCAACATGTATCCATGGCTAGGAATCTCACTGGAATTTAGCCAAAATATTCTATGCCTTTCATTTCTTATTTTTGATCCTGACCCCAAACTAACGCTACACTTATGCCTAGTGAGCCTTTGTCAGGGGCTTTTAGCATACTGTGTCTACTCTTGTGTTTGTTTTTTTTTTTTAGGCAGGTTGAGCAAAAGACAAGTACGTAGAAACTTCAAGAAAAAAACACAAATCAGGGCGCACTTGGAGATTGCAGTTGCTATGGTTATCAGTGTACTTGGCATGGGAGATTGGCAGCCGTGAGCACACTCTATATAAAATTCAAGATTTTACTTAGTTGCACGGTTTCCTTTATACAATATTTTGTTGCCTTGTGACCTTCATGTATTTAAGTGCTCCCACACAGACCTTCTGGAATATTTTCAGTTTTAGTTATATTTGGTATATTTAATTTTTGTCAAAGACACCTTTAATTTCCTGAAGTATTCTTATGTTGAATCCGTAAGCTTAACGAGTCTAGGGTTACCAGATAATTTAACTACTTAAGGAATATTATACCGTGTCAAGAAGTGATATGCCAACAAGAGCTTAAAAATATGATCAGAAAGCAGTTCATTTAGGGGCACCTGGATGGCTCAGTTGGTTAAGTGTCTGACTTTGGTGCAGGTCATGATCTAGTGGTTCGTGAGTTCGAGCCCCACGTAGGACTCCGTGCTGACAGCTCAGAGCCTGGAGCCTGCTTCGGATTCTGTGTCTCTGTCTCTCTCTGCCCGTCCCCTGCTCTCTCTCTCTCTCTCTCTCTCTCTCTCAAAAATAAATAAACATTAAAAACATTTTTTTTTTTGAAAAAAGCAGTTCATTTTGACAATTTAATCAAAACAAAGGAACAAGATTGAGGAATTAATTAGTAAATTTAGGTTGCACATAATTCAGTTCCTTTAGCTAAAATGGAACCAGAGCAGACCATCAAAACTGGGCTTGAATTTGAAGACTGACTCTTATTTTGTTCATGAAACTTTAGAGAAAACAACCTTAGTGAAGCAGACTGTTTAAATCATCGATAAAAATACTAATATTTAGCCAGTGTAGTAGGTGAGTGTGACTCCCGGGAGTAATATCCTAATTGCATCATGAAACGATTTGAAAGAATATGTACAAGGGCGTCACGTTAATTGTGATTTGTTCTTAAGTCTCAGAGTGTGCTGCTGGGAATGCATGAGCAAAAAAAGCCAAAAAGAGCAACATTCTGCCTTCATTGAGCTATAACTGAAGAACTACTGTGCCCACTACTTCCCATTTGGATCTGGCCACAGTTGAGATACAGTTTTTCCTTTTGGAAGAGGATGTGTTGTTTCTGGTTTCTTAAACTCAAACGAATAAACATCTTTTCTATACCTTAATAATGTATTTGCCTATGCGTAATATTTCAGAAATGTCACTATTTCTGTAAATTATAGAGCTTTACTCACTATTATGATTGCTTCCCTAGAATGAGTTCCTAGACTTGTAATTAGATTGAAGAATGCACAACTTTTTAGGGATTACTTGTATATTATCAATCTACCCTTCAGAAAATTTAATCAAGATCCCCTCCCACTTGTGGTATTCGAGATAACTCTTTTTCTGTATCTTACCCAATTTGGTATGTTGTATAATTGCTATTTGACGGATAAAAAGTGACATTGCATGTATTTTTAAATATGTAGCTCTATTATTTCATTTCCTTCTGTTTGCACATATCATTTTTTATCATATTAAATAAAACCACTTTGTATGGTTTGTGGGGTATTCACTGTACAATTGTACCTGGCTGAGTGGGCTGAGCCTACCAGGACAAGGGGGTGATTTTCTCCCAATTCTATCAAAGAAGCCATCTGGGCTGCTGAAGGATTCATACCAGATTTGCAGTTTTATTGTAAGTAATTTTTCAGTCTTCAAATTGCATAAGTCAATGTCCAGAAATAGTTTCCTATTTAAGACATGCATAGTATTTGCATTGATGCATATTTTAAAATTAACTCTCTAAATGCAATTCTCATAACCAGTTTCTTAGGCATTTAGGATTTTAAGTAAACTGAAATGCAGTCAATTAACTCATCTCCCCCTCTGAAAAATCCAGGTTATTCAGCAAAGAAATGAAGAATGTGATCATACTCAATTTTTAATTGAGGAAAAAGAGTCAAAAGAAGAAGATTTTTATGAAGATCTTGATAGATTTGAAGAAAACGGTACCCAGGAATCACGCATCAGCCCGTATACCTTCTGCAAAGCTTTTCCTTTCCACATAATATTTGACCGGGACCTGGTGGTTACTCAGTGTGGCAATGCCATATACAGAGTGCTTCCCCAGGTAAAATGACATCACACTTCCTTGAGGTCTGAGGCAAAGGCTCTAGAGTTGTTATATGTGGCCATTTATTCACTTAATACATTGATTATATATCATGTAATGTGCGGTACATCGTATATCACAGAAGTTTTTTAAACTGAGCTAAGTGTATTTGAGCATATTGCAACTTTCCCTAGGACAGCTATTTATTCTTCTTCTGTTTTAATCACTCACAGGGACAATGGGAAAATTACATGGGGATACTATTGTTTTAATGAGAAAATGGGTAACTTTCTAGTCATAAGCAACTCCCCTACCAAATGATTATGATTTTCTACTTTAAAGTCTTACTGAGCTGGCTTAATCTAATCTCAAATCATAAGAATTATTTCTACTGATCACATGATCCTTTCTTTTCATCCACATTGTAGCTCCAACCTGGGAACTGCAGTCTGTTGTCTGTCTTCTCTCTGGTTCGTCCTCATATTGACATTAGTTTCCATGGGATCCTTTCGCACATCAATACAGTTTTTGTATTGAGAAGCAAGGTAATCAAAATATTATTTCTTTCAATGTGAGTAAGGGATGTTATATCTTAGAAGTGTCCCTGATGGAAAGTTACCTACTATACTATTCTATTATATGGAGAAGGTATAGAAAAATTCAAACCAAACCTCAGAGGGAGTCCTGTTTCAAAGGCAAGATTATTGATTTTTGGTTTGCCTGAGCAGCACTGGAACTCTTACTAACTGATCAAAATTAACAAAAGTAAATTTTGAGACTGTATTGTTGGGACAATGCAATTTCACATAATAAAACAAATATCTTTTACTCCCTGTACAGCTACGATGTACTATTTTAGACATCAGAAGAACTGATAAAAAAAAAATACACTTTTTTAACTTCACCCAAAGCCACTGATTTAATTCTTCCTTAAATTGTCTATTATTCTTGGTGCCATTTTTGTGGGAATTTAAAAGTGATAAAATATTCTTTTGGTTGAATGTTTAAGGAGTACCCAGATCTCATAGTTTCTGTTCTTGGGAGTGATACAGCAAACGTGTCCTAGAATATATATTTTGTCCTTCCTGAAGCCCTTGGAAAGGTCTTACCCACACATACTTTATGTATTTGGAACTACTCCCAGCCTCTCTGTGAATGCAGGTATGGGGAATAGAGACACTTGGTTTCTTTTTTTTTCATAGAACTTAGTATTATATGTTGGAGCCATACTGGAAAATCAGAAATAAGATTCACAGTAGCTTTAAAACAATATGCAAGCATAGTAAGACTATTATCTTTTTGGGTCCAAAGGAGATAGTCAATTCGTTTTTCTGCAGTGTTCGCAAGGTAATCACTTTGCTTATTACCTGGCAGTATTTCTGTGAAATGCCCTTCCTGATCTACTTGGTGTCCTTATTCCCCCTGGACACTTTGGTGGGAAATGAGGTATACATGTCCTTCTTTTTGCTGACTTGTTGCGTAGGGAGAAAGGTACTAGTTTAACAGCTGTGTCTTGCTTTTTCAAGGAAGGACTGTTGGATGTAGAGAAATTAGAATGTGAGGATGAGCTGACTGGGACTGAGAGCAGCTGCTTACGTCTCAAGGGGCAGATGATCTACTTACCTGAAGCCGATAGCATCCTTTTTCTGTGTTCACCAAGGTAATCATTTTTAGATCAATTATAATAGATAGAAATACCCATTTTTAGCTAACAGAGAAATTCAAAAGCATCTTATTTAATGATGTCTACATGTTTCAAGTATAATTAGGTATTACAACCCCTGTTCATACAGCACTCTAGTACAAGGATAATTTCATTTAACATTTGTAACAAGCTCAGAAGAAATCCTGTATTCTTTTTTTTTTAATTTGTTCTGTCTTAATCAATGTGCCAAGTGTATGTGCCATCAGATCATGGGAAAATCTAATCTGCTGGTGGCTAATGCTTAGCTTTGTATCTTCCAAAGAGGCACCACGTAGAAAAGAAATTCCATAAAGCATTTAATATGATGACATAAATACATGGGTATATTTGGCACCGAAAAATTACTTTCTACAGTTATTTCTAGATTTAAAATATAACTACCCTATATTGAAAATATTTAGCTACTCTAATCAGGATATACTATTCAAAATATATTATTACATTGAAACTTATGTAAATTATGTTTTTTGTAATGAACATCAGAAGGAAGTAAAACTGTAGGATGGTATTTTTCCAATTTGAAAAAACATTTTACCAAAAGATGCATGGCAACTCAGAATAAGAAAAACATACCTAAATTTACTTAGAAAAATAGAAAAAGGTAACTGGAACTTTTTAGGTGGTATTTTGTGTATTTATAACTTTGTATGACAGAAACATTATATGCACATTATTTAGTAACACATTCACTACAGCATGTTTTGCTGAGCTACTGGCTAAAAATTTAATTTAAAGTCCACCATGATCACTCTTCATTTAAAGATACTGCCTGAAAATTTCTGAAAAATCTATTGAACTTTATAACTTCCTTTAATATTATTAATATTAACTATTAACGACTTTATAACTTTATAACGACTTTATAACTTTATAACTTCCTTTAATATTATTAATATTAACTATTAACTATTAACGACTACATAAGACTAATGATTATTTTTTCCTGAGAATATGCATCATGAAAATAAAAGAGACAAACTTAGAGAATATCAACCCTTTATATCTTTTTATTAGTCACTTTCATTGTTCTAACTATATTTTTATCTGCTATCAATGTGTTTTTTTTTTTTTTTTTTCTTTTGCCCTTTTCACGTTGAGCTTTAGTAGAATGACAGCTGTTCAATAGGGACAATTTCTATTCATGGAGATAAAGGTCTCTTTGGAAACAGAAGCAGAAGATTTGGAGGCTCTTTGTTAATTACCATATGAAGAAATTGGTCACATATTGACACATTCACAATTTGTCATATGGTACCTGTCCGTGTATTTAGAAAGATTTGTACTTGTGTTAAATGAGATCCACTAAAAGCAGTTTTACTTATAAATAATTCTAAGATGATTAGTTTAAATTTAGGGGAAAAATGTTACTAGTTCATTAAGATAATAAGTAAATTTTTAGAAAAATGAGACATAGAGGCACTTTGGTGACTCAGTCAGTTAAGCATCTGACTCTCTTTTTGGCTCAGGTCATGATCCCAGGGTCATGGGATTGAGCCCTGTGTGGGGCTCTGCTGAGTATGGAACCCGCTTAAGATTGTCTCCCTCTGCCCCTCCCCCACTCCCTCTTGTGCACACAGGTACTCTTTCACACACACACACACACACACACACACACACACACACACACAAAGTGAGATATAATTTGATTGTTTTTAAACTCCATACAAGAATTTTTAGCCATTTTTATTTTAAGCTTATAATCTTTTTTTGTTTGTTTGTTTTCTCTGTTCACGGGCAGTTCTTGTATATCAGCTAGCAGGTGATCTGTCCTCTTTTCAGATGAGTCTATTCTGCCATTGAGCCGAGTTGTTCCAGGTTAACATACATATGCATTTTAACAAAATCTAAAGAAACCATATGGTTCATTACTAAAGTCTTTGATCATTTTATTTTTCTATTTTGACATGCTTATGTTGGCTTTGATTTGTGGACATTTCTGCTGAGAATGTATAACAAGGAGACATTTTATTAATCCAAAATTCTTCAGTAAAGTCACAACTCCTTATGTCATTTTAGAGAAATTCTTATTGTGAATGCCCAGAAGTTATTACTTTATATTTAAAGAATTCAAACCAATAATATAACCTTAAAATATTTTAACCAAAAAATAAATTTTTAAAAAGCAGTCACTTATCAGATCATCACTGAATCAATACAATTATGCTATTCTTTTTTTTTTAATGTTTGTTTATTTTTGAGAGAGAGAGACAGAGGAGGGGCAGAGAGAGAGGCAGACACAGAATTTGAAGCAGGCTTCAGGCTCTGAGCTGT
Organism: Prionailurus bengalensis; assembly: GCF_016509475.1. Taxonomy (NCBI): domain Eukaryota; kingdom Metazoa; phylum Chordata; class Mammalia; order Carnivora; family Felidae; genus Prionailurus; species Prionailurus bengalensis. The sequence goes on along the minus strand of NC_057344.1, from coordinate 72,173,444 downwards.
CAGCACAGAGCCCGACACAGTGCTCTAACCCATGAACCATGAGATCATGACCTGAGCTGAAGTTGGATGATCAACCAACTGAGCCACCCAGGTGCCCCTATTATGCTAATCTAAAAATAACTTCGGTAAAAAAAAACAAAAAACATAGGTTACAAATATGCATACACTTTAGTAAGATTATATAATATTTCAAAAATGAGAAAAATTTTCAAAGCAAACAAAAGCAGTAGAAGAAATTAGAATGAGAAGTAAGAGTAGCACATAAAATACATGTCATAAAGTTATAAGCACATAAAATACATGTGGAAGATAGGTCATAAATCTGATTGTAAACTTTTTATCACTGCATCTAAAAGAGAAAAGCAACCAGTTACAACAGTCAATGGATGCATAAGGCAACAATGAACTGGTTTCTCAAAAGAAGCATTATCATCCCTGTTACAGAGGGCAAAAAGAAAGTTTTCTCCATCTCTTTATAATGAGGGGAAAATGTGATTGCAGTCCATAACGGCCACGTGTTAAATACCAGGTTAATTTTCACAGGATAGTTTTCTCCTTTATCTTTCAGTTTAGGCTGATGGAATCAAAAAGTGAGATTTGGCAAAAATGTATGTCACGTTCACTGCTCCTTGATAGATTTTTTTTAATGTTTATTTATTTTTCAGACAGAGAAACAGAGCATGAAGGGGGGGAGGGTCAGAGAGAGGGAGACACAGAATCCGAAACAGGCTCCAGGCTCTGAGCGGTCAGCACAGAGCCTGACGCGGGGCTCGAACTCGCGACCCCAAGATCATGACCTGAGCCGATGTCAGACGCCCAACCGACTGAGCCACCCAGGCGCCCCTGCTCCTTGATAGATTTTTAAATATATGAAAGAATGAAGTTATAGTCTTCATGCAACTCTCCATTTTTTTTTTTTTTTTTTTGTCTTTAGCCTGACCTATTGAATGGTAGGAGATGACCAGATTTTACTCCTTGACAGTAGTCAGGCTTGATGTTAGCATGTACACAAGTTGGCACTGACTTCGCCTCATTTCCCTATCTATCAGTGTGATGAACCTGGACGATCTGACAAGGAGAGGTCTGTACCTAAGTGACATCCCTCTGCATGATGCCACGCGCGATCTCGTTCTCTTGGGAGAACAATTCAGAGAGGAATACAAACTGACCCAAGAACTGGAAATCCTCACAGATAGGCTGCAGCTCACGTTAAGAGCCTTGGAAGATGAAAAGAAAAAGACAGACACGTAAGAATGTAACCTTGTGGGTAAGGAAGGGCATTGTGTATTGTGACCCTACTTTGGTTAAGTTTGGTAACTAAACTAGAAAGGCATGGAACCTGTTGTACTCTGGAGTAGTAGGTAAGAATCTTCCATATCACTTAGAAAGAAATTATGCATACAGAAATACATCAGTCTTAATGGTAGTGGAAATGTGTCTTCTAGTTTTAGAAACTAAGTTGAAAGAATAAATGCCATAATACCTCCCTGAAAATCAATACAATAATCCAAGTATGTATTTAAATGTGAAGTATCCATTCATTCCTTCCTTCATATGAGAGATATGTTCAAAGCATCCTCTGTGTGCCAAGGGCTGGCTGGGTTCTCGGGGTTGCAGTGAACACTGTACTTAGAATTGGCCTTCATTTTCAAAAATTCATTCAGATATGCACTGTGCATACTACTTGGCCTTGCTTGTATATATTCGTTAAAGGCACTAAATCACTGGACATTCATGAGAGATTTTACCCAGGGTCTTGGGTATTCATTTTTGATGGCTTGTCGGAGAATTGAAGTGATCTGTCTGACTTCTCCTAAGAACTATTTCATTCTACTTGAACACCCAGAATATTGATAACAGCATCACTTTCTGTACTTTTCTTTGCATTGATATGTGTGTGGTTGCCCTGAAATGAATGCTGTGCCCACACATAAACACGCCAGTTAACTATTTATTAATAACATGGATGAAATAGAGAACGACATTTAATGTCTGTCTATACATAGCTTCTTAATTCACTTGTCTTGACCTTTGTATAGAGAAGCTGAAAGCTATGTCTGGTTTCTTTGATGCCTCTTTACTTTCCTTGTGGCCCTCAACAGATCCCTGAATCCCTCCACATATTTTGCAGATTTCAAAAAGGATATGGGATAGGCGGCTCAAATTCCTCCCACTGCTTAAAAAAGAAATTCAAACTGTAGGTTTTATTGGTATGTGGTACAACTTCATCCTTGAAAATAACACATTGTATGAGGCTTGTAAGATTCAGCTTAGCACAGTACGTCCTCTGGCTTTAGGGAAGAAAAAGGTAGAGAGGCATCATTTCTTCCTCTGGATCCTCATGCCAAGAGCCATCGGTTACCCCAGTTTCTGCTTCTGTCCTATCAGTCCCTCGGCTCTCACTCTCCTCCCGTTGTGCTTACCACACTTGTCCCTCTGCGTGGTACCTGATGCGAAAAATCACAGGATTGCTTATAGAAGTACAGTCTTTTCTTGACGAGCCCAGGCTCCACCTGTTTTTTCCGTTTCTTTCACGGAAGAAAGAGGCATGGATGAGACTGGGAGGAGATCTATTTGGTTTAATGGTATTTACACAAATTCAGGTAAACTTCTTATTCCTGAGAGATAAACACGGTCCTGGTATTATACTACTCAGACAGTGTTCTAAGTGCTGGTAATGACAACTTTCCTACTGTGAATACTGTAATAACAGGTCAGAATTCAGTACCACGGATGAAAACTCTGACTTCCTATTGCCAGGGTTCTGCTTCGCCTATTTGGTTGCCTTATTTCCATTTAGTTTGAATTGGTTTGGATTTGGAGGTGTTGCATGTGATTAAAACAAATAAATTATGATATTTTTGAAAACTTACATAGATGGCTAATAATGGGTGTCTTATAAGACTCCAGGTTTTTACGGTACAAACAACATCAAAACTCTGTGATTCCCAGCATTTCTTCCTGCGGCTTTTTCCCCATCCCGCTGAATAGGCTGTTGTATTCTGTCCTCCCTCCATCCGTTGCCAATGAGCTGAGACACAAGCGTCCAGTGCCTGCCAAGAGATATGACAACGTGACCATCCTCTTCAGTGGCATTGTGGGCTTCAATGCCTTCTGTAGCAAGCATGCATCTGGAGAAGGGGCCATGAAGATTGTAAACCTGCTCAATGACCTCTACACCAGATTTGACACACTGACTGACTCCCGGAAAAATCCATTTGTTTATAAGGCAAGTCCAGACCACATCCTAATGCAGTGCCCTTCAGAGTCTGAATTTTGAGACCCTATGTTCCGAGGCACCATTCTCTGACTATAGCCCTACAGCCTTGGTGCAGTAGGCCTCCATGTATCCACTGTTTACCATTTTCTTAAATAATTTACCTCTTGTTGTAAACCTTTCTCTTCCCTGTAACCAAAATGAATAGAGCTGATGGTTCCCTGGTTCAAATGAAATGTTCAGCAGCTTTTTGCACTTACATTAATGAATCTGCACAGGTTGTTTCTCACCCATCATGTAAACATAGCATTTGTTTTAGTGCTCTGTCGGAGACATTTTTACTGAAATACATAAATGCTTTGCATAGTAAAGAAGTCTTAGAGCATGAGAAGGGGACTGGGGACTCGGGTTTGCTTTTAGATTACACCGACCTGAAGATAAACATTTATAAGGCATTTATGCGCTTTGTTTCAATTGAAAACAAATATAATATTGGAAAAAATGAAGTCAGGGGATTATTGCTTCATAAAAGCAAGAATGTTAACCAGACCATCTCCAGGCATCTGGAGTAATAGGAGTGCCACAAGGACTATTTATTTTATAGTGGTTTTCTGAGGTACAGTGTGACATTTTGTGAGCACATCATAAATGTAAATGGTTATTGAACATGATAAACCATTGGACGTTGGGCAGTGGCTCTTGTGTCATAAACCATCATTATTTTAGGGAGATACTGGTAATAAATTGTTCTAGTGAATTATAAGCGTATCTGAGATGAGAAACCAGGAATTACTAGGGGGGAAATAATGCTGTGTCCGTGCCTGGCTGTAATCAAAGACCTCAAGTGCTGTGTGCAAGTTTCAAATAATTACAAGGTTTCATCTTGTTGGAATTGAATGTATTATAATTTTAAACGAATTCATGGGAGGAAAGTTTAAAGTTACTGGTAGCCTTGGGGAAATGTTGTTTATATAGAAGGGTAGCAAATGAAACAGTAATGTTTATTCTAACCAATGACCGTGTAAATATATGTGCTGTGTTAGGTGGAGACAGTTGGTGATAAGTATATGACAGTGAGTGGTTTACCAGAGCCATGCATCCACCATGCACGATCCATTTGCCACCTGGCCTTGGATATGATGGAAATTGCTGGCCAGGTTCAAGTAGATGGAGAATCTGTTCAGGTTAGTAAATAAAATAGATACTATAATAGCAGTAGCAGACCTTTGTGGTCAACTGACTCACATTCTTTGGCAGGCAGTCATTACGTCTAAGGGAAGACATCATCATGACAACAGACTATAATATTTTTGAACCCATTGTATTACATTTTTTCACAGAGATGGGAAATCTGTCCACCTTTTTGAAACTACCTAGTCTGTTCCATGTGCTGAAATCAAGAGGATGAGACCAAACTTCCTATCCTTTCTGGTTTATTTTTTAAAAATCTCTTTCCTGCGTCTCATATAAGTTGCCAGATTCATAACTTTGGAATCTTCTGACTTTAGAAAAAGTCCACTTTCTCTTGGAAGACAGATTTTGTGAGAGTTTTTTTTTTATATTAATGCTTGATTTTTTTTTACCTTTCCTTTAATCTCTTTTTTAAAAAATTTTTTTTTCATTTATTTATTTTTGAGAGACAGAGAGAGACACAGCACAGGTGGGGGAGGGGCAGAGAGAGAATGAGACATAGACTCTGAAGCAGACTCCAGGCTCTGAGCTGTCAGCAAAGAGCTCGACGTGGGGCTTGAACTCACAAACTTTGAGATCATGACCTGAGCCGAAGTCGGTCGCTAAACCGACTGAGCCACCCAGGTGCCCTGAGAGTTTTTTATTTTGTCTGCAATACACTTGGAGTTCTTCCAGAGAATTCTTATGATTTCTTTATGATGACTTTACGTTATTCTATGACGTAAAGTAATCAAAAATTAGTGTTTTGGTGATCGAGCTTATTGAAACAAAGCTTTGATTTCTGCAGATAACCATAGGGATACACACTGGAGAAGTAGTTACTGGTGTCATAGGGCAGAGGATGCCTCGATATTGTCTTTTTGGAAATACTGTTAACCTCACAAGCAGAACAGAAACCACTGGAGAAAAGGGAAAAATAAATGTGTCTGAATACACATACAGGTAAGAGAACAGGTCTTGGTATTTACTGATTTGCAAGAAAAATGTCTCTTCGCATGTGGTTTAACTCTCTGCATGATTTTGTTACTTTTAAACAGTCATCACTTATGCTCTTAGGATTGTTTATTTTTTATTTGAGAATGGATCATCACTCCCACTCTCAATGAATCTACACCACCTTAGGAATTCCTTGCATGACCACCATTACTAAAATCCTGTGTTACTTTTAAATACAATTTTAACATGTGTCATTACTGTCTCGATTTCGAACTTCGGTTCATGTCCCTTTCTCCATACAACCATAGTCAAGACGTCTTTTCCTATTCCCTGTCCCCTATCTTTTAGATGTCTTATGACACCAGAAAACTCAGATCCACAATTCCATTTGGAGCACAGAGGCCCAGTGTCCATGAAGGGTAAAAAAGAGCCAATGCAAGTTTGGTTTCTATCCAGAAAAATTACAGGAACACAGGTATGACTAATCAGCATGCAGTTACGTTTTTTAAAGACAGAATATAAATACAAGGAGCTAAATTATAATCACTGAAAATATGTCTCCTTTGAAAAGAATTCTTACTTGCTGTAATGAACTCTCAGGTAAAGCACTGTAAGTACTGAAACATTAATGAGCCAGTTAGAACAATGAAAACTTCTTAGGGGATACTTTATTGTTGCCGGCTTTACCTCTAATGAAACTAAACTTAAAAGCACCAGACGGGGAAGACCAGTTTTTGGTTCTTCCTCCATAATCTGGCTGAGGTGAGAGGACAATGAGGGACTCCCTGGCCTCTTTGCTTAGCTCCATAAGGGGTTCTGAGATCACCATCTGGCCAGAGTCAGGACTGCAAGTTATGGGAGGTTTCTTAATCACGAAGCTTCAGATCCTTCTAAGGGCCAATCTATCTCCCTGTGGAATGTTTGGGGATCTTTAGACATCCTTGGCCCTCGTGCGTTTTTCCTAGAAAGGAGAGCCGATTTATACTTTTCCAGAATCTAAATGATTGCATAGGGGAACCTCAGGTCCGTGCTAGTGCTGTGTTTATACTCCGGTTGTACTTCTACGTGCTAGAGTTGACTTTAGACACCAGCCCTCCAAACTGGAATCCTGATTCACGCTGGGCTCCTGCACTCCCACACACAGGCCGCTATATCAGAAGTAAAGTTGATACTTTGTTCCTTGTTGATGTAGAGGTTCTTTAGAGAGGGTGAGACTACTTGATTATATTTCCTTTTCCGAACGTATACATCCCCTAAAAATGCTGGTAGAGCATAAGTCCTAAAAGGAATGGAATGCCAAGTTTTAAAATATTTATCTTTATCTTCTTTCTGCTGTTTTTACTTTAGATAATTTACTTGTGGTTTTGGCATGCTTACTGAGGCTCTTCTGATAAATTAAGCCCTACCTCAAGTGTTGCTCGTTTTAGGTGGGTGGTCCTTGTTTCACCCAGAATTATGATGGGAAGACTTAGAAAAACAGATGTGCATGCATATATTAAAAAAAAAAAAAAAGAAAAGAAAATCTTTGGGGGATACTACAAGCTTTATTATCACTGAAAATGAACCCTTATTTATTCCACTCTTTAAAGGAACCAGCACAGGATGATAACTGAATTTCAGACGGTGGGATGACGGGGACCGCAGAATGGGCTCCAGTTGTCCCCTGTCACACGCCAAGCAATTATTCCCTGTGGATACAGATTTCGCTTTGTCCTTTGCAACGACCCCAAGCCTTTCTCTTAGGCATAGCTCTCATTATTCGTTATTCAACCTTTGCTCTGCTTTTGGTAATTTTCAAGGTTTAGTATATTACCTAAAGTTTGGCTTTAGATGTGGATAATGTGAATTTCATGTGTCTTAAGATCTACTACAAGCATTACTTAACATGGTAATTTGCAAGTGGTAGGCACCCAATAAGTAGTTGTTGAATTTAATTAAATGACACTGAGCAGTATTTGGTCGTGTGTACATATCATATCATGGTTTGCCAAATCTGTTTAGTGTTCCATGTATATGTACATGTATATTTTAATGACTATAATAACATATAACAAAGTTTATATCGTGTTGGTGTACATCATCATAGAAACCATTTTCTAAAAGAGTGAATTCTAACTTTTAGGGGAAAAAAATGCAATTTATTTTCAGATTCCCAAAATAAGAATTAATATACCATGCTAAGAAAATAATGAATATTTTGAACTGTGCTAATTTTTCATCAAAAATACAGGATGCACATTTCTGTTCTTAAAATATTTGGTTGCTCACCCAAATCATGTGGCATTATAATTCCTCTAAAATTCTGTAGTTTGTACTATATCCCTTGTATTAAATCCCTTTAACAACATGTTATAAAAAGTTGCACTGTTTCACAGTGAGCTATTACATTAGCTTGAGATAAATGTCAGGGCTCTAACCACATCTGAGAATAAAATTGGGAGTACTACTGGGATACTCCTGTAAGAGCCATTTCTGGCCATTTATTTCCCGAAATGAGCTTCTTTTTCTTAGCTTGGAAGAATGTGGTTATATCCAGGCCATCAGGTTCAGAAAAGTTAACTTTAATTTTGACATAGAATGCATCCCTATTGGAATAATTGGCCTGTTGTTCTTAAATAATTTATTAATATCTACCTTTATAAAATATAGTGCAACTACATTTGTGTAAGAGTGTCTTTAAATTTAGTATTTCGCATCAGCACAACGATACATGTATAAATGTTCCATGTTCCTGTGTAAGAAAATCTGCAATAAATTATTTTTTCCACTTGTCTCTAGACAGTTTTTATTTCACCAAAAATGATATTAATGTCATTATTGGCCATGTTATTAATGCCATTTTTATACATACATTTTATAATTTTCCCTGTTTTGCACTTTAATTTCGATTCAGTGTTGTTATGACGTTGAATGGCTGCTCTTAGATAGGCTTAGTCTCAGATGCTCTTTTTCTTCAGTACCAACTAAATGCAGAAGCAAGACGAGACCCGGGGGGACAGATCCATGGATCGATAGGAAATGACATCATTCCTTGAGGATCTCAGTCTTTCAGGAGTGAAAGACACATGTACAAATAATTACAATATGTGATATTTGTAGTGTCCATCCAATTTAAGGAACTGAAAGAATACGTAGAGAATGAGAAAGGAGGGGATCAAGGTAAGACGGGGACAGGGGGCAGCAGGGAGACCAGGCAGGGTTTTATGAGGGTCTCACTTAAAGATGAATCAATGCCACAGGAGCGGGACTCTGGACCTCTTCCAGCAGCAGATGCTCAGGAAGTGTCTCCAGATTCTCTCCTGCCTAAGCCTCCTGCACAGCACGCGTTCTGTGTGTTCACTTTGCTCTGCATATCTTCCGAATTTCTACAATTCCTTGACGTGTCTCTGTTGCACTGACCCCGATGAGCCCTTCACGTTTGTTTGTTTTCATCCTCTTTTTATTGTTTCTGTTCAGTTATTTCACAAACATTTTTTTGGTAAGAGTTTTAAAACATGAAGAAAAGGTTAAAGGACTCCTATAAGGCACAACCATTCACCAAGCACCTGGATTTTACACTTCTTAAAAATTTACTAACTTTTTGGCGACTCCCTTTTAATTCATATTCTGGCTTTTTGTAGTCTGCTGGGTTTTATTTCTTTTGTTGAGCGCTCACCCACATACTATAAAATTCACTTTTTAGAAGTGTACAGTTCACTGTTTAGAAGTGTATTCACAAGGTTGTACAACCAACTAATTCCAAAATATTTTCATGACCGCCCCCCCCCCCCCCAAAATCCTGTAATCATTAGCAGTAAATCCCAATTAACCCCTTCCCCCAGCCCCTGGCAACACTAATCTATTTCCTGTTTCTAAAGATTTACCCATTCTGAGCATTCCATATAGCAGAATTGTACAATATGTGGCATTTTGTGTCCGGCGCTCAGCATACAGTTTTCAAGGTTTGTCCATGTGGTAACATAAATCAGTATTCCGTTACTTGTTAATGGTTCAGTAATATTCTTTTGTACGGATTCGCCACATTTTGTTTATTCCTTCATAAACCATGGACATTTGAGTTATTTCCACTTTTGGTTAATATGAATCACACTTAGGATCATCTGTACAAGCTTTTGTGTCCATATATATTCCCAGTTCTCTGGTATTAAACGTAGGAGTTTCATTTCTAGGTCATATGGAACTCTAGGTTTAACTGTGGCAAGCTGCCAAACTGTTTTCCAAGGTGGCTGCACCAGTTTTCTTTCCCACTGGCAGTGTATGAAAGTTGCAATTTCTCTACATCCTTGACAACACTTGCTATTGTCCATTTCTCTGATCCAAGCCATTCCAGTGGGCGTGAAGTGCCATCGCACTGCGGTTTTGATTTGTATTTCCCTCATGACTGCTTATGTTGAACATCTTTTCAAGTGCTGGTTAGTCATTTGTATATCTTCTTTTGAGAAATTCCTATTCAAATTATCTGCTCTTTGGGTGGGTGGGCGGCACCAGCCTGCCCTTGGGGTCTCCATTGGCCGCCTGCCGGCTGGCCTCTGCCCTCAGACTGGCCTCTGCCCTCAGGCTGGGCTCTGTCTTGAAGGCGTGAGTGGAGGTGCTGCTCCGGAGCTGGAGAAGGAGCCACCCGGCAGCACTGTGGAGGATCCAGGGGATCTGCAACGTCCCCCTAATCTTCCTCCCCCCTCCCGTTCCCCCCCATCCCTGCACTCCCAGCGCCCTCTCCCCCCCTGCGCTTCTCTTTGGGCGCTGGCGCCCAGGGTCGGCCTCTCACAGCTCCGGAAAGGAATCCAGGCAGCTCTCTGGAGCCGGGGACTGGAGACCCCATGAGGCCCCACAGAGGCCCAGGGGCGATGGTGATGGTGTAGGAAGCCATGCTGAGCTGCTCTGGGCTTTGGTGAGGTGTGACAATTTATCTTTGACTGTTGAGGCAGGAAAATGTGGATGATTACTACATCACGAGGGGGAGGAACGTGGCAGGGGCTAGTCAGAAGGCCTGTTAACATTTCTGAACCTCAGGGTATCATTATCTGTAATACAGGAATGATCATTTTCTCCTCGTGGGAGGGATTCGTTGGGAGACTCCTGGTATTTTGTTTTCTCTCACCATTTTGTGGACATTTTTCCTATCCCTGCGTTTATTCTGCAAAATGTTATTGATAACATTATCCATAAAAGACATTTAGGTACTGAAAAGTTGAAAAACACAGAAATTATTTGCCCCTTTGTAAATGGAGTTATTTGCTTTTTTTAGAATGTTTACCCGACTTCAGCCGGGTCACGATCTCACGGTCCGTGAGTTCGAGCCCCGCGTCAGGCTCTGGGCTGATGGCTCAGAGCCTGGAGCCTGTTTCCGATTCTGTGTCTCCCTCTCTCTCTGCCCCTCCCCCGTTCATGCTCTGTCTCTCTCTGTCCCAAAAATAAATAAACGTTGAAAAAAAAGAATGTTTATTTATTTTGAGAGCGAGCACAGTGGGGGAGGGGCAGAGAGAGAGGAGAGAGAAAATTCCAAGCAGGAGCCATGTCAGCGCAGAGCCGAAGGGGGCTGGATCTCACCAACTGTGAAATCATGATCTCATGAAATAATGACCTCAGCTATGGGATGCCTGGGTGGCTCAGTCAGTTAAGCGTTGGACTGTGGCTCCGGTCATGATCTCTTATGAGTTCGAGCCCTGTGTTGGGCTCTGTGCTGACAGCTCAGAGCCTGGAGCCTCCCTTGGATTCTGTGTCTCCCTCTCTCTGAATCCTTCCCCACTCACACTCTGTCTCTCTCAAAAATAAGTAAACATTAAAAAAAAAAATCATAACCTCAGCTGAGTTGGAAGCTTAACCAACTGAGCCACCCAGGCGCCCTGAGTTATTTGGTTTTTAATTGTTGAATTCGAGCCCTGTGTTGGGCTCTGTGCTGACAACTCAGAGCCTGGAGCCTCCTTTGGATTCTGTGTCTCCCTCTCTCTGAATCCTTCCCCACTCACACTCTGTCTCTCTCAAAAATAAGTAAACATTAAAAAAAAAAATCATAACGTCAGCTGAGTTGGAGGCTTAACCAACTGAGCCACCCAGGCGCCCTGAGTTATTTGGTTTTTAATTGTTGAGTTTGAGCCCTGTGTTGGGCTCTGTGCTGACAGCTCAGAGCCTGGAGCCTCCTTTGGATTCTGTGTCTCCCTCTCTCTGAATCCTTCCCCACTCACACTCTGTCTCTCTCAAAAATAAGTAAACATTAAAAAAAAATCATAACGTCAGCTGAGTTGGAGGCTTAACCAACTGAGCCACCCAGGCGCCCTGAGTTATTTGGTTTTTAATTGTTGAGTTTTAGGAGTTCTTATATTCTGGACACTAGACTTAATAAGATCATGATTTAGAAATACTTTTTTTTTTCACCTAATATGTCGGTTTTTTCGCTTTCTTTGTAGTGCACTCTGAGGCTCAAAAGGTTTAAATTTTGATATGGTTAAATTTGTGCACATTTTTCTTAGGCTGCTTATGGTTTAGATAGCATACCTAAGAAACCATTGCCTAATCCAAGGTCACAAAGAATTACACCTGTATTTTCTACCAAGAGCTTCATAGTTTTGTTCATAGTGTTAGCTCTTACATTAGGTGTTTGGTGCATCTTGAGTTAGCTTTGGTATATGATGACCCTGGGAGTCCAAATTCATTCTTCTGCTTGTGGAAGTCCACTTACCCCAGCAGCCTCTGTTGAAAAGCCTATTCTTTCCTCATTGAATTATCTGGGCACTCTTCTTGAAAGTAAATTGACTGTAAATGTAAGGGTGTATTTTTGGACTCTCAGTTCTCTCCCTAGATTTATGTCTATCCCAGTGCCAGTACCACTCAGTCCTGTTTACTGTAGCTTTGCGGTGAGTTTTGAGATTGGGAAATATGAATCCTCTAACTTTGTTCCCCAACAGCTCCTTTAGGCACTGATGTTTCTCAAGATTTCTTCTCATATCCTTGAATAATCTCACTTGTCAAATCTGTGACTACCAATAATCTTGACTAACAGGAGTTGCACGTCTACTTTGTGCAAGGTTTTCTCCTTGCCACTTTAGATGGCTTATTGTATCCACATCCTAACAACCTAAATAAGTATGTGTTATCTTTTAATATGTTACTGTATTTTGTTTGCTAACATTTCACTCTGTTGGTTATGTCAATTTTTATAAAAAAGGAATGGTTTGTAGTTGTGTATGTTTTGTCAGGTTTGGGGAATTAATCATACATTTCCTCATAACAGATGTGAAAGTTTGCCTAATATTTTGGGGGCATAGTTAACAGTTTGGAAAAAAATTTCCAATGAAGTTGTCCAGATTTAGTGCCTTTGTTTTGTTTGGTTTGTGGAATAGCTTTCTAATTGTATTCTTTGTTGCTTCTCTGGGAACTGATCTCTTTACCTTTTCAATTTATTAGACTTAACAATATTAGTTTTTTAAAAGAAAACTATCCATTTCATTCAGATTTTTAAAAGTATTTTAATAGGCACACAAAATAAACCTTTATGATACTTAATTTTTTTCCCACTTTTGAAGATTATTTTGCCTGAAATAGTGTTTGTTTTCTTCATTTATCTCTTAATCCTGTTAATTAGCGACTTTTTTCCATTTTCAGAGAACTGGGTTTTGGATTGGTTAGTTTTACTATTTTTCTATTTTCCAACTTTTAAATTTCTGCTTTAATCACTAATTTCTTCCTTCTATTTATTTAATTCAGTTTTTCTTTGTCCCACGATTTCGAGTTATATGTTTGTCTTAAGAATTGAATGCTATATGGGGCACCTGCATGACTCAGTCAGTTAAGTGTGCATCTCATGTTGATTTTGGCTCAGCTCATGATCTCACTGTTTGGTTGATGGAGTCGAGCCCTGTGTCAGGCTCTGCACTGACAGCGTGGAGCCTGCTTGGGATTCTCCCTCTCCCTCTCCCTGCCTCTCCCCTCTCTCAAAATAAATAAACTTAAAAACAAAAACAAAAACAAAGAATTGAATGCTGTACAATTTCTTCTGATAAAAAAACATTTGGACCAAGTATTCTGATACATCACGTTTTGCTATCATTATTATTTTTGAATTCTCCAGTTTTACGTGGTATTCTTTTGTTCCAGGACTTGTTTAATCATGTGTTCTTAATTTTCCTTTTTTTCCCCCCTGTATCTCCACTTTTCTTTGTCCCAACTCTGCTGTCCTGTTCAGTGTGCGTTTTATTCCTAGCTCCTTCTTCTCTGTACAGGTGTTTGTTCTGGCAAGGAGAGTTTGTTGATGATTTTCAGATGTCATACATCCCATGCCATCCCATCCTCATCAGACCTTCCCTTGGGCTCCTTATGCTTACTCAGTGATTGGTTTCTGGCGATTGGTCTTCCCCATTTTGGTTGCTAAAGTCTCAGATTAGTTGACTGAGCTTTCTAGTATGTATTTGAGATATCTGGAGTCTCTGATTTTTAGCACCCAGTTTCTTCCTCCTATTTCCTAGATAATAACACCATCTGATGATTTTAGTTATCAGTGTTTCCCAATCCATAGGTTTTGGGTACATTTGGGTTGCAAGTAAGTGCTTTTGTTTTGGCTTAGGCACCTGTGGGTTTTTGGCTTTGCAATTTTAATTGCTATGCTTGTTTGTAAGGAAGATTCAGGAAGACTCAAAAACTACCGTGGCACTGCCATCTTCCCAGAATCCAACATATATTTATTGAACATCTAGTTGTGGCAGGCAGTCTTCTAGGTATGATGTTTGGAATGCATCAGTGAACAAACAGCTCTGTGTTTGAACCACTTAAATTCCAGTTTTTGCATCTTGAATATTTTTTAAAGTCTTCTTTATTCTGCCTACATTATCCTACTTCAGGCAGTCATCATCTCTAATCGGAACAGTTACAAGATCTTCTTTATAAGTTTTTCTACTTCCCATCGTTCTCCCTCTGCATTCCACACTCCCAAATTGCTGCCAGAGTGGTCTCTCTCAGATCCAAATTACTCTCCTGCCTACAATCACGTAATAGCTATCCATTGTCTCTACACCCCCAGCAAAACATACAAAATTTACCAGCCTTCTATGTTAGTCCCTACCTTTGTAATTTTCCACTATACTCTTTCTGGAATGCTCTGTCCCCATACTCTGCTGGCAAACTCCTATTTCCTAGGCAAATTTAGTCCTTCCTTATCTTCCTGTTCCACAATATTTACCATAGTTAGCACATTGTTTGTTTATGTGTCCGTTTCTGTATTAGGCTTTAAGTTTTTTTTCCTTTTATTTTTTTCTATTATTTTAACTTTTTATATATATATAATTTACATCCAAATTAGTTAGCATATAGTGCAACAATGATTTCAGGAGTAGATTCCTTAGTGCCCCTTACCCATTTAGCCCATCCCCCCCTCCCACAACCCCTCCAGTAACCCTCAGTTTGTTCTCCATATTTATGAGTCTCTTCTGTTTTGTCCCCCTCCTTGTTTTTATATTATTTTTGTTTCCCTTCCCTTATGTTCATCTGTTTTGTCTCTTAAAGTCCTCATATGAGTGAAGTCATGTGATATTTGTCTTTCTCTGACTGACTAATTTCACTTAGCATAATACCCTCCAATTCCGTCCACATAGTTGCAAATGGCAAGAGTTCATTCTTTTCGATTGTCGAGTAATACTCCATTGTATATATATACCACCTCTTCTTTATCCATTCATCCATCTATGGACATTTGGCTCTTTCCATACTTTGGCTATTGTTGATAATCCTGCTATAAACATTGGGGTGCATGTGTCCCTTCGAAACAGCACACCTGTATCCCGTGGATAAATACCTAGTAGTGTGATTGCTGGGTTGTAGGGTAGTTCTATTTTTAGTTTTCTGAGGAAACTCTGTACTGTTTTCCAGAGTGGCTGCACCAGCTTGCATCCCCACCAACAATGCAAAAGAGATCCTCTTTCTCCGCATCCTCGCCAACATCTGTTGTTGCCTGAGTTGTTCATGTTAGCCATTCTGACAGGTGTAAGGTGGTATCTCATTGTAGTTTTGACTTGTATTTCCCTGATGATGAGTGATGTTGAGCATTTTTTCATGTGTCAGTTGGCCATCTGGATGTCTTCTTTGGAGAAGTGTCTATTCATGTCTTTTGCCCATTTCTTCACTGGATGATTTGTTTTTTGGGTGTGGAGTTTGATAAGTTCTTTGTAGATTTTGGACACTATCCCTTACCTGATATATCATTTGCAAATATCTTCTCCCATTCTGTCGGTTGCCTTTTAGTTTTGCAGATGGTTTCCTTCACTGTGCAGAAGCTTTTTATTTTGATGGGGTCCCAGCAGTTTATTTTTGCTTTTGTTTCCCTTGCCTCTGGAGACGTGTTAAGAAGTTGCTGCAGCTAAGATCAAAGAGGTTTTTGCCTGCTTTCTCCTCGAGGATTTTGATGGCTTCCTATCTTACATTGAGGTCTTTCATCCATTTTGAGTTTATTTTTGTGTATGGTGTAAGAAACTGGTCCAGGTTCATTCTTCTGCATGTCGCTGTCCGGTTTTCCCAGCACCACTTGCTGAAGAGACTGTCTTTATTCCATTGGATATTCTTTCCTGCTTTGTCAAAGATTAGTTGGCCATACGTTTGTGGGTCCATTTCTGGGTTCTCTATTCTGTTCCATTGATCTGAGTGTCTGTTCTTGTGCCATTACCATACTATCTGGATGATTACAGCTTTGTAGGATAGCTTGAATTCTGGGATTGTGATGCCTAATGCTTTGGTTTTCTTTTTCAAGATTGCTGTGGCTGTTTGGGGCCTTTTCTCCTTCCATATAAATTTTAGGATTATTTATTCTAGCTCTTTGAAGAATGCTGGTGTTGCTTTGATAGGGATTGCATTGACCATGTAGATTGCCTTGAGTAGTGTCGACATTTTAACAATATTTGTTCTTCCTATACAGGAGCGGGGAATCCTTTTCCATTTTATTGTGTCTTCTTCAATTTATTTCATAAGCTTTCTATAGTTTTCAGTGTATAGATTTTTCACCTCTTTGGTTAGATTTATTCTTAGGTATTTTATGTTTTTTTGTGCAACTGTAAATGGGGTCAATTCCTTGATTTCTCTTTCTGTTGCTTCATTGTTCGTGTATAGGAATGCAACCGATTTCTGTGGGTTGACTTTATATCCTGCAACTTTGCTGAATTCATGAATCAATTCTAGCAGTTTTTTTGGTGGAACCTTTGGGTTTTCCATATAGATTATCATGTCAACTGCAAAGAGTGAAAGTTTGACCTCCTCCTGGCCGATTTGGATACCTTTTATCTCTTTGTGTTGTCTTATTGTAGAGGCTAAAACTTCCAATACTATGTTGAATAACAGTGGTGAGAATGGATATCCCTGTCTTGTTCCTGATCTTAGGGGGAAAGCTGTCAGTTTTTCCCCATTAAGGGTGATATTAGCATTGGGTCGTTCATATATGGCGTTTGTGATCTTGAGGTATGCTCCTTCTATCCCTACTTTCTTGAGGGTTTTTATCAAGAAAGGATGCTGTATTTTGTCAAATGCTTTCTCTGCATCTATTGAGAGGATCATATGGTTCTTGTCCTTTCTTTTATTGATGTGATGAATCACGTTAATTGTTTTTGTGGATATTGAACCAGCCCTGCATCCCAGGTATAAATCCCGCTTGGTTGTGGTGAATAAATTTTTTTAATGTATTTTTGGATCCGGTTGGCTAATATTTTGTTGAGGATTTTTGCATCCATGTTTATCAGGGAAATTGGTCTATAGTTCTGCTTTTTAGTGGGGTCTCTGTCTGGTTTTGTAATCAACGTAATGCCGGCTTCATAGAAAGGCTTTGGAAGATTTCCTTCCATTTCTATTTTTTGGAACAGCTTCAAGAGAATAGGTGTTAACTCTTCCTTAAATGTTTGGTAGATTTCCCCTGGAAAGCCATCTGGCTCTGGACTCTTGTTTTTTGGGAAACTTTTGATTACTAATTCTGGTTGGTTATGGGCCTGTTCAAATTTTCTATTTCTTCTTGTTCAGTTTTGATAGTTTATGTTTCTAGGAATTTGTCCATTTCTTCCAGATTGCCCATTTTATTGGCATATAATTGCTCATAATATTCTCTTATTATTGTTTTTATTTCTGCTGTGTTGGTTGTGATCTCTCCTCTTTCATTCTTGATTTTATGTATCTGGGTCCTTTCCTTTTTCTTTTTGATCAAATTGGCTAGTGATTTATCAATTTTGTTAATTCTTTCAAAGAACCATCTTTTGGTTTCATTGATCTCTTCTACAGTTTTTTGGTTTCGATAGCATTAATTTCTGCTCTAATCTTTATTATTTCCTGTCTTCGGTTCGTTTTGGGTTTTATTTGTTGTTCTTTTTCCAGCTCTTTAAGGCATGAGGTTAGGTTGTGTATCTGAGATCTTTCTTCCTTCTGTAGGAAGGCCTGGATTGCTATATACTTTCCTCTTATGACCTCCTTTGTTGTATCCCAGAGGTTTTGGGTTGTGGTGTGATCATTTTCATTGGCTTCCATATACTTTTTAATTTCCTCTTTAACTTCTTGGTTAGCCCATTCATTCTTTAGTAGGATGTTCTTCAGTCTCCAAGTATTTGTTACCTTTCCAATTTTTTTCTTGTGGTTGATTTTGAGTTTCATAGCGTTGTGGTCTGAAAATATGCACGGTATGATCTCAATCTTTTTGTACTTACTTAGGGCTGATTTGTGTCCCAGTATAGGGTCTATTTTGGAGAACGTTCCATGTGCACTGGAGAAGAATGTATATTCTGCTGCTTTAGGAGGAAATGTTCTGAATATATCTCTGTTAAGTCCATCTGGCCCAGTGTGTCATTCAAAGCCGTGTTTCCTTGTTGATTTTTTGATGAGATGATTTTTCCATTGCTGTGAGTGGGGTGTTGAAGTCCCCTACGATTATGGTATTACTACTGATGAGTTTCTTTATGTTTGTGATTCATTGATTTATATATTTGTGTGCTTTCACATTTGGCATATAAATGGTTACAACTGTTAGGTCTTCTTGGTGGATAGACCCCTTCATTATGATATAATGCCCTTCTGCATCTCTTGATACAGTCTTTATTTTAACATCTAGATTGTCTGATATAAGTATGGCTACTCCAGCTTTCTTTTGTTGACCATTAGCATGATAGATGGTTCTCCATCCCCTTACTTTCAATCTGAAGGTGTCTTTAGGTGTAAAGTGGGTCTCTTGTAAACAGCATATAGATGGATCTTGTTTTCTTATCCATTCTGTTACCCCATGTCTTTTTTAAAAAAAATTTTTCTTGACGTTTTATTTATTTTTGAGACAGGGAGAGACAGAGCATGAACAGGGGAGGGTCAGAGAGAGGGAGACACAGAATCTGAAACAGGCTCCAGGCTCTGAGCTGTCAGCACAGAGTCCAATGCAGGGCTCGAACTCACGGACTGCGAGATCATGACCTGAGCTGAAGTCAGCCGCTCAACTGACTGAGCCACCCAGGCGCCCTGCCCCATGTCTTTTAATTGGAGCATTGAGTCCATTGACATTTAGAGTGAGTACTGAAAAATATGAATTTATTGCCATTATGATGCCTGTAGAGTTGGAGTTTCTGGTTGTGTTCTCTGGTCCTTCCTAATCTTTGTTGCTTTTGTTATGTATGTATGTATGTATGTATGTATGTATTTATATTTTCATCTTTTCTCCCCTCAGAGAGACCCCCTTAAAATTTCTTGCAGGGCTGGTTTAGTGGTCACAAACTCCTTTAATTTTTGTTTGTCTGGGAAACTTTTTATCTCTCC
Organism: Prionailurus bengalensis; assembly: GCF_016509475.1. Taxonomy (NCBI): domain Eukaryota; kingdom Metazoa; phylum Chordata; class Mammalia; order Carnivora; family Felidae; genus Prionailurus; species Prionailurus bengalensis. The sequence continues at coordinate 72,154,354 of NC_057344.1, read as the reverse complement.
TTCTATTTTGAATGACAGCCTTGCTGGATAAAGAATTCTTGGCTGCATATTTTTCTGATTTGGCACATTAAATATATCCTGCCACTCCTTTCTGGCCTGCCAAGTTTCTGTGAATAGGTCTGCTGCATACCTGATCTGTCTTCTTTTGTAGGTTAAGGACTTTTTTTTTCCCTTGCTGCTTTCATGATTCTCTCCTTGCCTGAGTATTTTGTGAGTTTGACTATGATATGCCTTGTTCATGGTCAGTTTTTGTTGAATCTAATGGGAGTCCTTCTATGCTTCCTGAATTTTGATGTCCGTGTCTTTCCCCAGGTTAGGAAAATTTTCTGCCATGATTTGCTCACATAACCCTTCCCTATTTCTCTCTCTTCCTCTTCTGGGTCCCCCTGTGATTCTGACGTTGTTCCTTTTTAATGAGTCACCGATTTCTCTAATTCTTAAATCATGCTCTTTTGCCTTAATCTCCCTTTTTTCCTGCTTCATTATTCTCCATAAGTTTGTCCTATCGCTGATTTTCTGTTCTGCCTCATCTATCCTTGTTGCTGTGGCATCCATCCATGATTGCAGCTCAGTTATAGCATTTTTAATTTCATCCTGACTAGTTTTTACTTCTTTTATCTCCACAGAAAGGGATTCTAGTCTATTTTTGACTCCAGCTAGTATTCTTATTGTCATGATTCTAAATTCTGGTTCAGACATCTTGCTTGTATCTGTGTTGGTTAAATCCCTGGCTGTCGTTTCTTCGTGCTCTTTCTTTTGGAGTGAATTCCTTCGTTTCATCATTTTGAAGGGAGAAAAGGAATTAATGGGGTAGAAAAATTAAAATTATAAAACTTAAAATTAAAAACATTTGAAAATTAAAAAATTAAAAACACACACACACAAAATTGAATAAATAATGCTGGATCCTAGGTGTGTTTTGGTTCTGGGTGTTGAAAGTGGTTTGATTGATTAGAGGAAAAAGGGGGAAAAAAAGAAAAGGAAATCGTTTGAGAATTTGAAAAAAATGAATACACTGATGTAGACTAAAATGAAATGATAGAAGTAAAATAGAATTTGAAGAAAATTACACAAAAGTAAAGAATATAGTAAAAAAATTAAAGAAAAATATTTTTAATAAAAATTAAAAATAAAAATGAATTTTTTCTCTTTCTGTATTTAAGAAAAAGAAAAGAAACAAAAAAAGAAAAACAAAAAAGAAACAAAAAAGAGACAAAATAGGGAAAATCATTTGAAATTTTGAAAAAGTGAATACACTGTAGTAGACTAAAATAAAATGATGGAAGTAAAATATAATTTGAAAAAATATACATAAAAGTAAAAAATATGGTAAAAAAATTGAAGGAAATTTTTTTAATAAAAATTGAAATAAAACTGAAATTTTTCCTTTTCTGTATTCAAGAAAAAGAAGTGAAAAAGAGATAAAAAAAGAAAATTGAATAGATGGACCCACTAACTGATTGAAATATGGCTGAAATTACTTCATTTTCCCCTAGAAGTCTGAGTATGAAACGCTTTATAGTCCATAAACAAATCAGGTGGTGAGACCTGTGTGCTTCAAGAGCAAGGTTGGCCCAGTTGGGCAGGGCTCAGTGTAATGGCTCCGTTCTCCACTAGATGGCGCTGCTAGCCTACTGGGTTGGATTGTTGCAGAGCCTGTAGGTGCGTATACGCATGCATGGGAGAGGTTTCCATGGAGTCACCCAGCTACCCAATCTCTAGTATGGGAACTGTTCTCTATGATCAGCAATCATGCACCCGTCCTCTGTCTTCAGCTTTTGTTCACTCCCGCTTCTTCACTGCCCATGACCAAGCCCCAGGCAGTACCTCTCTCTCGAGCTTTGTCTCAGATGTGGCTATTTTCCCCGGCCCCTTACTTCTGAAGGACTGTGGCTTTGGCCCGCTCCGCCCCTCTGCGGGAGGGTCTCACCGAGCAATGGCCGAATGAGCAGTGGCTGAGTGTCGGCTGCACCCAGGACCGCTTGCCGGACCCTGCTGCTGCCGGTGCCCCGAGACTGCGGCCAGGTGCCAGCCCGCCCCAGAAAAAGTTCGCGAGATAGTATAGCGGCAGCTTTTCACGGATTACGGAAAATCACAACACACATCTAACACCGAGCCGCACCCTTAACGACCCTGTTCCAGCACCAGCGGATGTGGCCGTTTTCTGGGGTCTGCTGGGACCAGGTGGCTTCAACAGCCTCTACCAAATGTCCTTACAGCAGTGGAACCGCTTTTCCCTGTGTGGCCCGAGAACCTCCCGGACCCCACTCTGCTCCTGGGGATTCGCCCTTCCCACCAGAGCATCGCCAGGTATCGAGCTGCGGAGTCGCAGCCTTTGCGTTCCCCTTGTTTGCAGTCTTAATGGAATTTAAACCCTCTCCTTTCTCCTTTCTCCCTTTTTAGTTTAGTCCCTGTGGCTGTTTCCAATTTTCCACTTTCTCTCCAGCTGCTTTTGGGGAGGGGTGCTTTTCCCATATTCTAGCCCACCCCCCCAGTCCTCTCTCTGCTCACAAAAGCACCTCCCTTACCGCTCCCCAAGTTCAGCTTTCTGCGCCGCATACCTGCTGAATTCTGTGGTTCAGGTTGTGCAGATTGTTATGTTAATCCTCCAGTCAGTTTTCTAGGTGTGTAAGATGGTTTAGTGTTGGTCTGGCTGTATTTCATGGACACGAGACACACAGAAAACTTCCATCCTGTTCCGCCATCTTGGCTCCCCCTGGCTTTGTTTTTTAAGGCTAAAATAAATAGTTCCTCCTTTCCTAGATTGGTCCCTTGAGCCCAACACCAAATGGGCACTTACCGTATGTTGGGTGGAGGAGAGGAGAGAGCAGTCTCTTCCAGTGGTGGGACCACAAACGAGAATCAAAGAGAATGATACATGGAGACTGGACAAAAAGGGAAGCACAAAAGGACTTTAAAAAGTGGCATTGCATAATTTGTGTTTGGAGGAGACCATACTGTCACTGAGGTAGGGGCTGATTTAGAGAGAGAAGAACCAGGGTTGAGGGTGGAACTGAGGGGCCTCTGCTAGTTTGTGTACTACTTTATTGTGGTGGCAGGACAGAAGGTTTGCTGAAGACAGATCAAAGTTCAGTGAAGCAATCCTACTGAAAACCATCCAAAAAAATTAGAGCCAAATGTTATGAAAATGTTATGTCAGTTTGATTTGACGATAGAAGTACACATTTTAAAACTTTTACAGTCGAACACCAATTTATATACACACACAAAAATATCTTGCAGAAGGAATTCATTATTTTATTTGGTTTAAATAAATATAGGGGTAAGTCACCAAATGACATGTTCTGTTTTCTGTGTTATTAAAGTTTGTGACATTGTAATAAGAAATATCTATTTCATCTTTGTCTCCTCCCTGTTTCTAAACACAGGACTCCTTGGGGACGGCTGGATGGCTCAGTTGGTTAAGCTTCTGACTCTTGATTTCGGCTCAGGTCATGGTCTTGCTGTTCGTGAGATCAAGCCCCATGTCGGGCTCTGTGCTCTCAGCATGGAGCCTGTTTGGGATTCTCTCTCTCCATCTTTCTCCGCCCCTCCTCCACCTGTGCTTACAGGCTCTCTCTCTCTCTCTCTCTCTCTCTCTCTCTTTCTCAGAAATAGATAAATAAACATTTTTTAAAAAAGGAACTAAAACTCTTGGAATTTCCTGAGTGATGAGAGGACAAAGGTGTCTTTTTTACTTCAATGAGGTGACTTTTATTTATTTATTTAAAAAAATTTTTTTTAACGTTTATTCATTTTTGAGAGACAGAGAAAGCATGAGTGGGGAAGGGGCAGAGGGAGGGAGACACAGAATCCGAAGCAGGCTTCAGGCTCTGAGCTGTCAGCACAGGGCCTGACGTGGGGCTTGAGCTCACGAATTGTGAGATCGTGACCTGAGCCGAAGTCAGATGCTCAACCGACTGAGACACCCAGGCGCCCCTATGAGGTGACTTGTAAATCACACCTAAGGATGGAGGCTGGTGCCAGTGGAGCCAACCATTGATTGGAGGGTTGGAACTTTCAGTCCCACATCTGAGCTCCAAACTCCGGGGAGGGTAAAAGGACAGGAAGCTGAAAAGAATTGCCAAATGGCCAATGATTTAATCAATCATGCCTATGTAATGAAACCTCCATAAAAGCTCAAAAGGACAGGGTTGGTGAACATGAGGACATAAAGGGTGAGTGATGCCATGGGAGAGGGCTTGGGGGCTCCATCCTTCACCTTCACCCACCTTGCTCTCTTCCATTTGACTGTTCCTGAGTTATACCTTTTATAATAAACTGGTAGTTTAGTAAGGAAAATGTTTCTCTGAGTTTGCATGCTGTTCTAGGAAATCAATAAAACCCAAATAGGAGATTGTAGGAAACTTTGGATCTATAGCCAGTTGGTCATGAACACAGGTGACAATCTAGACTTGCAATTATCCTCAAAATGGGGGACAGTCTTGTAGGACTGAGCCCTTAACCTGTGGAATTTGATGCTGTCTCCTAGTAGATAGTGGCGGAGATGAGTTGAATTTTAAGACACCCAGCTGGTTTCATGAGAACTGCTTGGCGGTGTGCAAAAAAAAAAAAAAAAAATACAAACAAAAACCCACATTGTAAATGGGCGCAGAATTCTTAAAGGGGAAAAGTCACTTACCTGCTTACCCCTAAGTAAATTTCTCTTTTTGCTGTCCTCACTAATGACTCTTAAAAGCTCTAGAGGGCAGCAGAGAATGCTATTTAGAATCTAAGTCTGATAAAGAATTGGGAGGGACACAGAGTACCTCTTGGAAGTGCAGTTCACCACCTTGGCTCCCGACTGTCACTTCTTATGTGCAACCTTGAATGCCTCCCTTCCACTCATCCATCCTCCCCTAGGTTCAAAGGAATGTCATCAAAATAACTACTTCTATCTCATTATAACCGTTTGTGTAGCATGAAACGTATTCACACACATCTTGTTTCAAAATTTCACCCATGTATTTCCTACCAATTCTGTAGGAAGCTGTTTAAATGTATTAAAACAGGCAATTGTGACACAAGCTATAATTTTGTACGGAAGAATTATAGACAAACTAAGCTGTATTTGTCTCATGTTAAAACCTGTTAAATACAAATAAGCAAGTACTATTTATTTACCAGGAGAAAATTAGAAAACCTCTTCTGTTGTATTAAAAGTGTATTTAAATGATACCTCCTTGCTACTTCTACTATATTGGAGAGAGGAAATAGTGTAGGGTAGATTTTAAAAACCAAACGAAAGCAAAAAACACTGGACAGAAAGTTAAGAATCTGAATCCAGTTCTCATGAGTTTAGCCCTGTGGTTTTAACACATCATTTAACTTCTTAGGATTTAGTTTCCTAATCTTTAAAAAAGGAGTTGAAAAAGATACCTAAAGTTAATGCTTACTCTAAAATTCCATCATTTCTTCAGTAAAAATTCGAGTGGAGCGATGCTATGACTTTGGTGTGGCCCTTTTGGAAATACTTGGATAATCTGTACTAAATGTACTCTCTTAACAGTTAATGAACATTGAGTAGATCAACTGAGCCATTTTAAAGTAACTTCTAAGAAATGAACAAATCCAAGGCAAAGAGTTGATGAGGACTTTTGGCTGCAAGCTAAAATCAGAATGCCTAGATCCTGATTAGTGTATGAAAGTATTAATGTATGTGTTTCTATTAAAAATTGACCTTATATTATTTACCTAATTATGATACCTAAGTTTAAATTCTTTAATAAAGTTTTTTTTTATTTTGATTCTCTAAAATAAGGGGAGAAAATGTACCTCTATTTTAAGCAGTAATCATTTTGAATAGAAAATTACGTCTTAAAATTAAAGACAGCAAGTGTCAATATTACCTGTAAGGTTTTTAAAATTAGTACTAGGGGCACCTGGGTGGCTCTCAGTTTGTTAAGCGTCTGGCTCTTGATTTCAGCTCATGTCATGATCCCAGGGTCGTGGGGTCGAGCCCCACATAAGTCTCTGCACTGAGCATGGAGCCTGCTTGGGATTCTCTGTCTCCCTCTGTCCCTCTCCCCTGCTTACACTCTCTCAATATATATAAAATAAGATAAGATAAGGTAAGATAAGATAAAATAAAAATGTTTAAAATTGTTACCAGTTAAATCTATTGCCCATTTTGTATTAACTTATGAAGCATTTCCCTTAAAAAAAAGAAAAGAACTTCATTACTGAAACTTGGAAACAATCTGTGTCCATCAATGGATGAATGGATAAAGAAAATTGATACATACATACAAATGGAATGTTATTCAGCCCTTAAATAAGAGTAATCCTGGGGCACCTCGGTGGCTCAGTCCTTAAAACGTCCAACTTTGAATCAGGTCATGATCTCACAGTTCATGAGTTCACGCCCTGCATCTGGCCCTGAGCTAACAGTGCAGAGCATGCTTGGGATTCTCTCTTTCTCTGCCTCTTCCCCACTTGTGCTCTCTCTTTCAGAATAAATAAATAAACTTAAAAAGACAGAGAGACAGAGAGAAATCTATTTGTGACAACATGGATAGATTTTGAGGACATTAAGGGCATTACGCTAAGTGAAATAAGCCAGACACAGAAAGGCAAATAATGCATGATCCAACTTATGTATAGAATCTACTAAAGTTGAAGTCATAGAAACAGGAAGTAAAATGGTGATTACAAGAGATAGGGTTTGGAGGAAATGGAGGGAGTTTGGTCAAAGGTACAAACTTAAGAGGAATGAGTTCTGGAGACCTAATATACAGCATGACTACTGTTAAGAATAATAATGTGGGGGCGCCTGGGTGGCGCAGTCGGTTAAGCGTCCGACTTCAGCCAGGTCACGATCTCGCGGTCCGTGAGTTCGAGCCCCGCGTCAGGCTCTGGGCTGATGGCTCAGAGCCTGGAGCCTGTTTCCGATTCTGTGTCTCCCTCTCTCTCTGCCCCTCCCCCGTTCATGCTCTGTCTCTCTCTGTCCCAAAAATAAATAAACGTTGAAAAAAAAAATTTAAGAAGAATAATGTGTTGTATACTTAAAATTTGCCAAGATCTTGGGGCGCCTGGGTGGCGCAGTCGGTTAAGCGTCCGACTTCAGCCAGGTCACGATCTCGCGGTCCGGGAATTCGAGCCCCGCGTCAGGCTCTGGGCTGATGGCTCAGAGCCTGGAGCCTGTTTCCGATTCTGTGTCTCCCTCTCTCTCTGCCCCTCCCCTGTTCGTGCTCTGTCTCTCTCTGTCCCAAAAATAAATAAACGTTGAAAAAAAAAATTAAAAAAAAAATTTGCCAAGATCTTAAGGGCTGTCACACACATATGCACACACATACACACAAAAAGTAAATATTAGAAGTGATAGATATGTTAATTAGCTTGTGGCAATCTTTTCATAATGTATACATATATACATACATCAAAACATCATCCTGTACGCCTCAAATACATGCAATTTTAATTTAACATTTGTACCTCAGTAAAGCTAGAGAAAATGGTTTTGTCAACTTAAAAAAATAAATTAAAAAAGTTTATAAATACTTTCCCTTTTGTGGTTTTGTGCACCACATGAATAAATTTCAACATAATTTATATATATTCACGAATATAAAACAATCATAAAGTTCTAGGCAACCACAACACGAAAATCTGGGAGTTTAGTTTAAATGTATTAGGACAAATAACAGAATCAAAGGGATTTGGCTCATCTCTGTGTAAAAATCATTACAGTGTAAGGCACAGGCTGAGCCAGCTTCTGGGCAATTGGCACTCTCAGCGGGAAGGGTCACAGTGTTTCCCAGGGAGTAAGGAGTTTGCATCCTGGAATCTGGGACAAGGTGATGTCAGGGCTGAAGAAAATATCAGTCTCAGGAAGTAGGTAGAAACCAAATTTAGGATCTGGCAGGAAAGCCTCGGATCTTAGAGATAGGGGCCGGGAACCTAGAGATCGCGAGGCAGGAAAGATCTGGGAGTTAAACGTGTCTCGGGGTCCAAAGCATTTTAAAAGCAGGGTGCCAATGTGTATGTGCAATGATGGTTTTGAAACGTGTGTTTAATGATTTTACATTCTCAATTTTTTTTAAATTTTTTTTTTTTAACGTTTTTATTTATTTTTGAGACAGAGAGAGACAGAGCATGGACGGGGGAGGGACAGAGAGAGAGGGAGACACAGAATCAGAAGCAGGCTCCAGGTTCTGAGCCATCAGCCCAGAGCCCGACGCGGGGCTCGAACTCGCGGACCGCGAGATCGTGACCTGAGCTGAAGTCGGACGCTCAACCGACTGAGCCACCCAGGCACCCCTTACATTCTCAATTTTAAATATAGAGCGGGATATAAAATAATAAGGCGGTTATAATTCCTTGATGCATTAGTAGAACTATTTCTGCATCCAAAGCACCGTATCTTTTAAGCTTGTTTAGAAAATTGCAAGGGTGGTCTTTATCCACATGGTCAAAAAGAAATATAACATCAGATGTAAATTTGAGTCACATTAAAATAGGGAAATTTTAAGTGAAAAAATGTCTGGTAGCCACACTTCAAAAAGAAGAAAGAAACAGGGTGCAACAATTTTAATAATATGTTTTATGTAACCAAATATATACAAAATATTATCATCTCAATATGTAATCCATATACAATATTATTAATGAAGCATTTTATATTCTTTATATCTTCCTGAAATTTTGAAATCCAGTGTGTATTTTATACTCGCAGTACATCTCAATTCAGACTAGTGTTAAAATTTTATATGTTAAATATTTTAAGAGTCTATTTGAGCAGCACCTGGGTGGCTCAGGCTGTTGGGCATCTGACTCTTGATTTCAGTTCAGGTCATGATCTCGCAGTTGGTGAGTTCAAGATGGTGCGGAACCTGCTTGGGATTCTTTCCCTCTCCTCTCTCTACTCCTCCCTGTCTCTCAAAATAAATAAACTTAAAAAAAAAATTTTTAAGAGTTTATTTGAGCAAAAAACCATTCCAAGTGGGCAGTACTATACTGGGAGTGGTTAGGAACACTCCACTGACTGGGATATCAGGGAGAGACTTTTCTAGAAAAAAGGTGGAAACAAAGTAAGGAAAATTTTGAATGGCTAATAGTTTAAAGTATAGATGGCTGTTTGTGATTGGTTGTCTTTGGGTTTCAATTTCATAACCCTGAGGCATTTTCAGGCTTAGATTTTGGGTTGCTTATGTAGACTTACATGGCCTTAGAGCCACATCAGTCTAATGACCTCCTCATTTGGTTAATTTAACACCAGCCCTGCGTGCCTTGGTGGCTCAGTCGGTTGAGCATCTGACTTTGGTCAGGTCATGATCTTGCAGTTTGTGAGTTTGAGTCCCGCTTCGGGCTCTGTGCTGACCGCTCAGAGCCTGGACCCTGCTCCCGATGTTTGTCTCCTTCTCTTTCTGCTACCCCCTCCCCCCCACCAAATAAACATTAAAAAAAAATTTAAAACAAACAAATAAAAAACACCAGCCACTTTTCAAATGCTCGATGGTCACTCAAAGCTGATGGCAATTATCAGACAGTTCAGGTCTAGCTACACAGGATACTGACTGCATCTTCTATAAAAAGTGGATAGTCATATGAAATATTTGATTGTTTTGTTTCTTCCTTGCCAGCACGTTGAATCGTACCTTGTTATTTATAAAAACAAAACAGGGGGCTCCTGGATGGCTCAGTCATTTAAGCATCTGACTCTTGATTTTGGCTAAGAATACGATTTCATGGTTGGTGAGTCTGAGCCCCACGTAGGGGGGAACCTAAAAGTGGGGAACCTACTTAGGATTCTCTCTCTCCTTCTCTCTCTGCCCTGTCCCTGCTCTCCCTCTCTCGAACTAAATAAATAATATAAAAAATGTAAAAATATAAGAACAAAACAAGAAAAGTAGCTGAGTAGTTGAAAGTGAAAGTAGTCATGTGATAAAGAAAAAAGTATATGTATGCTTATACTTCCTATTTTAATTTATAATATGCAGTTTTGAATAGAGCTTTTTCTTTTAAACTTAAACACTCTGTGTACTACAACATAATAGAAATGGTGATAAGAAGAGTAATGAAGGAAAATGAGTTGTATCTGAGAGATTCTTAGAAAAATATTTAAGGAAAGAGAAATTGGACCTTTTCATAAGTTGCTAACATTAGCAACTTAATGTTAAAATATTATAAAGATTATAAGGAACCTTGCACTTCCACTTGACAATTCTTTTGCAAGTTTTGCGAAAGAAGCAATTATAAAGTACTAAGCAGCACCTATTATCTTTTGACAAAGACTATAAAAATCTAGTTTATCATTCAGTTACCACCCACATTCCATTTCTCCTCTTCATTTGTATTCTTGTTAAATGCTGCTCTTTCCCTGTCAACGGAGCCTATTTTTAACACCTGACAGGAGTATTATCAAAGTACTAACTGAAAATGAATAATGCAAAAGATAACTACTAGCAGTTTTGCACACCTGTGGACACATGAGCAATTTTTACTTCACTTGTGCTCAATAAAATCCCCTGAAAGGTAGGAGTTCTTCAGATTTCAGTGGGAGAAAATATGCCTATCATACGGAGCTCATGCCCTCTCTTTCGTGCTAAAAAGGTGTTCCTGATTTATAAACTTTTGGGGATTTAAAGCTGTTTATATATAGCTCATTGCATTTGTTAACATGTAAATCCCTTTTAAAAGTTCTTTTAAAAATAGCGTTAAAACTGTAATAAAAGTTACAAAATTCTTTCAGCATACGTTTCTTTAAATGTTGTACTGCACTGTAACAGTTATTTGAACTTGGCATGAAAAAGTTGAACAAAGAGGTGATCGGAATCCCTGCAGCCCCTCAAACTCACACACAAAAAAATCTACACTACCAATGGCATTTGGGGAGCAATACTACAGTCACTGGGTACCTCATGTGCCCAACACCGTTTTGAACATTTTCATGCGTTTAATCCTTAGAGCAACCCATTGGTAAATACTCTTATTATTACCTCCATTTATTTTATTTTATTTTATTTTATTTTTTCATTTTATTTTTATTTTTAATTTTATTTTAATTTAATTTAATTTAATTTAATTTAATTTAATTTAATTTAATTTTATACTTTCAAACTGTATCCAGCTTTATTAAAGATGCTTTTCATAAACAATCATGGTATTTCAGGCAGGGCATAGGGAGACAACCGCTAACAGCATACAACAACTTTTGGGTTGCCTGTGTGGGTCAGTTGGTTAAGCATCTAATTCTTGATTTCAGCTCAGGTTATGATCTGACAGTTTCTTGAGTTCGAGCCCCACGTGGGTTCTATGCTGACAGCGTGGAGCCTGCTTGAGATTCTTTCTCTGCAACTCTCTTAATTACATTCTCTCTGTCTGTCTCAAAATAAATATGCTTAAACACACACACACACACACACACACACACACACACACACCAGTACACAACAACTTTCAAATTCCCTTCTTCAATGGACTACCAAAATCAGAAAGCCTCTATGAAACCCACTGAAGTCTTCATTTGGTGTTCTGAACATCAAAGTGAAGGTTGACATTTCACATGTAACATGTTGTTTAACCACTTTTCACAAGTGGGCCCTGACTCAGGAAGTGAAATGACAATGGCAGAATTACCAAGATCCACAAGCTAAAAAAGAAATGGTTTTAAGAGATGCCATCTCCGTGGTGACACTGCAAAGTCCAGATTGCCTAGTGTGCTGGGGACCACTTCCTGGGCTCAGGTTCCAACGGGTTTTTGGGTTTAAGGGAGTCAAGTCTATGGTGAAGGCAGAAAGGAAAAAGAAGTCATAAAAAATTGAGGAGGAAAGCTGGTAAACGCAAGTAAAAAGGACCAGCCAGATGTCTGAGGCTGGACACTCCCCTTGCATGCTTTTTGCTTCTGCAATCTTGCTTGCCTCTTACATCAGCCAGCAGCCAGGAACCGGAAGCTTGACTATACTAGTCCTGCCCAACCCGGAAGCAAATATAATAACAGATCAGTAAAACCCGAGCCAGAGGCTAGGCCTTTGAAGGTAACTCTGCCGGCCAGCAGCGGTGCGAAATAAACAGTCTTTTCTGATTTCCTGAGTGTGTGCTTCTTGTCCCTTCCTGGGCACCAGGTATTTGCTGTAACAAAATGAATTTCAGTTTTTCCACACCACAAGTGTTTGTGCCAAGGTGGCTAATGTGTGTCAACATCAAGGAATCCCCCATTCCTGGGAACCAAGAGGAAGTTTCTCAAAACTATAAGGCAAAGGCGTTTCACCCCTGTATCAATCCAGCTTCGGAAATATTCTATTAGTGACATGGGCCCTTTCCCCAAACAAAATGAAGCTTTCTGTATACTACCAATATAGTTCAAAAAAAAAAAAAAGAGAGAGAGAGAGAAAGGAAGGAAGGAAGGAAGGAAGGAAGGAAGGAAGGAAGGAAGAAGGAAAAAGAAAATCCTGCATTTTTATAAAACTTGATGAAAAATAGCATTTCACCAGGAGTAAACAGTTGTCAAAAATGCACACACTTCACTTGGCGTCTCCAGGACCCTCACCTCCCTGTGCCTGGTCTGTTTGGGCATCTCTGTTTTCTGCAGGGTTGTTCCCATCCTCACCAGTATTTGATTTTCCCTTTTCCTCTTTGGGTACCTTCTCTCCTTTCTTCACAGGGGTCTTTTGAGGGCTGGGCTCTGGCTTTGGAGGCACAGAGAGCCAGCAGACCTTTTCTGTGGCTCATCCTTCACCTTGGCTTTCCTTCCGCTAGCATCCCCTTCAACGATTCTCTTAGGTATGGTGGTCGTGACAGGGGGATGTAAATGTTGGTTGGAGGGATGCAGTGGCCCTCGGTTTTAGCCCATCCGGGGTCGTTCTTGCCTCTTCTTCACACAGCTCCACCTCCATTTTACTTAAAAGGAAATGGAGCACATAAAGTTTGGGTAATTTGCCAAAAGTCAAACAGAGAGTGAGTGGGAGAGCTAATAATTATACATGGCAACTAGGTGCCAGAACCTTCGCTTCTAAGCAGAATGTTCTGATGCCTAACATATTATAGGCAAGCAAAGCAGTTGGCAAGGGGTGAGCTTCTGATGAGTGTTTTAACATTAGATTATTATCTGTCAAGTGATAAAGTTCTAGTTGGACAAGTGTGCAAGGAGTGTGGGGGAGATATGACCGGTGGTTTTAGCCCTATACCTTATGACTAATACTGAAAGGCAGGATTTGGAGGGCTGGGGCACAGGCAGGTGACAAAAGCAGGTCCAGAGAAGGAACACGTGATAAAACGCAGTGTAGGTCACAAAGCAACAATCATAAGGATAGAACAAGAGGATCATATATGTAGTAGGAGAGATGTCGTGATAGCGATCAGGCCTTCTAAGTATGAAAGGCTTATGGTCTGCCTGAAAACCAGATTTGCCTCAAGTTTTCAGGTTGTGGGACTGTTTAATTCCAATAGTATGCTTTGATGGGCCATAAAAGTAAGGATAGAAAGTCATTTACTGTACCTTTCCATTAAGGCATTTTCCAAGAGTGCGGACTCCTTGGATGTGGAGGGAACCCTCCGAACGTGGCCAACCTCGCTCTCATGCTCCTCGCCTCTATCGACTAGCAGCTTCATTTTATCTGTAGCCGTTGTTGACTAAAAGAACTTTTACTGACTTTCCTTCTCAAGTCTTCTAACAAGGTCTTCCAGAAATACAGGAGACCCTGGTTTCCCATCCTAGTTTAGGTCTGTGCTTCCATTGTACCTGGGCATAATCCACTGCCATTCTTCTGTCTGATAAAATTTTGATGGCTTGTTCTCTTGTCAAATAGATTATGAAACAATGCATGTCCAAGACTGCATCTCCATCCACTCAAATCCCCGGCAGCCAGGCTAGAGCTTTGCCAGATGGCAGGAGTTCAGGATTGTCGATGTCCTTCTTCCAGAGGCACCTGGGTGGCTCAGTCAGTGAAACATCTGACTCTTGGTTTGGGTTCAGGTCATGATCTCTCATTCATGGGATCGAGCCCCACGTTGGACTCTGCTTGGGATTCTCTCTCTCTCCCCTCTCTCTCTGCCCCTCCCTCCACCTACTTCTCTCAAAATGAATAAATAATCTTTAAAAATAAATGATGTCCTTCCAAATACTAGAGAGTCTACTGGGGAGGAAGAATGATATTTGCGCAGTTTCTAAAGCATCTGTGTTTTCCACTTAGCAGCTTGTTCTTTGTGCTGACTGTGGAGTTATTTATTGAAACAGCCTTCTCTTCACATACACATGCACATGGATGGTTAGTACCAACTTGCAGTTTGAACAAAGCTTCACTGAAGATATGAGGGAAGAGATCAGATGGGAATAGCTGCAAAACAAAAAAACAAAAAAACAAAAAAATGTAACATTAAAGTTCATTATTATTATTCTCAGGTGTCTGAATTTCACTGATTATACTCAAGCACAGCAATCCAGCATTAGTCAAAAGACCACTCAGAATCTCTGCCTTCTTGTCTCTTTGCCAGCTTCTGGTGTCACCAATTCTCTGTTGACCACCTGGAGGAATTGTCTATTTCCTTTTATTAATCTCGGCGGAGGGCGGGGGGGGGGGGGCTGGGGGAGTAGGAAGGATGACAATTTATTATTATTTTAAGGGAAAAATTTTAAATTGTTAGCAGTTATCCTTGCTATCAGATAAAATATTGTTGATATATATGAACAGATCTCATCATTCATTCAAGGGTATATGCGTATTTTCTTCTAAATGGTGCCATCAAAAGAAGACTTGATTAGCAAAAGACATATATGATAGATTTATTTTCATATAGCTCCAATAAATATACTCAATTTGACTACTGCAGTAAAATGCTATTATTAGAGCATAAGTATTTTATAATCCATTTTATTCATTTAAAGTAACCTAGATTTCCCCATATATACCTTCCACTCTCCCCACTGGCACAAGTGTGTATGACTGTGTGTATATGTGAGTACATGTATCTTAGAGAATTTAGAAGATGATATTAGCCAGATTTAAAACAGTAATTATATGTACGTAAAGAAAACTGACTCACACTTAGATATAAAAATTTGGATTTTAATTTTTTTTTTCAACGTTTATTTATTTTTGGGACAGAGAGAGACAGAGCACGAAAAGGGGAGGGGCAGAGAGAGAGGGAGACACAGAATCGGAAACAGGCTCCAGGCTCCGAGCCATCAGCCCAGAGCCTGACACGGGGCTGGAACTCACGGAGCGCGAGATCGTGACCTGGCTGAAGTCGGACGCTTAACCGACTGTGCCACCCAGGCGCCCCCAAAATTTGGATTTTAAAATCTTGAAACTTTAACTGGATATTCCTTGACTTTTTTAATTTTTCTTTAAACAGAACCAAAACTAGTAACAGCCTTATTTACTTGTTTCTGTAACTCCCTAATAATATACACATTTTGCTTTTTCATACGGTTGTAAGAGAAAAAAATGGAAAAAGATGCCAACACGTCTCGATCTGTGGGCTTGAAATAAGAGAAATGCCAGGCAAGTCCTGCACTCACTGCTGTCAAGGTGCTGGCTTTCAGTGTTAAAATTCATCCTTGAAGCTCAATGAAGATCTCACAAAAGGCTCACTGCTTAGCTCTTGCAATAGTGCTGATTCAAAGGTTTATTCAACTTTTGTTGCTATATTTTCCCTTTCGTTTTAAAGGAATTTTAAATTAGATAAAATTTGTATTGCATCATAAATCTATATTTAACAAAAAGGCAAAGTCTTAACAAGTTTCTAAAACTTTCAAAAATATGAGATCCCAACAATTTTGCTAAATAATTAGCACTTCAATCAGTATTTTGTATATATAAAATATTTTATTGTCTTCAACCTTTTCTTTTTGTCAAAAGAAGAAAAATTACTCTGACCTTCATTCTAGAACTAAAGCATCTATTAAGTTATTTCGGAAATTTAATCACCCAATATTTTTCTCAAAATTTTTAAATGTCATGACCTGGTTTGCCCATTTACTTTTCTTTTTTCCCCTGGTAATTTTTTTCAGATGTTTGCCATAAGCAGCAACTACTTTAAGTGAAAAGAAAACAAATCTTTCTCCTGGTTCTCACTCAGTAATTTGGGAATTACACATTATTTATATGGGATTGTATATCTTTGTCTACATTTTAATGACTGAATTCAAATAGATTTTTCAATTACTATCTACTGTATTATTTTAATCACTCAAAAATCATCAAATTGTTAAAAATCATTTCTAAAATGTTGCTCCTTATTAAAGCACAAGTTAAGCTAAATAACAACAAAAGTATCAACACTTTAACATCATTAACATCAAATAATATTTCCATAATGGAAAAGTACCATTCTCCAGGCATAAATTATTTATGTGGCCAAACTTGACTGAAAACAAATATCGTCATGACACTGAAATAGGAAATCTTTATTTGTTCTTCCACTGTGAGGCATGATCTATTGGGGGTCACCAACATAAGAGTCCACAAAATAACATTTCTTTACTAATGGACTACCAAAATATCCCCAACTCCCAACGTTGTAATGTATGTATATTTCTCTTCATGTTTTTATGTGTGAATTCTTCCCTTGGGAGATTATACACATGAACAGACACACACTTGTATGTATGTATGTATATATATATATAGAGAGAGAGATAGATATACACACACACTTTTGGAAGAAATACTTATATATTTACTTTTTGAGATTTTTATATATGATGTATGTGATATGATATATACATAATATGAATACATAACATACTGCATAATATTAAATACATATTATATATAATATGTATTTATGTTTTCAATAGTAAAATTTCTGGGTCCTAATTAATGTGTAAATTTAATCTGCATACTACTTGCATAGAATCTGTCAACATTACTATTGGCATTGCATGGAGATTCCCATATTCTGTTGGTATCATACAGCCTATTTTTCCTTTTGATCTGCAACCACAATCTAACCACTCCGTTCAAGAAACGATAGTGTCTCTTCCTCAATTTGCTGCAGGGCAAAGATCAATTACCTTAGAGAAGAATTTAAGGATTCCTATAATCTAATCACTTCTTTTATTCAAAAGGATTTCTAGTTCAACTTGATGTCCTTTCCACTCTCTCTAAACTAATCTCCTTGATGTTTTGCAAACACACTGTACAAATCTACAGCTGTAAGGTTTTGTTTCAAGCTTCTATGCTGAAGCCCTTGCCTTCTCTCTGTTTATCCAAGTTCTACCAATCTGATCTGCAGGATTCAACTCTGTTTAGATATCTCCAAAACTGTGAATAGTTATTTCTCTTCACCTTTTCTGAACTTTTTTTTCAATAAGCTTTCTGAAACTTAACAGTGTATTAGTATAGATGTATATATGCCATATTATTAATATATATGTACATATAATCATGTATTAGTTTTCTTTTCTCTCTGTCTCTTAAAACAAGAATGATTTAGTGGATTTTGTTGTAGGAAAGCTCCCTTTAGGCTCAGGAAGATAAAGGAGTTGAAGGAGATTTTAATTTACTTTTAACAGAGACAGAAATTTTGCCAGTGCCTTAGAGAGATGTGCTAATTTATTGAGGACCTCCAAATGGTCACTGACAGAGTTCATATTTAATTGAATGGTACACTGTGTTTTGGTAACATGAAAATTTTTAATTCATTTAATACTCAATCTCCATGAGTATGACATCAGGGGGGAATTTTGGCTTAACATCTGAAAATACAGCCTCATCCTGGGATCATTGTCTACTCAAGTTTCATTTACCTTTCAATCCATAATTAAAACTCTAAATCTTTTATTGTAACGTACAACTGCAGTGGAGAGATGAAAAATCGTCTTTCCATACCATATCTCAGTTAATATTATCATGTTATTTATCAAACCGTCCCCAAAAGATTTCTTTCTATATAAAAATGCATCCCCTGCTACAAAAACAGTTACCAGAGGCCACTGCTCACTAAACTTCAGGTTCCATCTGGGATAAGAGGAGCAAAATTCTAGAAGCAAATTTCCAACAACATAGGTTTTCAGGTATCACTTTGAAGCTCTGACCATTTTCCTCTCCAACAATCTGACATCTACCTCCTGAGCAATTGGATGTACCATGGGGAAGGTTCTTTGTTGATTCATGGCATTTTGGAGAGGAAATAGCACTGATATATGTATATATATATATATATATATATATATATATATGCTCTTACCAGAAACATGTCATATTTTAAACTGTACAGGGTTTCCACAAATGTATTCCTCTAGCCTGAGTCTTCTCTGTATGAATATGATAAACATGGCTTGAAAAGCAAAACCCAAAAGATGATTCCTACTTGCTCATTTTGCAGGCAGTTTACCAAGGGCTGCCAATTAATATCTTTTCTTCAAATACCTCAAATAGCTTTATTGGGTCAACTTTATAGTTTGGCTTCAGGTCATTTTTCTGTCTCAGAGGAAAAGCACATCAGCATGAATCATGACCCATGACCATACCTGAAAGAATTAAGAGTACTAGGTCTCTCGTTCTGAGCCCCTCTCTGGAACAGAATGACAGTATTCTTTCCCAAGGTTATTTGTCATTTATGTGCTCCTTTTCCATATTCCACAGCTTCTGCCTATCTGTTTTTCACCTGGAGACTTGACCTCTCTAGGCTATAGTTTCATATGCAGCCATGCCATCAACCCCTCACAGGCAAGTAGCAAAAATCTTAGTGTTCCTTTCGTCCATTCCCAATAAAGTGTACTGTTAGAAAGGGAAAGATTAGGGGACTGCCACTACACAGGCAGTGGGCCAGGGCTTCCAATTATTCCCAGGTGAGCCACATAGTGTGGAATCTTCATTCAGTCTATTTTTCCCCTTAGAAATATTTATACTTTCAGAGAAATTGATATTATGGCATTGATTGTTTGCATGGTGGCTCTTCCCTCTTCCAGAACATACAAGTGCAGTCCTCGACCTGGTACAGCTAGACACAGTAGAATAAGAAAGATATTTTTAAAGTGAGAAAGTCAGATAGTATGTGCTTGCATCATCCTCCAACATTCATTCTCATCCCCATATTCTTTACAAAGAATGCTTTGCAAAGGTGCTCCTCCACTATCCCTCATATTCAGATAAAATCTGAATTTACTCATGAGTCGGATCAGCTTTTCATACCTCTATCATACTCTTTCCATTTTTAATAAAGGTTTTTGATTCCAGTTTGAGGATGGTAGGAGATATATTAAGTCCATATGATGTTAAGCTTCTTATCTCATTTTGCCACATTAGCAGCAATGACATGTCTCCTTGATCTGTGAAATGCAGTTGGTAGAATCAAACAGAAACACAATCTGTTGTTCCAAATCTGTGAGGGGATTGACTTCAGTCAAAGGGTAATAAAGCCCAAAGTAGTAATCATGCCTATTCCAGTCAGAACCTATTTGAAGTCACATGGGGTCACTGGTAAGAGTTCCCCTAACCTATCTAATAGCTATTGTCCTTGAGAATCTTACCCAAAGCCTTGTAATCTTTTCCTCTTGGCATTCTGGGAAGTGTTTTATACAGGAGAAAAGAATGTCACTTTTATACCCATCATTGAATAGTTTAAACATCTCTGTGTTCTTATATTTCATATACCAAGTAGCCAGCTTCAGGGGCCAGAACAAGCCTCAGACTTTGCATTGCAAATTCCTTTTGAATCAGCCACTAGGCTTTTCCCAGATGGACATCTACATGACCCATTTAGATTTTTCTTCAGAATTCTTACAGAGATTTCTAAAATTTCATTCTCCATAGAGAGATATTCCTTTTTTTTAATGTTATCAAGCTTTTATTTTTTTTATATGAAATATTTTGACAAATTGGTTTCCATACAACACCCAGTGCTCATCCCAAAAGGTGCCCTCCTCAATACCCATCACCCACCCTCTCCTCCCTCCCATCCCCCATCAACCCTCAGTTTGTTCTCAGTTTTTAAGAGTCTCTTTTGCTTTGGCTCTCTCCCACTCTAACCTCTTTTTTTTTTTTTTCCTTCTCCTCCCCCATGGGTTCTTGTTAAGTTTCTCAGGATCCACATAAGAGTGAAACCATATGGTATCTGTCTTTCTCTGTATGGCTTATTTCACTTAGCATCACACTCTCCAGTTCCATCCACGTTGCTACAAAAGGCCATATTTCATTTTTTCTCATTGCCACGTAGAATTCCATTGTGTATATAAACCACAATTTCTTTATCCGTTCATCAGTTGATGGACATTTAGGCTCTTCCCATAATTTGGCTATTGTTGAGAGTGCTGCTATAAACATTGGGGTACAAGTGCCCCTATGCATCAGTACTCCTGTATCCCTTGGGTAAATTCCTAGCAGTGCTATTGCTGGGTCATAGGGTAGGTCTATTTTTAATTTTCTGAGGAACCTCCACACTGCTTTCCAGAGCGGCTGCACCACTTTGCATTCCCACCAACAGTGCAAGAGGGTTCCCATTTCTCCACATCCTCTCCAGCATCTATAGTCTCCTGATTTGTTCATTTTGGCCACTCTGACTGGCGTGAGGTGATACCTGAGTGTGGTTTTGATTTGTATTTCCCTGATAAGGAGCGACGCTGAACATCTTTTCATGTGCCTGTTGGCCATCCGGATGTCTTCTTTCCATAGAGAGATATTCCTAATTGTCCTAATTGAAGGCTCATTTGATTGGACACACAGCAAGGCTATTGACAAATTCCAATTGTCTATGAATATCCAAATGTTATTCTGGTGGTGGGAGTCCCATGCTTCAGTATCCCCAAGTATAATGTCTTCTATTATGTCCATTGTGTGGACTTACTGTGCCTTCTTCAGCCAAAGATTTATCATTCACAGGGTGAATGAGGGCTCATTTCTAAACTGACTTACATCTTTCAGTGAAGAATTTTCCATCAGTACACCAAGAAGCTTGTTTTGTTTAAACAGAGAGGAAATAATGATGTTTGGGCCATTCAGTAATAGGAACTCCCCATTTTGGGGATTTTGTCATGGCCCTAAATGCACAACTACAACCTGTTCTTGGATGCAATATATTCCCACCCTTCCCTTCCTTCAGAGCTGCCATTGAACATGCTTCTGTAAAGACCATTTCCATTTTATCATACAGTCCTTCTGAATTGTTCTGTCTTTATTGGATGACGTCTCTGACGTTGCAGCTGAATTGGGGCTTAGAATTATTTGATGTGGTTCTGTCTCCACTAAAGCCTGGTAACAGATCAATGATTGACTCCTATGAGGATCATCTGTAGTTGCTGCATTCAGCAACTTGCAACCCTAAACTTCCACTATTTTATGCTGAGATGCAATATTAGGCTTCTGTCAGGGAGACAATAATCTTCATACATCTATTTGACAATATTTTCAAAATTATCTGTGCTTTTTTTAAAGTTAAAATATTAACTGTGGATGAAAATAGGGTAATTCTAAAGGTTCTCACTTAGCATGACAAAATGGAGCAAAAGGTTAAATTGACTTATTTAAGCTACAAGCCATTAATGGCAAAGCCCTCTATTTTATACAATAAGTGCATTCCATTATGGTAAGTGTATTCCATTCCTATCAGGTATAGGCAATGCCACAACAAAATGTTTTTGTTTTTCTTTTTTGCTCTCCAATGTGCAATTTCTTATTAATACTTATGTCATCCACTGCAGCACCAATGCAACCTCCAAGTTGTTCTTTCAACTTCTGGATATTGCCCTACATAGCTTCAAGTTCCTATGTGACCTTGTCCCCTTTCAATAGGAGGGCTATGTAAAGGGCCCAAACATTTATTGATATCCACTATTATTGGCCTCAGGGTTGTATCACTGGAGGGTTTGCTGGTTATTATGTCACAAGCCTAGAGTTCTTTGCACCCACAATATTTCAAATGCTTCAGAACTATTCCATTTTTCTGTAGGTGCACAGACTCTGTATTTCCATCTTCATCAATTCCCAAAGAGGTAACATTTAAAGTTCTGCAATTGTATGTTTAATTATATTTACATTTAAAACATTTGGGATTGTGTATTTAAAATTCTGGGATTTTTTGTTTGGATGCTGAACATGGCAACCAACCAAAATTAATATCCATCCTGAATAGTCTCCTCCATTCCACTGTGTTTACCATTCCATTATTTGTCTCTTGATCATTTAAGCAAAGAAATGAAGAAAGCAAGGATTCATTTGCAATTGATGGTACTTTTCAGCCAAGTGGTCCAACTGTCCTCTGGCCTGTTACTGTATAATACTGAGATGGTACATTTGTAATAAAGTCCTAAATAAGTAGCCTCACAGGGCACCTGGATGGGTCAGTCACTTAAGCGTCCCACTTTGGCTCAGGTCATGGTCTCACGTTTTGGGATTTCAAGCCCCACATTGACTCTGCTGTCAGTGCGGAGTCCATCAGATCCTCTGTCCCCCTCTGTCTGCCCCTCCCTTCACTTGCTCTCTCTTTCTCTCTCAAAACTAAATGAACATTAAAACAAAATAGCCTCATAGTACACTATGTTTCCAAGTTCCCAAAAGAGCTTTGAGCAGAAATGAGGCCCATTTTGTTTGCATGTTTGTTTCATATATCAGTCTCGATTTTACCTTGTGTTTCATTTTCCTTTCCCTTTCCTCATCAGTAATTTCACTTTTACAAGAGTGATTAACAGACACAGCAGCCTCCTCTTTTCTCTCATTTCCCGTTTCATTCATCTTCTTTATTTCAATCAATTTTGCCATTTTTCCAGAGGTCAAAGCTATATCAGGCAAAGTCTATGGATGAGATTGGTCTCTGCTTAATCTGTTTTAGAGCTTTTGCTACTTTTAACCAAGGGTAAGATGACAACCCTTAGGCATCAAAATCTCATGACATCCATAATACCTATTGTTTTCCCAAAGTAATTCTGACCTATTGATTTAGGGGTCCAAAAGCTACTCCTTATACTGCTTGTGTTGCTCAATTCTCTTTACTGACTCTATGGTCTAGGGTCTCGGAGCTTAAGTCTCAATTACAGGAAGTGAGGCTTACATTCTGAGAAGTTCTGTTCTTAATCAGTTGCTTCTTTTATTACAACAATCCTTATGTAATTTCTTTTAAACAGTATATATTTGTAATGTTTAAAGCATAGGAATATCGGAAGATAAGTTAGTAAAGGTCATGTGAAATACTTAAAATTTGTTATAATTCAGGATTCCTCAAGTCCAAAACATAGGAGTTATCTCAATTATATTTTGTGACTTTCTCACTTTTTGTTAGGCATAGAATAATGTTTGTGGAGTTTTTCCTGATGGATTCAAATCAGTTAAATATTTTTTCAATGTGTTGAAAAAGAGTAAGAATAGTATCTCCTTGGTTTCACTTAACAAATTTGAATAAGTAGAGGAGAAAAGAATTGCAATACAAGAAGTAAGAAGCTGTCCTGCAGTAAGCCTGAGATTCAGTCACACTAATATTAGCACAACAAATGATTTTTCACAACGGTCACAAAAACAAAAACAAACAAACAAAAAAAAACTCATGGCTTTGCAGCCAAATATTTTATGCTAGATTTTGGTCCACAGGGCAGAGAAATGAGTTACTTTTCACACTGCAGTACCATCAGTCCTATATTTTCTGTTTATTGGTTTATTTACCTTATTTATTTCTTATTTCTTATTTTATTTCTTGTTTGTTTATTACCTTGTATATTTCTCCACTTCTCAATCCCCTTTCCACTACAGGCAATCTTTCTGATGTGTTTTTATGTAAATATTTAATGTGATATTTTTGTTTACTTTTTAAATATGTGTTCTCTTAAAGACATACTTGCTCTGTGTGCATGCATATTCAATTTACATAAACTTGCATTATAGAGTTTTGGAGTCATATATATATATGTTATATATATGTTATATAAATTATAATATATATGTTATATGTATATATATGCTAAGTTTATTTATTTTGAGAGAAAGAGAGAGACACTGGGGGAAGGCAGAGAGGGAGGGAGAGAGAGAATCCCAGAATCGCCATGCTGTCAGTGTGCAGCCCAACGTAGGGTTGGATCTCACAAACCTTGAGATCACAACCAGAGCCAAAATCAAGTCAGATGTATAACCAACTGAGCCACCCAGGTACCCCAGGAGTGTTTTATATTTTAAACTTTTCTTTACTTAACACTTTATTTTTTAAGATTTATCAATATATCAGCATTTGGGGGGAATCACATTTAATCCATAGGGTCCCTCTGCTGCTTAGTCTTGCATGGCATGTACCCACACCATTGCCGTAGGTCTCCCCAATGATAGCTATAAGGATGAAGCAGCTTCTAGCCTGTCACATCTCTGGGAGAGAATTTCTCTGAAGTATTTGTCATGATAGGGATGGCCAGGTCATGAGATAAACATATTCCTCATTCGACTGAGTCCTAATTGCACTGGCCTTATCTCCACAACACTAAGCACTTGCTTATAAATAAACTTGAAAACAACACCTTAAAACTTTTCAGATGTTATTCTCATGTGGCTGGAAAGGAAATGAGACCTGGCAACACTAGAATGAGTTTGGGGTTAGAGTTCTATGACTTGTTGATTATTTCTTAAATGTTTTTGGCAAGACTTCTGAATAATTCACCATTGATTGAATATTCTGAGAGGCTGAAAGCAGGTTGATTGATTAAATAAGCACATGGAGATATGTGGAGAAACTGACAAAACACTATGTACTCCCAATATACCAATAAAGTTAAATAAATATAACTTTATTTTTAAATAGATTTAAATATCCACCTGTATAGGAAATACATAGAGATTCCTGCTCCTACAAAAGTTATACAGTTATGCAGTATAACTTTCCAGACAAAGTAAAATAAAATTACGTTGAATTTCAGTGAAAGTAAATATTCTCAGAAATTTTGTAAAGCACAGATTGCACATATTATTTCCAGAATAAAAAAGTATCTTTTCTCCTCACATACAGTTCATTTACCAGGTCCAGTTTGCATTTTTAGATAGGACATAAGAACATAAAGGACATAAAGAATGTCCTTGTACATTATACATTCATTCATTAAAAAAAAATTATGAAATGCCTACTACACCATCTCTACTGTTGTAGGTGCTGGGAATTCAATGTTGAAAAAAAAAACAGTACCTGCCTGCTCTCTCTCTCTCTCTTTTTTTTTCTCTCTCTCTCTCCCTGTATGTGTATGCATGTGTGTGTGTGTGTGTGTGTGTGTGTGTATGTGTTTGTGTATATATATTATATATATGTAATATATATATATTATAGATATACACATAAGTATAGACAGAGATAAAGATGTATAAAGAGATAGATACCTACAGTGGCTTTTATTGAATTCCTAAGATATAAGATAAAATTACATAACAGTGAATTAGTCATGAAGAAATTTGAAGGTATTATGAAGAGAAAAGCAAAAGCTTTTGTCCTATGTGAACATTAGCGTTCCTCTATGTGATTTCTCTTCTTCAGATGACGCTGAGGTGGAGGAGACCCCTGGGTCATTTGAGGTATCTTCAGCAAGAACAAAATGCATATCCAATACAAATTTGTGAATATATATTCAATAATTTCTATAATTGTAATCATGCTGGCCCCACAAAATAGGTCCAGTTGACCACCAACATCTGATGTAATAAGGCCAATAATGAAATTGAATAAATAATGTGTCTTTTATAAAAGGCACATCAAACATTACTAGAATTTAAATTATTTGAAGCTAATAGATTAACCATAGTTGATATTATATGAAAATGAATTAGTTGTATTATGTTAAGTTATAAAGTAATAGAAATTAATGATATATTAAAATAATATTTATGTAAATCATCTCAAAAAGGAGAGAGTTACAGAGAAAGAGTTAACCAACTGATGAGAGAGAGAGAGAGAGAGGAAGAGAAAGCAATTATAAAATCTGTTTCCAAAAATATAACTTAAAGATTTTGGAAGATAATAAATTGAGGCAAATCAATAAAACATCCTAGACAATTACAAATTCATTTCCATGTGCTAAATGAACAAATGTAACATTCAGGTGACTAACTGAATGATGATGTTTTCCAGAAGCAATTTGTGAAGCAATTTGTGAATTCTAGCGTCCTAACTATTTCTTTTTAAGCACCTGTAATATTTCATCTAACTAAAATATGTTAGCACAGTACTGCCTTCTCTTTAAGAAATTTTTAAAATCTATATTTGTCTTTATTGATTGTGCTTAGTTGTAGTAAAATGTGACACAAAATTTACCATATTAATAGATTTTAAGCATGTAGTTCTGTGGCACTACGTACATTCCCACTGTAGTGCAGCCATCACCAACGTCCATCTCCAGAACTTTTTTATCCCCCAACTGAAACCCTGTACCCATTTAAAAATGTCTCCAGTCTCCCATTCCCCCCAGCCCCTGGCAAACACCATCCAACTTTTTGTCTATGAATTTGACTACTGTAGCACTGACTTCTTTTTTTTAATTATTTTTAAAAATGTTTATTAAAATTTTTTATGTTTATTTATTATTTTAATAATAATAATGAGTGAGGGAGGAGCAGAGGGAGAAGGAGACACAGAATCTGAAGCAGGTTCCAGGCTCTGAGCTGTCAGCACAGAGTCTTATGTGGGTCTCAAACCCATGAACTGCGAGATCATGACCTGAGCTGAAGTCAGTCTCATAACTGACTGAGCCACTCAGGTGCCCCTGTAGCACTGACTTCTTAAATAGATTACATTATTAATCTTTTTCTCATTGCCTTGGACCATTCTTAGAATCATGCTATTTGTTGTACAGTTTGGTAGTGAAATATAAGTTGCCTCTAGACCTTTGAGAAATTTGTATATTTCCTCCCCATTTAGGGTCTTAGCTGCCCATGTGTGATTGCTGTTATTTTGCCTGATTGATACTCTCTACTGTCTCCTACATCACTTCCTGTAAATATGCAATAAGATCTACAAAATCAGCAATTAAATTTGTTAAGGACATGAACAGACAATGCTTGTAACTTAAAGATTGAATTTTACTTGAGTGCTGATTCATGGGGGCACATGTACCCCAATGTTTATAGCAGCACTATCAACAATAGCCAAATTATGGAAGGAGCTCAAATGTCCATCACCTCATGAATGGATAAAGAGGAAGTGGTACATATATACAATGGAATACTACTTGGCAATGAAAAAGAATGAAATCTTGCTATTTGCAACAAGGTGGATGGAACTGGAGGGTATTACACTAAGTGATATAAGTCAGTCAGCAAAAGACAGATATCATACGTTTTCACTCATAGGTGAAAGTTGAGAAATGTCACAGAAGATCATGGGGGAAGGGAAAGAAAAAACTATATACTTACAAACAGAGAGGGAAGCCAGCCATAAGAGACTTTAAATACAGAGAACAAACTAAGGGTGGAAGAGAGTGGGGTGGCAGGGGGATGGGCAGGACAATCGGTGGTGGGCATTGAGGAAGGCACTTGTTGGGATGAGCACTGGGTGTTTTGAGTGAGTGGTGAATCACAGGAATCTACTCCCGAAGCCAAGAGCGCACCATGTACACTGTATGTTAGCTAACTTGACAATAAATTATATAACAAATAAATAAATAATAAATTGGAAGTACAAAAAGATTAAATTCTACTCGCTCAGTCTCTTCTTTTCACTCCAGTCTGAATGGAGTTCTGTGTGGATGTCTGAGATGCTTATCTACTCAGAAGCAGGATTGCTGAAACACTCTATAATAGTCAGTTGCTTGGCGGGGAGGAGTGCCTGGTGTCTGAAAGGAAAGCAAGATGCTGAGTTCGAATATGAATGTCAGCCTTTCTTGGTGAAACCCGGTGTGAGGTTTACTGGAGGTGTGTCTAGGGAGAGAGAAAGTGTCAGATTTAAATGACAGACGAAGACTAGCACTATCACTTCCCCATTGAGAAGCTAAAACCTTAAGTACAAAAGGAAAAAAAAAAAAACCAACCTGAGAGAAAATGTCTTAAAAATTGAAGAACAAGTAAATTAACACTTACCAAGTAACTCAGACACACTCACTGCCTTTTGCTGCTGAGTTATCTTATAGTATAAGTCACTGTAGTTTATTTCAAGGTTCACAAGACTCTCCCTAGGGATAAAAACAGAGTTAATCTGGCTCAAGATTGTCAGCATTACTTTTAATGCTTATTTGATGAAATTAATATTCATTTTTAATTCAGTTGTCACTTAATGTTGAATTAAACACAGCACTGTAATCACAATAGCTTGTTACATTTGGAAGGTACTCTTGCCATGTTGGTATTTAAGGAGAAGAATTTTTCCCCAGATCCAATAATTTTTCTATGGCTTATTCCTGAGAAAATTGGAAAAAGACATTAAATGTCAATATCTATTGAGTAGATTGGAATATTTACAAACATTTAAGTATGTGTCTGATCTGAATTCAAATCTTGTCTTTTGTTACTTGTGTGATCCTGGAGAAACCATGTGGGTTTCTGGAACCTTGGTTTCCTCATCTGTAGTGGGGATTTTAGAGTCAGGATTGGATTGGATTGGATTTAATTTTTTTAATGTTTATTTTTATTTTTGAGAGAGAGAGAGAGAGAGAGTGAGTGGGGGAGGAGCAGAAGAAAGGGAGACACAGAATCCAAAGCAAGCTGCAGGCTCTGAGCCGTCGGCACAGAGCCTGATATGGGACTTGAACTCATGGACTGCGAGATCATGACCTCAGCCAAAGTCAGACACTGAATCGACTGAGCCACCAGGCACCCCTAGAGTTGGGATTTTAAAGCTATGTGAGGAGAAATTAAATAATGTATGTAAAGAATTGGCATAGAATCTGGTATATACTGGGTGTTCAATAAATGGCAGTCATTTATAGCATTAATATATTAGGGCAGACTGTTTTCCTAGTGTCTTCTAGAAATCTTTACTTGAGACCAAAGTGAATAAAAATTATTTTAAAATATCTCTTGAGATAGCCTCGGATGCCCTCACACTCTGTCCCCACCCCAGCTCAGATCTTACTTTGAACTTGAATAACATATCCAGTTGTCTCATGGTATTTTTCTTTGAATGTTCAATAGGTATTTCAAATTGAACATACTCCAAGTCATACTCTTCACATTTCCTCCATTTATAAGGTATTAACAATACACAGCCAAATCCATCGGTAAATATTTGCTTTACCTTCAAAATATGTACAGAATCCATCTCACCTGGATTTTTCCAATAGCTTTCTGACTGGTCTTTCCACTTCCAACTTTAATGTATTTCACTGCAATATCTACATATCCTATTTTCTTCACACAATGATCAAAATAATACTTCTGCAACTAACAAATCATGTCACTCTTTTGCTCAAAACTCCCTAGATACTCCCCAGTATACTCTAAGTAAAACTCCATGGCCCTACCTCTGTCACCCACCCACTTTGAACTTTCTCAACTCATGCCCTACCATCCTTGGTCATTGCTTATACTGCTTCCTGCCACACCAACCTCCATTGTGCTCTATCCGTATACGAGGCATGCTGTTGGCTTAGAATCTTCCTCTGCATTTGATTTTCCCTCCTGCTGGAATGTTCTTCCACCATTTATCACTGAGGCTAATTCTTATATCTCCTTTAGATCAGTAGTTTTCAAAGTGTGGTCACAGACACTTAGGGGTCCTCGATATCTTTTTGGGGGGTTCATGAAGTCAAAATTATTTTCATAATAAACAAACATATCATATCATGTGATATTTTCACTGTGATTGTTATTTCAAGAAAGCTAGCAAACTGGCAAACTATGGTTATTCAGACTATGATATTTGGTGGACATTGTCACAGAAATGAACACAATGACTTGTTGCTTCAATAGCTGATAAGACTTGTAGTTAATAATAAATTTCGAGGGGCACCTGGGTGGCTGAGTTAAGCATCCAACTTCGGCTCAGGTCATGTTTCACAACTTGTGGGTTTGAGCCCCATGTCAGGCCCTGCGCTGACTGCTTGGAGCTTGCTTCAGATTCTGTGACTCCCTCTCTCTTGGCCCCTCCCCCATGCACCTTCTGTCTCTCTCAAAGATAAATAAACATTAAAAAATTAATAGAAAATAATAATATAAATTTTGAGCCTAGGTTTTAATGTGACAGTTAGAATTTTGGAGAATTTGTGTCTGCTATGATGAGCTTGACAACTCCCCAATTTTTAAAGACTTTTCTGATAAATAATGATATTAAAATGAAATATATATTATATAATAAAATGGATCAATATTTGGAAGATCTGCACAACTCAGAGAATTTTTTCTTTTTTTTAATGCTTATTTATTTTGAGAGAGAGAGAGAGAGAGAGCATGAGCAGGAAAGGGACAGAGAAAGAGGAAGAGACAGCATCCCAAGTAGGCCCTGTGCTGTCAGCGTGGTGCCCAATGAGGGGCTCAATCCCACGAACTGTGAGATCATGACCTGACCTGAAATCAAGACTCTGATGCTTCACTAACTGAGCCACCCAGGCGCCCCTAGAATTTTTCTAATGACCAAGAAATAACGTTCAAAATCATTCATGGATGAAAGATCCATTAAAAGTACAAGACCAAGAGATATTAATATATTTAAGTACAAAAACTTCATTGAGATGTTTTGATATATCACTACTTTCAAATGGCAGCTTTCCAGTGCCATCCTTGCCTCTTCCTATCCCATAAGAGACAAACTGATAGGAAAGCCCATGCACTTTCTCCTTTGGTACCTGGGAAAGTTCAAACCCTTGGGATTTCTAAGCCAAGTCTTAATTCATAACCACATTGCAAGGCAAAGGTGGCTGCCTCTCCTTGTTCTCTCAAGCCAACAGAGGATCTGCTTGGGAGACCCCAGGGACTTCCCAGAAAGTCTCATTATATGACTATGAATTTTTTCATACTCCCTTGATGCGAGTGTGGCATCATGGGTCCCAACATCCAAATCAGATTTTGAGTACAGAGTTAATTCCACTTCCCATGGGGCAACGACAAGATGCGTATTATAATGAACATGTAAGAAACTTCACTTGTTGAGCTCTGATGTGTTATCAAAGAAACGTGTCACATATCCACAAAAGCTATTAAAATATGCCTGTCTTTCCCAACTACATATCTGTTTGACCTAAGGTTTTCTTCACAGTCTTCAACCAAAGCAACATGAACCAACAGATTAAATGAAAAAATGAGAATCTAGCTGGCTTCTATTAAGCCAGACACTGAAGAAATTTACAATATTCTAAAACAATACTACTCTTCTTCCTAAATTTTATGTTTCTGAAAATAGTTATTGTTTATAAAAATCTTTTATCTAATGTTGCCATAGAGTAATTGATTATTACTGTTTCAAATGAGTGAACAAATAACATTTTTATAGTTTAAATTTTCAATATGACAAATGTTGATACAACTCACACAAATAAAAGCTCATTGGACTCTTCAGTAACTTCTAAGAATGCAAAGGGACCTGGAGATCAAAAAGTTCGAGAACCACTGCTTTAGATCTTTGCTCAACTGCCACCTTCTCAGGAAGATCTTACCTTATTGCAATCCTCAACCCTAAGAACAACTCTTCCTGACTCTGGCTTCCTCGGGCCCTTTTTCTGCTTCCTTTCTCTCCACAGCACTTAGCACCGTCTGATATGACTATATATATTTATTGTTCATCTTCACCCCAGTGGGAATAAATGCAACAAGTCAGGGTTTTTGTCTTTTGTTCAGTGAGGAAAACTTAATGCCTAGAACACCTCAAATCCTGACACAGAGTAGGTGCTCAGTACATATTTGTAAAATGAAGAAATAAGGGAACAAATTGAAGATGAAACCAACGAAGGAAGGGGTAGATATTAACCTGTCTGTTTATAAGCTGAGGTGGAAACCAACCACCTGACGATTTTTCAGATGGCAACAATAAGAATGAATCCTATTAGCAATGTTTCTTGGAATTATGTGGTGTTTTCTCATATATCTAAGGAACATGGCTGTAAATCACTCTCCTAATTGTTCACAGTTAGAAATCAATATTCCTAAGTACACTTACTTCAAAATATATCATTAATATGTTTACTTAATTTCCACTGGTTTAACCCAGGGTGACAGGAGAATGTATTTTATTTAAGTTGATAATCAGGAGGCACTGCCATATTTAGAAATAATAAAACAGCTGCCAAAGTGAAGGAAATAATAAAGTCTTGGAAGTCCAATAATTTTAGCAATACTGCAATCTTCTTGCTCTCCATTGTGCTCCTAATTTGCATGTACACTGATAATATTGTTTCATTTCCTAAGCACAAACCTCATAACTGTTTCCAATCATTATCCATCTGTGTTTTTGAGAGAAGATAAATTCATCCCTTACAAAATAGTGTGACATTTATTCTACTTCTCGCAGGCATGTGCCTTGCCTAGTAATTTGGCTCTCGTTGAATCTATGCTTCTTGAAGATAATGAAATTGTTTGGGATTTAAGTCCAAGAATATTTGTTTGTGTCAGGGGAGGCACAATTATAACATATTTGGGTTTTAATAACAGTAAGGAGATCAACATAAAAATCGAGAGTGTATTGCGTTTACAAAACACTAAATAAGGACTTCAGTTGCTTGAGTACGCGTGCTGTATTAAGGGGAATGAATTAGTTTTGCATAAAACAAACAATTTGATGCAATTTTTACTTGAAAAATTGTCAAATTAAAACAGAACAATTCACAAAGTTCATTTGTTTTGCTAATGGAATTGGCCTGGATTCAGCCAAAATTTATCTTTATATTCACTTGCAAACTGCCTACCTTAGTCAAGCTAAGCTTCCTATCATCTTTCTAATGGGGTTTGGCAGCTGCCACATGAGGCCCTGGATTGGTCATAGTCTGAGGTTGGCTTGTGTGCACGGAAGAAACACAGACAAGTCTTCACGTATGTTGGAAGTTGCTTTGTTTCAAATCTTACCGCGGCTAAGATTTCACATCTGCTCTCCTGGCATTTGTGTTTTCTGATTTATTACTCTTTGATTTCTGGTACCTGTGCCCAAGCCAGTTTCCTAATTATATGTGTGGTTTCTAACCACCAGCTCCATCTATGATTTGGACACCCTGCATTCCGCTGCATCAGTTCAGCGACTCGCCCTATTCCTCGCAGTAATGGCCTCAACTCTTCACAACCATCTGAGGTCCTCACATATCCATTGTGTGATAAGATTAATTGGAAAGAAATTTATAATAATCTAAGTTTTAGGGAAAAAAAAAACCTCTCAATGTTCTCTAGGATCATCTTTGTTATACATGGGTTCTTTTCTGATTCACCGATATGTCTCCAAAATCATGCCTACATTCTTTGCATATTAAATAATGATGAAACTCGGGAGATCTCTAGCAGCCAAAAGTCACACAAAGTACTCTTCTTGGTCATATTTTAGCATAACAGAAATAATACCATACATAAATCACTTTCACATATTAAAATGGAATACAAAGAGACATCTGTACTGGATACAAAACCATTAACAGAGATCATTGCAAATTTTCTAGCCTTTTCTTCTTTTTATCTGCTAAGTATTTGAAATCATACCTTATCAACCCTGTCTTGATGAAAGTACTTTCTCTTTCTGATTTAAAAATGTTTTAAATGTTTCTAATTTCTGAGAGAGAGAGAGAGAGAGAGAGAGAGAGAGAGAGAGAGAGAGAGAGAAAGAGAGCGTGAGCAGGGGAGGGGCAGAGAGGGAGAGAGACACAGAATCCAAAGCAGGCTCCAGGCTCTGAGCTGTCACCATAGAGCCTGATGTGGGGCTCAAGCTCACAAACTGTGAGATCATGACTTGAGCCAAAGTCAGACCCTTAATCAACCCAGCCAGCCGGTTGCCCCACTTTCTGATTTTTAAAGATCACTTTATTGTTTGGGTATTTACATGGGGAGAGTATTTTATTTATTTCATTAAAATAAATACCAGGATAACACTGGATTCAAAACACGCTTTTACCGTTAGATACCCGGCTGTGCAAAAGTAAATCAGCTTTTAATTAGTTAATATATTTTAATTATATTAAATGAAATTGCAAACACCAATGTACTGTGTTGCTGTTTCAGGTGCTCAACTTAAAAATATAAACACGAAACAAAGAGAAATGTTAAGGCTGCTCCCTGATTTTAAAAGAGTTCTCCATGAAGTTTGACTTGCAATTTCTAATGGTGTAGCAGAAAGAGACCTAATTTAATCCTCAGTTAATGAAACTTGGAAGTATATATCTGTGTGGAAAAATACAAGGAATCTGTGGTCATAAGTCTTGGGCATAAGTTCTTTCTGTGCCACTGACTACCTTTATAGGACATTTACATGAGATACGGTGTGCTTCAGTTTCCTTACCTGTAAAGTGAGAAAAATAATTTGTGTTCCATCAACCTTACAGTTATTAAAACAAACTATGTGATATGCAGGTAAGGAGTTTTCACACTTTAATTTTTTTAACGTTTATTTATTTTTGAGACAGAGAGAGACAGAGTGAGCAGGGAAGGGGCAGAAAGAGCAGGAGACACAGAATCTAAAGCAGGATCCAGGCTCTGAGCTGTCAGCACGGAGCCTGATGCAGGGCTTGAACTCACAAATCATGAGATCATGACCTGAGTCGAAGTCAGACACCCAACTGACTGAGCCACCCAGGTGTCCTGGAGGTTTTCATACTTTAAAGCATCAACTAATATTAGTCAGTACTATTATTTTCTCCAGTTGGGTCAACAAGGGTGAGATCATGAGCAAATTACTCAAGCAGGCCTCATTTTAGTTTTCACACAATTAAAGGATTCAAGGGCATGACCTTATGTACTTTTAAAATTCTAGGTTTTCATTGTTAATTGAGTGACATAAGTCTTTGCCTCCTTTGATTGATCAGAATTTTGTTTTCTCGGCCTTTAAGAGTTTTGAGTAAACAAAATATTCGTGCTGATTTCAAGGAATTTACAAGACTAAAAAAGATTACCTGATATATTCCTGACTTTGATTTAACTTCTTGGAAAGATATTTCAAAGCTTTTTGACTTGGAAAAATAGAATAAGAAATAGTAGCAGGGTATTCTGTTTCTTCACAAGGAACAGGGCAGCTAGAATTATGTTTTCCCATTGTACATGATTCCTTAACTTTAATGTAGTCTGAAATGAAAATCAGGACAGGATATTGAGAAAAGGGGATCATTTCACAGTTGGGAGGAAAGATCTTTTTAAAATTTTATCATCTGATTTTCAATGCTAAAAACGTGGTTAACAATTTCTATCATCACTGTCTTAACAAATGGTGTTTATATTTTATATTTTAACATAAATACAGCGAAGGAGACAGAATATGAAACATAGGAATTATTATCTTTTAAATTCATTGAGTCACTGGCTTCTGACCTTTGTGAGAAATGAGAAGATTTTTCTAGAAATTCTTTGGGTTTATCTCCATAAAATAGTATGCATTTGGACAGGAGAAAGATGGAAAGTTGTTTGTGTGACCTTATATCACTTTGAGAGGAACTTTGAAATATAATCCTGAAAGCCAATGACTCAGGTTTAAAGTAAACTTATCCTGCGGTTTATCTCAAGTTCTAACAGCGTAAAATACATGGCTGGGTGTTCAGATTATCTTGTAGCTGTGGACCTAGTGACTTCCGACTCAACCACCGAGGTTCTCCGTCCTGTCTTGTCTTGACTTCTGTAGAGCAATCAGGCTATCGATGCAAATGTATCCTTGAAAAATCCCCTGCAGGAGGTGGTATTTGTCTCCAGCTTTCCTTTGGACCACATCCTGGTACCCAATCTCTCTGCTCCTCACTCTGGGTAAATATTCCTTTCTTGTTCTTCCCTGTAGCTTTGCTACGGAAACTCTGTTCTTGTGAATGCTTTGTTTACCAAGACTCCCTGATTAATGGCAAACTTTGGGTTTCTTCTCTGGAATCTAAGTATGATACTTCTTCAGGGCATGACTTTTGCTTGCGTTCTCTGGTTCTTGATTCTGGTAATAAACACCATCCTTTCCTTCAACTGACACAAACACATCCACTCACACACACGTGCTGTCATAGGCACACATTTTTCTGTGTAACCCATTATCACTCCACACTCCCTGAAGGACTGCATGCATGATTTATTTCCCCAAACTTTCTCTCCAGCCTCCATCAGGGATAGGAAATCATAAGAAATTTGACAACGTAACTCCTAACTCCACTGGTCAATAATCTGACTTCTGGGGGCACCTGGGTGGCGTAGTCGGTTAAGCGTCCGACTTCAGCCAGATCACGATCTCGCGGTCGGGGAGTTCGAGCCCCGCGTCAGGCTCTGGGCTGATGGCTCAGAGCCTGGAGCCTGTTTCCGATTCTGTGTCTCCCTCTCTCTCTGCCCCTCCCCCGTTCATGCTGTCTCTCTCTGTCCCAAAAATAAATAAATGTTGAAAAAAAAAATTAAAAAAAAATAATAATCTGACTTCTGCATATTCAGCTTGAAAGATATTAAAAAATACATCAGGTTCCTTCTACCCGTATCCATTCCATGAAATATTTTACAACAATGGAAAAGAAACTTCTCATTCTGTTCCTGGTGTCCTGGAGATATTTCCACAATGGGATAGAACAGCAAGTTTTATAGAATATTATTCTATTTTAATTTTAAAAAGCAATGATTTACCATCACAAATACAAACCTATTTATGTGGAAAAAAATAAAAGTAGAATATACTAGAGTATTAACATTAGTTCAGAGTTAAGATAAATAATATGAAAGTAAAAAAAAATATTGCTTAAAAAGAAGTTGTACCCAGTAAAGGTGGCGTGTATGGTATTGGTCTCATTTGCATAAAAATTTATATAAGCATTTACATATAATGCGGTGTATAGCGAAATGAATAAATGAGGGGATGGTCACCTAAATAATGATAATAATTCTCAGAGTGATGCAACTTGTACTGATCTCTGCGAGATTTTTCTCTGTTCTGTAATGTTGGAACTAGTCACAACAAGCATGCTTTATTTGTGTAATAAGACAAAAAAAAGCAAGGCTATTTTGATTATACAAAACTATAAAATTGAAAAAAACACAAAATTTGGAAATAAAAATCACGCGGTGCCTGGGTGGCTCCCTCAGTCAAGCATCTGTCTCTTGATCTCAATTCAGGTCAGGATCTCACAATTTGTGAGATAGAGCCCCACGTTGGGCTCTGCACTGACAGCACAGAGCCTGCTTGGGATTCTCTATCTCTCTCCTTACCTCTCCCCTGCTCATACTCCCTCTGTCTCTCAAAATAAATACACTTAAAAAAATACACTTTTTTTTTAAAGAAAACAAATAAGAATCAAAGCTTTCTGCTGTGACTTTGTCACTGAATATCTGTTTTTCATAAGAATTTTTTAATGTCTATTTATTTTGAGAAAGAGAGAGCGAGAGAGCATGCAAGTGGAGGGAGGGCAGAGAGAGGAAGACAGAGAATCTGAAGCAGGCTCCAGGCCCTGAGCTGTCAGCACAGAGCCTGACATGGGGATTGAACCCACACACCATGAGATCATGACCTGAGCTTAAGTCTGACACTTAACCCACTGAGCCACCCAGGTGCCCAGGTCAATGAATATCTTTAATTCAGGTGCATCTCGAATTCAGAGGGTTTTGTTTTGTTTTACTGTCTATGTCTATATAAGCTACTGTTCTTAATTTTAAAAACATTGAAAAAGTTCCTCTTTACAGTCTCTATTCTGTTTCATCTCAGGACTAGCCATACTATGGTTTAATGTCTTGTATCACTCTGTGCAATTTTCATATAAATCGTGAGAATAAAGAAATAAACCACTTACCAAGTGTAGGTGAAACACAGTTGTGAAACTTTTGTAGGTCACACTCTATCCCATTTCCTTGAAAATAATAAATCTAAACATAAAGACTTTACATTTCATGAAATAAGTGACCTAATGACAAAAATATATTTTATCCATCCATCTGGTTGTTTGCAGAACAGTGAGAACAACAACAAACTATGAAACCATGCTAATACTTAAGGTAAATATACATTGGAAGGAAAAATAGAAATGTTTTTGTTAATTTCCTTTTCTTTTCCTCCATCTATACCAGGCAAAATCATTTAAGTGGAGATAATGTCTTAAAACATAGCTTTGAAATTTAAAATTATTCTCACACTTATCATCTCATTTGTCCCTACACTAATCCTGTGATGTGGGAATCATCATTGTTACAAATAAGAAACTAAGGTTCAGAATGTGGTTTGTCCAAGCAGTTGCAGGGGAGCTGGGCTTGGCTCATTTTGCTCACCTTCTGTCCTGTTCCTTCTATCCATTGATTGATTGCTTGATTTTTTTTTTTTTATGGTATTGGAAGATGCATAGCATACAGTATACTTTCTTTAAAAAAAAAAAAGTTTTTATCTAAGTTCCAGTTAGTTAACCTGCAATGTAATATTAGTTTACGGTGTACAATTTAGTGACTGAACACTTCCATATTTACATATGATTTAAACTGACCTATGATTACAATACTTACATGTGATTTAAACATACCTATACACACTGGCACATCTGGCATGTTGCCTTTCTAGCGGTAGTATGGGGCGGGTAAGGACCAATATTGTTAATCATTGGCTGTGGACCTTGCGAGAAATTGTAAAATCAATATGTAGCAGAGCTGAGATTAATTCCAGGCTGATTCTAAAACTTTAGTCATTGCACCTTAACGTAGCTAATTGTCTACTGCCGTAACCCCATGTGGTCTCTGGGGTTAGCCTCAATGTTTAGTCAAGGATCTTGAAAATAACCAAAAGGGATTGTCCACTTATAATTTGCAGATACATTTGGCTAACTATGAGGAAGTGCTCTTTGTAAAGGAAATGAAAGGAATACAAAAATAAAATCTACTTTCAGCATTAAATTGATAAAGAAGCCTGTCTTTCCCAAAGTATGCTGGGCTTCTTCAAATGCTGTTTTTCTCATTGCAAAGAGCAATGACGTTTTGGAAACAATCCATATCTGAAAAACTGATTTTGGGGATTGGCTCTGCAAGTTGATAGATAGTAGAGGTACTTTCGCTGCTTCATTTAACGTCTCTATATTTTTAACGTCCTCGTCTATGTTCTCACATAGATGGATATGTGAGGATCAAACCAAATCAGATACTATTTTGGAAGCACGTGGGATATGCAAAAGTTTGCACAAATGCCATGCTTTGTATTTTATATTTCACTTTGTCTAGCTCCTAATTACATATTTGTAATTAAATTACAAAATTACATATTTGTAATCCAGTTTCTGACTTGTAAGAAGTAACACATTTTTAAATTATAAACATTATGGTTCATCCATCAGTTCAGATATTTTTTTTTTCTCAGAAACTTTGGAAAGATAATTAGGAATGATGGATCAGATCCAGCATTAGCAGTTTTACAGAATGGCAGTTTTTTTTTTTTTTAAATTTCAACGTTTATTTATTTTGGGACAGAGAGAGACAGAGCATGAACGGGGGAGGGGCAGAGAGAGAGGGAGACACAGAATCGGAAGCAGGCTCCAGGCTCTGAGCCATCAGCCCAGAGCCCGACGCGGGGCTCGAACTCCTGGACCGCGAGATCGTGACCTGGCTGAAGTCGGAGGCTTAACCGACTGCGCCACCCAGGCGCCCCCAGAATGGCAGTTTTTGAGGGGCCAGAGGCCAATGATCAGAATGCTCGAAAGAAGGAAGTGATGATTCTCAAAATTCCTAAGAAGTTTGCCAAGTGGAAACCATTGTTAATAAGAGCAGAGTTAGCATTAGTATATCCAGTGTGTGTGTGTGTGTGTGTGTGTGTGTGTGTGTGCACGTGTGAGATGGGCCATAGCAGCAAATTTAAAGGGCCAAACTGGTATTGCCTTTAATGCACTCTACACTTCTTTATAAATTTGCCGGAGAAGGGGGATGAGGCAAATCTGAATAAAAATAACCAGTGTTTATATAGAGTGTATTCTGTGTCAGGTGGGTTTCAAGCTACTTACATGCTCCTTTCATCCTTACGACATTCCCATGAGCTAGGATACTATTATTATTCTTCCCAGCTTATAGGAGGTACAGAGAGGTTTAGTTGAAGGTCACATAGAGGAGAAATTGTGTAGCTGAAATGAACAGCCTGGGTCAGAGTCTAGCTCTTATCCACCCTGCCCTACTGCATCCTTCGGGGCTTGCTTCCAATATCCATGACTGGAAATGTTCCAAATTCTATGCAAAGGGAGCCTCGGTTGTTTTTCTAACCACAAAGAAAAGAATTCCCCAATGATGAAATATTTGGGGTTGATTAAGATTTATAGAGATGATCTAATTTTGCTTTCAAACTGAGAAAACTGTGATGATCGGTTTTAGATATTTAAGAGCACCAGACTTACATGCTCAAAAGAAGAATTGGGGCCTCGTTCAATTTTCTTTTCTTTTCCAGAAATCTCCACTATGACTCCGGGATTTAAAATCTGTCAGTGGAGGTTGTATCTGTTAAATGGATGACTTTCTGGCATAGAATTTCATAAGAATGGAAATCAATTTTCTTTTTCTTTTTTTTTTTTTTTAAAGAAAGTGGCAACTTTCTTTTTTTTTTCATTTTTTTTTCAACGTTTATTTATTTTTGGGACAGAAAGAGACAGAGCATGAACGGGGGAGGGGCAGAGAGAGAGGGAGACACAGAATCGGAAACAGGCTCCAGACTCCGAGCCATCAGCCCAGAGCCCGACGCGGGGCTCGAACTCACGGACCGCAAGATCGTGACCTGGCTGAAGTCAGACGCTTAACCGACTGCGCCACCCAGGCGCCCCGGAAATCAATTTTCTGATACGTTCATTTCCTGTGATTCAAATTAAGTAGGAAAAATTAAATAAGGGAAATTTGTCATTCTTTATTTACCAGGAAGCAGAAAAGGTAAACATCCACATTGCTCTTGTATGTGCTGAGCCATGCATTCCTTCAAGCCACCAGAAGTGCTGTAGGTACCAAAATTCTGCAGCTTGATGTTAGGGTTGCATTCTTCCCAGGGGTATTCTTGATGGAGTGTCTTGAGATAAAATAAATACCTGGCTCAGGAAGTTTATCTGAGTCAATCCCTACATCTCCATTCCAAGAAGAGAAGCTAATATACATTTTTACTTTTTTCCTCAGATCTCTTTGATTCTTTTTTTTTTTAATTGACTACATTTGCCTATTTTGCCTGCTCTATTAACATGAAAATCCCTGAAGGTAGATATAACAGGGGTCCTTTCACACATATCCCAAATGCTCTGTACCTGTAGTGAATTAATAAAATCAGACAGACTGCTCTAAAAATTAACTCATATAAGAAAAATAGTATCATTTATGGAAATAATGTTAGCATATTAATCAGTCCACCCACAAAATAGGAACCAAAATCATACACACACAAAAAATCCTTTATTGAGTACTTATTTTATGCCAGGCAGTGAGTAAGTGCTTTCTTTATGTCATTTCACGTAAACCTCATAATAACCATGAAAACACAATATTATCTTTATCAGAGAAAGGAGATGGAATTTCAGGAAGTTAATTAAGGAAATTGCAGAGCAAGAGGTTGGCCAATGGAAATCAGCCAGACATGTCTAACTCCAAACTTCCTCCTCTTCCCACTTATTTTTCTTCTTTCCAGAACATCTCATTGAGAAAACGCACAGTTCAGCAACTTAGGAGTCTCTTCATATTTACTGATCCTTTCCATATCTAATGGAATTTAAAATTACATTGATTTTACCAGGTTTCCCAGCTTTCACTTATGTTGTACATGTGAATTCATTGTTTTTGCTAAATAGTTACCTCCTAGTAATGGGAAAGAATCCGAAATGAAACTATGGAATTTCCAGAGGTCTTCTGAGAGCATGGCAGAAAAAGGTTTCTAGTGGAAGTATTATTTATGTCTATATACATTTATTACCTTACCTGATTCCCTCAGACTCTACACCTTGTGAATATTATTTACCTTGACTTGGCGGATTGTTACCCGTGCATGCATTCCCACAGGTGACGACAAGCCTAAACCATCAATCTGGGGCACCTTCTGTGGTGAATGGATAACAAAGATGATTCCAGCATAAACAAAACCAAGGGTTTGTTCATAAGTGAATTCCTCCTGAAACAAACAACAATTTCCCCAAGTTACAAATTGATATAAATTCTACAAAAGTTTAAGAATTAGTTATACTATCTCATGATAGCATTTGACTTACTTAAAATCAAACATTTCATATCACTGTTCAATTTTTATATAAAAACTGAAAATTAAACACCTCTAAGACATACTTTTCATGGTTGAATCACATGTCAAGGTGTCAAGAGTTTCCATAGATTACTTTTCACCTTAGATGAATGCCACAGTACGTATCATGACTGTTAATCATCTGATTTCCTGGAGGCCCTCTCTTCACCTTGTTGCCTTTTAGTTGCTTCTTCCTTGGCTGTTCTCTTCGCTTCATTGGTTTTAGAAAATCATTTGGCTCCTTTCGTCTCTTTGCAATTAAAATCTCTGGCCTTCTTTAAAATTGAAATTCATTTCCTCCTAAAAGTGAAGACTTACACTATTTCTTTAACATCATGCTCTTCTATAAATCCTATGCCAGATGAAAAAAACGAAGAAACTTCTGGTGATTTTGTTATTAAAGATCTTCCTTGACGTACAATGAGATTGCATCCTGATAAAGCTATTGTAAGGTGAAAATACCATAAATCAAAAATGCATTTAATACTCCTAACTTACTGAGCATCATAGTTTAGCCTCGCCTACCTTAAACATGCTTAGAGCACTCACTTTAGTCCACAGCTGGGCAAAATAATCTAACTCAAAGCTCTTTTTAATAATAAAATGTTGACGGGGCGCCTGGGTGGCGCAGTCGGTTAAGCGTCCGACTTCAGCCAGGTCACGATCTCACGGTCCGTGAGTTCGAGCCCCGCGTCCGGCTCTGGGCTGATGGCTCAGAGCCTGGAGCCTGTTTCCGATTCTGTGTCTCCCTCTCTCTCTGCCCCTCCCCCGTTCATGCTCTGTCTCTCTCTGTCCCAAAAATAAATATTTGAAAAAAAAATTAAAATAATAAAATGTTGAGTATCTCATGTAGTTGACAGAATATGGAACTGAACATGAGAAACAGATGGTTGTATGGGTGCAGAATGGTTGTAAGCATATCAGTTATTTATGCTGGTGATTGCGTAGCTGTCTGGGAGCTACTGCCACCCAGCATCACGAGACGCTGTCACACCACATATCATTCGCCCAAGAACAGGTCCAAATTCAAACTTCGAAGTGTGACTTTGACTGAATGTGTATCACTTTGCACCATTGTAAAGCTGAAAAATTGCAAGTGGAGACATTGTGAAGTCAGAGACTGTCTGTAGTTGTAATTTCAGGTTATAAGGAGAAAGAATGGTCTTGGGGATACGATGATTTTTCCTGTGAATAGGTCGATTGTATATGTAATTACATTTAATGAACGTGCTTAATATTCCATTTGTAACTCAGGACCCTATTTCTCCTGGGTCTGTTAGGACTCTAAGAAATACTCGGTTGGCTAGTCTGGACAAGTATTTAAGAGCCATTCACTTATGGAATATTGCATTACATCTGCAGACTTCAATTGCATCCTAAAAATATTTGGGAAATTCTAGCTTGTATAATCCACAATGTAATATTGGAACTGACCATATGGCCAGTATTGAAATCACCTAGAAATATTTTTTTTTAATTTTTTTATTGTTTATTATTTTTGAAAGAGAGAGACAGAGAGCAAGCAGGGAAGGGGCAGAGAGAGAGGGAGACACAAAATCAGAAGCAGGCTCCAGGCTCTGAGCTGTCAGCACAGAGCCCAACACGGGGCTCAAACTCACAGACCGCGAGATCATGACCTGAGCGGTAGTCAGCCGCCCAACAGACTGAACCACCCACGCTCCCCTGAAATCACCTGGAAATATTAATCAAATATATGTACAAGCAAATACAGTATATGATCAAATATATATACATGCATTATACTGTGCAGTACTGTGTTGAGCAAAAAGTATCTTGAATGAGATACAAGAGGAAGTTATGAAATATACCTTAAGAAAAATTCTTTGAAAGTAACCAATGGCCCCATTCACTTGGATTGGAAGATAGGATAATTCAATGGGATTTGGGGAAACTAGATGTATTTCTCAACTTTGCCATTAATTGTGTGATTTCGGATACTTAATTTATCAGCATTTCAGAATCCTCATTTATAAAACCACTATAATGAAGTAGATTATCTCTAAATGTGTAATACTAGAAACAGCTGTGTAAGATAAAGCTTA
Organism: Prionailurus bengalensis; assembly: GCF_016509475.1. Lineage (NCBI taxonomy): Eukaryota > Metazoa > Chordata > Mammalia > Carnivora > Felidae > Prionailurus > Prionailurus bengalensis. The sequence goes on along the minus strand of NC_057344.1, from coordinate 72,110,192 downwards.
AAGATAAAGAATTAACCTTGGGTGGGAGCTACACCAGGTATGCTTGAAGCTGACGTCTGTTGAATTTCTTAGGTGTCTGGACATCTGCCTCTCAAGCTTAAACACTTAGACTTCTTGGATCAATTACCAATTTACAGAAGCTACGCTTAGGCAAAATCAATTTACACAAAATTCTTTCCATAGCAAGTATTTTTAAAATAATCCTTCAGACTATAGGTTCCGTGGTTTGTTAAATACGTGTGGCATGGGTTCTTTCCAAAACATATTGCCTTCTTTACATAAAAATCTTTCTAAAAATATTCTTAAAATACATAAAGTCATCTTAAATTAACTACACACATTGTGATTTAGAAACCTCTGGTTTCCTTATTTTGTGGCATAAATGTTTCTGGAGTCACAAAACTGACAGTAGTATAGCTAAAAATGTCCAGGTTAGCCTCTAAATTATGAATTTTTAATATTAGAGATCAATATTTGCATACATGGGACTCCAGTCTACATAATCAAAAATGGAAATAATATACAATTCATGGGCACAATATGACGGGGCAAAATGTTTTGATCAAGTCTTTTGATCATTCTTTTTTGTCTTGAGCCCTGGCTAGGTTTAGGAAAATTCAGTACCTGATTCAAATTGAAGAGCAAGCTTAATCCTCTTCCAGAGACACTCACTTTGTTCCTTGCTCAGATATTTTCGCCATAATTAAAAGTAAAACAGTTTCCATATTCAGTGAAGACATGTGCAAAGTCCTCCAATATGAAAATGAACCAAATAGGGGCGCCTGGGTGGCTCAGTCGGTTAAGTGTCCGACTTAGGCTCAGGGCATGATATCACGATCCGTGAATTCGAGCCCCGCATCAGGGTCTGTGCTGACAGCTCAGAGCTTGGGGCCCGTTTCAGATTCTGTGTCTCCCTCTCTTTCTGCCCCTCCCCTGTTCATGCTCTGTCTCTCTGTCTCAAAAATAAATAAACTTAAAAAAAATTAAAAAAAAAAAAAAGAAAATGAACCAAAGAAAATACAATCAGCTGGGTAGTTTGGTCACTTTTGAAGTTTAAATTGCTCAAACTTTTTTTTTTTTAAATCAGATGTCTAAATGAGAATGCATAAAGATCAGAAAGAATAGATAATGTGGTGACTCTGGTTTGTGCTCAATAATAGTTTTTATTTTTTTGTATGTGATTATCTAGGTGGGACATTTTAATATGTAAATAAGCAAGAAGAACTAATCAGTCTTCCATGGAATTATTAAGAGGATACTGGAGTATTAATCTATGATAATGAGAGGCTAGAGTTGCCAGGAGTCATCATGGCTCTGGGAGGGAGAACTCACACAGGAAAAAGCCAACGTGAGTCATGAGACAGTGAGAGAGGACCTAATACATGTTTACTATAAAATTTCTTGGTGACAAGTTTAAATATGTTGGTTGGTAAATAACAAGCAACAGAGAAGAACTTCTCTAAATTAAGAGTACAGCAGGGCTTTATCTCTGTCAGATGTCTGTCAGGCATTTTTTTTTTCCTGTTTTCTGTGTGCTAAAGAAGGCTACCAAAAGGATACAGAATTGTGTCCCAAAATCATGAATTTATGAAATTAACTTGGAATCACCTGACAACACATGCTACAGAATTGCTGATACAAGAAACAGGATGCCAAATTGCCTTTGCTAATAGTTTTCGGGTATATCTGAAACTTTATCTTAAGTGTAGATTAATCCTATAAAGGATAAAAACAGGATGTTATGAGTGATCAGAGAAATATACATAATTTTCACAGTCAAATGCTGGTGCCTACTCACTTTCTATAGCCCCCGAGCCAAAAAAACTAAATGTTGGCTCCTTAATGATAATAAAAATGCTATGTTGGAATAAGTTACTGAAGAATGCGAAAAATTAAAATATCCCCTGGGGTGAAAATTGTTTTTGTTTTGGAAAGATTATCCTTCAATAAAGGTAATCAAAGATTTTTGTTTTCTACCTTTTCTTATCTAAACTACTTAAGAAAAGAAATACCTCTCGTGTGTATTCCACGCCCCTGATGTCATAATGCTCAACTAACTAAACACAATCTTTGAGCAAGTTTCAATTGATTCCCCATGAAAGTAAACTTTATCTCAGTGTGAAGCAGTACTGTGCTATAGTTTTATTATATTGATGACATTGGAAGAAATATCAAACCATTACCTGTGGGCCACATGGCTTTCCAAAAAAGTCACATTCCAACAAAGTGCTATTGTTGAGATAAAGACCCTTTTTTTTTTTTACAAACTCTGTAATGCCGAAGTTTTGATAACTTGCAAAAAAATCAATAGCATCTTTAAAGCCAGTATAATTGGACCTGATTTCCTGAGGATAGAGGACGTTGGATACAATATTCCATAAGAGAAAAATAATACTAAATTGGGCTGCAGCATCTGTTTGGAACCTATTAGTAGAAATAAAGGCAATATTTAGAAGAGCAAAAACTTTCTATTATCTAGAAGACACATTATCTAGGGGCCAAACATCTGGCCCCTATCAACTTCTCAGTCATATCTGCTACGCTCTCCTTCATTCATAACACATTCAAGCAAAATTGAATCCCTAAGAAGTCTTTGTCACATCCTGCAATTTACCTTGTATTTGTACATACAGTTTCATTTACCTAGAATACTTCTCAGACATTGATCTGGATACGTCCTAACGGATCTTCGAGACGCAACATGAAGAGAATAGGAACACGAGGTCACTAAGAATATAGACTTAGGGGCAAGATTTCCTGAGTTCAAATCCCAGCTCTGTCATTGTTGTAGCTTTGTACCGTGCCCATGTGGTTATGTTGGAACATTTTCCAACATCTTCTTCCTTGGATTTATCTGGTTACAATCTGAGGTCATTGTAGGGTCGGAGCTTTGGTCTGGTACACACATTGTTGTAGATCTCCTGACTCAACTTGTTGGTGTGGGACAGCAGCCAGGAGCTCCCTGGCCTCCGTAAGCTTCTTCAGATCTTGGGTCAAGAAAGAGTACAACCTGGAGAAGGTGCCAGCTTATCCTGTAGGTCTCCTACACTACCAAGATCAGGGCTTGTGAAAAAGAGAGACACGCATTTCTAGTCTGTGTTTGTTTCCTTCACTTCAGATCTATTTTCCTTTCTGACTGCTGATGTTGCTGACTTCAAGCCCAGCACCAGAAACAGAGGCAAGAGACTTACAAAGACTGCTTAACCAGCCCCTACGTGCAGTGGACTTAATCCCCAGAATAAATCCCTTATTCTGTGTCACTCACAGGGCTTCTTTTTCTCTGATTGAGCCCTGATTGTTACAGCCACTTAATGGGACGACTTAGCCAATTTCTTCCTCTCACTGTGACTCAGTTTCTTCACTTGTAAAATTGGTGTATGTTAAAAAAAAAAAAAAAAACCTGTCTCAAAATGCTATTTTGATGATTAAGTTATTTTTCCTAAAAAATTTAGAAGAGTGCGTAGAATACAGTGAGAGGTAGGTAAATATGCATTAAATAAATGAATGCCTCATTTATGGTCAAAGTACTTTCCTGGCAACTAAAGCAGAAGTTAGCTATTTGCCCTAACTACAATAAGGATTTTGTAACTCCCTTATTCTGCTGAGCAACTTTGACCCTGCCTTATGTATGGTTGTTTAAATGTATACTCTATATTCTTTTCAAAATGTGATTGGTATTTCATACTTTGGATATTATAAATCTTGAAACTGAACAAACATGCTCCATTCAAATTTACTGCGAGAAAGCATAGAATAAAATGTGTATCCACCCTTGGTAAGTAAGTACACAGAGCTATGTGGTGCATGGTTTGTGTGTATGTAACCACACTCTTGGACTTCCTTTATGTCCCAGATTTTATATTATATTTTATCTTCACTTTCAATTATATTTTATATCCTTTTGCTTTCTCATATAAGCCACGTGAAACCCTTTCTCGGTCAGCGTAGAACACATACAAAACCAAACATAGAAAATAGAAAACAAACCCAAGCCAATATACATCCTTTCAGAGATGAGAAACTGCTTTAATGGCCAGGTCCTAAGATAGTGTCTTACTTACCCAGCTTTGACCCTTGCAGAGCCTGTCTTAAATCCACCAGCCCAGGTTCTAGAATCCTATACATAGCCTGCTATGACTTCCTCTTCTCTTAAAAACACAGCTAACTCATGGTGGTATTCTACTAAGTGTATCAGAGCCAACAACCTTGCTTTTCTTGGTCAAAAGTGTTTGTAGTGATCTTTGAGGAGTTAGCCATCTACATTTGCAGAGGATTTGGGGGAGAGTCATGGTGTTAGCCCTAACTGAGGGATGGACCTTCCACTTCCTTCAGCCTTCTGTCTCTCTGAATGATGACAGCATACCAGGGATCAGCTCCAAAGCCCTGCGATTTTGGGTCAAGAATCATTACTACTTCATATAATGTTCACCGGATTCTTTTCAAAAGGATTGTGCAGAGAAGTGAAGGAATTACCACACGTGTAGGAGGTATGAATACAATAGATAAAATGAGTACAAGGGAAGGCGTTTTAGAATAATCTTTTAAAATGTTTTGTATTACATAATAATAGTTGAGACGATGAGGGTGATTTAAGCAGATGAACTAAACTTAATGAATACAGTCTAACAATATTTGGAACAAAGGAAGTAAAAAAAAAAAAACTATGAGACATATTGTTCAGCATAAAACCGAAGGGCCTTGCCGAGTTTATTTTCAACTTTAATTCAAATTTTAAAACCTTCCTGTGTCTCATCTTTCAGAAACCTTGCTTAGTTTGAGTGTGCTCACTCTTTTATTTAACATACACTGGTAAGAGGCTAGCAAAAGAAAACATAATAAAAATACACTGATTTGTTTAAACAAGTTAATAAGTGATAGCCAGTCAACAAATCTGTCATTCTTGTGTGCATTAATGCCCTCTCACTACACATCCCCAGGTTATGTAACCCAAATGTATATGCTTCATCTGATGTCCAAGTTGATGCCTGACTCAGCCCTTCACTTAATCCCACCAAAACAGATTTAAGTCCACCATGTATTAACAAGAAATGAGTCTTTTCCAGATCGTTTTATGGAAAGGAAAAAGGGGGAAGAATGTCTGCTGGTTGGATCTCCTAGGAGCCAATTTTAATATCTTATCAGATCTCTCACTAACATAAAATCTTTGACACGTGTTCATTTTATATTTGTATGAGTCATGCTTTCATCTTTTATTTAAAATCTCTTAACATGTCTTTGTTTTTTAAGCGTTTATTTATTTTTGAGAGGCAGAGAGAAAGCATGAGTGAGGAGGGGCAGAAAGAGAGGGAGGCACAGAATCCAAAGCAGGCTCCAGGCTCCAGGCTCCGAGCTGTCGCCCCCGACGCGGGGCTCAGACTCACAAACTGCAAGATCATGACCTGAGCCAAAGTCGGTCACTTAACCAACTGAGCCACCCAGGCACTCCATATTATATTCTAATTATTGTAATAGATACAATGATTTTCTCTTTTTTGCTACTAATTTTTAAAAAATTTTATGTGGTAGGAACCCTTAATATGAGATTTTTCTCTTAACAAATTCGAGTATACAATATTGTGTTGTTGATTATAGGTACAATGTGGTACAACAGATCTCTAAAACTTATTTATCTTGTATAACTGAAACTTGATGCATATATTTTTTAATGTTTTTATTTATATTTGAGACAGAGAGAGACAGAGCATGAGCATGGGAGGGGCAGAGAGAGAGGGAGACACAGAATCTGAAGCAGGGTCCAGGATCCGAGCTGTCAGCACAGAGCCCAATGCAGGACTCCAACTCAACGGAGTTGAGAGATCATGACCTGAGCTGAAGTCGGACGCTTAACCTACTGAGCCACCCAGGGGCCCCTGAAGCTTTGTGCATATTGATTGCTAACTCCCCAATTCCACTTCCTGTCCCCTCAGTCCTTAGCAGCCACCATTCCACTCTTTGATTCAATGAATTGGACTATTTGAGAGACATTGTATAAGTGGATTCATGTAGTACTTGGCTTTCTGTGACCGGCTTATTTCGTTTAGCATAGTGTCCTCAAGGTTTATATTGTAAGGTTTCATATTGCAGAATCTCCTTCTTTTTTAAGGCTGGATAATATTTCAGTGTATGCACATATCACATTTTCTTTATCCATTTTTCTATCAATGGGCATTTAGATTGTTTCAGATCGTAGGTATTATGAATACTGTTGCAATCAGTATGGGAGTGTCAGTATCTCTTTGAGATCTGTTTTAAATTCTTTTGGATACATACTTAGAAGAGAAACTGCCAGGTCATATGGTAAATCTATTTTTAATTTTTTGAGAAGCCTCTAGACTGTTTTCCTAGCCAATGTTCCCTTATGCATTCCCACCAACAGTGTACAAACATTCCAATCTATTCAGATCCTCACCAACACTAGCTGTCTTTGTTTTTTGTTTGTTTTTGTTTTTTGATAATAGACATCCTGACAGGTGTGAGGTGTATCTAATTGTGTTTATTTGCATTTCTCTGATGGTTAATGATGTTGACCATTTTTTTTTCCATATAACTATTCTCCATTCATATGTCTTCCTTGAAGAAATGTCTACTCAAATCCTTAGTACATTTTTTAACTGGGTTATTAAGTTTTGTGGGGTTTTTTTTGGGGGGAGGGGAATTGTTTATATTTTGGAGATTTACCTCTCAATGGTTACTTTTTAAAAAAAAATAATTTTTTACCAGTTATGGTTATTTCTCTGAAGAGAGGATCTGTGAAATTCCTCACACTGCCATTGTCAAAATAGTGTATACATTTTATTTTAAGAACAGATATCTTCAATCAGCCTTTGCTTATGTTAGAACACAGACCATTTAACATAGTACGAGGCAATAGTATTAAAAATCTCTGGGGGATGGGGTTGATTTGCTTTTACTCTTTGGGACCTTGATGCACACCTTGACACATATCTAACAGTCACACAAGTGTGCTATAATATCTAATATATATTGAACACTTGTCCAAGGAAAACCCCAGGAATGAGAGAAAATGGTGTATGTGTCATCTCATCTGATGCAACAGGAAATGGGTAGACAAGGCCATATCATTTTACACATACAGAAGTTGAAGCTAAGATTAAGTGACTTGTCCATGATCAAGTAGTGGATCAGTGGGGGATCATAAGGAAATCGCCCTCCCCGTCTCTAGGGTAAATCCAGCATGTGCTCTTCCAGGCCATCCATTGGCAATTACAGGGCTTTTCTGGAAGGCGTCATGGGGCACAGCCACCCTCCTACAGGAGACCTGATACAGTCATTGAATTGTAGTTTTCTGGAGGGAATTGTAGCTAAGGACTCAAGAATAGCAGAGTATTAAGCCAAGTGTAAAGCTCTTCGAGCTTCGGGCCCCGTGTGATGGCACAGGTCATGCATCCATGACGCTGGCCCTGCCTTGGTTACCTTAAAGGTCTTGTTATGTACACATCAGAACATTTCCTGTCTCCATACTACCTTCGCACAGTGGCTCCCTCTTCAGGTTCTTCTTCACCTCCATCTAGGAACTGCCTGGGCATCCTTGATACTCAGACTTCCATGACACTCCAGACCGAGACTGTCCCCTGTCCCCTGTGCTTTCAGAGCCCCTGCACATACCTTTATGGTACTGCACAATTATCATACACACTGCATGGTGACTGTTTATGTTTCTCTCTTTCTTCCTAATCAACGAACTTTTTAAGTGCAAGGATCCAGACTTTTACTTTTATCTAACCGCAGGATTTGGTGTGATGCCGAGTAAATAACTGTGGAAAGAAAGAAGAAAGGAAAGAAAGAAAAATTAAAGAAGAAATCAAATAAGCTCCTTTGCCTTCCTAAATTTGGGTTTTTAGGTATAATTTAAGAACTTCAAAGGTTTTATATACATTAAATATCACATAGTAAAACCCAACTTACATTATACAAGCAAGGTTACCCTAGCAAAGTGATAGAGACCTATCACTACTAAAAGAGTAATTGTTACCTGTTTAAATGACAAAACGTCACAGCTGGGAACTCGATCTTTTCCACATACTGAACCTCGATGGACATCGTGGTGGACCATGTGAAGTAGCTGACCAAACGACTGTAGACCTGCCACACCATGAGTGACACTGAGCCCGGGACCACCACCAACCAGATCAGCTTGTGAATTTTGCTCTGGCTGCGAACAAGGTTGTGTACTCCTTGGAAAGAAGTGGAGATGGCAAAGTCATGGTCGACTTCTTCCGGTCATTGGCAGATGGCAGCGGTTTCTTTGAGAGGCATAGCTTTATCTTTTCCAAGAGTCCTTAAGTTGAGCAAAATAATGAAACAAACACAAGTAATGAGTTAGAAAACCTTAATGCAATCTGCGAGAAACACAACCCAAAGAAAAGTTGGAACAGGTTACCCTTTTCAACTTTTTCAAAATCCATCTTGAGTTACATGGTTTCTTTAGAAACTAAGTAGACGTGTTGATTCCATGGGTCGAATTGAATGGGATGCTTACAACTCATAATCTTTAAAATAATTAGCTCTCAGTTTTGAAATACAATTCCCCCCCCCCCCCCCCCCCCCCCCCCCCCCCCCCCCCCCCCCCCCCCCCCCCCCCCCCCCCCCCCCCCCCCCCCCCCCCCCCCCCCCCCCCCCCCCCCCCCCCCCCCCCCCCCCCCCCCCATGAAACACAAAGTCTCTTAGATGTCTTGAGCAAAATCAGGCTGATTCTTCTGAAAGTTATAAGTGGGGTTAAAAAGCAATCTTTAATCTTTGACTTTTAATTGATCTTCAATTAATCATAGTCCTACAGTAACGCGTGTGTGGCTGAACGTAACCTCTGCAACGTCACAGGCGTCGAAACACAACTATTTTACATCAGTTGGTTAATCTAATCAGAATGTTTAAAATCGTGTTATCAGTTAAGCAATCTATTTTCAACCTCTTCAGAAAGTGAGTTTTTTCAATACTGTCAGTAATAAATCAACTCGTGTTTATTTATATTGATTGATAAGGGCTGGTGAATGTGGCCCTAAATTTTTCCTGGCAATATATAACATATTCTGAATCTTATGTTGGAAACAAAAAAAAATTTGTTTTTATTTTTCTGTAGAAGACATTCAGAATTTCTTCGCTGAAGGAAGTCTGAAATACAGCTCAGAGGATGAGATGGCCTTTGACATGGAAATAGCATTCGCCTGGTCAGGCCTGGCCTCTTATAACCTGTGCTACTGTTCAGAAACTGTGCCAAGTTTCTTAACCTTTCTAGTAAGCGGTTCCTCTTCCATCAGATGGGAGAACAGTATTTGCCTCATGAGTTTGTTGTATTAAATAAGACAATACCTGGGGATAAATTGGCACATCACCTGAACCATGCATGAAAAGTACTCAATTAGTATTACCTATTTTTGTTATTCTGCTAATTTTGTAGTGATGTGGCAAATGGCGAAATATTCGGGGATTTTTAAACATTGTCTAAAATTCTCATTTAAGAAATGAATTCTTAATGGCCTCACAAATGCTTATAATTAAGTGAATTGACTTAATGTTTTTTGCTTCAATTCAAGAAGTATCATTTGTTTCAACTGGTCAGCACTTGTTTCTAAAAGGTTTCAAGTGTGGCTTATCATTAAATCATTACTTAATACATCATAGGTCCCAATCAATTAGCTGAGCTTACATCATGATATATAAAAGGCACTTATAAACATTTTCTAAGGGACTCCATTTCATTTGTAAAGTCTTAGGACACAATTACAAATTATATTATGATTATTTTACAGACTAGACACTAAGCAGGAAATTATGTATTAATCTGAGTAGCCTAACTTTAGACAAAAACTTTACAATTGTCCCATGTATCGTTGCTTTTAATATTGAGTTAGGCAATGTATATATAAAGTAATTGGCCCAGTCCCAGGGAAAAATTAGAAATATAAGAAAAACTATTGTGGGGCACCTGGGTGACTCAGTTGGTTCAGCGTCCAACTTCGGCTCAGGTCATGATCTCACAGTTCGTGGGTTCAAGCCCCACCTTGGGCTGTGTGCTGACAGCTCAGAGCCTGGAGCCTGCTTCGGATTCTGTGTTTCCCTCTCTCTCTGCTCCTCCCCCACTCATTCTCTCTGTCTCTGTCTCTGTCTCTCTCACAAATAAACATTAAACAAAAAAAATTCTTTCTCTTTCTCCATCTGCACACCTCTCCCCACTTGTGATTTCTCTCTCTGCATCTGTCTCTAAAAAAAAAAAAAGCTATTGTTATTTTTATTTCCTAGCAAAATAAATTAACAATGCTCTTTTGTGTGTATTACTTAGCCATCAGTTTACAAACACAAAGAATGAACTCTTACTGAAGGACAACTCAGTCTCTGGGCATCTGGCACCCTTCCTACTCCAGGGCCCAAAGCTGTTAGAAGGGGAAGAGTGATCTAGTAATTAGTAACTGGCCAACCAAAGTATTGCCAGTTGCAAGCATACCCTGAAAAATCAAAGTTTTCAGGTGTATCTGTCAACTTGTTTAACATAGACCCATTCCTTGACAATTACTGCGGTTTTACTGGAATATTCTTAATCATTTGCGAAGACTTTAAAAGAGTTTTGGAAATAATTATTATTGCTCATGAATAGTGAAGAAACAAGGTGAAATATTCCTATGAGGAAGGTTAAAATTGGTTTAATAAATGACACACCAGCGGAAAAGACAAAGCAAATGTCTTTCCTGACTGAAGTAAACCCTACAGAACTATGGCAAGTGGCCCTTGCATTGAATACTGATCTTTAGAGAAGCATTTTAAGGAACATCAAACAAGTTTTACTGTATTTAGAAACAAAACAAAACAAAACAAAACAAAACAAAACAAAATAAAAAACTTAGAGGCACATGATACATAGAAACAACAACAACAAAAACCCAAACAAGATAAAACCAAAAAATAGATCCTAGCATACGGTGATATTTCACAACGATTTTTGTTTGACTCCTTCATAGAAATTACTTCATTCCTACATAACAGAAACTCCATTACTTATATCCAAGTCATATTGGAAATCAAATTTCCCAAATGGAAAACATAATCTCCCTTTCCCTTGGCTAATTTCTAGCCTGTGGGAATGAAAATGGTAACTGGAGGAGTTCACTCCTTACCTTTCTCAGCATAGGCTTTTGGTTTTTCAATCTGCTTCATTCTCAATTTCAGCCTGTGGCGTCCTTGAGGTATATCCAATTTTCATTCATAACCGTGTTCATTTTGTGGCCTTTATATAAAATGCACCAATTGAGGTTGTAAAACGTGGGGGCAGTATAAATATTTGTGTTGCTATGTTTTGCCTCATAAAACACATAATCTGCAAACCCAAAATGCTGGCAGAACCAGCTATGAGTATTTATGGACTGACGAGAGGCCATCAGAGAGGGAAACAAAATACATAATTGGGAAATCTTTTTCTCTGAATGAAAGGGACAATCCCTGCAGATATCTTTGGTTTTAGAATCACCCCTGACCAGCCTTGTTGACACTTAGGCGGTGTACCTGGAAGAGAATCTCTTTAGCTTTCGTTTCTACCTCTGTCTTTCTACCACTTTGAATCAAAATGTGGTTGAAATGAAATTTGGGGGGTAGAGAGGCCTTTTCCTGGCTGAAGTGACTTTCTTAGTAACAGATGTAAACTGTTTTAAACAGAAATAGTAATCAATGAAAGTAACAAAATAAAACATTAGAAAATTTCTCCTCAAGAAGTAATGATTGCTGAAAGCATACTAATTCAATAGAGCACACAGGCCAGTTATTTGTCCATATTAACATTTTTGAGAAAGTATATCAAATAAAAAGTGAGAAAATACATTGTTGTGTATAAATGGCACCACCTATTGACACAACTGAGGAACTGCATGTATCACTACTCCGAGCCTTTTAGAATTTTGTAACACTGACCATTAACATGGTTAGATATATTTTACATACAGTTTCTTGGAAACTCAGTACTGTAAGCTGAAACTAGTGTTATATGGAGGCAAAGTAAGAAGTTGCAAGGGATGTAAATGAAAATCCTGGATACTTCCCCAACAATCAAAGATTTCAGGAAGAGGGTCAATCTCATGGTGGATAAACTTCTCCATGAAAGATCTCTTCTTTGGGGTTAAATGACAACTTCAGTTTTTAAAATTTAGGTATTCCTGAGAGGAATAACAGCTAGTTACCTATTCACCTTGCCTTCCTGGCCTTCCTCCCTTTCTTCTTACCATCTCTCCACAGCAGCTGCTGGAGCCCTTTGGTTAGCAAGGTCATAGATTACAGTGTTAAATAGGCCTAATTATTTATATCCTATATTTTCTATCCTATATAAGCCTATTATTTATATTCTATAAATAAGGTAATTATTAGTTATCCACTGTTTGAACTTCTTTTTTTTTAATGTTTATTTATTTTTGAGAGAGAGAGAGAGAGAGAAGGGGAGGGGCAGAGATAGAGGGAAACAGAGAATCCGAAGCAGGTTCCAGGCTCTGAGCTGTCAGCACAGAGCCCCTTGGGGCTCCAGCTCACAAACTGTGAGATCATGACCTGAGCTATAGTCCGATGCTTAACAAGCCACTGAGGCGCCCCACTGTTTGAACTTCTAAAGGCAGAGTCATTACTTGATTCAAGTTGAGAACAGACTGGTAAGAAGTGGGGCTAATCCAGAAAGAACAGGTCAGGCAGGCAACAATAATAAAGAAGGTGGGTGGGGAGAGGGGGTTCCTATGAGTGTGTGTGGTGAGAGGAGGGGAACAGGTGGTGAGGGAAGCAAAATCAAGAGAAAGACAGTCTTCCAAAGCTATATTTTATCTGCCTTATAATTTAACCAAGGCTCAAAAATAACTAGCAATTTTCCTAACGTTTCTTAATATCTTCACTTCCATGTCACTTCCTCTTTCTTGGAGCCCACACTTTAAATAATTGTTTTTAATGTTTATTTTGAGAGAGAGAGAGAGGGGGGGGGAGTGAGTGGAGGAGGGACAGAGAAAGAGGAAGTCACAGGCTCAAACCCATGAACTGTGAGATCATGACCTGAGCCAAAGTCGGCCGCTTAACCAACTGAGCCACTCAGGTGCTCTGAGCCCACACTTTTAGTTATTTCCCCACATTGCCTTCGGCTGTTAGAGAGGGAGAGAGACAGGGAGAAAGAATGAAACAGAAAGGAAAGAGAGCAGGCAAGATCTCTCCATTTCTTGCCTGTCTTATACTTAATAAACAAGAAAAGAAAGAAAATCATCCTCTTATTTTTATTTGCTCAAACTTGTCCCTCTCTTCTGGGACATTTAAATATGATGAAAGTATCTGTTCCTGCTTGTGCTGATGTAATACCTCCTCATCTCTCTCCCTCTTGTTTTATTTTTTTTTTAACGTTTATTTGTTTTTTGAGAGACAGAGAGAGACAGAGCATGAGCAGGAGAGGGGCAGAGAAAGAGAGGGAGTCACAGAATCCGAAGCAGGCTCCAAGCTCTGAGCTGTCAGCACAGAGCCCGACGCAGGGCTCGAACTCACTAGCAGTGAGATCATGACCTAAGCAGAAGTCAGATGTTTAACCAACGTAGCCACCCAGGTGCCCCTCTCCCTCTTGAAGATAAACTTCTCAATGCTGATTTCTTCTCTCCTTCTCTCTTCAGGTGAAAAATACTAAACCATCTCCCCCACTCGATTAGCAACTTTTAGTAAACTTAAATTCCATCCTTTCTGTCTGGCGAGAAAATCTCCCTCTCATTTGCCTTGTTCTTCCCTGTTTGATTGAAATCAAAGCCCAGTGTCTTTTCCACAGTTATCCCTTATATCTTCTTCCTGATCTGAATATCCTTAACTCTTTGAGGGATTTCCTTAAACATCAGTACAGAAATTTCCACTTTCCTTTTTCCTACTTTCCAGGCTTCTTGTACTTGTTTTGCATAGCAAGTGCATTTGCTAAAAGATAAGATTTTTCAGACCCCGTCCAACACCACCCCACAACATGCACACACACAAAAGTGGGTAATTACATGGCAAAGCAAATGCAGTGCGGATCTACAGAGTTCTGAACTGTCATTGTACAAGTAGCACCAACAGCAGAAAGCTACTCATTATTATTGATAAACTCAAAAGATAAAAGAGAATGAATAGGAAAGAAACAAAACCTTTCATCTGACCTCAAATTTGAATTAAGAACATAAACAACATTAAGAATTTTATGCAGTGTCTAGAGAAGTATATTCTGGCCCAGTCAATTAAATAGACAAGTATTTCCTATTTATTCTATTTTTCAGAAAATCTTATGTTTTTCATAAAAATGTCGATCCTATTGAATTGGCAGATATCTAAAGTTATTTTAACAAGTCATCTTTGGCTACTACTTTTATTTATTTATTTATTTATTTATTTATTTATTTATTTAATGTTTATTTATTTTTGAGACAGAGAGAGACAGAGCATGAACGGGGTAGGGGCAGAGAGAGAGGGAGACACAGAATCAGAAGCAGGCTCCAGGCTCCATCAGCCCAGAGCCCGACGCGGGGCTCGAACTCACGGACCGTGAGATCGTGACCTGAGCGGAAGTCAGACGCTTAACCGACTGAGCCACCCAGGTGCCCCTTTGGCTACTACTTTTAAATTTAGCTTTCAATTAACACTCCGTGTTTTACATTTTGTTTAGGGCAATGCATAACCATTAATGGTGATGCATTTTTTTTTTTTTTTAATTTAGACAGATTTGGAAAAGCAGTATAGGATCTGCAAAGGAAGACAAGGTAAAGAATATGTTTTCTTTTACTGGAAATAGATTTTTTCCTTAATAATTTTGGAAAGAAAAACCAAAGAGAATTTAACAACTTAGGATGTTTTCAATAAATACTTTGATAGTGTCTTGCTTTGGTTTGTAATAATACAAAAAGCAGGACCGATACTGGTATTTTCTGTTATATCCTGTACGTAAGCATTGTTGGTTAGTGGTTTTGCATTCATTGCAATATAATCTTTTTTTAAAACACTAAGTGGGAGCCTGGGTGGCTCAGTTGGTTAAGCATCTGACTCTTTTTTTTTTTTTAATTTTTTTTTCAACGTTTTTTATTTATTTCTGGGGACAGAGACAGACAGAACATGAACGGGGGAGGGGCAGAGAGAGAGGGAGACACAGAATCGGAAACAGGCTCCAGGCTCCGAGCCATCAGCCCAGAGCCTGACGTGGGGCTCGAACTCCCGGACCGCGAGATCGTGACCTGGCTGAAGTCGGACGCTTAACTGACTGCGCCACCCAGGCGCCCCAAACATCTGGCTCTTGATCTCAGCTCAGGTCATGATCTCACACTTTGTGAGTTCAAAGCCAGCGTCACACTTTGCACTGACAGCATAGAGTCTGCTTAGGATTCTGTCTGTCTCTCTTGCTTTCAAAATAAATAAAGAAGCTTAAAAAAACCACTAAGTGGAAGAAATTAGCCACTGTGATCATATCCATTCAACACAAATTCGTTCATCTAAATGATAGCATTTAGTGTAGAACGGGGCCTTATGATAGACCTCACTGAGTCCAGCCCAGTTGTCATCCTCCATCCTCATCTATGGAAAAAAGGAGGAAGCTCAGACATGAGGTAAAAGCTCAGATGTTCCACGAAATCAGGGCTCTTTGCCTGTTTTGTTTGCTGATCCGTCCAACTCTAGAAGAATGTCTGGCAGGTGGGAGGCAGGTAGTACATATTTGTGAATGAATAAAAAGTTTGTCCTAGCCTTGTACTTTTCTCATGACACACACTAATATAAGAAAATTATTGCAATTTTTCCAACCTATTATTATTATTTTTTAATGTTTATTTTATTTTTGAGAGAGAGAGAGAGAGAGAGAGAGAGAGAGACAGACAGACAGAACATGAGTGGAGGAGGGGCAGAGAGAGAGGGAGACACAGGATCTGAAGCAGACTCCAGGCTCTGAACTGTCAGCACAGAGCCTGAGGTGGAGCTTGAACTCAAGAACTGTGAGATCATGACCTGAGCTAAATTCAAACGCTTAATCAACTGAGCCACCCGGTGCCCCTCTAACCTCTTATTTTTAAAAGTACAAACTTACAGCGATGCCTGGGGGGCTCAGTCAGTTAAGCATCTGACTCTTGGTTTCAGGTCATGATCTCACAGTTCATGAGTTCAAGTCCTGCATCAGTCTCTGTGCTGACAGTGTGGAGCCTTATTAGGATTCTCTCTTCTTCTCTCTCTGCCCCTCACCCACTCACACTGTCTTTGTGTCTCTCAAAATAAATAAATAAACTTAAAAAAAATAAAAAAAAAAATTAAAAGTACAAACTTATAGTAAAGTGGAAAAAATTGTGCAATGAATACCTAACTACGCTTTACTATAATTCACTAATTATTAACTTTTTCCCACATTTGTTTCATCTTTTTTAAAAAAAAAAATTTAGCATTTATTTATTTTTAGAGACAGAGAGAGACAGAGCATGAGTAGGGAGGAGCAGCGAGAGAGGGAGACACAGAATTTGAAGCTGGCTCCAGGCTCTGAGCTGTCAGTACAGAGCCCAACACGGGGCTTGAACTCACAGAGGGCAAGATCATGACCTGAGCTGAAGTCGGACGCTCAACCGACTGAGCCACCCAGGCACCCCACATTTGCTTTATCTTTGCTTCTAAATGCAATACATCATCCTCTTCTTTATTTAAAAAAAAAAAAAAAAAAGGACATCCTCCTGCAAAAATACAATATAAAAATCTTACTCAGGAAGCTTTACTGCGATACAGCACCATTACTTATTAGGCATTCCACACTCAGAATTTCCAACTTCCTCCCCAAACAGAAAGGTATTTTATTTATAATGTTTTATTTCCCCAATCCACCATCCTATCATGGATTGTGTTCAGTTGTCATGTCTATTTAGTTGCCTTTAATCCAGAACATTTTCCTAGCCATCAATTTATTTTTGTCTTCTTGTTACATTTCTATTTTTGAATAATTGATACACGTCATATGTTTTGCAGAATGCCTCTCAATTCTTGATTGTATAGTTTCTTCTTGATGATTAGGCTCCAGTCAACTATTTAAGGTCACTGGAGTACCACAAAGTTACGTATGTTCTTCACAAGGCATCGCGTCCAGAGGCCTATACATCTCAGTCTCTCCTGTTATTGGTGACCGCACATTTGATCTCTTGGTTAAAGTGCTGCCTGTCAGATGTGTCCTTCGTAAATGTACTTGTTCCCTTTAATAAGTAATAAGTAACACTGGGAGCGATTCTTTGAGATTAAAATATCTTGTTCCCAACTTTTCATGCAAGGATTTTAGCATAGATCAATGAATCTTGTCTGAATTCGTTATTGCTCTGATGTTTCCAAAATGATGATATTCTCCTTCTGTCATCATTTCTGCTTTGTTGTTGTTGTTGTTGTTGTTGGCATTCTTCCGGAAACAAGAGCATTAATTTCTGGTTTCTCTGATTTTGTTTTTAAACTAATGGATGATTCTATATATTAAAACATAGTCCTATGGTTACTCATTTAAGGGATTCTTCAAAGTAGCACCTTTTCTGCAAGGACTGAAGTCAGTTTTCTGTGCTTACTGCTGTCTCATTTTCCATAATTATCCATTAAAAGATTGTAAGTCAAATATGTGTTAGAAGAAAAATACTGCTAATTTTGAAAAGACAGACTTATTATGCATTAGACTCAGATTAATCAGTTTAAAGCACCAAAACAATTAGCTGTAGGAGAAGAGGTGGGGTTCATGGTAGTGTCAGTTGTCAGTTATTTGGATAGTTGTGAGAAATGGTAAGGCAACATATAGACATATATCTACATCTTATATAAAAGAAACCAAGAGATTATATACTTGTCGTGATATACTTGTCTCCATGAAGAAGGTGAAGGATTTTTCTTTTAAATAACTCAATAATTTTTTATACTATATTTATTTTATGTTTTTCTAGCAAATATACTAGAAACCAAACTTCTTGGATCAAAACAAAAGTGAATAGCATGCTGTGTATTTCTTTATTCTATGTCTTGTTATCTGAGTGTATCTAATAAGATGTTGATCTTGGTATCCAAACAATTCTTCTGATTCATGCTTTCATGTATTGATTTAATGGGATGTTCATCCCTAGATGAATGTAGGAAGTGACTGCTTTATAATTTACGTAGGAACGTACACAAGAAAATGTTATGTATCTGTGACATCGTCATTAACAATCATTATAAATGTATCATGAATATAGTCTAATTATTTGTTTAAAAAGCCCATCCTGGGGCAACTGTATGGCTCAGTAAGTTAAGCGTCCGAGTCTTAGTTTTGGCTCAAGTTATGATCCCACAGTTTCGTGAGTTTGAACCTCACATTGGGCTCTGAGCTGACAGTACGGAAATTGCTTGGGATTTTCTCTCTCCCTCTCTTTCTGCCCCTCTCCCTCTCACACATACTCCCTCTCTGTCAAAATAAATAAATAAACTTAAAAAAAAAAAAGCCCATCCCTAGCTGGTGTGTTCAACTTTCTGAAAATGAAAGGTTTTTGAGAATCTGCTAATGAGTTTTTTACTCCATTTCTTGCCATGGTGTGCTATTGGCTCAGTGTGTGGGAGGTTTTTGTTTGTTACTCAGCTGCCGCCAGGCCATCAGTAAAACAGCTCTGTTTATACACCTCTGTAGTTTTGCTTACAGGATTGAAAAACGTTCCTGTTATTGGTCGAGATAGGGGGAAGGACTCCACTAATGCTTAACTTGTAGGCCCAGAAAGTTGCAAAATCATGTGTCCATATAGAACATGACACTGTGGGTCAAGGTTACCCGGGCAGGGTCTAATTATACAAACATACTAGCTGCAATTTTATGTTTCTTTGTTTTCGTCACTCTAACCTCTTACCTTTTTGTGCAATAGAACATTTGAGAGAAATGTATTTGCCAGAACAAAAATATTCATTTGTCATTATTTTCATATTTTTGAGGACTATTCTAAAGGAAGGTTATAAGTTGTGTGCTTAGTGTATCTTACCAAAAAAGAAGTCAAAGCAAAGCAAAACAAAAACACAACTCAAAAATAACAAAATTCAAAAGTTGAACATTCAAGAGGCATGAGGAATAATATAGTATAAATGATTTAAAAATTTTCACCATGTGAATTTTATACTACAGTGGTATAGTTTCTCTCCAAATTCATGTCCACCTAGAACCTCAGGGTAAATTAATTTGGAAATAGATTCTTTTCAGATGTGATTTATTTAAGGATCTCAGATGATGAAATAATTCTGGATTTATGGTTTACCAGCATCAATTTGCCATCTGTGTGGAGAAAAGAGAAGATGTGGACACAGAGACATTCACAGAGAAAGGCCATGTGAAAACAGAGAGAGATTAGAATGATGTAGCCACAAGCCAAGGGACTCCAGAAGCCACCAGAAGCTGGAGAAGTTGAGGAAGGGTTGTCCCCCTGGAGCCTTCATTGGGAGTATGGTCCTTACAGCATCTTGATTTTAAACTTCTAGAGATCTGTGAGATAATAAATTTCTGTTGTTTTTAGCAACCACATTTGTTGTGGTGATTTGTTACAGTTGTCCTAGTACACTTGCTGAAGAGAAATCAGATGAATTTTAAGATTTATAAAAAGTTGTGAGGTTCCTTGGCAAATATAAGAATTTTAAAACTGGAAAAATAAAAAATAAAAAGACTTTTAAGCCTGATGAAAGAGCCTAGTTCAACTGTGTTTTTAAATTTTTTTTTTTTTAACGTTTATTTATTTTTGGGACAGAGAGAGACAGAGCATGAACGGGGGAGGGGCAGAGAAAGAGGGAGACACAGAATCGGAAACAGGCTCCAGGCTCTGAGCCATCAGCCCAGAGCCTGACGCGGGGCTCCAACTCACGGACCGCGAGATCGTGACCTGGCTGAAGTCGGACGCTTAACCGACTGCGCCACGCAGGTGCCCCTCAACTGTGTTTTTAGAAGGTGACTGCTGAGACTGTACGTGAGATGAAACTCGTGCGCAGCTCTGTGGCAAAACAAATGTGACAACCCAGATGAACGTCAGATAGATGTAGAAGATTTTTTTTTAATTAAAAAATTTTTTTTAATGTTTATTTATTTTTGAGACAGAGAGAGACAGAGTGCAAGTAGGGGAGGGGCAGAGAGAGAGGGAGACACAGAATCTGAAACAGGCTCCAGGCTCTGAGAAGTCAGCACAGAGCCTGACGTGGGGCTTGAACTCACAGACCGCGAGATCATGACCTGAGCCGAAGTCAGACACTTAACTAACTGAGCCACCCAGGCGCCCCTTAGATGTAGAGGATTTTTTAAACAAACATTATTACAATGGCAAGAAAATTCATGAACATTTATGTTGCATCATAAGACCAAATTCTTTGTAACATTTTTAGTAAATCAAGAATAATGAAAAGTATTTTTATACAGTACTTGGGTTAGCATTAAATTCTCAGGGTTAATTATCCTCACTCAACAAAGATAAAATACCTAATGTGGTCCAGATACTGCTTGCAGATGTATAGGATGCATCAATGAGCAAAACATATGTTTAGAAGAGATGACAATAAACCTAATCACTAAGTAAGTTAACTAATGAGTTGGAAGATGAAATGTGTCATGGGAAGAAGAAGAAGAAGAAGAACAAGAAGAAGAAGAAGAAGAAGAAGAAGAAGAAAAAGAGAGGAAGAAAAAGAAAAGAAAAGAAAAGAAAAGAAAAGAAAAGAAAAGAAAAGAAAGAAAAAGAAAGAAAGACAACATGGCAGAAGAGATCAAGATTTCTCAGTTTTGAGGAAATGGTGTCAATTATTGTAATAAGTGGGGTAGGCAGTGTAGACATATTTGGGAAGGTAATATTTGAACAGTTTTGGAAGCAGTAAAGGAGAACATTGAAAGCAGTAAAGGAGAACGCAAGAGGAGAACATTCCAGGTACTCTGCATAGCTAGAACCAAGGTCCTGTGTGGAAGCTATTTGTTTTTGAGGAAGAGCAAAGAAGTCAATATAAGTGGACTGTAGTAAGAAAAAGAGAGGGGAGAGGATCAGAAGGATAATGGGAAGGCATATAATACTAGGCTTGTAGACGACTGTAAGAGTTTTATTTTTTATTTTAATAAAATGGAAAATTTTTGTGATTTGTTTAAAGAATGACATGAACCTATTTATGTTTATTCTTGCTTAAGGTACTGGGAATAGCATATGTGTGGGGGGTGGGTGGGGTGATTGAGTGGGTAGTGGAGAAGGTTGTAGGAAGCTGTTGGATTCTTACATTTTTAAAGGTAGAGCCAAAAGGGTTTTCTTGTGGATTACACGTGGACTGTGAGAAAGAGATAGGAGTGAAGGATGACTCCAGGAGTTTTGACCTGAGCAATCAGAATGAAATTGCTATCACATGAGATAATAAAGGCTCTTTGTAGATTTTGCAGAAGTGGCAAGGTTAGCTCAGTTCTAGACCTGTTGAGATTGCAATGCCTATTAGCCATTCAGGTAGAGATGTTGGGCAGGCATTTGGAGAGGGTTGAGTCTGGAGTTCAGAAAGGAGGTCTGGGCTGGAGACAGACATTTAGGAATGAGTGGCAACTGGATTGTATTTAAGGCCATTAGAATGAGTCATCAAGCCAGGGAGTGTAGCTAGAGAAGAGGAGATGATCAAGGACTGACCCCTAATCCCCAACTTTAAAAACTATGGGAAAAGGGAAGACCATATGGAGTGACCAATGAGAGGAAGGCAGGAGAAAAACCAAGAGAGTGAGATATACTTGTCTCCAAATGAAAAAGGTGACTCACAGGGGAAGAGTAGTCAACGGTGTTAAATTCTGCTAATGATTCAAGCAAGATGAGACCTGAAATTTGACATTGAGCTAAACACTGTGACAGAGTTAGAGAAGGGGTAGTATGAATATTCCAGTGGCCAAAAAGAGAATCCAAGAAGAAAAGTTTGAGACAGTGCATATGAACAACTCTCTTGAGGATTGTTAGTACTAAATGGAAAAATTAAAAACAGTTCTGACACGCAAAATGTGGTCAACGAAAGTTTTCATGAGTTTCAAAAACAACAGCATGTTTACATTCTTATAGATATGATACACTTAAGAGTCAAAGTGCAACTATGTAGAAGAAAGAATCCATAATTGATGGAGCAAAGCTCTTGAGGTACCATGATGTAATACACAAGTGAAAAGTTTGGTGTGGATAGTTCATTTATGGTAAAGGGCAGGAGCGCAGAGTACGTAGGGGTTGATGGTAGGAAGCGATGGAAGAGTCAAAATGGAAATTCTCTTCTGATTGTTTCCACTGTTTCAATGAAAATGAAATCAGAATCTTCAACTGAGAGTAGAGATAGGGGTAGAGGAGAGTGTAGAAGGTGTGAAAATTAATAGGATGAATGGTCTGGGGATGTATCAAGTCACTTCCTGGCAATGTAAAAAGCCCACTTGAGGGTCATGGTTATGATTACATGAATTCAATAGTGTGGCACTTGTACTGGACAAGTACAACATTTTCTTGTGGATGTAAAAAGGTAGAAACAGGTGAAATTAATTTTAGTAATATATCTTATTTAACAATAAATTAAAGTATTATTTTGACCTGTAACCAACATAAAAATTACTAAGGAGACATTTTCCATTCTTAGTGTTTGGTCTTTGAAATCTGATGTATACATTACACTCACATATATATTTGGACCAACCACATTTTAAGGGTCCAATAGCCACATGTGGCTAATGGCTCCTGCACTGCTGGTGTGGGTCTGGGTGATCACTGCGGAGTGACTGGCCAAGAGACAGTGGAGTTCAAGGTCCTCAGGGGAGGAGGAGAGTTCAGGGAACTAAATGGCGAAGCTGTTGGCAGGATCGTCTATACATATATTGAAAATTTCAAAAAGCTAACAAAGGGGAACTTTTGAGGAGAATGACAGACAATAACCAGGTAGGAAAAGTCAATGAGAAACAAGGAGGATGATGCAAGAGTCAGCAGGTAGTAGCAACAGTGAAGAGTAATGGAGTTTTTAGGGAAAGAATAGTCTGAAAACAAGTAAGTAGAATTTCTGTCCCTTCCCATGGTACAAGGGCTGGAGGGAGAAGAAATAGCATATGGCAAATGGATTGTGTTTAGAGCCATGAGAATGAGATCTTCTTTGGGAGTCAGTATCTTTATAGGAGGTTTTCAGGTGAGTGAAAATAATAGGTTAAGCAAGAAACACTGGTTTGCTTACAGCTGTTAGGATATGAATGTGTCATTGCTGACGGTGAGGAATTGTGTAATGGGCATTTTTGTATACATACTTACATTTTTCAACAGAGGTAAGAAAGCTTTGCCTAAATTTATAATATTAAAAACAATGACTTTTCTGGACAGGGGAGAATTCAGGGAGTATAAAACTCAAGTTAATGATTGGTTATTTCCGGGAGGTGGACCTCTAGGAACTTTCATTTTTGACTTGGTCCCTTTTTGTATTAACATGTTGTTACAACATGTATGTTTTTGTTTGAATCAAAATAATCAAAGACCTATTCTCTCCATGAGGTCCTTTAATTTGATGTAACCTCTTTCCTGAAAAAAAAAAAAGGTTTTGAAAAGAATAGCTAAGTGAATAAGATTGGGGTGTGGATGTGAGTGTATGTTAAATACCTCGTTAGATTAAAATACAAAGAACAGGGGTGCCTGGGTGGCGCAGTCGGTTAAGCGTCCGACTTCAGCCAGGTCACGATCTAGCGGTCCGTGAGTTTGAGCCCCGAGTCAGGCTCTGGGCTGATGGCTCAGAGCCTGGAGCCTGTTTCGGATTCTGTGTCTCCCTCTCTCTCTGCCCCTCCCCCGTTCGTGCTCTGTCTCTCTGTGTCCCAAAAAAGTAAATAAAAGTTGAAAAAAAAATTTAAAATACAAAGAACAACCAAATGATCAAGAGTCAATAATGAAGGAAACCAGAATATGTCACCCCAAAATATACTTCTTTGACTTGAAAGTGATTTTAAGCTGAAGGCAATTAAGAGGCAGTACATGCAGAAAAGACTCCCCCCCCCCCCACTTCTGCTTAAAGGCAGGAAATGAATTCTCGTTTTACTGGAAATGGACTTTTATCAGCCCAGAGTAATTTGCAAACAAACCTTATTAACCTAACCTTTATCTTTCTAGTTACTTCTTCACCATACCCTTTTGTCCAAACCCCTTGGTCCTGTTATATGTTTATTTATTTACTTATTGTCCAAAAGGTATAAAAGCTTCCTGTTCTGATCACTTTGGGTCTTCATTCTCTTATGAATGTACATGTACTTGAACAAATTCAATAAGATGTGTATCTTTTCTTCTCGTTAATCTGTCTTTGTCAGTTTAATTTTCAGACACAGCCAGGGACCCTAAGACGGTTGAGGGAAACTTTGTCCTCCCTTACTATGACAATTCATGTGTCCCCTGTATACGAAGCAAATCCCAACCTTCAGCAGGACACACATGTTTCTCAGAAAAGACACCAAGTCAGACAGCTAAAAGAAAGCTGGAATGGCATCTATTGACATAAGTGTATTTGCAGAACTGCTGAGAAATTGCCATTGATGTGTGAAATGGATTGAACAATCAATGACGGAGCACTGGTTCTTTATCTTCTGTTAAATAACATCTGTCCCTTGGTTGGTGGCAGCAGCTATGGTTTTCAGAGCCTGTGGCTTCTTTACAATTGTCTTTTTAGACTGAGGTGACCAAAAAGTTTTGCTGAAAATAAGCCACAATCCACTCAAGTCAGAATGATGACTTTAAAAAAAAAAAAAGTTTAAAGTTACCATTATTTTTGTTTTTATAGAATTCCTTCCTCTTACATGTTGTGATTACCCTATTTGCTATTTTTTTTTTTTTTTTTTTTTTTTTTTTGGTTCATCAGGTTGTTTATACTTTGTCAACCAGTTTGGACAAATATCAAGATAATAAACTCATTTAGGTGACAGAATTCCTTGATTATCGGAAGGCAGCATAAAAATAGAAAGAGCAGTGGTCTGACTGTGTCTCCCCCAAAATCATATGTTGAAATCCTAACCCTCAAAGTGATGCTGGTAGGAGTTGGGCCTTTGGGAGGCGATGAGGTTAGAGGAGCCTTCCAGAATGGGTAGAATGGGATTAGTGTTTATTAAGGAGATCCGACAAAGCTCCCTAGTCCTTTCAGTCATGTTAAGGACCAGTGAGGAAGCAGGCTCTCTCCAGACACTGGTTCTGCCAACTCAATGACCCTAGAATTCTTAGCCTTCAGAATTATGAGAAATAAATATTTATTACTTACGAGCTACCCAGTTTATGATATTTTTGTTACAGAAGCACAAGTGGACTAAGATAGTGTTTGACATCGGATTTGAGATTTGTAATGTGAACTCTACTATTTGTTGTCTGTGTAGCCATGAGAGGTCACTCGAATTCTCCAAGGTAACTTTTCTGCATCTGTATAATCAGTCTAGTATCATCTCACAAAGAATTATATGAGATAACATGTCTGCTACAGGGTAAACTCAACACATGTTAGCAATCGTTGTTCTGGATTAGCCCATATTGTCAGTTAGGAATGACTTGGACAAATTTTTTTTGGTTGAAAGATTGACAATAATTTTAATTTCAAGCATACATTCCTAATTTTTACATAGAAAAAATATCACACTTATTTCAGTCTTCAAAGTCATGTGCAGTCTATAGTCTTTTATTTGTCTTGTAGTATCATTCTGTATAATCAAATCAATCATGTAATATCATTAAATCAAATTCATATAACTTTGTAGTGTCTACCATGAGTAAGAAAAGTTATTGTGCTCTCTGGAGGATATAAAGCCTATTCTTTCTTTCTTTCTTTTTAAGTTCATTTATTTATTTTGAGAGAGAGAGAGAGAGAGAGAGCACACATGTACGCACATGAGCTGGGGAGTGTCAGAGAGGGAGAGAGAGAGAATCTCAAGCAGGCTGTCAGCACAGAACCAGACTTGGGTTCGAACTCATGAACGGTGAGATCATGACCTGAGCTGAAAGTAAGAGTCAGGTGCTTAATCGACTGAGCTACACAGGCACCCTTAAACCTGTTCTTTAAAGGCAGAGACAAAGCAAACATTTGTCAGATGTGTTTTCATAAATAATAGACTTTCTGAAATCAGAGGAATTCGATCTCACTGTGGGTAGATGGTGCTCTGAGATAATCTGATAAAGGAAGGATTTCAAACAAATCTTCCAAGAACTAAGGAAAGCATCGGGAGATTATTTATGTAATTTTGCACCCCATGAAAACATTTTGTAAGGTTGTGTTTATTACATACTGCAGCAGGGGAGACGGCACACAAAGAACTCGGTTTCCCTCTTCCACTAACATGAGAGACTCTTACTTCTCCAGGGAAAACTCCAGCTCCACTTCTCACCCCTGCCTCCTGGATGAAAATTAGCACACTCGGTCACCAATCACTGGTTATATAATCACAGTGCTTCTCCTTGTATTTCATTTATTTTTACCACATTGGACACAAAACAACGTCAAATCACCAGCTGAAACGCCAAGATTTTGATGAGAGGGACACTATATTTAGGATTTTCAGTACAGGATTTTCCAAATTTTATTCTATATAATACTAGTTCTTTGATAAATTTCTGTGGATATTAAAAGAAGAATCACCTAAATTTGTGATTTACCATGCACTTTGGGAATTTTATTTTATTTATTTTTAATTTTTTTTTATTATATGAAATTCATTGTGGGAATTTTAAAGGTTTTAAGAGGATTTGCAGGGCCTACTTCTGCTTGTGTACAGGTAGCATCTGATGATAGAAATCTTTATTTCCATTATTCCTATGAAATCAATGAGAAGTTTTGTTCCAGGCCATCCCCCACCAAAGTGATGAGTGACAACTGAAGTGTGCAAATAAACGAACCTTCATTGGCAATTTAGGCACATCATGATCCTCAACAGAATATCTATTGATTGAGATTAGTGCCATCCATCATCACCTTCATCCATATTCTAGGTAATCTCCTTATAATAGAATAAAGGAAACTTGTCTTTGTCTCATTATCAGAACTGTTTGTAGATTTCCCCAATAACTGATTTATCTTTATTTTAATAAGACTGTGAGTCAAGTACTTATGTAATCTCCTTCTTCATATTGGCTACTAGAACAGCCAAATTTTGGCCCATCTCTAAAAACTGCCTGGATTCTTCCAGCTTGCATTATAATAATCTCATTTCTGGCTGAATCCTATTTTCTTACATTCATTTTCCTCTAGACCATTTCTCTTTATCTGCCTAGTTGTAGGTGCATTTTTTTTTCATGTTCATTGAATGTATATTGTAAATTTCCTTAGCCTTTTTTTTCCTTTTGGAACAAGGGGAGTATAAACAAATATATAACTATATTTTACCAACTACTTGCATATGTTTTGTTTCATCAACTCAGTCTCCTTTTAGAGAAGCAGTGTAATATAGGAGAACGATCATCGCATCCTTGGAGCCAGGACAGATGGCTTTGTCTCAATTCTGTCTTTACTAGTTGTTGCAGTTAGTTAATATTTTGAAATTCTCTGGACTTGCCTTTTCTCAGTTGGTTAGAAATAGATAGCCTAGGTTAAAGACTTCAAGCCAAGTGCTTTGGGCTGGAAGGTACAACAGAACTCCTGTTCCTGCTGTAGAAAAAGGAAGAATGACATGGGGTTAACTTCTGTCAGACGTGGGATAGGAACAGGGCTGGTCTAAGATACGTGGGTAGCTAGAGTAGGCTAAATTTTTTTGCCATTTAAATAAATATGTCTTATGGATCTGTTTTCATTTGTTGTTTTTGTTTGTTTGTAAAGAACACACTTTGATTTAATCAGAATTACTTTTAAAAACAAATTCACACAATAATTCTCCTCCAATATCTGTACTGGAACAGATAATTTGAAAAAACGTCAACAAATGGCATCGTCACGATCTTTTATCTTTTAAATTCGAAAATAGCATACCAAAATGCTGAGCAATTATATATTGAAAATAAGTTATTCATTTCCACTAAACAGAATATTTTTGCATTATTTAGTTTCAGAATTTTAGCTGACATTTTGTCACACTCGTGGCAAGAATGTTCAACTGCAAAAGGTCAGGGCTAATGAGAAGTCTGTGTTGCCTCTCTCAGCCTTGAGGATGCTTTCTATGTAGTCAGGAGAAAACTCTGGTTGTATTTCACCCACAAGAAAAGAAGCTATGCATTCATGTCTGTATTCAAGTCATCACCCATTACCCAGTACATTTGTAACTCTCTCAGGCAAATGAGAGTTGAATACAGGCGAGCTTAAAAGATAGATGACATTTAATACTAAGCAAAACCCGAATATGATCGTCGTGTTCTGTTGGAACAGATGTGTCACAATTGTATGAATAGACAAAAGTGCTGGCAGAATTGAGTGTCACATGTCCCTGTCATTAGAGGCAAGCAAAACTCAGAAAGACCTGCATTGAAACAAGTGCAGTCACACTCTGGCTGGTCACACAGTTGTAACAGAACATTAAGTTGGATTTATGAATTTGAATTTATTGGATATACAGTTTTATTTGTTTGCTTTTATAAATTTTCCCTGAAGTTTAAATTCTATGCAAGATGTAAACATCCTTATAGCTGATATTATGTTCACCTAGATCTGAGTCTGGCCTACTCTTTTTTGCCATTTGGACCTAGTTAGTGTCACCCTTTCATAGGGGCCTTTCCTTATCAATCAAGCCTTCCCACTCCATTATTCTCTGTCTCATGACTCTATTTTATTTTATTCATAACCCTTATCGTGATCTAAAATTATCATTCTATTTCTTACTTTGTCTTAATTTTTATTGTCATTTCCCTCTCATTATAGGTATTAGCTTCATGAAAGAATGGATATTTTCTGGGGGCGCCTGGGTGGCGCGGTCGGTTAAGCGTCCGACTTCAGCCAGGTCACGATCTAGCGGTCCGTGAGTTTGAGCCCCGCGTCGGGCTCTGGGCTGATGGCTCAGAGCCTGGAGCCTGTTTCCGATTCTGTGTCTCCCTCTCTCTCTGCCCCTCCCCCGTTCATGCTCTGTCTCTCTCTGTCCCAAAAATAAATTAAAAAAAAGTTGAAAAAAAAAATTAAAAAAAAAAAAAAAAAAGAATGGATATTTTCTGTCCTGTTCATCATTTTAATCCTAAGGCTTAGGACACTACCTATCATAGTCATCAGACTCAATATTCTGAGTGAATGAATACTTTTAGTACAAACTTAAATAACCTTATAATAAATGTAATTTAAATCATCACTCAAGATTGTTTATATTTTGGTACACTATTTCAAAGGAATCTCTGTTATTGGACAGATGATGAGAATAGGTAACTTTTAACTTCTAAACCTTAGGTTATATTTATCATACCTAGGACATTATGAAATAAAATGTAAAAAATACTAAGCACTTGTTTCTACATCAGAGATATGAGTCTTTGGGTATCCTGTTGATAGTTTATCTTATTAACTTTGGATATATTTCTTTCAATTTGGCCGTTTAAATAGACCCAAGCCTTGAGGCAAATTTGGAACTAGACTTATTCTTTCACCAATGCCTTACTTCCTGGAGCAACTAGGAAATCTGTCATAAAGATCAGATTCTGGATATTGTGATTTTATCACATCATTAAATAAAAGTTTAAATCAAAGTCAAATAAACAAATCATTACCGTGAAAAAATGACTTCTTTATTGCGTAAGATAATTAAAGGTATTCTTAGATTTACAGTAATGCAGAACATGGAACTTAATCTTTGATTAAGAAGAGAATCAGTAAAAGTATATAGAAAGGAAAAACTCAGATTACTTTTGGTCACCAAGTGCATGGAGGTTTTCCCCCTTCAAGCAATCTCTCTCTCTCTCTCTCTCTCTCTCTCTCTCTCTGCCCCTAGTTATTGCAACCACTGAAGACTTTAAAATCCCACCTGGACATCAGGTGAGAACAGGACAAAGGGTGGGCAGAAAATTAAACCGCAGATCAAACAGATAGGAGGCTGGTGAGCAGACTGTGGTTACTCATGTTTTCACCAGGCATTGGCTACAGAAAAGATAAGTGGCCCTCACAGGCAGGGTCTCTGCCCTAGAGTAACAGGGTGCAGAGGCCACCATGAGCTCCCAGCTAAAAAACATGGGAGGGACAAGAAGAAAAGGCACTTCCAAGGAAGGAAAAAGAAAGCTGGACACCAGCTGGGTCTCCTACAGTTTGACTCAATTCAACACTATCTACCTGGAGATAGTGTCAGATCCAACAGGTTAGGGGCTCAGTCTCACAAGACTGCCTTCACTCCACTTCAGATGTCAATCACAAGTAGGAAGTCCCCAGGTTCCCCACAACTTTTGCCCCACTTGGCTACAAACAGGAGGTCCCCGTGACCCTCTCCTTGCCTTCAGTTAATTTACTATACAGTGGCTCAAAGAAGTCAGGGAAACATTTACTAAGGTTGGCCTTTTATTAAAGAACATGATAAAGGGTATAGATGAGAAGCCAGATGAAAAGGTACATGGGGCAAGATATTTGGGGAAGGGTGCCAAGCTTCTGTGGCCTCTCTGAGTGTGCTACTCTCCCCACATTTCCACTAGTTCACCAACTTGGAACCTCTCTTAACCTCATACTACTAGGATTTTTATGGAGACTCTCACATAGACATGATCAATCATTAACTCCATTTTCAGCCCTTCTCCCTTCTCAGAAGAATGGGGGGCAGGGCTGAAAATTCCAAGCTTCTAATCATAACTTGTTCTTTCTGGTGACCATCGCTCATCCGGGAACCATCCAAAACCTCACCCAGAGTGGCCTCAATAGAACGAAAGACTTCCTTCTCACACAGGAAATTACAAAGTTTTTAAGAGTGGTATCAGGAACCAGGGTCAAAGACCAAATATAAGAACCAGAAATGTTCCCAGTGCTCTTATCACTTAGGAAATTAAAAGGGTTTCAAAAACTCTGTGCCGGGAACTGGGGGCAAGGGCCAATATGTATTTTCTCTTATTGTCACAATGTGTTATTGAAGTCTAACAGTTGGGAGTTACAAGGCAGCTTCTGTGGGAGAAAGAGAAAAGACTTCAGAGAGAGCGACCTCCATTTGTATTCTGGCTCTGTCAGTTACCAGCATCTGTGGTCACAGTTCTTAGATGACTAAATTCATGAACCTATAGAACAACTCTAGCATAAGGCCTGGCATATAGATGTTACAAAAACATAGTTCTTTTCTCTTATCCTTTATTGAATTTTCTGCATCCATTTGTGCAAAGAATTTCACAAAATTGGCCAATTATTGGGGAATGATCGATCTAATCTCGACCTCATGAGAATTCAAAAGGCACAGAAGATAGTTAGCTGCACCTGAACAACTTTTACTGAGTTTGCTTAGCAAACTGTTGACTTACTGACCTGCCTGTATGCAAAGATTAAGTAGAAATATGCAACACACAGTACCTGCAGCTTCACAATTTTATTTTATTATTTTTAAGAACATTTTTAAAGATTTTTTAAAGTTTATTTATTTTTGAGAGAGAGAATGGGAGAGAAAGAGAATGTGGGAGGGGCAGAGAGAGAGAGGGAGAAAGAGAGAATCCCAAGCAGGCTCCCCACTGTCAGTGCAGAGCCCAACATGGGGCTTGAACCCGTGAATCGTGAGATCATCACCTAAGTTGAAACCAAGTGTCAGACACTTAACCGACTGAGCCACCCAGGCACCCTGAAGCTTCAGAATTTTAAAACCAAAGCTCATTGACTGCCTTCATCGGTTATCCAGGTTTTTTCCTTCTCATGTTTCTCAATATTGTCAATAAGCCACTCTTCTGTTTGATACCTGAACTTTTAAATTCATCTTTGACTCTGCTGAAAGAAAGGTGAAGAAAAGATGACATTCACTTTCGTCAAGAAGTTGTTGTGTCTCTGTTTACCTGGCTTCATACAAAAGATTCAAGGGGGAGGAACACACAGTACTCTTTGTCTAGAGGCAATAAAGCCTAGCGAGCAAGTCAGGCAGAAAACCCAGGGATAATGATTACATGTGATAAATGCTAAGAATTTAAATATAAAAATTTGTTGTTGAAACACTGGAAAGGAAGTAATTACTGTTACCTAGGGTATCATAGAGGGAAGTGCTATTTGAAATGTGTTTTTTTATTTTATTTTATTAAAAAAAAATTTTTTTAACATTTATCTATTTTTGAGACAGAGAGAGACACAGAATGAATGGGGGAGGGTCAGAGTGAGAGGGAGACACAGAATCCAAGGCAGGCTCCAGGCTCTGAGCTGTCAGCACACAGCCTGATGTGGGGCTCGAACTTGTGGACCGTGAGATCATGACCTGAGCTGAAGTCACATGCTTAACCAACTGAACCACCCAGGAGCCCCTGAAATGTGTTTTAAAGACTGAGTAAGAGTTCAGTAGGTGGAGGGACAGGGAGATTACTCTAAGCAATGAGAAGTTAGAAGATTCTCAGAAATTAGTGTCTATGCTTTGGATTTATTATAAAATGTTTGGGTGGAAAGTGAGAGGGAATGAAATCTGAAAATTACATAATCTAAGAGTGTGAAGTCTTCGGTTCTCTCCTAATAAATTAGGGCATTATGTCAATTCTGTTGAATGTTTAAAAGTTATAAGTTTATTCCAGGGGCTCCTGGGTGGTTCAGTTGGATAAGCGACCAACTTCAGGTCATGATCTCACGGTTCATGAGTTCAAGCCCTTTGCGTGTCAGGCTCTGTGCTGACAGCCCAGAGCCTGGAGCCTGTTTTGGATTCTGTGTCTCCTTCTCTCTCTGCCCCTCCCCTGCACACACTCTGTCTCACTCTGTCTCTCAAAAATAATAAATGTAGAAAAAAATGCCTTTAATATATGTTTATTCTAGTAGCCTCAGAATTTTCTTCCCTCTTCCTTTTCAAAGAACAGACTTGTCTATTTGAGCATTTTGCAAATTTTCCTGACTCGAAACCCCCTTTAATAGTATTTTTAAAGATGGTTTTAAGTATTACTTTAGTAATAATAAGATGAACCATATGAAATTGCTGGTTTTTAGCCGTTTGGACTTACCAAAATAAAAATTTCAGATGATCCAAACTGTATATCGGGCTATATGAAGATTTTTCATCATTTCATTGATTTTATTTGGTTAGTTATAAAATGTGTTCTTTTTTTTAAAAAAAATCTTTAACTTTTATTTTTGAGACAGAGAGAGACAGAGCATGAACGGGGGAGGGTCAGAGAGAGAGGGAGACACAGAATCTGAAACAGGCTCCAGGCTCTGAGCTGTCAGCACAGAGCCCGACGCGGGGCTCGAACTCACGGACCGCCAGATCATGACCTGAGCCTAAGTTGGACGCTGAACCAACTAAGCCACCCAGGTGCCCCTAAAATGTGTTCTTAATACTTTCAAAACTTATTTATGGAGATTTATAGCATAGTGCTTCTGTACAATTCATCCTATTCAGATAATTTTAAAATGAATTCTCACTTATAAATAGTACACTAATCTAAAAATATTCTATAAAATTTTATAATAAAAAGCATGACTTTTTGGCAAATTTCAAACGGCAATATATCAAATTTGACCTGGGGGACGAAATAAATGTTAAAATGTCAATTGGAGTTTTACCACAAATTATATCATCAATAGTGGACAAAAGCAGTTTTTAAAACCTTGTGTTTGAAAATGCTACATCTTACATTTGAAATATCAATGGAATTATTTTTCTAATATTCATGGTTTTCAAAAAATTAGGAAAATATGGAAGTACAATATGAGTTTATCTGTAAGCATTTCTCCACAAAGATCACATTCCATAGGCCAGGAAAACAAAAATGTCACCTGGTGCCTGGCTCCTTTCTGATCCTTTTTTGCTGTGTGAGACTCAACAGTTTTCTTACCTACAAAATGGCTTAGAGTCACCTTACATAAATATATCTCCCAATATATATATTTTTTTCTCCTTGGAAACTAGTCATCCTAAATCCACACAGGGGAAGAAATAATCTCTTA
Source organism: Prionailurus bengalensis (assembly GCF_016509475.1). Classification (NCBI taxonomy): domain Eukaryota; kingdom Metazoa; phylum Chordata; class Mammalia; order Carnivora; family Felidae; genus Prionailurus; species Prionailurus bengalensis. The sequence goes on along the minus strand of NC_057344.1, from coordinate 72,076,274 downwards.
ATTGATCCTTAACATCACAAGTACCCCTTCCCTTGAAATAGGTGTCCTAGTAGTTTCTTGTCTGCCTTTCCTTGGGTCTGTCATAATAAGCAAATATTAGTTACGGATGGCTGTTCCTGAGTTTTATGAGATTGACTTTGAAAAGCTTCTACTGTATAACTAAGTTTAAATGCTGGCTAAAGAGTTTTAATTTTCCTCAGACTGCCAACTATGAGAATCAATCCAAGCATTAACAACAACAACAAAGCAACATCAACAACAATTGACTACATGATACGATAAAAGGTAATTCATTCTGTCTGACCAAATGAAAGACTTCTTGAATGGCTGCTATTTTCACAGAACCTTCTGTGCTTAGCAAGGAAAAATATTTTGAAAAACCAAAAAGTAACTGTTCAGTTCTTAAATGTATTAGATCTCATGATGAGTTAGGGGATCTATATATATTAATTAGGCTTTCTCCAAAGCAGAGCCTGAGACAGGGACTTGAGCAGAGGGAACTTATTTGGGAGACATTCCCATGAATAATAATGACAGAGCAGGAGTGTGAGACAGGAAGGGAAAGAAGAAAAGCCAAAGGATTCATTTGTGAGGTCAATGCCCTAAATAACTGGGATCCCTCCAGGATAGTTGGAGAAGGGTGCAGAGTGCCTTCAGAATTATCTTCTGCAAAATGAGATGCTGGAGCATTTATCCATGAGAACTCCCTTCTTGGTTTAGTGTTTCTATGTCTACCACAATCTTTGTTGACAAAGAAAAATGTGAACAGTTGGGTACAGGGCAGGGCTAGTTCTAAGCTATGAGGATTATGGGAAAGAATAAAATGGAACATTCTATAATGGGTTAACAGGTTCATATAGCCTTTTATTTGGAAACCAATACGGTGATGACTGAAGAAATAAGAAAATCCCTATTCACTTTCTAAATTTCGCCCAACGCCAGATCCTGCTAATTCTTGCCTCTGTTTCATCTCACAAGCTCACTTCTCTATATCCTATCCTTTAAAATCACAAGGGAAGAACGAGAGATGTAGGTTTTGGTTTTAGTAGTCTTAATTGTTTTTAATATTTTTTTATGACATATGTGAGGAAAAAAGTCATCTTATCGCTCAAGTTTTAGGTATTTTTACTCCTAAAACAGGTTAGATGGTTTCTAGAGTCTGTTTTAGGCCCAGAATTGGTCATGACTCATGTCTTCTAAGCATGCTTATCTGTCAATATTACCTTTAACGTATCCCTTCTGTAATTAATGTGTACAACAGAATTATATGCATATGGGTGTATAATGAGATTAGAAGTTACTACAAATCCTTGCCTGGTACCAGTAGGTTCTGTAGTTACCTGCTATAATGCCTGAGGATGTCATCGCCAAATTTGATTCTTTGAGTTAAAGTGTATTTCTGGGAGATCTGTGTAAAATATCTGTACATAAAATATCTTGGGGCAACAAAGACTATATTGGTTATAGAGGTTTTACATCTGATCATGAAGAAAGATTTCTCAATCTGAGGTAAACATCACATTGAGAAATTGGTTTCCAAGTGGCAACATTTTATATATATATATATATATATATATATATATATATATACAACCAGTCATATATTTTATAACAGTTTTGATTGCAAAAATTAAAGGGAATATATGTATTTGAGGCATTGTCGGTTACTTTCCTGGCTGAAGGAAACAAGCTTTTCTTAAATTAATTTATAATTTCCCTGATGCACTAAATTCAAATCCTTGAGTAATTGGTGCCTGGGTTGCTAAGGTTAACCACTGAATTGACACTACTTAGAAAACCCAAGTGGAATCCTATTTAAAAAAGAAAAAAGAAAAAAGAAAACGGTGTTGCTTCAAAAATATCTACTTTTTTCTAATTTGTAGTGAAAAGAACATCTCCTTATTTCTTTCACTAGTATGTTCACCTTTAAGGGAAGAACGCTTCTCAACCCAAGAGACTTAAAAGAGTCGAATAAATAATTTACCGATATTCTTTGTAAACACATACCGAGTTGTACAACCATGTGTTGAAAGGGAAGTTATTAAATATTTTCTGCTTCCGGACACCATGGGCAGGGCACTAAGAAAGGGCGCTCTGCCTCTTTTGCAGACAACCCCTCCCCACTGTGTGAGCAATGCCAGAGTCACCTGTAAAAAACCCAAAGGGAATAGGAGGGGTTTAGGGTATGGTTTCGCTGATTTCCCAGTTCTCTTTATGGCATGGCATGTTCATGCTGTTTCTCTTTCTGTAAGGCTGCATTAAACATTATAATTTATTATAGTCATAAAAATCAAGATTTCAGGGTGGATTGGGACCTTCAGAATTCTGATGAGTATTGAACCACTTCCATTTGGTAGCTGATCATGTATGGAAGTTAAATCACTTTTTCCCACGGCACACAATTCATCAGTGGCAGAGCCAAGACTAAAAATGAAATATCTGACGTCTAATTATTTTGGTGAATTTGACATCAGATGACCATTCTGAGGGTTAAATACATGGGAAATGCTGGCTGTGTATGTAGTTCTTAACATGTAGCAGTGGTGTACCAAGAACAGGGTGATGGAGTTTCTACCCTGGCTCAATAGTTTTTAAAGCCATAGTTTAGAACTTGGACAAATAAATAATGTTTTCTGGGAAAAATATTTTATCACCGACATTGTCTCAAATTGTGGGCACTTGGGGCGCCTGGGTGGCGCAGTCGGTTAAGCGTCCGACTTCAGCCAGGTCACGATCTCGCGGTCCATGAGTTCGAGCCCCGCGTCAGGCTCTGGGCTGATGGCTCAGAGCCTGGAGCCTGTTTCCGATTCTGTGTCTCCCTCTCTCTCTGCCCCTCCCCCGTTCATGCTCTGTCTCTCTCTGTCCCAAAAATAAATAAACGTTGAAAAAAAAAATTAAAAAAAAAAATTGTGGGCACTTTATTACTGTTTTTACATGATCTATAAAGTACCCTAGTGTGGATGACTCCCAGTGTCCTACAAATGCTATGCTGCAGGTAAGCAGTAAATTAACAATGTCCATTTAAGGTCCAATACAATACAACAAATGACCCAACTGCTGGTAACTTTCAGATGAGATTCAGGCCAGAAGCCCAGGGAACATGAGACAGAAATGAGGTTTGAGCATGTACCCTGCCTTTGTCATATAATGAATTTCGTCTCCCAGAGACACCCAAGTTCAGCTTTTGGCTTAGCACTCGTAAGAATATAGACATATGAGACTGGGAGAATAAATAACTTGTTTTTTACAAGCTCATTATATTATATATCCTAAAATTTAATGCCAAATGTTTTATTGGAATAGAGTAATTAAATGTCTTTAAAAAAAATAGCCTCCATTGCTTTATTTAATGTTTGTTATTTTGGATATAAAAGCAGAACTTAGCTAGTCAAATGACCTGGTTTGGCAGAATACTCACTTTTTTTAGCAAACAAACTGGCCCCCACACAGATCCCCACTAAAGTTTACAGAGTTCAGCTTCTGTGCCAGTTGAAACTAGAGCCTACCTAAGAGCACAGAGAGAGAACTAACTGATTGGCTGGTGCAGAGCGAGGAGGATATATAAAAGGCCTCTGTGGAACATCTGGGAAGGTCAGTGATATCACCTGTTCAGAGTCAAAACTTGGAGCTTCTCAGACGGTACATTTTCACCATGAGTGGGTGCCCATTTTTAGGAAACAACTTTGGGTGAGTATTTACCTCTATTTTAAGTATGGTTAGGCACTTAGAAATGCCAAGTAAGAACGCTTCAATTTCTGAATTTCAAATGCACTGAAAATTGTCGCCCATATTCTCTTGTTAGAAAATCAACTTTAAAAACAGTAGGAGAATTTTGACTACTCATATTGTTAGTTATTACGCTGTCTCAAGATCTCCTGTTTTCTCCTCACTTATTTAATCTGTAGATGTGCTTTTAAAAAATTGTCCATAGAAGGCAGTGAAGACGACAAATCACAAACCGGTGTGAATAGAGCCAGCAAAGGAGGACTTATCTACGGAAACTACCTGCATGTAAGTGGGAGAGCCCTTACAGTGTTCAGCCTCCATTGTTAGGTGCTAAATTCCACAAAGTGACATTTTCATGTTTTGGGATTTTTTTGTGTTTTTTTTCTCTCAGTCACCAAAAAGTTTTCTGGACCTAATGATATCCCTTTTCACGGAATGTATGCCTTTTCAGCTTTTTAAAGAATAATTCAAGAGACTCATATGTGAAAATTCACCTCTCTGGCAGAGATACAATAGAAGCAGAGGACATTATCTTGAGCAGAAGAGTGTAAATGATAAGATAAAGTGTAGATAACTGGCAGGCATTTCACAACTTGTGTAAATAAGGCATAGTCACTAAATCCCAGCCTAGGTAATTGCGAATGTATCCAGAAAAAATCATTTATTAAATCCTTTATCATAAAGTAGAAATGTTGAAGGTACATGTTTTCTTGAAATCGTTAGTAAATGAAAGAGGGATATTACAAATGAGGTCTTTGGCAATAAGTCTGGGGTCAATTTACAGCGTGTTTGTCTTATATATATATATATTTTTTAATAGACTTTATTGACAGATTGGTTTCCATACAATACCCAGTGCTCATCCCAACAAATGCCCTCCTCAATGCCCATCACCCACTTTTCCCTCCATATTTTTTAAGAAGTGAAATATTTAGACCCTTTGATGCTTTCATTGATGGGTTGCTGAGGATGAGCTGATAAAGAATGTTAAGATCTTCTTAGAATAGGCTCTTCAGGGAACAAAAGAGTGGAAGATGAACAGTGAGCTCAGCAAGTGACCAAATTTTTATCATACTCATTTCAAGAGGCAGAGGGATATGATTTCTCAGTGAGTGTAATGGTATTTTTATGATAGAATCCTACGAATTCTATTCTATCCTACCTATTCTCTTTCTTCTGAAGAGAATAAAAATCATAAATTTAACTCATTCTTTATAAGACTCATGCACTGTTGAAAAAATAGATTGCTTCCTGAGAATTTGGGAACTGAGGAATTTTTTTTCAGTATCGTATTCTACTTTTTTTTTTTAATTTTTTTTTTTTCCAACGTTTATTTATTTTTGGGACAGAGAGAGACAGAGCATGAACGGGGGAGGGGCAGAGAGAGAGGGAGACACAGAATGGAAACAGGCTCCAGGCTCTGAGCCATCAGCCCAGAGCCCGACGCGGGGCTCGAACTCACGGACTGCGAGATCGTGACCTGGCTGAGGTCGGACGCTTAACCGACTGCGCCACCCAGGCGCCCCTACTTTTTTTTTTTTAATGTTTACTTAATTTTGAGAGAGAGAGTGAAAGAGAAAGAGAGAATGCAAGTGGGGGAGGGGCAGAAGGAGGGGGACAGAGGATTTGAAGGACTCACCCTGACAGTAGTTTCAGTGCAGCAAGCACAATGTGGGGCTTGAACTCATGAACCCACGAGATCATGACCTGAGCCAAAGTTGGATGCTCAACTGACTGAGCCACCCAGGAGCCCCTTGTATTCTACTTCTTATTAAAATTAATAAAAAAAAAAATAAAACAAGTTTTACAATTTCAAAATTAATCCTTCTTTTTTAAAATCTTTTTTTAGCCTTATTGAAATATAACTGATGTATAACATTGTGTAAATTTGAATTATATAACGTGTTAATTTGACACACATATATTGCAAAATGATTACCATCATAACACTAGCTAACATCTGCATGGCGTCACATAATTACCATTTCTCTTTGTGGTGAGGACATTTAGGACCTACTCTCTTAGCAACAGTTTATTAACTATAATCCCCATGCTATATATTAGAGCCCCATGATTTATCCATCGTATGGAAGTTTATACAAAATTGGCCTTTCTATTTTTTGTTTAAAGTTGGAAAAGGTTTTGAACGCACAAGAACTTCAAAGTGAAATAAAAGGAAATAAAATCCATGACGAACATCTTTTTATCATAACTCATCAAGGTAAGTTGAACAAAAGGTTGGACAGTAACTATTCCACAGGCATTTCCCAACAATAATGAGGAAACCTACAATTCTTTTAATTATAAGATGGCCAAAGACTAAAAAATCCCTTCTGTTAGAAATCCTTGAGAATATTTTACTGCCAGGTAAATTCTCATAAGGCATCCTTCTAGGGTTTATAACTGTCTTCTTTATGGTTTTTTTTTTTTTTTTTTTTTACTGTTATTTGGATCAGGGAGGACTTTCTCTTTTTCCTAAATCCAAGGAAACTTTCTGTCCCTTGTAATTCACAAAAACATTACAAGCTAACAAGTTACTATTTTTCAACTTGGAACTTTAAAAAACTATTTTCAAGAAATAGATCACTGAAATGTATTGTGACTTTACACAATCGTATATAAATCTGGTAGTAAACGTAAATGTTAAATTTGCCTAAAATGTATGTTTATTCTCTCCAGACTTCTTACCTCTGGGCAGTGGCTTTTAACATAGGAATCCATGACTTTGGGAGTTTAGAAAGTCCCTGAACTCTTAAAATTGTGTTCAAAATTTCATGAATATGTATCTTAAAGAGGTCCATGGCCCCAGAATATTAAAATTTACTCTAAGATTGTTGGTGTCATAATATTGTCGAATGTCTGACCATGACCAATGTCTCATGGTAGTCGGTGCCCCATTTCTAAACATGCTTCTTTTTCCTACCAGTTCTTTGTATCTTTTCCTCAAATGGTTGTTTAACTGGCTGGTTAAAATGAGCAAGTCCTCAGAGTGAAAAAATAAAGATGGAAAATAAGTGGCTTGATATGTTGTTACTTCTCCTGTTTTCACGTTTACATTTTTATTGGTGACTTAGGCCAAGACAAAATCAGTAGAAGAGGAATTGTGGCAGGGTAGCACAAATTTGGGGACAGAAAATTGTTTAGAATCCCACCTCTACTATTATAAATTGTGTGACTTTGGTCAGGTGTCTTGACCAATGATTCTACTTCTCTGTTTATAAAATGGAGAGAATGACTTTATCTTCTTGTTCATAGAGTTCTCGTGAAGACGAAATGAGTTAATGTGCCTTGAGCCCTTAGCCCAAGGTATGGCACATAATAAGCATCCAAAAAATGGAAGTATCATTATTTGATAGGGAGACTTTCCTTCCATCCTTCAGCTACAACATGTGGTCAGTGGGTCACAGAACAAGCCACACAAAATAAAACTTGAAAAAAAGATACAGAAACCGATTAATAAATATTTGATTTGTTCTTTGTCCAAATATGAAAATTAAATCCCTGAAGGTCTCCTTAAATATAATTTAAAATTATAATTTGAGGGGCGCCTGGGTGGCACAGTCGGTTAAGCGTCCGACTTCAGCCAGGTCACGATCTTGCGGTCCATGAGTTCGAGCCCCGCGTCGGGCTCTGGGCTGATGGCTCAGAGCCTGGAGCCTGTTTCCGATTCTGTGTCTCCCTCTCTCTCTGCCCCTCCCTCGTTCATGCTCTGTCTCTCTCTGTCCCAAAAATAAATAAACGTTGAAAAAAAAATTAAAAAAAAAAATTATAATTTGATTCCTGTAATTAGTACAGAAACATGCCCTTTACCCAAACAATAGCACCAAATAGAATGCACTAGGAATCTCTAGGATTATTGATATTCTATACTCATGTAACAACTACACTGGCTATTTAATTCATTTATTCATAAAATAATTAGCCATGGTTTATCTTATGCCAAGCCCTGTCCTAGGTACTGAGGGGAGCAGAAGAGTATAATGAAGTTTTAGACCATTCATGAGCTTGTCCTCCCATAATATTCTAAGCCTCTAGAAACCAAAATTTTGTCATATTCATTAGGTTAGTGGCCATTAATGTCTCAGTTTATAGATGGAGCTGAGTATCACTGCTTTTCCACACACCTTCAGCATCTGAACAGGAAGTTAGAATTAGATTGTGTGTTATATATTAAAAGACCTAGACAACATATTTGTTGAGAGAAATCAAAATAATAATAATGAATATGAAGCTTGCAGATAAAGTGACTGGCATATTAAAACATCGAAAAAAGAAGGCTATGATAACATTATGACTGATACGCATTTTTAGCATAAAATAAGGCTGTATTGGCATTTATTATTTTTAAATGACATTTTATTTCTTTTTCAATGTGTTAGCCATATCTTTCATGCGATTCTGGTCAAGAAGTGTCCCATAACTTTTCAATTGACAATGATTTTTCTCGTTGCAGCTTATGAACTCTGGTTTAAGCAAATCCTCTGGGAATTAGATTCTGTCCGAGAGATCTTTCAGAACGGCCATGTGAGTTATTATATCACAATATTGGATTTATATATATATATATATTTGGAGAATGTAGAAAAATACTGTTAATTAGAAAAACAATACTAACGAGGGAATTATTACTTAGCAGAAACATTTAAAAAACTTTTCTGAGTGGACACGAATGTAGTGATACTTTCCCCATGCCATTGCTGCCTTCCAGCTACACATGGCTCTAAGGGTCCTTTCAAGTTTCAGTTTCAGGCCCCTTGTTTAGAACTTGATTTTTTTCCCCCTTGAAGAAAGTTGTTATGTATGATGGTAGATTGCCAATATAGCTAATATAGATCCTTTAGTTAAAAGGTATCAGGATTGTATTTCTTTTCTTTTCTTTTTTAATGTTTATTTTTGAGAGAGAGACAGAGACAGAGGGAGAGAGAGAGAGAGAAAGCATGAGCAAGGGAAGGAGGGCAGAGAGAGAGGGAGACACAGAAGCCAAAGTAGGCTCTAGGCACTCTGAGCTGTCAGCACAGACAGCGATGTGGGGCCTGAACTCACAAACTGTGAGATCATGACCTGAGCCAAAGTCGGATGCTTAACCGACTGAGCCACCCAGGCGCCCCTCAGGATTGTATTTGTAATGAATATTTGCTGTAGGAAGATAGGAACAATGATGAGGAAGTGAAACAGTAAGAAAGGAAGAGGCAGGAAGAGAGTAGTAGAAGAAAGAAAAAGAGAAAAGAGAAGAGGAAGAAGGGAATACAGAGGGAAAGCCTGGAGAGGCTCAAGAGTGGGAGGAGAGCAGAGCAGAGCTGAAGGGCACTTCCCCACCTCCCAGCCTGCCTCTTGCTCCCACACACCTTCCCCAAGCAGCACACAGCCTGAGGTCCTGGCCTTTGAGCCCCTGCTCCTAGAGAACTCTGCACAGACAGTACTCTTCCTACACATATGTATACAATTCCCATTTATGTTAAAGGCAACTTCTGGGCCCTCAGTAAAGAGCAGATTTGTCAAGGTGTTGCTTAACCCTAACACAGAAGTGTCCATGTTTCTTTGACCTGTATTTCTAGAAACAAACTAAGAGAGAAATTTACTTTGAAATCATTGGACATTGGGTTCCAAAATTGACTTCTCACTTGCTTCCATATAATTTTCTATTTTAAAGAAAGACTAATGGAAGTGCCTGGGTGGCTCAGTCGGTTGAGCGTCCAACTTCGGCTCAGGTCACGATCTCATGGTTTGTGGGTTCAAGCCCCACGTTGGGCTCTGTGCTGACAGCTCAGAGCCTGGAGTCTGCTTAGGAATCTGTGTCTCCATCTCTCTTTTCACCTCCTCCACTCACAGTCTGTCTCTGTGTCTCAAAAATAAATAAACGTTGAAATAAAAAGACTACCGATTCCAATTTTGCACACAATCTTTGCACACAACTTATAGTTGCTATTCATATTCAATATATATGGATGGCAAATGTTAACTCCAGTGTTCCTCTTTAAATTAGAGAGAAAGTTGGGGCGCCTGGGTGGCGCAGTCGGTTAAGCGTCCGACTTCAGCCAGGTCATGATCTCGCGGTCCATGAGTTCGAGCCCCGCATCAGGCTCTGGGCTAATGGCTCAGAGCCTGGAGCCTGTTTCCGATTCTGTGTCTCCCTCTCTCTCTGCCCTTCCCCCGTTCATGCTCTGTCTCTCTCTGTCCCCAAAATAAATAAACGTTGAAAAAAAATTAAAAAAAAAATAAAATAGAAAGTTAATAGGAATGCACTGTGGTTTGTAGTCTATCTTGTATCTTCTAGAAATCAGAACCGATTACTCAATGTTTCATTTCTTAACTCTCAGGTTAGGGATGAAAGGAACATGCTTAAGGTTGTTACTCGAATGCACCGAGTGGCAGTGATCCTTAAGCTACTGGTGCAGCAATTTTCTGTTCTGGAAACGATGACAGCCTTGGACTTCAATGATTTCAGGTGTGTACATGTGGCTTTGTAATAATGCAGCGCGGTTTACCTTTCCATTCCAGTGGGGTAAGAAGAGAACATGTGTGCTATGTGCTCTTTGAGTAAGAAGCCTGTCCTCCTGACCCTGTGTCACTATAAACATGCGGGGATCTTAATCTCAAAGCATTTGAGAAGTTATTAAAAATCATTCATCACTCACTTTTACATATGGACATAATATTATGATTGCTTGATTTCAATTCATTTTTTGTGCCCTGTTTTTATCTCAAAAGAACGTTGCACTTGATCTTAGGCAAAAGGCCAAGAAGCCACTGCAATGAATTTTGGACAACTTATCAAAATGGCTAACGTGGCTGAGACAATACATACAACTAAATTAAAAAGAAATTAAAAACTAAAAATAAAAGAGAAACAAGAGTTGATGGGATGCCTGTCAGCAAACCTGTCAGTTTAAGTTATGAATTGAACTATAAATTTTAGCTGTGCATTTCCAGGCGGGCAAAGCCATATTTGTACTTTTTAAAAGGCTTTTTTCATGCCAACATTTGAGAAGAGATTTTCTTTAAGAGTACCAGGTGAATTTAATGATGTAATAGGCTGTCTCCAACACGTGTGACAGTCAGGGGTTTAAAAATCCCTTGTGGTGGATTTAAAAATTTGAAGACTTACAACCAATTAGATGAAGGAAGCTTAGAAGGATAGAAGCGTTTGGGTGGTTGTGGGGTGGGAGTAAGAACATTTTTTGATTGCCTGTTTTGTGTGAGGCATTATCTCATTTGTTTTACTGGTAGGATCTCGTTGGTATACTTAATACTAGGTAGTGAGATCAATAATAACATCCAAGAATATAAATTTTAAGAGGGATTAAATAATATTTATAAAGAATCTTTCAGCACTATAGAATAAAAATACTGTTCAATGTACACCTGTCTTTACCTTAGGAAACAAATTTGTACACAAACACATAAACATATATGTATCTATATGTGTGTGTGTATATATATATATATACACACACACATATATGCCATTTCCCAAACGATATAAACATGCCGTCTTTAAATTGATTAACTGACAGCAACAGTGATGTTTAGGTAGCTCAATTTTCTTTCTTTGGGAGGATCAAACCCCAGGTCCAACTCTAGGCAGTTATGTGTTCTCGGTGATGTCCAAGAGAGTAAAACTAAGGATCTTTCACAACAGAAGAAAGCATTACAGTGATTTACAATGTCAACTCCTGTCATCTTTCTTTTCTCTTCCCTTCCTCCTTTTATTCTCAAAGAGAGTACTTGTCTCCAGCCTCAGGCTTCCAGAGTTTGCAATTCCGACTGTTAGAAAACAAGATAGGTGTTCTTCAGAGTTTGAGGGTCCCTTACAACAGAAGACATTATCGTGATAACTTCAGAGGAGAAGATAATGAACTGCTACTTAAATCCGAGCAGGAAAAAACACTACTTCAACTAGTGGAGGTACATGCTCAAATACTGTCTCTAAAGTCTAACTCCCCACATCTTGTTAATTGCGCTTCTGCTACATGGAAGTTTTAAAACTCAAAGGTTTTGTCACATTCATGGTAAATAAGAACAGAAAGACTTTAAAGGAATGCTTCAACTCAAGTAATTGAAATATTTAAACTATTAAGAACTCCCTTGAGAATTTCAGAAATATTTATATAACAACTCTATGTTAATATTTAATCGCCTTCTTATCTTATAAAATGATTCCTTTAAACAACCCTGCTAAACAACATTTAACTAGCTGATTTTAACACCGAGTGTAGTTAATTATTCAGTGAGCTTTATTCTCTAAAATATTCCATTATTGAAAAGTTCCACAAGTTGTGTGTTTTTCTCAATTAAACTAAATTACTAAGAGTATAATCTTCAGAATTTGTTCCTTTCATATCTTAATTCCCCATGGGTCTATAAAAGGTCTTGAGGGATTACTGTTTTTTCACAAGTAAATTATTAAATAAAGATTATATGGTCTTGATTTCCTTCACAAGGGTTTTTCCTTTGCAAATTAAAAATTTCTTTTAGTGACTTATACTTTGCACACGGATCCCCTGGGTATTGTAAATGTGGACTTAGGTTAATATAGTATATATAACTCCAAATAACAGCTCATAAAGATACGGAGGGAAAGAGTCACAAAGTTAATTTCAAAACCAAAAATAGGTCAGATGAGGATCCATAGGTGCACAAATTTTGTTTCATTTCTACATTAAAAAGTCTTGTATATGCAAAAAAAAAAAAAAAAAAAGGTTTGTGGACTCTTAAAATAGCTGAGTGTTTAGTTGATTTCAGATTTCAAAGTTGCCTAGATACCATGCTCCTACATTTAGAAGAGATCATATGATATGCATGTCATAATTCCTTCATATCCTAAGACATAAGGTATTTTGAGAATAAACCAGAAGACTTCATTAAAACAACATTTAGATATGTTCATAGACTTATAGAACAAAATTGGAATTTCTGTAATAACACATTTCTTAATAAATACAGAGTAAACATTATTAATATGATTGCTTTAAAGATTAAGAAATGAAATGTAATAAATTGCTATTCATTAAATGAATAAATTTAAGGGAAAGAGAAATATTTATATACAAAAAAACTTATGACATACTTCCTATTTCAAGTTCATAGATGTTAAGTACAATGTATTTTATATATTTGAAATTTTATAATATATTTACTTAAAAAAATAATACTTCAGGCGTGGCTGGAAAGAACACCAGGTTTAGAGCCACATGGATTTAACTTCTGGGGAAAGCTTGAAAACAACATTCTCAAGGGCCTGGAAGAAGAATTCACAAGAATTCAGGTACTTATGATGCCATAAGTAAATATATTTACTACAGATGAAGTATTGAAAATTTTATTTAACAAATCCCTAATTTTCTTTTAAACGTTCATTTTTCTTATATTCTTTTTCTTTCACAAATGCATCTACACAAAATATATTACATGGTTGATTTTATTTTATTTATGTACAATAGAAATTAAAGTAATAAGTTCATTCTGGGCAAGATTTTGTGTTTGATAAATATATAAGATTAATAGACCTTTTTTACTTCTATCAAAAATTTCATATCATGACCAATTCTAGACAGAAGTAGGCTCACAAAAGACCAGTCAACCAAAGATATCCTGGGTCCTTCTTAACTGCTGTCAGTTACAAATTTCTTTCACTTGAGAAACATACTGTTGATTCCTCATTTCCCTCAAGCTACAGCCCCTCCGCCACCGTCCTCTCTTCATTACTAAATTTCTTGAAAGAATTATTTCAATTCTATGTCTGGAAAGGCTGTATCTGGAGAAGCCATATCAGGTAGTGCTTACAGCAAGGACGTTGAAATCTCATTATATGGGTTCAAGTCCCACCTTCACCTCTTAATAACTGTAACATTGAACTTCTTCTGTTACTTAACCTCCCTTTGCTTCACTTTCACTAATGGTAAAACAGAAAATAAGAGTATCTACCTAGTAAAACAGAAAATAAGAGTATCTACCTTGTAGAGTTATTATGAGCATTTAATTAGATTAACATTGGTAAGGTATTTAGAACAGTAGTTAGCATAATTATTTCTTTTCCTTTCGTCTAATCCTCAACCCAGACCAGTCTATCTTCTTGTCCCATCATTCACAGATGGCCTCTAGGTATGTAAATTCAATGGCCATTTTTAATTTACTTGATCTCCTAGTGGCATTCAATAATAATGACTACTTACTCTTACTTGAATATTTTTCCCCCTTGGATTTGGTACATAACATTCGGTCTTCCTTTAATTCTATGGCCCTATTGTCTTGATTTGTTTCCTTTATTGGCTCATTTTTCTTTCTCAGACCTGTGGGTGGTGGGATTTCACAATGCATTGGCTTAGACCCCTGTATTCTCTCTCTACTCTTTCCCTAGATGAACTCATTTATACCCACTGTTTCAATAGTTACTACTATGCCAATAACTCCCAAACATTTATCTCCAGCATTGATATCTCCTTTCATTTCAAATGACATATTTGACACCTTACTTTATAATTTCCTCCTAGTCCTCTCAAAAACATAATGATAAAACCAAACTTAAAAACAATTTTCTCTTCCTTCCTCTCTCATGTCAACTTAGTCATCTACAAGTTGAAGAAGTTTTTCTCTTATAAACCATCTTGTTTGTCCAGTCTGAAATGTACAATTGATCTTTGGTACCTCCCTCTTGCTCAATCACTTCTTCAAGTTATCACCAAATCCTACCAATTTTACCTTCTAAATAGCTCTCAGATATCTCCATTGAATGTACCACCACCAATCAAGTGCAAACTGCTATTACTTTTCACCTGGACTTATAATATTCTCTCAACTATTCTACACTTCTCCCCAATATGACTCCATCCCAATCTATTCTCCATACTGCAGTTGAAACAATCTTCTCAAAGGGCAGAACTGATCACATTTTGCTTTTGCATGAAACCCATGTCTCCCTATTGTTTTTAAAATGAAGATAAACGTCTTTAACATAGTCTTCAAGGTGTTTTCAGATTTCATGTTGTCCAACCATACTGAATTTCCTTAAGTTGAATTTAGTTCTTTGAATTTACCACCATTTCACAGTCTTTTTATATGTTTTTCTCTGGGCTCGGAATATTCTTCCGCAGGTGGCTCCTTCCCATTCTGCAGGTTGTGGCTCAAGGAAAACTCCTTCAGAAAGATCTCCCCTGACCTCCTCATTACTATAATTTATCATGGCATTATGCTTCTCCTATATGCTACTATCAATGTTTGCAATGTAATGCCAAGGTGATTATTTGTGTGTCTTATTCCCATCAGATAATATGCGCATGAGATCAGGGAACTAGATTTTTTTAAGTGTATTTATTTATTTTGAGAGAGAGAGAGAGAGAGAGAGAGAGAGAGAGAGAGAGAAGGTGAGGGGCAAAGAGAGAGAGGGAGAGAAAGAGAATCCCAAGCAGACTCCTCACTGTCAGCACAGAGCCCAATGCAGGGCTCAAATGCACTATTGTAATATCATGACCTGAACCAAAACCAAGAGTCAGACACTTAACCAACTGAGCCACCCAAGCACCCAAGAAACTCAATTTTTACTCACCTTATCTCTATCACCTTAGCATGACATTTACTAAATAAATGAATAATTAACTGACAATCATGTGCCTACAAGTTCTTACCACACGAGCCATCATTCAGACAAATGGAAAATAATTGAGTTAACTAATTTTTGTGTCAGCTCAATTAATTAAGTTGTAAGTAAAGCATTTGTTGGAGGCAGAAGAGTAAGAATTTCCTGAAATGAATCAATAGATATCAAATGAACAAATATCTGCGGGTGAAAAGTATCTAACAAATTATATTTATAAAATACTGAGTATAGAATATTAATAGAGTTAATAGTTTTTCTGACTGGAAATTCTTAACTTTTCCTTTATTTCCTTTCCTGTGATAAAAAACTGTTGTCTAAAATTAGATCATTACCGACTACTCGTAGTTACTTCCGGTTTTGCCCAATCTGAGTCCATTTCTCATGATATTGATGAAAATCTCTCATGAGGTTAACAAATCACGTAAACTTAAATAAAAGGATAGAACCAGTGAGTGTCAAGAAGACCCATGTCATAATTTGTTGTGATATTAGATGTTACGGTAAGTTTTCCAAGTATACCCTTTCTGCTCCTGGTGAGTCTATTGCTCACAAAAGATGTTTTCCAAAATAAGAATCTATGATCTCTCTTGGGAATATTAATGCAATATTTCTCCTAAAGGCTAAGGAAGAATCGGAGGAAAAGGAGGAACAAATGGCTGAATTTCGGAAACAAAAAGAGGTGTTACTCTCCTTATTTGATGAGAAACGTCACGAACATCTCCTCAGTAAAGGTATTTTATTCTAAGGATCCTTTCCCCGGAATGTATGCCTGTGAGCTCAAAATATCAAACCTCACGTGGGGGAAATAAAATGAAAATTTATATTCCACTTACAGAAACAAGAACTGGGTTCATTTTATCTGTTACAACCTTATGAAGAAGTTCACATGCTCAGTTCATCTTAAAGACTTTAGTCAGAAGCTTTCGTAATATGCATCAGCCGCGCTGGATACCAAGAGAAATTGAATATGAGTTTGCAATTAGTTCACAGCCTAATAGGGATGGAAATGAAGACAATCGGTGTAATTGTAAACAGTACAGTAGCAGCAGGAGACCAAAAGAATAACTACTGTGAGGGCTGGGGTGGCTTGCCAGAGGAAAGAAGTTTCCCAAGCAGACCAGGGAAAGCACATATTTAGCCCCTCTGGCATAATTAACATTGGGCTATTATTTTCTGAAACCAATTGACCAGTATAATCAATACTTTCATTATATAACTCTTTTATATGTTGAAAATTTTTGTGTTCATTTGTATTTGGACCTTTTATTATAAAGTACTTATAAGCCTTACAAGTTATAAACTTATATAAGTGATATATATATAGGCAGAATAGAAGTAAATATTAATTTTTATAACATTAGTATAAGGCATAGCAGTATATGAAATTAGTATGAAATCCTGCAAACTTAAATGTTGTTAGGCCCAGTTTTCTATAAAACCTCTGTAAAGAATAGCAAAATTTTGTTTTTCTGCCGATAGAGCAAAGCCTTTTATCAGAGCACACATATAAGATTTTGTTTTAATGTTTTACTTTACTTTTGAGAGAGAGAGAGAGAGAAAGACAGAGTGGGAACGAGGGAGGGGCAGAGAGAGAGACAGGGAGACACAGAATCCTAAGCAGGCTTCAGGCTCTGAGCTGTCAGCACAGAGCCAGATGTAGGACTGAAACTCACCAGCAGCGAGATCATGACTGAGCTGAAGTCAGATGCTTAACCAACTGAGCCACCCAGGCACCCCTATGAGATTTTATATAAGGGTTGTACTCCTTGAAGCTGAGTGATTTTAAGTAATCTAAGTGATTTTAAGTGAATCAGAAAATTACTTTCAAATGAACCTCAGAATGAATCTTATTTAACTTTTTTAAAAATAAGTCATTTTACGGTTTGACTTGAAAAATATATTTGTTTTATCATGGAAGTTAAGTGTTTTCTATATCAAGTTTTCCTAATATGATATTTAAAGGTTTTGAAAATTTAAAGTGCATATATATTACATATATATTTAAAGTGTGTATATGTATAATATGTATTACATATGTATTTAAAGTATGTATATATATGTTTGCTTTTTAAAATCTAAGGAATAAAGGGGCGCCTGGGTGGCGCAGTCGGTTAAGCGTCCGACTTCAGCCAGGTCACGATCTCGCGGTCTGTGAGTTCAAGCCCCGTGTCGGGCTCTGGGCTGATGGCTCAGAGCCTGGAGCCTGTTTCGGATTCTGTGTCTCCCTCTCTCTCTGCCCCTCCCCCGTTCATGCTCTGTCTCTCTCTGTCCCAAAAATAAATAAACGTTGAAAAAAAAAATTAAAAAAAAATAAATAAAATCTAAGGAATAAAAAATTTAAATAAAACTTTACATTTAAAACTTAATTATTTAAGGTGATGACCAAAATTAATATGACTGACCTAAATTTCTCATTAAATTAAAACTTGCTATGTATCTTACAGGTGAAAGAAGACTGTCATACAGAGCACTTCAGGGGGCCTTGATGATATATTTTTACAGGTAAAAGCAAATTAGAAGAGTAGAAGCAGAAATTGAGGAGTGGATACAGATAACACAAAAAGTATAAAGCTTATTTTTTCAGCAGTCAGTCCAATATGTAGCTATGCCATTTATTTCTGTTTTCTTCACATGTTCTGTATGTTTTTTATCGTAAATGTTGTTAATAAATATTTAGAGCATAAAAAAAAAAGTATAAAGCTTAGGTGCCTGGGTGGCTCAGTTGGTTAAGCATCTGACTTTGGCTCAGGTCATGATCTTGTGGTTCGTAAGTTCAAGTCTTAAGCCTGCTTCAGATTCTGTGTCTCCCTCTCTCTCTGTCCCTCCCCCACTCACACTCTGTCTCTCCCCTCTCTCAAAAATAAATAAACATTAAAGCATAGAGCTTATAAATTGCAATCATAGTTTAAAAAAGTCATTTAGTTTGGGGTAAAACTTAGAAAATAATTGTGAAAAGTTCACTAGTTTTTTCTTTTAGAGAGTATGAGTATAATTTTATCCCTATAGTGGGCAGAAATATACATATATACACACACTAGTTAATTAAACATCTTTGTAATTAAATTCCACAATACATCATATGACGTTAAGTGTCCTAAAAAGCCAAAGTGTAATCTACCTCAGAAACTCGGTCATAAAATGTGTCCCATCATTACACAAGGTTGTAGAGTTATTCCTATCTTATGAAATTAAAAAAACAAGTGGGTAAAATGAAAACACCTTTATAAATTGTTCTCTTTATCCTGCAATTTCAAGTAAAATTGTCTTCACTGTCTGAAGTGTTTGAGGTTTCCCTTAAATGTCCACCTACTCCCATAACATGTGTATAAAGGCCTCATCTTCATGTGTCATAACTTAAATGTGTCAGAACGATGGAGAGCACACAAGCAAACATTAAAAACAGCAACAAAAGTAAAATCTCTGTTTACTGGGCCTCTTACTTGTATTTATTTGATTTTTTTAATCTTCTTAAATTCATTTCCTCAGAAATATCAATAAAATCTTTTGACTCTTTTCCTAAATCCCTACTAAATCTGTGCCATTCAAGTTCACGCCTTGGAAGCAGAAAATGTACTGAGATTTGTTGAATGATTAGAAGAAAGGACAAAACATACAGATTAGAGGAAATAAAGGGCAGTTTTTGTTTTTATGTTTTAATATCTTTGCCCAGAAGAAGTTTTTGAGTGGTATTAGCTGGTGAATCTGAGATAGTGTATATTTACCATTTAATAAGAATCAATGTTAGCTGTGACTCTGACTGGTTACTTCATGTACATTATATGGAATATTCTAGACTCTTTACACAAATGCTGTAAGATGAGCAGTAGTATCTTCATTTTTGAGATGAAGAAACTAAGACTGAGACAGTAATCCAGAGCTGCTACAGCTCTTAAGAGGCAAAGTTCACATTTGTTTCTGGGGCCAACAGATTAGAAAACTCCTGCCCCTCTGAACACCCTGGATTTGCTTCAATAGACTTATTATTTCTCCTTTAGGGAAGAGCCTAGATTCCAGGTCCCTTTTCAGTTGCTGACTTCTCTCATGGACATAGATGCACTCATGACCAAATGGAGATGTAAGTCTGCCCACACCTCCCAACACTACCACCCAGCCTTGATAATCCTTTTCCCCATCCTGTTTCTTTACTCCTTTTCTCTGTCTGCTCTTGTTCCCACTATCTTTTCTTTCCTCATTTGTGTGGGAATGAGGTTTGTTTTTTTTTTTACATCAGCCCGAGTTATTTATTTATTTATTTATTTTTCAAATCAGCCCAATTACTCTCTTCCAGGGCCATTTACCTGGTACACAGAGCAGACACAACACCTAGGGCCCAGAGTACCTTTAGGGGCCCATGAAAATGTATTATTTAATAATCAGAAGAAAAAATTAACTATAGGTTAAAAAAAAGTGTCTTAATATATAACCACAACTTACTCAGCTTTAAGCCAACACAATTTTAAAATATAATTTTATACACATGCACATATATACATATGTATATGTTCATATATATAGGCATATGTGCATGTGTGTATATATACGTATATATGTACATATATACGTATATATACACACATATATATGTGTGTGTGTGTGTGTGTGTGTATGTGTGTGTGTGTGTTTGTGTGTGTGTGTGTGTGTTTCATGGAAGAAGGGACCCATGCGTGAAGACAAAAGTGGCAAGGGCTCCTGAAAGTCATAATGCGGCCCTAAGCCTCCCTATTGTGTTCGCAGGGTAAACATAATGATGGATGGAGTCATATGCATGTAACCTGAACCAAGTGGGGTGCCAGGCAACCTACAGGTTTCATCTGGCTCTCACACGTAAACCTTCCATATGGCTAAGTGATGATAAGGTGTGAACCTTTTCTCAGAAGCAGTAATCATTACCAACCCCTTGTTTTTAGACCATTGTGGAACTAAAGGCAGAAAAATATCCATGGAGTTAATTTGTGTGTTTGCCTAGATAACCACGTGTGCATGGTGCACAGAATGCTGGGCAGCAAAGCTGGCACTGGTGGGTCCTCTGGTTATCAGTATCTGCGCTCAACAGTCAGGTAAGCTGGGGAAATTCACCTGCTTTTCTTGGTGGAAGTCACTGATTTTTTGTTTCTCCGCATACATGTGCATTACCTAGGAAATGTGATTCATACTTGCTCCCATCTGAACCGCTGACAACACATTCATGCTGGCTAGATTAAGGTATTCCTATTAGAGAGGTTGTTGTAAAAATCCTTAGTCCTGGAAGTTCATCCTGAGATGAGATGGGGCAAGGTACCAGTGGCTGCATGACCTGTGAAGATATGAGGGAGTTCATCCACATAGGAATGTTTTCAACTCATTCTGGCCCAAGTTTGGACTAGACTCAAACACTTATCATTCATTCCACTAATGTCCTCATGCCCAGGTGAATGACACAGTGAAAAAATAGTTTGTTCCCTGGTATGACTATTTTCTAAAAACTATTTCCATCTACTCCAGAGAGTGCCCAGAGAGTATTTACAAGAAAAGGGGTCAGTATTTATTTAGCACTTAAAACATGCTAGAGAGATTTCTAGGACATCTGTGTTCTTAACTCACTTAATGTTCACAATATTATAGATGGATATAGAGATAGACATATATGAAAACAGGGAAACTTGCAAAGCTCTTTGGGAAAGGAGAATCAGCTCCAGAATAAATAGATATTCACATTTAGTCCCCCAAATTCTTTATATTGTACATGGCTTTCATCCCTATTCATCCCTATCCCAATTTCAGATTGACAAGTTATAAAACATGCATGCTCAATTTTTCATCATTTTTATAAATTTTCACTTTCCCTAGGAATAAACTCTAGACTAAAAGATTTATAAGATTCATAGGTTTGAATTTTCAGTCCTTACAATACCTTCTCTTTCCCTGGGGATACATTCTCTAAGCATGAAACAGAACATGATTGCCTATAGGACATGAACCCCCACATCAGTGGGTGGTGGGAATAATTAACACAACTAGCATTTCTAGCGTGTCATGATCTCATTATGTCTTTACAAAAGCCCAGTCAGAGGAAGGGATTGTAGTTTTTATTTTACAGAGTTAGGGACCAAGACACTGAGGTTTAGACAACTTGTCCAAGATCACACGAGTTGCAAGTGACAGAGCAGAGCTTGAACTCTAATTTGACCTCAAAGGCAAATGTTCTTCTGCTGTAAAACTGCAACAGTTAAAATGTTTGACACACACAAGAGCTATTGTAAATGTTAAAACCACATTTATAGACATTTATTATGAATCTAAGATGGTACTTCAATTTATTAATCCATTCATGTCAGTTACTTGACAGCTATTTGGCAGGTGGAAAATATTTTCTGATGAACAACTAAGAATTTTGTGTGTTTTCATTTTTAAAAATTTTGCATACCCTCCTTTAAAAGTCAGACACAAGAACACACCCTTATCTTTATGAAGGTAGCATGACAATCATAAGACTCTAGGTTTTAATCTGAACCAACTTGGTCAGGATCAACGAAACATGTAATACTGTTTTATGGCATGAACTTTGGATATGGAATGAAAATAAGGCCATCTTAATGATTATACTCCTTAATTATATATATGTATATATTATATATAATACACAAAATGTAATTTATAATATATAAACATAATATTAAATACTAATTATGGCAAAAAATCATGAAATTTTTTTGTTGAAAAATTTTAAATATTTCATGCCAATGAATCTACATCTGTATATTTGTGTTTTTCCAGTGACAGGTACAAGGTGTTTGTAGATTTATTTAATCTTTCAACATATCTGGTTCCCCGACACTGGATACCGAAGATGAACCCAATTATTCATAAATTCCTTTACACGGCTGAATATTGTGACAGCTCTTACTTCAGCAGTGATGAATCAGATTAAACTCATCTCCAAATCTATGAAGGCATCGATTTCTCAGTCTGTGTTTTTTAAAATTTTCTATGAGTTGTCATGATACATCAAGAGTCCTAATGTAATATATGTATATATATATAGGTAAGCATTGTGGTGCTCTGATTCAATTCTGTAAATAATTTTATTAACTCATTTTTGTAATAATGAATTAAAGAAATTAATTCAGCTGAATTGTAACATTGTACGTAGAAGGTTTTCCTATTAAAACCTCAATGTCCCCTAATAATTACACCTTAAGGTAAACCACTTAACATAATAATCATTATCTCATTTTGTACTTTAATAAGCTTGAAACTTCAGCAATTTCAAATACTTTGTGCAATAAAATGTGTCATTCTACACAAAGAGTTGTACAATCAAAAAGTTTAAGAGAGGGGCGCCTGGGTGGTGCAGTCGGTTAAGCGTCCGACTTCAGCCAGGTCACGATCTCGCGATCTCGCGGTCCGTGAGTTCGAGCCCCGCGTCGGGCTCTGGGCTGATGGCTCAGAGCCTGGAGCCTGTTTCCGATTCTGTGTCTCCCTCTCTCTCTGCCCCTCCCCCGTTCATGCTCTGTCTCTCTCTGTCCCAAAAAGAAATAAATGTTGAAAAAAGAATTAAAAAAAAAAAAAGTTTAAGAGATATTTTGCCATATATTGTTTTGGAAACATTGCTCGTATTTATTAGGACTCTCGATGACCAATGACAGAAATCTATCTGAAGCTTGCCCAGAGGGGACTTGGCAATTACTCCACTAGCTCAAAGGATTGAGAGGAGCCTGGGGATGCATCCAGTTCCTGGAGTACCATATTCCTGGAACTTCTGAGGATCCTCTGTGTCTCATCTCTTCTTTTCTGTAGGTGTTGGCTTTACTCTTCCCTGTTGTAGGCCAGCTCCTTCCTCGGGTGAGGTTCCTGCTTCCAGCACCTCTAGACCAGAAAGGCAAGGTGTAGTCTAGGAGGTGTAGTCAACACAGGATTGAAGTGGACATGAGTGATAGTTCCCTGAACTTTCCAGAAGAAGGGAGGAGAAAATAGACTAAACAGTGATTCAGTTCATTTCTAGTAAGTATTAGACCAAGAGTTTAGATCAGACAGGAGCTTTATTCTTTTTCTATATTGGCCTGGATATTGGCAATACTTAGTTAAATTTCTTTTATGAAGGGAGTGCAAAATATTATCAAAGGAATTTAAATGCCTATCAGCCTTGACCTAGGGTGGTTATCTATAAGCAAGCTGCAAATTCTTGATGAAATTGAACTATTCTTTGGTCTCAGTTACAAGTTTTATCTTATAAGGATCACGTCTAGTTTGTCTCTGGACAATTACATAGAATTGCTTTTTTTTTTTTTTTAATTTTTTTTTTTCCAACGTTTATTTATTTTTGGGACAGAGAGAGACAGAGCATGAACGGGGGAGGGGCAGAGAGAGAGGGAGACACAGAATCGGAAACAGGCTCCAGGCTCCGAGCCATCAGCCCAGAGCCTGACTCGGGGCTCGAACTCGCGGACTGCGAGATCGTGACCTGGCTGAAGTCGGACGCTTAACCGACTGCGCCACCCAGGCGCCCCCATAGAATTGCTTTTACTTACAAGGCCCTAGCATGTTTGTGTGTGTGCGCGTATGTGTGTATGTGTGTGTGTGTGTACATGTGCACATGTACATAGTACCTGATTGTGGCTAAGCTGAAAATTATAGAGACAAGTAAAATGGTGGCTAAAAGCAATAGCTTGGGAGCTTGGGAGCAAATTCCGGCACTGCCATTTATTAACTATCTGCTCTGGTACAAATTCCAGTTTAAGCCCCAGTTGACTATCCATATGACAGGGATAGAAATACCTCAACTTTTGCTTTTCTCATGCAGTAATGAAGAAAAAAATACATTAACAGATGTTCTGTCACCAAGATGCCTTGGAATCTCAGATTGAATGCTATTTGTAAAGGTTTATTCTTTTAACAGACTAAATGATTTGACTTAGCTCTTTTTATTTTTACTTCTTGGTGTGATTAAACTATAGAGTTGTAAGAGTTTTTTTTTTTTTTCCAAAGGATATATTAGTAATTCTTAATGTAAAGTCAAAACAATTTATAATGCCAGTTTCTACCTGGGCTCCCATTCAAACTTGTTTCTAGTGTTAATGATAAGGATCCACTTCAAATTAAAATTTTTAAAGGGGATGCAGAGTTTCTATAAAGTTGTGTAATTTAGTATTCACTTTGAGATCTTTAGTATCTTTTCCCTTTGTGAAATCACACCCAGGAACATCTTGATGATTTTCATTGTGACTCCCAATTATTATGTGAAAATTTCATTGCTTTTCTTTTAGTCTCACTGGGTGAACTTCAAGTAGCTAGTTAGGGCTGGAGCATGGCATAGGCCCATGTAGAACAGCAGAGACTGAGGTGAAGAAGGTAGAAAAGGGGCTTCTTTGTGAAAAGTATTTAAAAAGAGTTGGCATGTTATCTTTTTTTTTTTTTTTTTAACGTTTATTTTGAGACAGAGAGAGACAGAACATGAACGGGGGAGGGTCAGAGAGAGAGGGAGACACAGAATCCGAAACAGGCTCCAGGCTCTGAGCTGTCAGCACAGAACCTGACGCGGGGCTCGAACTCACGGACCTCAAGATCATGACCTGAGCCAAAGTCGGATGCTTAACTGACTGAGCCACCCAGGTGCCCCAAGAGTTGGCATGTTATCTTTTAGGCATTACAGAGCTCCGCAACGGTTTAAAGCAGGGGAATAACATGATAATAATGTCTCACAGACATGCAAATCCAGGGAACACACGGTAAGTCGATGATAATAACATCCGTCAGAATCACCTGGAGCACTAATTAAAACAAAGTATTTCATAAGTCCTCAAGTGGCTTCTGGTCTGGGGACTATACTTTGAGAACCTATGTATTAAGGGACATGGGGTCTGGTAAGTAGACTACTGACTAGTGGAGATAAGACATTTCTAAAGAACATGCATCTAGGAAAGGATGGTAGAAATGGAGAGGAGGTAGGCGGTTAAGTGATGGGTTACTAAAGTGTAGCTGACCTGATTAAATATCTAAAATTTCCCTATGTTTGATTGGGTGATTACATAATGTTGATGATGTTAACCAAATAGAGACTCTAGGAGGTGCAGACATATTTTTGTTTCATTTCGTTGTGTTTTGTTTTGTTTGTTCTTTGAAGGAGGGAAAGGGGAATAATTTTGGACACATTGAGGTTAAGGTGTCTATGGAGAAAACCAAAAAATTGAATATATAGGTTTGGAGCCGAGAAAACATGTGAATGTAAAGCACATCAACACTGTGTTCACAAAATGTAGGCCTTACGCTTATCAAGAGTCTTTTTCACCCGAAGTCAAATATACGTTGTTTTATTATAAATGCCATCAAAATCCAGAACAGCTGAGAGGTATTATTCATTTTATAATTAAAAATCATTTAATATTTGAAAAAGATGATCAGAAGAGTACTTATACAGAAGTCAATAAATAAATACAAGCTAGACAAACCAGGACATGGTTCCTTTCTGACCTACTTGGCTAATGAAAATGTTAATCAGAATTATCAATATTTTTCCTCCTGGAACGTTTCTACACCTGGGTCAACACACATTATTTTGAGATTGCTTTGGTTTGGTGTTAAACAAAGAAATCCAGTGTTTTGTTTTGCTTTTTTCTTTTTCTTTTTTTTTTTTTTTTAATTTTTTTTTTTTCAACGTTTATTTATTTTTGGGACAGAGAGAGACAGAGCATGAATGGGGGAGGGGCAGAGAGAGAGGGAGACACAGAATCGGAAACAGGCTCCAGGCTCTGAGCCACCAGCCCAGAGCCCGACGCGGGGCTCGAACTCACGGACCGCGAGATCGTGACCTGGCTGAAGTCGGACGCTTAACCGACTGCGCCACCCAGGCGCCCCGTTTTTTTCTTTTTCTAAGAAAGGGGATGGATAAATAAAGATCAAAAGTAAGAGGAAAATGAGGCGTCCTCATTTTTTTTTAATGCTTATTTATTGAGAGAGAGAGAGAGAGAGAGAGCACGTGTGAGCAGGGTAGGCACAGAGACAGAGGGGAAGAGAGGAAGGACCCCGAGCAGGCTCCTCATTGTCAGCACAGGCCCAGATGTGGGGCTCAAACTCACGAACTGCAAGATTGCGATCTTAGCTGAAATCAATTGGATGCTTAACCGACTGAGCCACCCAGGCACCCCCTCAATTTTTTTAGAGGTTGCGGTTACGTCTAAAATTCTGTTTTTGTTAAGATATTCCACCTTAGAAAGCAACCATAAATTTCAGAAAAGTTTGCATATGCAATATTGGATATGATTTTCTTATATTAATCCATTTAATACTATGTATTGTGCTTCTGTTCACTGAGTAGGTCAGCTCTTATGCCCCGAGGCTCTTACACTCCCACACACCCACACATAATGACTTTTGTAAGAGAGAACACCAGCATCAAGAACCAGGAACCAGGAGGAAGGCAAGAGATGCACAAAAATGTGGTTCTAATGGGAATCTGGAAAAAATAAGCAGAAGAGTGGGAAACCAGAGAGCCTGGGAAATTCAGTTTGGCTGAGACCTCAGACTGATGGGATTAGGCTTTGAAAGGGGTGGTGCCTAGGAATGGTGGGAGGAACCGAAAGGTGAGATCCTGGTTTGATAAAGGCTTAGAAACAAACGGAGCCAAATAAATGGTTATAAAATAGTAAAAATAGGAGGCTTCTTTAGTCAGGGAAGTCAAGCCACTAGGAAAATTTAGGAGTGGCACAGTAAAGAGTAAGAGAAACAGAGTGGGAAAATGCATTGCTCCTCAACACAGGGAGAACAAACTAAGAAAAAAGACCCATTGGAATCCTATTGACAAAGTTTCCTAACAACAGTCGCTCAGACAATGCTACTTGAGTTTTTCCTACCATATAGCTGCCATATCGGTCCTTCAATTTCAATCTATTTCTCTTAAAAAGTGCCTTTCTCCTTTTGCTTCTTTCTACATGACCTTTCTACAGTTCAAGGGGTATGCGTCTTTTGTGGAGGTAAAGCAATTGGCATTTCAAAATCCTTAAGAAATTCCATCTCGGTGGGCTGTGAATTGTGAGAAGCCCGCCCCGTTTTAGGCTGGCTTTCTTCTATATAAGTGTGAGCTAAGGCTAGTGATTATATTCTACAAAGAAAAAGCAATTCCTATCCCTTCTTTAATCTTACTAGAAGTATATCATTAAAACAAGCAAACAAACAATAATCAAACCAGATAAGTCTCTTCAAATTGAAGAAATTCTTAACTTGACCTTCATCCTAAAGTAGGCAACTCTTCCACAGATTACTTCCAGGCCACTGAGCTGATGGCCTACAGGCAAATAACACTGAGAATGAACTCTATGCTCCATTCCATTATGAACCTTCATTTCGTAGTTGTCCCTTGATCTGCCCAACAAATCACACAAATACAGCAGAAACAGAATCTGCAATACCTAGAAAAAAAGAAATCATCAGTGCTAGTCTATTTCCTCCAAAAAATAATGGAATGATTATAGCTGTTAGGATAAATATGGCAACTTCAAAAGAAGATATTAGAAGACATGACTAATATTTTTGTTTCAAGAATCTACAAAAACCCCCAAAAGACTTATTACCTGAATAGATGAATATATCTGAAATCTTTATTGCACTCATATATATTGCTTAGAGGCAATACAATTATTTATAGGACTGTTTTAAATACAATTTGAAAATTCAACCTTGGAACTTGCACAAAATTTAAATAAATCACAAATGTGCTATGCTTTCTTGGCATACAAGACCATACATCTCAATATCATGGCGAAAGCAATAAACAGTCCATTTGAAGACTGGATTTCAGTGTAATTAGTTATGTATTTAAAATCTCTTGGGGCCATGGGATGCTGTGTTATAACATCATTCATAAGAGAAATGTGATCATCACCAGGTATGGAACTTTCAGGAAATACTCATTTTCAGGAAGGATTTGGATCCCTGCATAATTACTAACCAGACAAGCTTTGGAAAATCAAATTGGAAAACAGGTAGACAGGAGAAATTATTTCAACTCACCCTCAGTAGATGGGGGATGAAGAAGAGGTGTGTGTGGGGGGAGGGATACAGAGTCATAATGAGGCAATTATGAACCAATGTTGAATCATGTTCTTGCAACTCTCCTGCCAGAGCTCTGAAGCAGCCTAGATCCAAGCACCACCACTTTGACAGAGATCATTTATGTTTAGCAGCAGAAGTTCAATGAATGGCAGCAGTAATTTACCTGCAAGTTCCAAAAATGTGAAAGCCCCCGACGATGCTAAAAAGTGGAGGCCTGATTGGGTTGCTAGTGCTCTGGCTGGAAGATTTCTGTGAGGATCACTCTCCTTCATAAATAACTGAAGATAAATATTTTATTGGGGTGATAGAACAAATCATTGATTAACTCTCATGGATCCTACTTTATGCAACTATTGGCCAGTAGTCACTAGATTGAATCAAAATAGAAACTGTCAAACTTTTCTGTACTCTCTTTTCTCAGTCTATCTGGAGGGTTCTACAACTTTTAAAAACCTGTATGCATGTGAGGAATCATTGTAATGAGAAATTAAATGATCGCTTTCATATGTAATATAGTTTGGCTCAAACTTGATTCCTAACTATGCTGATTTTCTAGATCAAAAACCTTAGAATACAGGTTTAAATATAGGTTTTTAGAATACAGCATAAAATACTAAACTAGCTGTTTTAATTTTGCTTGTAGTTAATTACCAAAAAAAAATGTTATTCAGTAAGATAAGTATATTTGGTATTTGCTTTAGCCTCTCAATCCCAGTTCTTGTTTTGCTTGAATCTATAGGTGTGACAAGGGACATATTAAATCAGAGACCATCCTAATGCTCATATTTTCATGCATTTTGATACAAAGAAAAAGTGATTCTTGATAATCCTTGAGCGAATATGATAATGCACAAATTGAGGAAAATTCATACAGTTATATAAAATAAATTAGAACTAGGTGATGTTTTTGGAGAATTTTGGACTCCTAAGTTGATTATTTATATGGTGTTTGAAGTTAACTTCAGTAAATTATTACACCATTTTATCATATTTTGCTCATTATATTCGTTTTCAGGGAAGTCTCTCCTCCTTTTCAAAATATGAACATATGCAATAGTGTCTCTTTTAAGAACACTGTTTAATTAGGTTAATTAATTAATTTATTTTTGAGAGAGAGCAAGCACATGGGTGTGCATGCGCATGAACAGGGGAGGGGCATACGGAGGGGCAGAGGGAGGGAGGGGGGGAGAGAGAGAGAGAGAGAGAGAGAGAGAGAGAGAATCTTAAGCAGGCTCCAGGCCCAGCAAGGAGCCCCACATGGGGCTCGATCTCATGACCACGAGATCATGACCTGAGCTGAAATTGAGTCAGATGCTTAACTGACTGAGCCACCCAGGTGCCCCAACACTATTTTATTTGTAACAGTTGGCTAAAGAATGAAAATTATTACTGTAAAAGTATACTATGGACTGGACAGATACATAATTTTAATATAGTCGAAGTATCTTCCTGTACATTTAGCCTGAAGTTTTAAACATCAATTCATGACTCACCACAAATATTGCCTCCCATTTTAACATGGGCATAGCCATCTACTCCCCATGAACTTCCCCATGAGTTCCGCACAATCCAATATGGAGTATTTCCTACAAGATATAAAATGGCAACAAGTTCTGAAAAACTCAGATTTTCTTGTGAATGCATGTTTATTTAAAGGCTAGTTCTGGATAAGTATAGTAGCTCTGAGCAAAAGATTAAAAATGTAATGTTATGCTAATATATACTAGCCAAGTAAATTGGAGCTGTAGTTAGTGTCACACTCTAATAATGGAAAAATACACGTTTGAATTTGGATAGCATGAAATGAAAACATACACGCAATTCCAGGGAATTAGGAAAAGGGGGGTGGGGGAGGAAGAACTGTTAGATATGTATGATAAAATAATAAGCAGGTCTTTTTTCCCAACAAGTATTGTAAACATTCCAGGTGGAGAATGCACATTATTTAAATCAAGAATTATCATCGTTTTAACAAGGTATTAATTGATCGGGGAGGTGGACATGACAGGGCATTTGTACCTGGAAGTCTACTGAAAAACTGTAAAGGTCTTAGGAGGACTTAGACATAGAACGACCAAATTTCAGCTTGGTTGATTGAATGATTGATTTTTAAATGTTTTTATTTATTTTTGAGAGAGAGAGAGAGATAGAATACTAGTGAGGGGTGGGCAGAGACAGAGGGAGACACAGAATCCAAAGCAGGTTCCAGGCTCTGAGCTGTCAGCACAGAGCCCGATGCGGACTCAAAGCCACAAACCATGAGATCATGACTTGAGCTGAAGTCGGATGCTTAACCAACTGAGCCACCCAGGCGCCCCGAAATTTCAGCATTTTAAAAATAATGGCGATCATTTGTTAATCAGAGTTCAGGCTGGAAAGTAACCAACCAAGTCTGATCAGCACTTACCTATTTTATCAAACCCAGTTATGAGAACTGCATGATTTGCTTCTCCACTAGAGCAATGGTGCTGTATTATGCCTCCTAAATAGTCTTGCCAGCTCACTGCATCTACTACCACAACCAATGGGCCAAAGGTGACAAGTGCTTTTGCCATTTCGTCTTCTTGGTCACTACCAAAAGAGGAAATATACAGTCAAGGAGGTGAGAGAGAGAACACAAGCAGGGGAGGAGCAGAAAGAGAGGGAGACTGAGAATCTCAAGCAGGCTCCATACCATCAGCCCAGAGCCCATGTGGGTTTGAATCCACAAACCGTGAGATCATGACCTGAGCCGAAATCAAGAGTCAGACACTTAACCGACTGAGCCACCCAGGCGCCCTAAGGAGGTTAGTTTTTGAAGTAAAGATATTTTATAATCTATTTAATCTGTGCATGGTTAGGAATAGATTTGGTTGCAATTACAGAAGATGTAAAGAACGGAAACTAGAAGAAGTCTGGGAGATGGACAGCCCAGGACTGCTATGAGGCTTCAAGACATTGGAAGTCAGAATCTTTCTAGATTCTCGTTCTGCCATGTGAGGTTCCCATTGCCAAGGTCAATTCGTGGTCCAAGGTGGCTGCTGGAGCTCTAGCCATTTAACGTATCTTTTAAACAGCAAAAAGGAGAAAGAAGGGCTACATTCCTGTCAAGAAGACTTCCAAAAAGTAACGTGCACATTGTGCATATGCCTATATGTATATGTATTGGCTAGTACTCAGTTACCGGTTAACCAAGTTTAGCTTCAGGGAAGATGGGAAGTGGAGTTTTGTAGCTAGCTAGAGCATCTAGTTCTAAGGGGATTCTTCTAATAAGGAAAGTGAGAAGACTGAATGCATGGAGACATATCTCTGCCACACCATGTGAGAATCAAGAAACTGACCAACTTCTGTTAACGGAATGCCAAATGCAGAAATCATAGGGGAGGGTTATCTCAAAGTGGCGACTGTCATTATGCAACAGAAGAGATGCCAAGGTGCCAGGAGAACTAGTACTAGATTGCAAAGACGGCGAAAGGCATAGTTATTGCTCTCACACATGGACGTGTACTGATAAAGCCTAATGTTACACAACACTCAGCCGTCATCAATCTTGGAAGTATGTGATTAAACCATTATTTACACTTTTAAAGGTCAGCTTTGTGTGTGGACACTGAAACCAAGTCATTCATATTTCAAGCCATTTAGATAGCATTTGGGAGTGTATTGCTACAGCAAGTTATGGTTGGATTTGTAGCTTGAAAGAGTAAATAATCCATCGTCATATCCAGCCGGAGATCAGTTTCTATCAAGGGGATATTTTGTCCACAGGTGGGGAAAAAAATTGAGTGCATAAGAGAATTTATTGAGACAGAAACTACACATTCATTCTAAACATTTATCCATATTACCTGTTAACACGAAGATCTTTTTCTTGGAGATCTATAAGCAGTCAATCCTAATTTTTGCTACCGTAATAATAACTTGTATTCGTTAATATTACCTTGGGACAGGTAGGGTATAGTCCGTGAAGTTCCACATAGCTAGGTTCAAATTCCAGCTACAGACTGGAGTCATTTCAGTCACACTGGAGTCCAGTGACTCCAGCAGGTGACTGAAGTCATCTATGTTGCAAACCAGTATAAGGATAAAATTGTAGGTATAAATTTTATAGCATGCCTACACATAAATCATACTCTACATTTAAAATAAATATTGCTTCCTTTTCTTATTTCTAAGTTATCTAATAAACCAATTTTGCTCAGCATAGATTGTAGTGTATAATGTCTATTTTATTGTATTCAAATTTTTGAATATTTTATAGTAAAAATTTTGACTATTTTGCTATCCAAATATGACAAATAGGATTATCTCTGTAAAACAGTGATACAGCTGTCTCTACCTTTTGAAGAAAACAAAAGCTATACCGTAAATATATGACATCAAAGATCCAGTGTCAAGGACAGCATGATGGAAAGAGAAACATCAAGAAGAAGAAATAGTTTTTAGAATGCAAAGGGTAATTAACATTGTACGATCAAAAACCAATTGAGTAATAGTCTCTGCTTGGAGGCAGCACTAAAGAAAAGATATCAAAGATGCTGGAAAATACGAAATAGGAAGACATGCCAGTGAAGGCCAGCAGGCAAAAGTTCCATTTAGCCCCAGAACCGACTAGCATTGTTACCATCTGTGTTTCAGAAAGACGTTGGCTTTTATCAAGTCAAAATATACTCCAAACAGCATCTTTTTTCCATTATTAGCCCAATATAGAATTACAATTGACCGTGAACCCAGGGATAGGGGTGCCGAACCTCCACATAGTTGAAAGTCCACATATAGCTTTTGACTCCCCAAAGCCTTAATAGTCTACTGTTGGGGCGCCTGGGTGGCGCAGTCGGTTAAGCGTCCGACTTCAGCCAGGTCACGATCTCGCGGTCCGTGAGTTCGAGCCCCGCGTCAGGCTCTGGGCTGATGGCTCAGAGCCTGGAGCTTGTTTCCGATTCTGTGTCTCCCTCTCTCTGCCCCTCCCCTGTTCATGCTCTGTCTCTCTGTCCCAAAAATAAATAAACGTTGAAAAAAAAAATTAAAAAAAAAAAATAGTCTACTGTTGACTGGAAGACTTGCTGATAACATAAGCAGTGGATTAACCCATTTTTTGTACATTTTATGTACTCAATTACTGTATTCCTGCAATAAAGTTAGGGAAAAAAGTTTTCGTAAAATCATAAGGAAAATAAAATACAGTACCATTTTGTATTTACTGGAAAAAAACCCACGTATTAGTGGAACATGCAGTTCAAGCCTGTGTTGTTTGAGGGTCAAGTGTACTATCAAAATATACGCTGCTGATAATGGACACGTTATCAAATCTTTTCCCATATGCTTACTATCCACTTTATGGATCAGTAAGATACAAATCCTACAATCTTTAAAAGAATTCTCAAGTTTACTGTCGTCAAGATTTAGTGACTAAGGTAGGTCTTTTCTGTTCTAGACTCTACATGAGTATGTATTTTTCCATTTTCTCATTCCTAGAATTCAGTGTGTTAATACCGTGCCCTAGTTTTTCAGTCCATTGTTAATACGGGGTTCCTTCTCTTTTTCTTGACATAGTCACTCTCATATTTATTTTGAGTTCTGAAAGGTCTTTCCTGGGGCCTGATAAACAAAAATGCATGAAGAAGCCTGGATATAAATGGTAATTTTCCTTTGCGACTAGACTATGTTCTTACGATTCAGTGAGGTTTTGCTTGTTTGGTTGGTTGCTGGTTGGCTTAGTTTTAGATCTTTTCAGGCTCTGCATGAGATTTTTTGGAGTTTTTGGCCGATAGCTGTGTGTGGGCTCACACTGTCTGAAACTACTGAAAAATTAAAGAGCTCATGACCTGAGAAATAGAGGGAGGGAAAAAGTATGAGTTTCAGAGCTCGACAAATATGAATTCTAATGTGGCCCTATAGTTAGTTCACGAGCTCTGTGACCCTCCCTGAGTCTCAGAAACCTCAATGGAAGTGACGGTATTTAAGTGTTAGGGGCCTAGTCGAGTGCCTGGTTACAGCGTTGCTGCGGAAAATCTTCCCAAGTCCTCTGGCCCTTGCCACTGCGGTGGTGGTGCTGGTGTTGGAGGCGGTAACAGGGGCACAATCAGCCTGGCTTCAAACATGGGGCCCGCTGTGGTTTTTTGCCTGAGGCTCTTCTCTTAAAGAGCCAGGAAATCCAGCTCACCCCCCCACCTGTACCCTGGCAGCACCCTCAACTGACATGGAATGCAGTGATCATCAATTTGGATGGGATAACATTGAAATGCATAGTTTACCTTGGCCCCAATAGCTCCCCGGTAGGACCAGTACCCTCAGTTCTATTTTGCTTAATAGGAAAACCCTTCCTTTCCTGTTCTGTCTCATTTCTCCATTTCCCTTCCAGAGTTTCTCGGGATTACTGCTGGAACATGATGTTGCTTGCTGAATCCGTTCCTGCCTTAGACTTTCATATCTCCAGTGACAGTTAATTCCATCCTTTCAGCTGTTCAGGCCAAAAAGCCTGTTCTCCTCCTTGACTCTCTCCTCTCTCATTCTTTACATAAAATCCCTCAATATTCTCTGGGGGGGCTTTACTTTCTATGAGGGGTATTAACCTATTATGTCTCATATCTAAGACCATTCTTCTAACGCTGCTCCGAGATTATTACTAGGTAACCTTTTCTTTCTTTCTTTTTCTTTCTGTCTTTCTTTCTCTTTCTTTCTCTTTTTCTTTCTCTTCTTTTCTTTCTTTCTTCTTTCTTTCCTTCTTTCCTTCTTTCTTTCTTTCTTTCTTTCTTTCTTTCTTTCTTTCTTTCTTTCTTTCTTTCTTTCCAGATTACCTTATCTCCTAGTAGTCTTGTCCATCTTCTCTCCATTACAGTCCCAGTGGGCGTCATTGTTCTTTAAATATGCCAAACATGTTTCTGTCTCAGGGCCTTCGCCCTTACAGCTCCTGCTGGGAACAGTATTTCCCTAGATGTCTACATGGCTATATTCCCATAGCTTCTCCAGGTCTTTGCTCAAATGACATCTTTTCAAAAAGCTCCGTCCTGGCCCGTATACTCCCCTTCCTTCAACCTGATGTTTCCTCTTCCTCCCACCATTTTACTTAGTTTTTTTTTGGAATGATTACACCTAACATGCTGTACATATTTTTGTTTTCCTTATTGCCTGTCTCTATCACTAAAATACAATCAGTTTTTTGTCTGTTTTGTTCACTGCTGAGCCCCCAGAACCTGAAACAAAGTTCAGTAAGTATTTGAGAAGGAATGAGTAAATCAAAGAGAGATCTTCTTGGGGGGAGTCTAACACAATTAGCTTAGCACTGTATTATCAGAATGTTTATATTCAGTGTAAACACAGAGATTTTTTTTAGTGGGACCTCTGTTCTTCTTAGCCAAAGAATTACATGGATCATACTTCAGGTCCAATGCCAGTGACTTACATTCTCTCTCTCTCACTCTCTAATTCAAGCTAATACCTATTCTTCTCTGGTTTCTTCCTAATTTTTTTTTTTTTCACTTTGCTACTCATGATGGGGCATTCCCTGAAATTTTTAAGTGACATTTTGAAAATCGAGTTATTTCTTGTGCACACACCTTCCTTTTACTCCCAAGGAACTGGTAGCTGATAGAAGCACACTTTCTCATTTCTGAAAGTGCATTTCCTTCAAAAAGATGTGGAATGATGCACTCAATGACTTTGCACATTTAGTGATTGATTCTGAGGAGCCTCCGTCTGTGGGATCGCAGTTCTCTGGTGTTTGGTTCCTAGGGTCACCCCGAGAGTCCTTGCTGTGGACAGGAGCTGTGCCGGCAATGTGCCAGCCCTCTGGTACACTCGTGCTTATTCAGAGGGGTTCCATTTTCTTCAATGATCTAATTTCACCCTTGATTTCCTTCAGATCTCATGGGTTGGCACCATCTGGATCAAGAGACTCTTTTATATTCAGTATCAGTATGTTTTAGGGTAGTCTGTCACCTCAGCTGAATATAATTTACTTTCTGCTTTCTCTGTTTCAAAAGACTGTGTGAAGTTTCCTCTACACTTTTTTAAACGCAAAAAGGAGTTGTTTGTGTCTTCCTTTGTCCTATTATCCCTGAACACCTATCTTGCACTGTATTGAATGGTCACAATGGTTTTCTAGCTGGCTTTCAGGTTTTCATGCATTTTTAAAGCCCTTTTTAACGACTGTTTCCCTCTGAACTACCCAAAGTCATCTTGCCCTTCAACTTCCAACACTTCAGGGCCCTTCCTCGGCCTATCTTTATCCACCCTTGTGCTTCCCTCGTGCCTATAGTGCGTGCCGCATAATCTACCTCCAGTAATATACTCTTACTTGCTTCTAAGTTTCAGTTTATGCTTTTCTTAAAGTCAGTGCTTTAAAAAATCCAAGGGTGTTCAAAAAATGCTTCTTGGTTATGTAGATTGCTCGATATTAGCTGGAGAGTAACACAAAGCAATTTTGGATTGATTCAACAGTAAGGTTGAAATATACTAATGGCAATTATGACAACTCAATTTGTTAAGAGGAAGGTGGTCAGTATAAATTACACCTTAAGCTGGATTTAAATGTAATTCTATTCTAATGACAAATGGAAAAATAAGCTGATCGTGCGTAAGAAACAACATCCATAGCACTCCATTGGTCTCTCTAGTAAAAAGCAGGTCTTAAAACAATTGTAAGTAGGCACTTATGCCTTCAATCAAGTTATTAATTCTGAATAGCCAACGGATCAGAAATTAAGAAATAGAGGGAAAGACACACTAGGATAAGACAATTACCTGAAGTCATATGCAGAATAACCTTTGATTGAAAATCCAGAATGTGAATCAGAAAAGTAACGGCACAGACCATTTTGCGCTTTGAATGGGTACTCTGAATCTCTCACCAGTTTTACATGCGTCTAAGAGAAAATGAACATCCAGAATGTTCTTTATTTAAAATGCAATTGTTTTAGAAATCAAATAGAACTTACTGCAACATGTCAAAATAAGATTCAACTTGGCCACGCCCTCATCACGCGGATATTCCTTACATTATTAAGACCTTAGATTAAATCTTTAGGTGTTTGGTAGGGACATACTAAGTAATTAAACTCAATTATCTTTCTCTCTTACTATTGTTTCCCTATATCTTCCTTCCTTAGAACCTTCTTCCACTGGATAATAAAGTCTTATCATTTTTCTCCTGAGGTTAAAATAAGGTGAGCCATTTTCCTTCCAAAGCCATAAGTTCTGTCAGCAAGTCTCTGAGACTCACTCAGCACAGCGTTTTATGCACAGGCAATGGTCAGGTCAAGCATTCTTTCTATCCACATCTTTGTGCCATTCGACTGGCACATGTCATTTATTTTTTAGTTGTGGAGACGCAATCTTACTTTCCTGATTCCTGGCGTTACAGAAGCCAGGGACCACACCATTCTTGGTTGCCCCTGATGTGTACCAAGCAGCTTCTGGTATGCAGTGACTCAAAATACAGAAAATGAACAAGGAAAGGATATTCAAATTTGGGAAATTCCAGCTTGACCACTTTTACAAAACATAGCAACAGCCTCACTGTCTGGCTTCATGCAGTGGATACTGGATATAGGACAATGTCAGAGAGTGTCCTAAGAACACCGAGAGACACTGTGGTATATGGGATAAAGCCCTTCAGTGGGAACAGAAGACTTAAGACACAGTCCTGGCTCAGCTGCTAATTTGGCAACATGATCTCACCTCTCAGGGCTCATTTCTTCATCCACGTAAAGAGTTACTACATTTGCTGATTTCTAACATCCCTTATAATCTCAGTATTCAAAAATTCTACGGAAATCAATAATCGTATGTTCTCATCCTTCTGGGACATGATGCGAATGTATCTATGTAAAAGAGCTCTGACCTATTAAGAAGTGCTAAGAAATAAACATACATGTTTTTCTGGAAACAGATCTCAGGTAAGATTTTTCACGCTTTGATTTCTCAACAGCCGACTTGCCTGAAAGCAATTCATTTTGAAATCTTCTGATTAATTCAAGCTTCGGTCGTTTAAATTTCTGAACTTAAAAACATTCTTTGGTATATGAGAGTAAACTGTTTCCATTCTAAATGCATGTTAAGTAAACAAAAGCAGAAACGAAGAGTTCGAAAGGCCGAGAAATCACCTTATTCAGCCAGTTCAAAGCATTGAGAGTAGACCCTCCATTGCAGCCGTAATTATTATATGAACAATCAATGACCTGCTGAACACTTAGGTCTTCCAAAGGCTTCCCTTTTATCGCATATGCAGATTCCACGGCACCCACCACACTGAAGGCCCAGCAACCTCCACACTGTTTAAAAAGAGAGACAGCATAGTGTTTATCCTCAAATGATGTCCAAACCAAGTTTGCCAACATCTCTACATATCACAAGTTATCAAGTCAATTAACATGAGCAGACTCTGCGGGGGGGGGGGGGGGGGGGGGGGGGGGGGGGGGGGGGGGGGGGGGGGGGGGGGGGGGCTGCAAAATACTGCCCATCCTGTAGATCTTCCAACTGCCAAAAGAAAGGAAAACCAAAATTCTCTTTCAAGCATCAAAATGTAATCATAAGAAAAGATAAATTGGTAGTATTGCCATTGCACAGTAGACAATGCAAGAAAAAAGCGAATTTTAGAGACTGAGAAAACACTTGGACGAACTGATGGTCTTTTAAAAGACTAACCAGTGCACTGAACGGGACTTCTGCTTTTAGGAAGTGTACCAACTTCCTTCTTGTTTCTCCCCGGACACCGTGCCGCTATGACATCCACCATCTCCATGAGGTGACATGGGGTGAGGATATGTCATATACGTTGTATTCATGGCTTGATGGACACGGGAACTGAATGATTTACTTTTTTAGGCTGTCAAGGAGCCAGCACGGGCATATCACGTATGCCCATAAAATGTCATAAAGATAAAAACCCATACTGGTCATTCCTTACTCAAATATTGCCTGACACTCTTCCTGATTCTGGATCTATTAACTGGATCTTATTGAACAAACTGGAACAAAAGAATAAAAGTGTTGGCCCTGAAAAAAAGGGGAAAGATGGAGGAAATGAAATCAAGGATCATGCACAAGGAAGAAGGACCCATAGAAAAGGCACAGGTAAGAGTAAGATTTGCAATTGGGCACTGCTGCCTTAATCATAGGACATGGGCTGCACAGTTGGGCAAAGAAAGGAAGACGAACAATTGGTCGTCTTTGTCGAGCAACTTTATTGCAACTATATCTATATCTCCAGCGCCTACGGCATAGGAAAATATGCAGTAACAAACTTTACTTGTGGGTTTCCACACCTTGAGAAAAGCAAATACAGATTGCATGGCACCATAACAATAGCTAGCTTTAGTTTACCTTTCCATAGCTGCCCCAGGGGGGCAGTTTCTGTTCAAAAATATCTCTCCAGTATATTTCTTTGTTTTTTTTTTAATTAGAAAAAAATATTTTAATGTTTGTTTTTGAGAGAGAGGGAGAGAGAGAGGAAGAGAGAGAGAGAGAGAGAGAGAGGGAGAGAGGGAGAGAGACAAAGCACGAGTGGGGAGGGTCAGAGAGAATGGGAGGCACAGAATGCAAAGCAGACTCCAGACTCTGAGCTGTCAACACAGAGCCCGATGTGGGGCTCAGACCCACAAACCATGAGATCATGACTTGAGCTGGATGCTTAATCGACGGAGCCACTCAGACACCCGTACAGTATATTACTTTGATTAAATATTACTAATTCTGGGGTGCCTGGGTGGCTCAGTCGGGTGGGCGGCCAACTTTGTCCCAGGTTATGATCCCAAACTTTGTGGGTTCAAGCCCCACATCGGGCTCTGTGCTGACAGCTCAGAGCCTGGAGCCTGCTTTGAATACTGTGTCTTCCTCTCTGCACCTCCCCCACTCTTCTCTCTCTCTCAAAAATAAGTAAACATTAAAAAAAAAAGAAAGAAAGTACTCCCCTCGTCTGTTTAAGTTTAAAAAAAAAAGATTAAATCAGTTGTATTCCTTTAATACAATACAGACACTTCCTGGAAGGATTCAGTTTCTGACTAATTAA
This sequence comes from Prionailurus bengalensis, assembly GCF_016509475.1. NCBI lineage: Eukaryota > Metazoa > Chordata > Mammalia > Carnivora > Felidae > Prionailurus > Prionailurus bengalensis. Next base: position 72,035,946 of record NC_057344.1, on the reverse strand, counting down.
TACTTCACTCTGGATTCAATAATAAAGCAAATAAATGATCTGGTGGTAGAATTTATATCAACGGATGTATAACCTGAGAAGTAAAAAAGGATCATCCTAACTAGATAGTGACTGCTCTAAGACACTACACACCAGGAAGCTAAAAGACCTGGTGAGGTTTCCACTGCAGATAAACTGAGACTGTATCCCTGTGGTTAGGGGATCAACTTTCCCTGGTCAGCTGATATTGCCTATGCCAATGGTGGGGGTTCAGAGGGACAGGCTTATCTTCAAAATAACAGTCAGGCTTTGGCCTCTGTCTCTCATTTCACCAGAGATTCTCCCTTAGTTGTCATTTCTGGATGATTGGAGATCATCTCTGTGATTTTACCCAGAGAAATGATGGCTTCTATCACAAGTTTGACTGAACTGGACCTCAAAGGTGACTTCCCACACTAAGAGTATTTAAAAAGACAAAAGCAGCAGCAGCAGCAGCAACAACAACAACAACAACTCCTGAAACTCACGGTCTGCTGGTTTCTCACTTGTGTTACAACACGCTTGTCCCGCCAGTCGAATCTTAATGGTAAAGACACATTGGGTATGGATGCTTGCACTTCTGCTCGGTATCTGGGAAATCTGGAAGGTTTGCTTCTTAAGTAAATAGCTGAATTGAAACATGGAAGGAAAAGGCAGCCAACATTATATTATAGGGAGGCCCCCTGGGATTCTTTTTGTAGGAACTTTTCAAACAGAAACAGTAGCTTTCTGGTAGAACCTGCCATTTGAGATTTTCCCTTATGCTTTCTCATAACATGAAATGCACTCACTGAAAGCTACCAAGATAGGAATTCCTACAATAGTACTAGGAGTTGCCACATAAACTGACTTGTCTTTTAGAACTTGGTCAATAATAAAAATGAGTCTTCTTGACATAGCTGGTTTTATCCTAACCCATGGAACTGTGGATGTCTTGAATAGAAATAGCACTAAAAAACTGCACAAAGGATGGAACATTGGCTCTTACAGCCACATGGAAACGTCTACAATTATAACATTTAGATCTTAGGCAATAATTACAAGAGAAGGACCATGAATTAATTTTTCTGTCAGCACCTGGCACATGCTTGACGTTCAGTATGTAATAAATGTTACCTATGACTCACGTCACCAGATTCACAATTACACAATTCATCAAAAATTACGGAAACAAATAAAAATCCGGAAACCAAACAACCAATGGCACAATCACACCATACCTTTAAACTCTTCAGGAAACAAATGAGAAAATTGATTTATTCCATAGACGGCACTGGAGTTTTCACCAGGGAATACAGAATTCAAGTATCGATGTCTATGAAGACTTTCCTAAAAGAAGAAAAAAGTTAATTTACGTGACCTATGTTAACTTTGCAGAGCAATTTATGTGTAACTAAATCGGGCATATTTTTCAGGTATTAAAAGTCAAAGCTTGATTTCTTTCCTGAAGATCACAATGAAAGACTGCATAAGAGGCCCAGATCAGATTTATAGACATTTGTATGAAAACTACCGTCTGATTTCAGGTACATTTTTGAGGCCGGGAAAGGTATCTCTTATCCATTTATAATTCCTCTTCCCTAAGCATGCTAAAAGCACTAAATATGTTTGTTTAACACACTGGAAAAAATAAAATGAATTGCAAATAAACACTAGATGCTAGTGAAAATTATCACCAACTGAAACTCATTAGATTAAAAAATTTTGAATTTGGAAAGTGTGTCTTTATCTTTGTATTTCCCAGCACTAAGTAACAAAGCATGACAAAATAGACAAGTAAATAATAAATAAATCTGATTCTTTTTGAGCTGTATAGAGATGTCTATCTCATTAAGGGTAACAAGTCTTTATGAAAAAGAGGCAATCCTGGAAATGTCCCAGGAAGATACATTGGCTTGTCGATCTGGAGGGAAAACGTGGCCATTATTTACAGATTCCTCGGCTCTGAATGTTGTAACTTATCTCAACCTATGAGAAGATGCTTCCATTTCCTAACGCTGACCAACCATGCAGGAGCAATAAAACTTCAGGGGACTACCATTTGGTAAGTTTCCAACTCTAGCTCTTATGTATTTGTTTATGGATTTATGTGTTTACTGTGTGCCTGTGTCTTAAACCTATAAGCAAAATGAGGGCAAGAACTGCCTGTCTTACTCATCACCGCATTTCCCGCACTGAGCACTTGGCTGGCACACAATAGATGTTTAATTACTATTTGTTGTTGAATAAATACACAAAGGACATTTTGCATTCCTGCTCTTAATAGCTTTAGGCTGTTTATTTTTAAACAAATTATTACTGAAACTAATCGTAATCTTATTTTCTCCTTACTGAGCTGTCCTGGAAGGATTATTAATGAAATAATTAACGCCCAGCATGGAGCCCCATGCATCAGGATCTTGAGATCGTGACCTGAGCTGAAATGGAGAGTAGGACGCCCAATGGACTGAACCTCCCAGGTGCCTCTGAGAAGAGTTGCATTTTGTAGACAATCGTCTCCTGGGTATGGCCTCTTGACAGCCAACGTGAATAACTATATAAGTAAATACATATCCTTATAAATTATATAAGTTAAAAAATATATTTATTACCCTGGCCTCCTTGTGCCTACAATCCTCCAAAATGATTTTCTTGAGGAGTAAGGCATTGCGTTTATTTATTCAGCCAAGGAATGCCATTATCAGTATAGATGAGATGAACTACATTCTCCCTAAAGGGTGTGGGTCACCACAGTATACAACCAAGCTCGGGACAGGGGTAGAATATAGGACAGGAAGTTTGTTCTCAAACAATTGTACCGGTGCTTCTGGTTTTAAAAGCTGCAATGTAACTCAAGAGCAATAAAACACATCTTCGGTTTGGGCAAAACACAAGACTGGACAGAATCAGGCAAGGTTAGGACTTCCTAAACAATGGAATTTTCTAGGGGAGAGAGGAGGAGCAGAAAAGAGTACAGCTATAGAATTCCAGGAGAAATCCCAACAGTATATCAGCAAAAAAAAAAAACAAAAAAACTCCAAAAAGCAGTATTACTAAATTCGTACTTACTTTTATTTAGAACAAATCAATTTTATTTTCCAATGAAATGACATCTTTCATGATTAAAAAAAAATTGTTAAATGGTATCAGATATAGAGAACACACTGAGGCAAGTTCTAAATCGGTATCTCTTGATCTCAGTAAAAACCTATTTATATTCAGCTAATTTGGTCCACTCTAGAGTTTTAATGCTGGGGTAAAATCTAAGCATTATTATGAAGACTTCTGAAAATAATGTGAAAAGGAAATTAAATGCTTCCTCCTTTTCAAAATCTATTTCCACCAAGTGAAGAAGAATTTTTAAGGTCGCTACACCAATTGAAGGAGGCCCCGTTCACGCAAATCATAAATGGGAAGGATTCTGTGACCTCTCTAAATGCAGGGTCTTTGTTTAGAACATTGTGTTACAGGAGGTCACCAGCGCCCCCCTGCGGAAGGAAAACTGACGGGTTTCTTCCGCCTTTATCTGGTTCTTTTCACTGTAAAGGAACGGCTTTGGAAGGCAGTGAGAGCAGCCCAGGGGACTGCTAAAAGGGGTGCTTTTTCCAATCGAGAATACTTTGAACATATCCATTGATTACTTTGGGCGTATCATATAAATCTACCGCGACGAATCTTCCCCGGAAAATCAAATCTTTTGGTCAGCCCAGGCAAGGGAGAGCTGGCACAGGGGGGACGGAGGGAGAGGTTGACTTGCGAACTTGTCAGAAACCCCAAACCCATCACTGAGCTGCGGGCCGGGTGACCACCAGGAGTGGCGGCTCTCACTGGTCCCCTGCCCCAGCCCCGACCCGGGACCTGAAGGGGCGACCAGGAAACAGACACAGGGCGGCGCGCGCTCGGTACCCGGAAGGCGGCTGCCTGTCGCTCGCGGCTCCGCGGCTCCGTCGCCGTGAAGGTGGCGCGGGGGTCCGCAGCGCGGCCGCAGCAGCAGAGGCAGCAGCAAAGCAGCCAGAGCGCCCGCAGCTCCATCCCCGCGCCCCGCTCCCGGAGGCCGGCGGCCGCCAGCTCCCGCCGCCTGCTTTCTCTTTCGATTCCTCGGCTCCTCCCCCTCCCGGGTTTGCCGGGCGGGAGCGGCGGAGCGGGGCGCCGGGGGCTGGAGACGCCGACGCCGCTTTCGTCCCCATTGCTCTGTAGGTGGGAATCCGGTTAGCCGGAAACCGTTGCGGTGCTCGCTGGGTTTTTTTTGCGGAAGCCTTAGGCACTTGGCCACGTGCTTTCTGGTGTCGTCTCCCAGCTGTGACAGCAAAGCCTGAGTGTCCATGTGCCGTATGCGACAATGTGGACGACTGTGTCACCTTCGCTTCCGGAATGAAGTTCTTCATTTTTCTTCCTGTTATCTCAGACTGATTCAGGCAGTATTTGAAGTTAACTTGGTCTGATGCCTGTGATTCCTTCTACGACGGTCTCTAACGTTCAGGACCTAATTCTAAAATGTTAGCGAATCTACACAAAGGCACTCATTCGTGTAGCAGACGTTTGTGAATACGTTAACAAAAATTTACAGTTGTGAAAATGCACAATTTCTTTATCTGGAGATTGTGGCCATTTCAAAACTTTCAAGCCTGTTTCTCCATTTGCAAAGAAAGGTAGAGGTAGTAAGCCTTTCTGCAGTTTGTGGTGAAATTTAAATATAGTAATCCCCCTAAAACATTTTGTAAGATGCCTTGCGTATTTTAATTGTTTGGTTTTAGCTATTTATTCTATGGTAAGGTAGCTTCCCCCACCCCCACTTCTATTGTAATTGTTTTCCACCTTCTCAGCTTAGTTCCCAAAAGCCCATTCTTCATGCTTTCTTCTTATTTTTTTCAAGCCACATTGATGAGGTTTGGGGGTGATTGTGGGGTGGTCCAGAGCCCACAGCCAAGAAAGAATTCTTGAAGATGTGTATGGTGCAAAAAGGTGATTATATTAAAGCACGGGACAGGACCCGAGGGCAGAAAGAGTTGCGTTGGGGTTTTGAAAAGTGACTGGTTTTATACAATGAAGTTGGGGAGATAAAGTCAAAAGGGAGACCTCCAGAGGGACTTTGATATGCTGAAGAGGACTCCTAAGATACCTGAGGCCTTGCTATTGTCAAGCAAAGGTTGTTTTCCCTCCAGTAAGGCATTACCACTAGGACGGTGGGGGGTTCCTAGAGAAATGTCATCCACACTCTGTATTTGCCTCAAGTGTTTGTCAATGGGTTGCAGGTTATGAGGAAATTTAATTTTACCTGCCTTTTCCTTCTTGCCTTTGTTCCCCATATCATTATTGAGGGGTGATGTTTGGGGCTCCAGGAAATGGAGTCTATAGGTTTTTGGAGATTAGGCTATTGATAAGAGTGCCTTTATCTTTTAATTTACCAAGACCATTGTAAACTGATGGAGACTCCGGTCCTGTATGACTGTGATCTCTATCAGCCATTTGTTTGCTGTCCTCTTCTTTGTCCTTGGGCAGCCAGGAGTGCCTGAAGAGTATCACACATATCCCATGTTGGGGGCGAGGTGGTGGGGGGAGGGTGTTAGTATGCTAGTTTGTATTTTGCCCTCAGCCTGCCCCACGCTCCCTCATCAATATCATTTCATATTAACACAATCCTGGAGAATGGACTTCAGAAGGACCACAAGTAATGTACAAATCAGTTAGCATCCCAGTCTGGCAGCATCTCAGGAAAGGAATTTTTTGGTAGAAGGGGAAAAGGATTTTTCTGGTGGAAGGACCCTTGCAGGATCCCTCCTTCCTTCCTTCCTTCCTTCCTTCCTTCCTTCCTTCCTTCCTTTCTCTCCTCTTTCTTTCTTTCTTTCTTTCTTTCTTTCTTTCTTTCTTTCTGTTATGCCCAGAATTCGTGATTCCCAAAGACCACTAGGGAGCCGAGCCCGATGCAAAAGCAAAGAGCCTTTATTCGAGCTAGCTCGAGCTCAATCCCCTACCTGCACAGACGCAGCGGTGAGATACCAGGGAAAGAGAGAGAGTTTCAAAAGCACAAAGGTTTTATAGGGGTCTAGGGACAGCCGATTGGCTGGGGAAGTGGCGTGTTTTGATCAGGAAGCTTGAATGGGTGAGCGGGAGGTCACTCAAAGGGAGGAGGCGTGGTCTAGGTGAAGGACACAGAACAAGATGGAGTCGGCTGGCGTAGGCCCGCCCTTTCACTTTCTTTCTTTCTTTCTTTCTTTCTTTCTTTCTTTCTTTCTTTCTTTCTTTCTCTTTCTTTCTCTTTTTCTTTCTTTCAGTTTATTTACTTATTATGAGAGAGAGAGCCAAGTGGTGGAGGGGCAGAGAGAGAGGGAGAGAAAGAGAAGGAGAGCGGGAGAATGCCAAGCAAGCTCCACACTGCCAGTGTCGTGCCCAGTGTCACAAGCCTGTGAGACCTGAGCCCAAACCGAGAGTCAGCCCCTTAACCCACTGAGACACCCAGGCGGCCCAAAGGATCCCTTTCAAACATCCGTTGTCGCAGGTGTCCTGGGTTACTCTTGGAACAGCCCAGCTCTGTTTCTCAAGTTTAAAGTGCACAAGAAATATAAATTCTGGGCCGGTAGGTTTGGAGTGCTTTTCTAACAAGCTCCTAGGGCCTGCCGCTGCTGCTGCTGCTGCTGATGGCACAGGCTGCACTTTGAGTAGCAAGCACTAAACCGCTACTGCTATTTCTCCAGTTCTCACGGCGGGTGGGGGGGTTGGGGGTGTCTCGCTCGGAACTTTTATGCTCTTCTTGTCATTCCACCTCTGTTTACGTCCGTAGGCAGCGAGTGATAACTGAGTAATACTGTCTTCTCTGGGCCTCAGGACCAGCCATATGCAATTTGCAGTGTCCAGGGAAAAACGAAAATGAAAGGCCCTTATTCATAAATGATTAAGCCTTCCAAGACAGCATCAGCAGAGCACTAAGCCGAGTAATGGGCCCTTCTAAGTATGAGGTCCTGTGTGACTGCACAGGCCACACATCCATAAAAGCAGCTCTGATGGGCCTTTATATGAGACTCTTTTCTAGGCAAGGCTTCCAGAAGTCTTCAGAATTGATGTCATAGCCCTCTTAGACTTTTTAGAACCACCATCTGATTTATGTATTTAGTTTTTGTCTAGGTAAAGTGAATAATACTATTCTTTGCTGCAAAATTGGTAATAAAAAATAACGTACATCTGTTTTGAGTGTAAAGAGGAAAGACATGAAATCGTCTTATAGGCACACATGATGACACGTATTTCTCTTAGAATGTGTAATGATAAGGACTTAATTTAGGTAGTAAGTCCACAGATCAATGCCCATCTCAGCCTCTGGCTCTTCTGTCCTTTCTTGTGAGTCACTCAAGCTAACAATTTTTATTTTTAAATGGAGGTTTGCTTTTAGATCATTGCTACTGTTTATTAACAACCTACTGAGTCAGAAAATTTAAGTATAGCAGTGATCCTTAACACAGGCCAGTCGGTACAATAAAAGAGCTGTTTGAACGAAATTAGCTTCCAAAGCTCACATCCACATTTATTGAGCACCTTTTAAGTGCCAGGCATTGTTCTAGGAAATGAGGATACGTCAGAACCGTACATGACTAAAAAGACAAAAATCCCTGCCCCGTAGAGCTGGTGCCTGGTGGGGGGAGATACACAGTAACATTAGTAGAAGAATTAAGGAAAAATAATGTGGGATAAGGAAAGTCAGGAATGGGATGAAGTGGGGTTGTAATTTTAAGTAAGGTGCTTGGGACCGGCCTCGCTGAGGAGGAGACGTTGACCAAAGATAGAAAACGGTGAACTGAGACATTCAGATATTTGGAAGATATCTACAGAAGACTGTACAGGTGATTGTAGGCTAGTTAAAAGGGGAATCAAAATGACCTATCACATAATAAAAAAAAAAAGTGGAGAGGGCTTATCTTTTATCTTGAAAAGTGAAGGTCCCAAGTATCTGCTAATGTTTGTTCTAAACGCTATAAATTGCATCTGTAGGAGAGGTGTCAACCTTTTTATTGAATTTGCAAAATGGCACAGGGAGCTTCCTTGACCTGTGATTTAGTTATCTATTGCTGCATAACAAGAGCCCCCAAACCTAACACGAATATTTATTATCCCCCATAGTATCTGTGGGGCTGGAATCTGGAAACAACTTGGATATATCTTCTGGCTCAGAAGGATATGGACAAGCAGTCAGAAGGGCTGTAGTCATCTGAAGGAGGATTTGATTGCAAGCTCCCATGGCTGTTGGCAGGAGTTCTTAGTTCTTCTCAGGCTTTTGGGCAAAGTCCTCAGATCCTTACCACCTGGGCTCTTCAGAGGGCTGCTTTGTAGCATGACGACTGTCTTCCTCCAGCTGAGTGGTTAGAGAGCTAGAGAACTGGCAAGGGAATGACTACGATGGAAGCAGCAGGGTGTTCTATAACAATCTTGGGAGGGGCATGCCTTCCCTCTGTTCCTGGTTACACAGACAAAGCCTGCTGCATTGTGGGAGTGGGGGGTTACACCGGGTGTGGATACCGGGAGGTGGGGCTCATCGGTGATGAGGTTTTTGTGGTGATAGTGGGGTCCGTGGGGTCCAGAGCCAACGACCAAGAAAGAATTCTTGAAGACATCTTTGGTGCAAAAAGGTGATTTTATCAAAGCATGGGGACAGGACCCGCAGGCAGGAAGAGCTGCCCCAGGAACATGAGAGACTGGTTTTATACAATGGGGTTGGGAGGAGGTAAAGTCCAGGGGAAGTTTCCAGTGAGATTTTCACATGCTAAAGAAGACTCAAGGAGACTGGAGGCCTAGCTGTTGTCAAGTTAAGGTTGTTTTCCTTCCAGGAAACCATGAGCATTAAGACAGTATGGAGTTCTGGAGAAATGTTTTAGTCTGTCAGCCTCAAGCATTTGTCAATGGGCTGCAGATTATAAGGAAAGTTAGTTCTCTCTGCCATTTCCTTCTGCCTTTGTTTCCCACATCACTATGGAGGGGTGATGGAGACTTAGGTCCTGCAGGACTAGGATCTCTATCAGTTAACCATTTGTTTTTCCCCTTTCCTTTGTTCTTGGGCAGCCAGCAGTGTCCGAAGAATATCACACATATCCCACCTGGGGGTGGGGAGAGTTGGGGGTGTATGTGGCCTGTCAGCTTGCCTTATGCTCCCTCCTCAGTTGGTGCTCTCTGGAAGACCAGCTACCATGACCTCATCTTTCATTTTAGCAGCCCAGTGTCAAACATGGTCATCTTTGTCTATGAAAACAATCTGGGAGTCTACCCGTTTTTACAAATGCTTCTCAACTTCTATGCTGTTCAAACCATTATTTATTGTTGCTTCTAACCTGTCAAGAAGCTTCTGGGTTTTCTCCAGTTTTTAATCATTCCACTTCATTTTTACATGGCTTTGTTTGGGAGTTATTTTGTTGGCTTTAATTTTGACTGAATAAACACTTAGGGGTTTATTATGATTTACCAAGCATGTGCTAAGCACTTTACCTTTATTTGTTCCTCATGATATATATCTGCAGTAGATAGTATTATCATTTCTATTTTATAGATGGGGAAACCGAGGCACAGAAAGGTTAAGGTACTTGCTCAAGGTTATGCATCTAGTAACTGCATCTAGCAATTGAGTCTGCCATCGGGCACTAGTCTATGCTATGCAGCCTCTCCTGTTCATCATCATATTTACGTACTTCGCGACATCCTGCACCTTCTCAGATATGCATTATTAATTTGTTATCACTATAATCGCGTGAAATATTATAATTTCAAACGATCAGCTAAAGATGGTCAACTAATTTGAAACATAAGCTGAGAAAGATATTAGTATTACTTTGGGGAACATATTTGAATGGATATTAGTTTTGTAACAGATTAGTTCTTTAGTGGATGTTTTCATGATATGAGGAATTTTGCATCCCTGCAGACCTTATAGCTGCAGGGTTTCAGGTAATGAATACACTGATAAGGAAGTTTGTCCTTACCTCTAATACTTACATTAGCTGTGCAAGGTAGGAATTAATATCCTCACTTCGCAAATGAGGAAACTGACTTGTAGAGCAATTAAACAATGTAGGCAAGATCCTAAGTGGTGAGTGGCCACAGTAAGATGTAAATTGAGCTGTCAGATTTCAGAGCTCCTGCTGTGGATTTTGGCTACACCAGGCTGCTCCGAGTTACTCCAAGGCGTATTTTATGGTTGTTTCTTCTTCTTCTTTTTATTTTGTGTTGGCTTTTCTTTATTAATTATACCTTTTGTAGTGCCCTCTGAGCACTTTCTTATGTTCTAATATAACATATAGAAAAACATGACATCCCATAATGGAGTTGAGTTATTGGACTGCTTCTGAATTGAATGGTTGTTTTTTTTTTTCTTTTTAACTTTTCTCTCTATGCTATGGAAAGGAATATCATTCCTCCAGGCAGTTAATTAGCCAGTATTGGATTGAAATATTTGCTTGTCTTCAGTCTTGGATTTTACAGCGAAAATTTTACTCATGACACGAAATCTCACGTACACACACCTGCCTCTTTTATTGTTGTAGCTGTTGGTTGGGTTCATACAGTCATCTATGTAACTCCTGAGTAAGAAAATGTGTTGCATAAATTTCCAGATACGAGACTTTCACATTTCCTCTCTGGCCAAAAAAGAAGAAATGCTGTCTGAACAGCCACCGCTAACGGGCAGGATTTGTCAGGCTTTAGAAGTAGCTCATTCTAGTTTCTCAGCTGGAGGGGAAAGGCTGCCACAGGGGCTGCCAAAAATGTGGTGAAACAAAGGAGAATGTGGGAACGCCATTAATGAGAAGCCATAATGCATACCTTCTTTCTCCAAACAGTTAATAGAACAAAATGCCCCGAGAAACACCTGAAACCACAAGCAGTTTCTATAGAAACCTCAATTCATTTCTATTCTGCTGACATTTGAATAAATGTGAACAGAGGAATGCTTGCCTCTGCTGCGATACAGGCACTGTGGAGACAGAGCTAATGGGTGGAGACAGAGCTAATGGGTTATCTTAGAACCGTGATTCACCACCCACAGCAAAATAGTGTCACCTCCCTCTGCATAGGCTGACTGTTCCATAGCCGTAAGTATTTCGGAAAAATCTGGAATTCACAAGTAAAAAAAAATACATTTTGCATGACAATATTTTGCAGGAGCCTAAAACTCCCTTTCGTTCTCATGTAATAATGTTAAGTAGTGGAAATTTGTCATTATCATGAGCTAAGAGAGTAATTCTGGTATCCTTTATTCTGAGTACGTCACTAATACTAATGTACATTCTGTTTATTAGCTCTCAATTTCCCTTAAGCAAGATGGATCCTATGAGAAATACATACTTTTTGGCTTCTATTGCCTATGCAAAAATCCAAAGATGAGATGTAAGGAAAAACAAAGACTCACAGGAAGGAGACAAGCATAAAGAAAACCAGTCTTTAGGTGAATATTGTGTAAATGAGGGTGACTCATCCTGACTGTAAATCTAGCCTTATGGTAAATACTTATAGAAAACTCTGTCATTCAGGCCACATATGAAACAGACAGCTACTTGTATCCAAACTGCAGACACTGTTAGTTGCAGAATGATTTAGTTTTGTTGCTTCGAAGGATGGTATGGCTTCAATCATTTTTAATTGACCGCTATTTTTAATTTTTATTTATTTATTAAAAAATTTTTTTTTCAACGTCTATTTATTATTGAGAGACACAGAGACATAGAGTGTGAGCAGAGGCGGGGTAGATAGAGAGGGAGGCACAGAATCTGAAGCAGGTCCCAGGCTCTGAGCTGTCTGCACAGAGCCCGACGTGGGGCTCGAACTCACGATCTGTGAGATCATGACCTGCGCCGAAGTCAGTCGCCCTAACCAACTGAGCCACCCAGGCGCCCCGGTAACCGCTATTTTTTAAATACATTAATAAACTATATTTTTTAGAGCAGTTTTAGGTTTGGGACAAAATTGAGCAAAAAGTACAGAGAGTTCCCATAGACTTCCTGTCCCCACACAGAAACAACCTCCCCCACTATCAGCACCCCCTATCATTGTGGTACATTTATTCCAATCAATGATCTACATTGACATATCCTTATTCCCCACTGGAGTTCACTCTTGCTGTTGAATATTCTGTGGGTTTTGACAAATGTGTAATGCCACATACCTGCCATGATAGAGTCACACAAGATAATTCTACTGCCCTAAAAATCTTCTTTGCTCCTATTCATCCCTCCATCTCCTGACCCTTGCAACTAACAATCTTTTTACTGTCTTCATAGTTCTGCCTTTTCCAGAATGTCATATATTTGGAATCTTATAGTATATGTAGCCTTTCCAAATTGGTTAAATCTCTGTTAGTGATATGCATTTAAGTCCCTTCCATATCTTTTCAAGGTTTAATAACTCATTTTTTTTTTTAGGCTGAATAACATTTCATTGTTTGGACATACCACAATTTGTTTATTCACTTACCTGCTGAAGGACATTTTGGTTGCCCCCAAGTTTTGTCAATTTATAAAGCTACTATAAACATCCGTGCGTAAGTTTTGTGTGAATGTAAGCTTTCAAGTCCACTTGGGTACATATTAAGGAGTACAATTGCTATATATATATATATAGAGAGAGAGAGAGAGAGAGAGAGAGAGTATATTTAGTCTTAGAAGAAATTGTCAAACTGTCTTTCAAAATGGCTGCACCATTTTGCATTACTATCATTAGTGAAAGAAAGTTAGTCTCGCTCCACATCCTTGGACATCGTGTCACAGCACACCACATTTGATGATGTCAGTGTTTTGGATTTTAGCCATTTGAATACGTGTGTAATGGTAATTCATTGTTGTTTTAATCTGCAGTTCATTAATGACATGTGATATTGAACATTTTCTTATATGCTTACTTGCCATCTGTATATAACTGTATACCACTTTCTTTGGTGAAGTGCCTGGTAAGGTGTTTGGCCCATTTTTTAATGGGGTTGCCCATTTTCTTATTGCTGTGTTTTAAGAGTTTGTTTGCATACGTGGAATAACAGTCCTTTGTCAGATGTGTCCTTTGCAAATATTTTCTTCTAGTTTGTGTCTTATCTTCTCATTCTCCTGGTATTGCCTTTCAGAGAGCAGAACTTTTTAATTTTAATAAAATCTACTTTATGATTTATTTCTTTAATAGATTGTGCCTTTGGCATTGCATTTATTTATCTTTTTAAAATTTTTTCATGTTTATTAATTTTTGAGAGCGAAAGAGACAGAGCTTATGTGGGGGAGGGGCAGAGAGAGAGGGACACACAGAATCCGAATCAGGCTCCAGGCTCTGAGCTGTAAGCACAGAGCCAGACACGGGGCTTGCACTCATGGACTGCAAGATCATGGCCTGAGCCAAAGTTGGACACTTAACCTACTGAGCCCCAAGGTGCCCCAGCATTGTATCTTAAAAGTCATCACCATACTCAAGGTCATCTAGGTTTTCTCCAATGTTACCTTCCAGGAGTTTTAAAGTTTTGTTTCTCATGTTTAGGACTGTGATGTATCTTGAGTTAATTTTCGTGAAAGGGATAAGATCAATGTCTAGATTCACTTTCTTGTGTGTGGATGTTTAATTGTTCTAACACCATTGGTTGCACAGACCGATTGTATTATCTTTGCTTCTTTGTCAAATATCAGTGGATTATATTTATGTGGGTCTATTTCTGGGGTTTCTGTTCCATTCTGTTGACCTATTTCACCAATATTACACTATATTGATTACTGTAGCTTTTATTGAAGCCTTCAAGGTGGTTAGTGTCAGTCTTCTTACTTTGCTATTCTGCTTTAATATCAAAGTGGCTCTTCTGAGTTTTTTGCCTCTCCTTATAAACTTTAGAAACAGTTGATATCCACAAAATTATTTGCTGGGATTTTGATTGGGATTGTACTGAATTCATAGGTTAAATTATAAAGAACTAACATCTTGACAATGTTAAGTCTTCCCATCCATGAACATGGAATATCTTTTCTTTTATTTAGTTCTTTGGTATCTTTCATCAGAGTTTGGTAGCTTTCCTCATATAGATTATATATATATATATATATATATATATATATACTGTTAGATTTATTACCAAGTGTTTTATTTTTGGGGCATGCTAATATAAATGATATTGTGTTTTTAATTTCAAATTCCACTTGGTCATTGCTGGTATATAGGAAAGAGATTGACTTTAGTACATTAACATTATATTTTGCAACCTTGCTGTGATCACTTATTAGTTCCAGGTTTTTTTTGGTTGATTCTTTAGATTTTCTACATGGACAAATCTGTCATCTCTGAACAAAGACAGTTTATTTTTCCTTCCCAATCTGTATAGTTTTATTTCTTTTTCTTGTCTTATTGTATTAGCTAGGACTTCGAGTATGATGTTGAAAAGCAGTGCTGAGAAGGAACATCTTTGCCTCGTTCCTGATCATCACCATTTTTAATGCCGTATTTGCACATCACAAAGTATTCAGGGTAATCCTTGGGTGAAGAAAGCCCTAGGTAATGCCAAGGTGGGTGTAACATAATATAGTGGATAAAACACAGTCTTGGGGCGCCTGGGTGGCGCAGTTGGTTAAGCGTCCGACTTCAGCCAGGTCACGATCTTGCGGTCCGTGAGTTCGAGCCCCGCGTCGGGCTCTGGGCTGATGGCTCAGAGCCTGGAGCCTGTTTCCAATTCTGTGTCTCCCTCTCTCTCTGCCCCTCGCCCGTTCATGCTCTGTCTCTCTCTGTCCCCAAAATAAATAAACGTTGAAAAAAAAATTTAAAAAAAAAAAAACAAAAAAGAAACAAAAAAAAAAACACAGTCTTGGATTTGGACAACCATGGGTTCTTATATTTGTTTGTGTATTGCCTGTGTGACCTTAAGAAATTATTTATCCTTCTTGAGCCTTGATTATGTTATATATACATGGAAAATAATTTCTAGTTCTGGTCTTGTTATGAGGATGAGAGGTAGTAGATAAAGAGTGCTTGGGTCAGAGAAGTTGATTCACAGTAGCTGTAATTATTTGGCTGTAATATTGTCCTTTTGGAAATTTAGAACCAAATTGTAGATTTGTAGACTTGATTCTCTTCATTGTTAAGGCCTTAAACAAAAATAATTTCATCTATGAAGATTGTAGCCTTTTCTTGTCTTTTCTGCATCTTACTGATCTTCTTTACTGATGTCAACACTATATATAGTCATTTAGTGTAAGATCCAGCTATTATTATCAGAGAAATAAGGTAATTCTTAATGGTTGTAACTTGTTTAAGTATTATGAAGACAGCCATAATCTCCTCTTAGATGTTCTCCTTGACTCAGCAAATTTGGAGGATTTTTTTATGTCTTTATTTAGAGCTATTTAAAGAAATAGGGTTCTAGAAAATAGAGGTAACATGATAGCAGAGCATGATTTCTGCATGGAATTTGGGGAGAGAGAATGTCACATGAAACCGAATCACTAGCATCTCTGGGTGATGCATTAAAAGGAGCTGATGGCATGCACTAGAAGTCATCAGAGGCACAGATAAGACCATTAACCTCCAGTCTCAAGGAAGTGCTTGAGAAGTAGCTGAATAAGTTAAATCAAGCCTAACCAAACACAAACTTTTCCTACTGGGCTTCCGGAAACCTAGCCCAGAAAGCTGAGAGGTGATTGTGACGTTGTTAAACAAAGTGGGCTATGGATGAAGGTGACCCAAGACTTGTTAGAATCACTAGGACAATGGAATTTAGAAGCTAGCAGAGCATATGCAAATCCTAGAGCCTAGTCCCTTTAATTTGCAGATAAGACCATGTTTAATGAGAAGAAGAACCACAGGTAGCCTGCAGAGCCAGGGGTGAGCCAGGTACCCTGGGTCCTACTATCACACTTCTAAGGACTTATGCCAATCCTTTGAGTTAGCACCATCTGCTTTTAAAACTAAAAGTGGTTCCTTTTTCTCTTCTGCAACGTGAAACACAGCCACTGCTGATCTGCCTTATGAAGTCAGTCAATACAGCTATAAACCTGAAACCAAATCCCCTTTCATTGAAAAAATTTTAACAAATCTTTTTGCACTTACCCTGATAACATTTGAACTGTTGAGAAAATGAGTCCTCAACGGTTGGTGTAAGATCATCTCTTTATTGATTCACGTCACGCTTGATAGTGAGTATTAATTATTAAGAAAAGAAACATTACATTATTAGCAACAGGATGCAGAATTCAAATAAGTTCATATTCTTGGAGCTCTTATTTTCTTATCAGGCATTGGTTTTCATATGCATTATCTCATCACATTTTCAAGGACTTTTTGTCCAATTCCTTAGGAATGTCTCCTGAAACAAAGGAATGTTAAAAATGAACTCTCATAAAAATAAAATGGTTGGATGAGAATATAGGAGTGAAAAAGTCTTGGCTATAGCATCAGACAACTTGGATTGATACTGGTCTTCCTATTTATTTATTGTGTTGTCCTGATACTTGATCCAATTATGTTTTACTTCCCGCATCTGGAAAACAACACATTAAAAAAAGAGCCTTTGAAGAATCAAATGGAATAAGACATGTAAAATATGTATAGCGCCTAAAATTGAGATAGTGGTCATCAATGTTAACTAATGTTGGTATTTGTGTTATTTTCCCCCTATCTACATGAAAACGTTGCACAACTGTGAATGGGTAAAACCTTAACACTTTTAGTGGATAGGTGATTCAACCTGATCACCTATGGATAGGTGGACCCACTTTTAGTGGATAGGTGATTGTTAGTGACCATTTATGAATTTTAACTTCAAGTATCAGATTTCCCTTGCCATTAATTAGAACAGAGCAAAACAAAACAAAACAAAACGTTTCAGTGACTGTGTATTATTTCACTTCTGACCACATGAGGGCAGCATGGTACCTTTCAAGACAGGATGTAGCCCGCACAGAGGGGGAAAAAAATGGAGCTTTAGAAATCATAGATCCAAAATTAAAACTAGAAGACTCTAATGATTCTCTAACCCAAACTTTCATTTTACTATTGAAGGAATTGAGCTCCAAAGAGGCCAGTTAGTCAATCTTCTGTCACACAATCGCCGTCTATTGACAGTGGAGCAGGGAACTGGTCTACCGCATTATTAGTAGCAACAATAACTGCGTTATCAGCGTACTTACTACTCTAAGAGACTCCTTATTATGTCCTAATATCTTGGGTGACGATATTTTAAAGGAAATCAAATAGTTCTGATAATGAATTGACCACAGGAATGTTCCGTTTTGGTGAGAGGGAGAAATAAAAAGATAGAATTCTATTTCTGGGAGACCTAAGTGTGAACTTGAAGGCAGAGGATTGAACTGTATGACTTCTCAAGGTTGTCATTAATATTTTGCTCACAACCGTGTGTTTGTGAGTTACCTTGAAACTGCAGCACTGTCTCTAAGAAGCAGGAGCTGGCAAAGGAGGAGGGCATACCAGTTTTGCCTTGTCAGTTTCCCCATTTTTTAAACCTATTTTTTCTCCGTACCCCAACCCCCAGCCACATAGTCATGCAAATACTACACATTTACAGCCAGAAATATGAAAAAAAAAAAAAAACAACTCAGCGGTGGCAGTACCACGGTGGGGGTACTTGGTGGGGGAAGGGTGCTTTAACTTTGCATCCTCAGTCATCGTACCTACTGCTTTTCCAAACTTCAGGAAGAAGCATCGGATAATCCGAGTGAGTAGAATATGCTTGCTGTACACCCCACTCTTCCTCTTTCCCTCCACCTTCCTAATATCTTAAATTTTGCAATTCTTTCCTTTTCTACTGCATCGTTATCACTCATATTCATTTTTTCCATCAACCTCAAGAATTGGACACTATGGTGATTAATTTATGTGTCAACTTGACTGGGACACAGAATTCTAAGATACTGGATCAAACATTGCTCTGGGTCTTTCCGTGAGGGTGTTTTCGGATGAGATTGACATTTAAATCGTAAAGTAGGCTCTATTCCACAACGTGGGTGGGCCTCATCCAATCAGTTGAAGGTGAACAAAAAGGAATATGATAACATAGCTAATCCTCTGGAGTAATGGAGAATTCCTCCTGCGTGATTGCCTTCAAGCTAGGCTTTAGACTGAAACTGAAACATCAGCCCTTCCTGCGTCTTGAGCCTGCCAGCCTTCAAACAGGAACTTCACCATCAAGCTTTTCTACTTCTTGGGCCTTCAGACTTTGGACTATGTACTATCCCTGTTTTCCGGCTTGCTGACTCACCCTGCAGATCTTGGGACTTGCTAATCTCTTGAATCACATGAGTAAATTCCTTATAATAAATCTTTTTATAAATAAATAAGCAAATGTATTTGGGTGTCTTCGATCTACTTTCAATTAAAGGAAGAGTATCATTGCACATTAATTTACTAATTTGAATAAATAATTTAATAAATAGTCTAATTAATATGAAAGCCCTACTTTACATGGGGCACTGACTTCAAGTTCTCAATGATCCTCAAGGTGCTTGGCATTTAGTGGGGGATTTAACAAACATGTGTTGACTGAATGAATACATAAATTCTATTGGTTATCTTCTGAAAGAACTTTTGTTTCTATCAGAGCTCTAGCATTTTCCCTTCCATTTGTGTGTGAGCAAAATTAAAGTAATTAGCTTAGCACAAAGAAAATGCTTATTTTTTGGTTGCTAGGATACTACCTTGCCCATCCAGGAAACTATGCATATTAGGGTTTTAGGCTGAAGGACAAACAGATTCCAAGTATGATTAACATAAAGTAAAGAGGCTTAATATAACAGTGTTAGTTGACAGTCAGTGTTAGATCATTAGATTTTTGTTTGATTTAATTTATGAATGTCTATAGTGGCACCTTGACATTATCGATTCCCGTATTTTACAGATGAGAAAAATGAGATCCATATGAGTGGTTCGATCCTTCGGTCAAGTTTGCATAGTTAGTGAATGAGAGCGATTACTATCAATAACGTCCCCAAACACCAGGTCTTTGCTGTTTCTTCAGAAGCAAAGCGTTTCTCTTTGTTGGCTTGCATATGTTATTCCTTGGAAACCACTACCATCTATGTCAAAGCTTCCTCAGTGACATGACCCTGCCCGCCATACGGAGCCCACCAGGGGCCATGTTCTCCCTTGCTCACTGGACACCAGCGTCCTGCTTTTTCTTTCCCCTGTCTCTTGGACACCACAGGCTCTGTTTGCACACGAGAGGCTTTCTCTTATTTTCCTCCAAGCCCAGACATCTCTTCTCCCAGATGTCCACATGGCTGGAGATTCACATTGCTTATTTCTTTGTTCTTTTAGATTTCAGCCCCACAATTCAAGTGGCATGCATCCTGGGAGTCATTTTCTGTTTCATTTCTCTGCTTATTTGCTTCATAAAACATTGAACCATCCAAATATATATATATATATATATATATATATATATTTTTTTTTTTTTAAGTTGTTTTCCTCTTTTTTCCTGTCTTCCTGGCAGGTCGTGTCTAAAATCTCCTTGATGACAGAAGCCTGTGTATACTGTTGATTCTTATATTTTTGTAGAGTGTACAATGCTCAATATATGCTAGATGATCCATAAATATTCTCTGGAATAACTGACTCTACGTCAGTGAAAAAAAAAAAACCACAGTATGAAAATGTAGTTCATGAGAATAAGACTTTTATATCAGATGCTCTTTGGAAAATATAATTCAATAAATGGCAAAGTAAAACTTCAAATGTTAAGTGCTCTCTAAATCACAAGTTGTATGGGGCACCTGGGTGGCTCAGTTGGTTAAGCGTCTGACTTCAGATCAGGTCACGATCTCACGGTTCATGAGTTTGAGTCCTGCCGCTCAGGCTGTTTGCTGTCAGCACAGAGCCCGCTTTGGATCTTCCATCTCCCCCTTCTCTCTGCCCCTCCCCAACTTGTGCTCTCTATCTCTCTCAAAATCAATAAACCTAAAAAAAAAAAAAAAGAAGTTGCATCATTTAAAGGTACTTGTTAAGTTTATATGGAATCTGTAAACTTTGAAGTTGGAGGGACTGTATGTGTGCAACATTAGGATTCGTTTTGGATAAAAGATGCATGTGTCTTTAACTGACAAAGATAATATTATGGCCTTGTCTCAAACATTTAGTACAAGTTGAGTTGGATTATATGAAAGTTTTTAAAAAAAATTTTTTTTAACGTTTATTTATTTTTGAGACAGAGACAGAGCATGAATGGGGGAAGGGCAGAGAGAGACAGAGCATGAACGGGGGAGGGGCAGAGAGAGAGGGAGACACAGAATCGGAAACAGGCTCCAGGCTCTGAGCCATCAGCCCAGAGCCAGATGCGGGGCTTGAACTCACGGACCGCGAGATCGTGACCTGAGCTGAAGTCGGAGGCTTAACCAACTGAGCCACCCAGGCGCCCCATATGAAAGTTTTAAGACTCATGCTGTCATTATTTGAATGAGGTTACTAAGCTCAAAAACAGGGCGATGCATCATGTAAAAGGGAACTATACGTGTTAATGACAGAGGCAAGGATAAAAGCAAAAACTGTTTTATTCTACCACATTTCCCGGCTTCTTTGGTACTTAGGAAGCCCCACAGCTTATATCTGAACTTTGTGTTAAATAAAACTGAATATCTAAGTATGAATACATGAATATGTAAATACGAATGCATGAATGTCTAAAATGTAATCACAATTTTTCTTTAAGCGGTATTGATTAAGTAGTCTAACGTCTTACTGTCTTTCCACCGATTTATAACTTTCATATTTTGAGTATAAACATTCTCAACATGCAGTCGGATAGTTGCAAGGCAGAGACCCTGTCAGGAGTCCCGGTTGCCAGGTTCTAAGTGCCAAATGCTTCTGGTGAGAGGTTGGTGGAGACTGAGGGAGTAAAAATGAAGGATTCGATAAGGGTGAATATCTGAGGCAGAGGCCAGAGCTAAACCCAGAAGAAAAGCTGTTGCTTGGGAAATCGTGGCCGAAATATTAACTCAAACAAAGGGGAAGAGAGGGTGCTATAAAACTCAGTCAGGGAAGTTTCCACATTAGTGCCTGAAAGAGATGACTGAATAAGTATTTGCGCTGCTTCGAGGCTGGGGATGCACTTGAGTCATCCTTACTAAGCAGTTTAAATCACGGCACCCTGACTTTTTTGGCAATTGTTATTTTCTTGGAGTGGTGTTTGCAAGTTAACACTAAACACCAGGTTTCCTTACCTCTTTCCTTACATTACAGGGGTGGATTGTGTGGGTCCATAGTTCTTCCTCTCTCCCCTGCTGTGCCATCACTCACCTGTGGGTGGAGTATATTTCCTTACGACGCTGACTTCAGGCTTGGCCAAGGGACACCTGCTTCAGCTTCGCTAATGAAATATTGGGCAGAGATAATCATTGGCAAGAATCCGCCAATACTCTCGGAACAGCTGTCCTTTGCCGTAACAGGAACATATCTCAGAGAACTATTTCTTCTTCAGTCTGGATTTTGAAAGGAAGACTCAAATCAATCTGAAGCCTGTGATCCAGCAGAGCTCAGGGAAGATGAAGCAAGCAAGACTCGCTGAGATCAGCCAAATTGCGGATCACCCACCGACAGGTGGATGTGGAAAAAATGATTGTTTAAACCACGGAAATTTGGTAGATGTTTGTTATACAGCATGCTTACAGCAAAAACCGAATTCATCCACTGATAAAATATAGCTAGCCAAAATAATGAATTTGTGGAAGAGAAGATAAAATAATTAATTGAAAACGCTTATAGACATTGAAAAGTCATATCCAGTATAATTGACAAAAACGATAGAATCACTATTTTAAATAGACTGCTAGATCTCTTTAGGATGACTCCAATAGTTTATCTATTGTGATATCTAAAAGCAACTCAGTTTCAATAGGACAACTCTGGCCTCTGAGTTGTACATCTTTCTTCATGCCAGAAAGGAATCCTGGGTTAAGATTCTATTTTAGGGAAGGAAAACGGCAAACTTGCATCAGGACCTTGGTATCTATGCATTATGAGTTTTTGAACGGGAGTTTCCCAGTGAGCTGTTCGGTGGAACACAGTATTACCAGTTTGACTGAACCGTGTATCCCATGTACCCAGTAATGTATGGAAGTGATGATTCCTCCAATGTGGAAAGCGTATGGTTATTTCTTCTGTATTGTAACGGAATGGTCTTACATCATCTTGCACCCTACTTTTCTTTCTTAAACTGTGTCCATTGCAAATAAGTAAAGAGTCACAGCAATATTCTCATCTCTGCACATGTGTGTCTGTGCTACAAACACAAGCTATGTCTGCTGTATTTGTTTGTCTATAAATTAGCATATTTATTTATGTGTATACATCCTTCCTTCCTTCCTTCCTTCCTTTCTTCCTTTTTATATTTTCCAGCCTAAATTTAAACACTGTGAAGCTAGAGACTGTTGCTTTCTTAAGGTGACCCATAGGACATACTAGAAAGTTCTGTGGAAAGCGAGGACTCAGGAGTTGTTGCTAATCTGCCTCTGTTCTCCACTTCACTTGGTGACAACCGACCTGGCCAAAATCCCTTTGTCAGAATGAATCTCACCTCTGGTCCAGCTGATAATCATCCTTTTGGAAGAAGTGAACATTGCTAGTTAAAACAAGTAGTTATGCATCACACATTGAAGGAAAGCTCTCGCTAGTACAGGAATTTTAAAAAAATCATGATCCAAATTAAAGATTATTTCATTTTAATGTTTTGAAAATTCAAAAAATCCAGTTTCTGAAACATTTTCAGTGATTGGTTTAACATACTATCATTCACACATCAGTAATAAAACCACACATGGTTTTATTTATTTATTTTTAAAGCAGCAAAACTAACCAAACCTGGAAAATTTTATTAACTTTAAAAAGAAGCCATTTAGGGGCGCCTGGGTGGCGCAGTCGGTTAAGCGTCCGACTTCAGCCAGGTCACGATCTCGCGGTCCGTGAGTTCGAGCCCCGCATCAGGCTCTGGGCTGATGGCTCAGAGCCTGGAGCCTGTTTCCGATTCTGTGTCTCCCTCTCTCTCTGCCCCTCCCCCGTTCATGCTCTGTCTCTCTCTGTCCCAAAAATAAATAAACGTTGAAAAAAAAAAAAAAAATTTTAAAAAAAAAAAAAAAAAAAAAAAAAAAAAGAAGCCATTTAAATTAAGCATATTTTCAAAGACAGTTTGGGACATCAATATTTTTTAATGTTACTCCATTAAAGTTACTCCAGCTGTAACTTTGAAATACTGGTTTGAGGCTTTTCAGAGTTGTAAACTATGGGGTTTATAAGGCAGTTATCAGTTAAAGAGATGGGAGCAAGTTGGCACTAATTTTTTTAAAAAATAGTTTTTATGATATATTTTGGAATCTCTTGAAGAAAAAAATAACCTTCAGTTCAAGTATGTCATTTTCTAGATGTTAACTATAGTCTTTTTGACTATCAGATTACAGACCATGCATTTGAAAAATTTAAAGGATGTTAATGTATCTTTCCCCAAAAGAAGAAAGCTTCTGTAAATTATGGAGAAATGTTTAGTTTTTGGTAGTAATTGGGATTATGCTTAAATGCCATTTTTATTTTCTGTATCAGATTTCTATAATATTTACCTATTACCTATAGATCCCTCACAAGACAATGGTCACACAATTACCATTTATAATTTTGTAGTTATTATAAATTTTTTTCATTATTTCTCTATCTTTAATGAGGGAAATACAATCATATTACACTACTGCAGTCAGATTTTTTTTTATATTAAGGTGAAGCAATGAATAATGTAACAAAATGCTTACTAGAAATTACCAAGTAAATAATGATGGCTTTTTTCTTCTGTAAACTACATTGGAAGTGATGACCACCCTGTAAAATCTCAGTGAACTAAGTATTTGGTAGTTCAGTCTCTTACTCCAATGGATATTGAAAATTTCCAAGAGAAACTTAACAATTACACAGATTCAATGAGAAAAACACACAATAGTTTAAAAAAAATCACCCCACAGAGGACAGAGGAGCCAGTATCCTCATTAAAAAGATGGAAAAAAATGGCCAGATATGAAAGTTCTCACAGGCATTTCCAATCCTACCTGGTTCCCACATGTGATAGATGCTGAGTCCAAGGTCAATGGGTCTGTCATGGCACCGCCACAAGGTAGTGGTGACATGAGCCTGCCTTGAAAGCTGTAAGGGCTGGGGGAGCTGGTTGAGGACGTGGGGTATCTAGTTCTGCACAAAGTAAAAGCTGAGCTCACAGAGAGAGGTAACTGACCACAGCTGAGCTGGGCACTAACAGCTCTCCAGTTAGCTGCTGATTCAGCCACAGATGATAATTAGAACACCCAGAGATAAAACCAGGTGTTAGGTGCACCCCAAGAAAGATGGGGCTGGCCACTGTAGAGCAAAGATTGGCATGGACCTTGGGGATACTGTATATATCTAAGAATCCATTCCCCATGCTTCCCCCAGGCCCCCAAATGTCTTTGGACTCACACATCAAACACGATCTTAGAGAGGAACGTGAAGGAGAGCTGGAGAACAGAACCGATAGGCTGAATTTTACCTACTATCTTGTGTGGGAGTGTGTGAAGAAGACTAGACCAGTTATAAAGTTAAGTTGGAGTGAGTTTGTGACAACACTATAGACAGAAAAAAAATGTATATATACCAAATATTTGTGTTCCTGACTATGTATTCAACTCCATTATTTCTCAGACTTTTCTTTGTCATTCTTTTTATTTGAGATGACATTGCAATCCAACATTATTACCTTTTTACCCTCAAATTGGTGGCCTGTATCTGTGGCTGAAAACCAACAAGAGCATATTCCCTACATTTTAAAGAGAGCTACTAACATTGCAACCAGAAATCTGCAGAATCGGTCCCATGAAAGTGAGAACCCCTGGCCTTCCAAGACTGTGAGGTAATGCCTGAGGAAGGGAGGAAAAAGACATTAGCATTCTAGAAATTGTAGTGTTAGTGATGAGCACTGAGCCCCTCTGTTCCCAGCTAAGGAAGAAGCACACCAGTCCCAATTCTCATGTTTGCTGATAGCGGAGAGAGTTAATGAGGAAGGTATAAAAGATAGAGGGCTTCCCTGCAAAAATGGAAAACAAGGGAAAGTTGGCATTCTGATCCGCATTTGGATGCCTGCTTAGGCAGCACATCTGTCTCTCTACCTGATGCCCACCTGGGCAAGGGAAAAGGTGATCTGGGAGAGAAAGGGTAGGCCAGAGAGAGGGAAAAGAAATGGAGCAGGCTGAGCCCACCATTTTGATACGTGTGTTTTTCATGGGTTCAGTGGAAATTTCCAGAAGGGGTTGAGCTGAGCTCTTTCTAATATGTTTATTCCATAGTAGGAGTGGGTTCAGGGTGGACTATTAGGGGCTGGAGCTGGAGGAGGAACTGGAGACCAGAGACTGAACTCAGACCAGTTTCTCATTTCAGGAAACTGTGGACAAGGGGGCTCTGGAGAACCTTCCAAAGACCTCACACATGTGCTCAAGCAGTGAGCCAACACTGGGATGTCTGCCTCACAGAATAACGAATCAGCATCAGCTAGAGAAGCAACAACAATCTGCCATGGAAGGAACTGCAGCTGATCCCTGTTAACGTGACATCTGCCCTGTTCCCCCAATCCATTCTACTGGTCACGATGATCCAGGACTTCAAGTTTACAAGGGCATGGGATAGTAAAATCTTTGATCATTTCTCTTTCCTTAGACCATTTCTCCAGCATAGCCAGAGATGGCAATTGGGAAAGCATTGAATTAGTTGTAAGACTGGAATTTCAACTTGAATGGCTTAAATTCTGATGAAGAAAAATACTCAAAAAGTTACAAGATCTGCCTGAGATGCCATCCAACGTTGGGAAAGGAGATTCAAAAGGACATGATCAAAACTAGTGACTAGAAAAAAAATAAAGCTATTTTATGTTTATAGGCTAAATAAACTGCTTTTACAATGAACGAGCAATTATGAATTTGGACAAAATTAATGGAGACTATTTTATAAGAGAAGGAGAAAGAGAACGAACATTTATTGAGCACACATTAACAGGTAGGTAGTTTGCAAAGAGTCCGTATCTGTTAACGTTGCTTATTCTTACAAGGAATTACTGGACCATTTCCTCCTTTACATAGTGAAACCAAAGCTGAGAGATGTTAAGTAACTCACCCAGGGACATACAGCTAATGAATGGCAGATCTAGGATTAAATTTAGGTAAATATGATGTTAATGCCAGTATTTATTCTGCTGTTCTCCACTGCCACCAACTGAGGTGGACTGTTAGGCATACTCCATATTAAAAGTTCCTTAGCATCTCCTTTCTTGTTCATGTCTAATCTAGTATAAAAGTCATTCTTTGAGGTATGGTAGACTTTAACTGGCTTTGTCAAATGTGTATGATGCTTCTTTGTCAACTCGAATACGAATTCTCTATTAAAAATGTGTAGAGTCTTGCTTTTATTGCGAGTTTCCTTTGTTTGGGTGGTGTACTTCGGTGCCATGGAGATGATATTCACAGACAGATGTTAACACGTCATTATAAACACTGCCTGTTCTTGCTCTCTGCTGAAAATGAAGAGCTCTGTTAGCATTTCATGGCACATCGCCATCTGGATTTGACTCAACCCTTCTCTCTTGACACATTTTCACTTTGAATGATGAGGGTTTTTGGTTGTTGTTTGCTCCGCTTCAGATTTCTGAGGTCATGTTGCAATTTCCATTTTGAACAGTGAATGGTGGGGAAGGAACAGGCAAGATGAAGGGTTGGGCAGAGAAGAGGGTCCTTTAAAAATTTTTCGATGCTGGAGATTTTACTAGAACAACTCTGGAGGCAAGCATTGACTGAGTGATTCACTCAGATTTTCCCATCTTAAGAATTCCAAGATCCTAAAATGACAGATGAATTTTTCTGATACTCATCTGTTCCTTTGGCTTCCCTTCATTAGATAATTGCCTAATTTGTCCCTGTGCTCCGTATTTGATTAAATCTGACTAGCACATTCATGTTTGGCCCAAGTCTACTTAAAATTGTTAGTTTCATCATTAGAGCTAGGACTGAATGACACCAAGTGCCTCTTTTTAATTTTTGTTTATTATTTATTTTTTGGTAGTATTTATATTTATTCCTTGCTTTTAACATTAATATTTAATATTTTAGTATCTGCCTCCTTGGAACCGTTCAGAGACGTTGGAGGTATTACATTGTAGGCATTCACTAATTTCATACCTTAAGACCTCATATGCTCTTAATCTTCATATCGATATCCATGTGGAGCTTATTATTTCCAATCGCATCTCTGTAGTGATTTAAATAACCTGGTATTCATTCCAGCTAATAAACAGTCAGTCTCACGGCAATGGGGAAAGCATTAGTCTCTCATCAACACACAGAGGGCTATCTCTGAGTTGACGGAGGAAAAATTAATAAAAGAAAAGAAAATACTGTACAGACTACTAATAATATATCATAAATTGAGAGGCTTGATTAATGCAAATGTCTCCACAAGAGACAAGAAAAAGAAAAGAAGTAAATAAAACCTCTGATTACATCTAGAAGTTTTAAGGTAGAACTTTGAAGATGTATTTCCAGTGTTGTGTATGTCCTATATTTTGAGTTCTGCTTTCACAATTGTACTCATGGTTGGCTAATGTAAGGATTGGATGAGTGGGCTCATTGAGGCAGATGGCCAACATAATCCCATCCATCCTTGTTAAGTTTTTGAGACTCTACTTATGACAAGCATCTGCACTTTTTTGTTTTCTACTTTATTTTTATACAGGAAAAGAGGAGATCTCACAAACCAACCCTGCTTTATTGACAAAGGTGGAGATGTTCTGAAATTATGCTGTTGGTCAGAGGACCATCCAAAATGGGATAGCTGAAAACATTTAACTGCCAGATGCTGTATCAGTGTTTACACTGAGTAAATGCAAGGTGACTTCATGTTATCAATGAATAATATATGCAAAGCATAGTTTGTGTAAATGTGAGACTTAAGAACATTTTAGTCTAAATTTTACATGCGCATTTCACCACACACAATGAGTCTAGGTCTTGCTGTGTATCCAGAGGAAAAAAATTACAAACATCCCACCTAGATTATCTTGAATGACCCTGCTATCAACTCCAAGGGCCTGCTATCAACTCCTGACCTAATGTCTGTAGAAGGTGAAGTTGAGAAGGTCACAGGCTGTAGCCAACATTGGCCAGTATGGATTAAGAGGGAATGGAAAGCATCAATTGGTTGATGCAGAGTGAGTTAGATGAATGCTGCCTAAGAGTATCTATTCTAAATTCACCTCACCAGTTGAGTGGCCATGTGAATTGGGTGATTACATTATCTTTAGCACCTATTTACTCTTTTGAGGTTATCTATTTGCTCTTTTGAGAAGCAATCACCTGGATTCACTTTATAGAAATGATGATAGATATCAAGTTCTCTTCGTATTCCTATGAGTCCTCTTTTCCAAGCACGATGTCCATCCTACTGAGTGGTTATTTGAAAAGCTCAGTGGGTAAAAGCTCTTTGAACTGTATTTTTCTTTTTAGCTGAATGAGAACATCTGAGAGTCCATCTCCCATTTTCTTTCATTGACACTAACTCAGTTTGACAGTCGGTACCCAAGAGAACTATATATCACAATGTGAACTAGAGTTGGCCAGACATTTAAATGCTCTTCCAGCCCTGAACTGACAAGGCCATTTTTAACTTTTATTTTGTTTGTAGACTGCTGTTCAAGGTAAGTTCCCATGTAAAGTGCCTGCCTTTGCTCCATATGGAGTTCACTTCTATTTGTTAGACAGACAACCTAATTTCTTCTTCTTTATTGCATTGCAAAATACTTTAGGAGCACCGGAAAGTGTCTTTGTCTACTTTTCTCTTCAGTAGTCATCTATTTGTAATCTCATGATAAACCAGGTGTCCATCACTTGCAAATCAAGTGATATTTAACAAATACATATAAATTGTGTGCATAAAAGTAGGTAGGATTTTATCTGTGAAGTATAATGCACACTTAGGCCCTCAGACAGTCCTGTTTTAAATCAGTCTAAATTGAGGGATCTTTTCTACGATTTTTCTTGATACTTTGAAATTGCTCCAAAATAGAATTCATCGCTCTTGGGTACCATGATAATATGAAACCTAAAACTTTATGTGCTTTATGTGTGTGTTACTTCACTTAACTTGCTGGAAGAAATTACACTTAGAACTTGTAGTTTACATTCTGACTTTGCCCTTTGTAGTTTACATTCTGATCCCTAATTGCATCATGACATTCTATGTGTTCCCAATTTCAACATATAGCTATAACCTGATGAAACCATATTTGATCTCTGTTTTTTAGTGCCTAACATTTGGATGCTTGTTAAATGAGCTGATTTGCTAAAGCAATGGAGGCTTTGTTATAACCTCAGCTTTTAGTCTAAGCAGTTGTTTCTAAGCAAAGCCCTTAAGTTCATTCTTTAAAAAAAACTTCTTTGTATCTGAAGGTATAAGAAATTGTTTTAGGAGACATGGTTTGTGCTGCTGAAGAACTTGCCTTCTAGTAGGGAATAAAAGACATACAGAACACAACATAATCTGTGAAATTCTATGTTATCAGGAGGTAAAGAAAAAAGCGCTGGAGGGCCCAAGAGGAAGGAGAGCTTGTCATAGAAGTCTTCTAATCTAAGAGAATGTGACGTCCTTAAAAGACCGTTGGGAATCCGATGTGCAGAAATAAGACTGAGGGAGGAAGTGGGCAGGGCACGACAAACATTCCAATAACTTAGCTTTTCTCTTAGAATAAAATTCAAGTTTCTTTCTTTAACATACAAAACTCACATCAGTTCATTTCCCTCTCTGGGTGACCTTCAACATCTAATACCTGAGCTTCATTCTTGGAGATTCTGATTTACTTCATCCAAAGGTAATCTCCATGTGGATCCAGAGTTAGGAGTTACTGATGGGAGCAGTCTGGTCCCTGGCTCCCTGTAAGACCTCATTTCCTACCATGATCTCCCATGTTCACTTAGCTCCCCATCCCCACTCTCTCCACCTTGTTTTCTACTCCCCATTAGCATCACTCCTACTGAAGGTAACCTGCTGTTACTTGTACCTGGGCTAATATTTCTGAGATGATAACAACAGCTAACATTTGCTGAGCACTCACAATGCCCCAGGCACTCTCTAGCATGGGCGCTGTGAAATGTATTAACTAATTTAAGCCTCCCAACAAACCTATGACTTATTCCAGTTTCACAGTTGAGGAACTGGAAGCACAAAACTGTGGGGAATGTGCATGGGTGTGGCAGTGCTAAGATTTGAAGTGAAATAGGCAGACCTCGGAACCCTGATGCTAGGGGAGCTTGGGTGGCTCACTGGTTAAGCATCCGACTCTTGATATTGGCTCCGGTCATGATCTCATGGTCGGTGAGATTGAACCCTGTGTTGGGCTCTGCTGACGGCGTGGAGCCTGCTTGGGATTCTCTCTCCCTCCCTCTCTCTCTCTCTGCCCCTCCTCTGCTGTCTCTCTCTCTCTCAAAATAAATAAATAAACATTGGAATTTTTTTTTTTTTTAAAGAACCTTGGGTGCCTGGGTGGCTCATTGGTTAAGCATCTGTCTTTGGCTCAGGTCATGATCTCATGGCTCATGAGTTTGAGCCCTGCATAGGGCTCTGTGCTGACATTTTAGAGCCTGGAGCCTGCTTCAGATTCTCTGTCTCTGTCTCTGTCTCTCTCTCTATCTCTCTCTCTCTCTCTCTCTCTCACTCTCTCTCTCTCTGTCCCTCCTCTGTTCAAGCTCTGTCTCTCTCTCCCTCAAAAATAAGTAGACATTAAAAAAAAAAAAAAAAAAAGAACCCGGATGCTAAATACTGTCAAGACTCTTCATTTCTTTCCTTATCGTTATTTAAGACTATCCAAATGTCACCTTTCTCTGAGAAGCTTTGCTTGACCGTCCTATCTAAAATATCTCCCACCTCACTCTGATTACTCTCTAGTTTCTAACCTTGCAACTACAATGTTTATTGACATACTACATGTCTTTCCTCTACTACAATGCAAACTTCACAAAGCTGAATATATCTGTTTGATTACCACTGTGTTTCTAGCGCCAGAAAAACAGCACAAAGAAAGTTTTCAACAGCCATTTGTCAGAGGAAAGGATAAATTTCTGGTGTAAGAGGTATTCAAGGGGGATGAATTTTCTCCAGGCATTTTTCTTTTCTGGCATATCCCTGGCATAATGACTTTATGAGTTGAAATTCCAAAGACAAGGCTAAGACTAAGGACAGTGGGTTTTGACATACTCAACCCATATTTCAACATTCCTGGTACCTAACCTTAAGGTGGGCACTGCAGCAGAAAGGTTGTTGAGTCCACATCCATTGTCCCCTGTGTCCTTGAGGCTGAGCACTCATGTTCTGGTTTTCCTTCTCCAGGAGGCTTCTTTCAGGTGAGCCTGGTTGCACGCCACCCCCATGGGGCCACTCATGGGGATTGAGCCCATGACAGTGTGAGCCCATCATGGGGATCTGGTTCCAGTTGCTGATGATAGATAGCAATTGGATGATGATTGATGATGATAGAGTGACAATTCTGGAGAGATATCTGAGTGAAAGACTGCCGGGAGGTGGGGGGCTCTGGCAAAGTGGGGGGGGGGGGTCTTAAAAGTAAAACAAACTCTCTGCCCTTAGACATAATCATGCGTGAAGAGAATTCCTGCAGCTTCTGTTCTTGAGATATCAAGGATATCCTTGTTATCTTGAGATAACAAGGACAGACGGCCAGGTGGTTAAGAATAGGGACTTTGGAGTCTGAATGCTGCCTTCAATTTCCAAATTTGCCACTGGCTAGCTGTGTAGACTTGTGCTAGTTGGTCGGCTTCATTTCCCTTCTCTGTAAAATGGGTAATGGCAATGCTTATTTCATGGGATGTTTTGAGGATGTATGAGTTAATATGAATCTAAAATCCTCTCATTTGAAAAAAAAATTGCATGATAAAAGATCTACCTCATAGGACTGTTGTGAGGAGCACATGAGTAAAAACATGTCTAAGGCACTTAAACCAAGTCTGGCACGCAGGTAGTGTTAACAAGGGTTAGCCAGAAACAAAATAAGAGAGCAGGAATGCGGAGCTAAGGTGGCTTCATGGGAACAGAACTGAAGCCCTGATTGTACTGAGCTTGGATCTACCTTAGCATTGAAGTGCTTTTGTATCAAATTTTACAACATAATGTCATCATTTGAACCATTATAATCGGAGGTTCTTTATCTCTCAGTGAAAATCATCTTATTGGACAAATTGTCCCCAAGTGTAGACGTAGTGGACTTGAGATCCCTGGAACCATGGGCTTCTTTTTCTACCCTACTTTAGCGTGCACCTTGCTCAGGAAGAAAGAAGAAATTCTTACTCATACCGACCTTCTGTTTTCACAAAAGTGACTATTAATATTTTAACTCAATCCAAATCATTGAAATGCTCTCTCTCCACTTTCATGACCAGTATAGCTGATAACAACTCTAGGGCACAGTTCTGGATGCAGACACTGGCAGATGTCCTAGAATCATGCGGGAGTTTAAAAATCTTCAGCTTAGGCTAAAGCAACAGAGAAATCTTTCCAGTTTTACTTTCTTCCAGATCTAGCTCCCATGGCTAAAATTCTGAAGTCCAGAACATGCACTGTTTAATTATCTAACAACCACTGAGTCTCATTTGAGCAAAACAGTTTGATCGATGGGTCCAGCTGTGACCATTGTGTAGCATGAGCTTTCTGATCACTTTCAAATGTTGGCTATGCAGCTGTCATCTGGAACTTTAGAATGCACAAGCATTAAAATGCCAAAGCTATTTTACAGGCTTGTCTGTATCAATGAGAGAGATAGCATTCTTCAGGGGGACTTCAGTATACAATTTGTTACATATTCTAGGGATGCTGTAATCAGTGTTAATGTTTTCGTTTCTCTTAAATTCCTGGATTTATGTAATTGAGCAGTTTAGAAAGGGTTATCTTGGGATAGTTTTTGCCCAGTAAAGGACTATTTGCTGAAATCCTATTTTTCTTCTGCCTACACAATCCTGTTTATGATGACTAAGACTGTGGAATGTGATTTCTGTTTCTTCCCATTCCCACACCTTTTCCAATTTATTAGGGAGACCATAGGGGGAAAGGTTACTCCACTATCTTTCTCAACAAGACTGTCTGAGTGGGCAGGGGAGACAGAGGAAGGGCCACAGGCTTCTCCTTGAATCAGGGAGGTATGGTGATGATGAAGTCTCAGGCTTGAGGACTGTTTTTGTGTCATCTGTACTCAGAGCATATGAGTTGGGGTGATTCTTATCTCCCACTGAAACCAGCTCTCAGGGCACTCCTCGACACACAGAGGTAGAATCAGGATATAATTTCTATGGCAACTTTAGTGAGAAGCAGAATTTGCAGCTTTCACCTGGCTAAGTAATGAATGACAGTATTTTCATGCAACATCATTTTAAATGATGCTTACTTAGATCCTTTCTTTGTTGTGAGGCAAGGGCATATCTATTTCCTGAGTCTAGGAAAAAAAAATACAACAACTAAATGTTAGTAGAGTATCCTGATATCTAAATCTGAATAAATGCATCCTTTATGTGCTTTCAAGGTCAGCTTTTCCCCTGTCAAACCAAAGAAGAGAAAAATGATCATTTATAGCTGGAAAGGTCTTTTTTGATATTATAGGAAGGTGAAAAATTTATTTCAGGCTACTTCCCTCTGGAGTCTAGAAACATTAATTACATGGTCCATGATATAGAAGCATAGCCTTCTCTCTTTTTTTCCTTAGGGGTATTTCTGCTCTAAACCCAGTTAGGTGTGTTTAGCATAGGAACAATTTGCGATCTTGACCTCCACAGCTTGCCACAAATGTTTGCTGTAGTTTTCGGTAACATGAAGGAAAAGATGAATGAGTCGTAGATATGTGAAAAGCTCGGTAACATATTTATTATAGTGAGCATTCAGACAGTTTTGCCTGGAGACCGTTTCACATGAAGTGAACACCTTTTACAGTTCTCAGCGTTTTTTATCCACATACAATACCTTGACCTTTGTCGTCCCTGAGCTGAACTGAATTTTCCACGTGTGCCCCCCCCCCCCCCCGCTTCGATCATGTCTCCATCTCTTGCACATAGCGTTAGCCACTAACGATTTCAGTTCTTTTGGCTCAGAGAACAATGTTCTTGTTTTTGCTAGTTTTCGGAACTAAAGGTCAAAGGTTTACACCTGTTCATATTTTTCTATTGGTTGGTGGGAAAGCAATCCTCCTGCAGGATAGCTGGAGCTGATCTAAGGAGAAGTTTTGGTCAAAAGGAAGAAGGAGTGGAGCAGCGAAGCTATAAGGGAAAGGACCAGAGGAGGATGCAGATAATTTTGGCCGGTGCCTCCAAGTTTGGAAGGATGGTGATTGTTGCAGGAATTATCATAGGGATGAAACAAATGGACTTTCCAAAACCGTTTTTGTTATAGCTTCCTTCTTCATTGCGGGCGCATAATGAGAGAACTGTAAGAAGTCATAAAACTAGGTGGAAAATCACCAAGCTTAGTTATAGTCTTAGGTCCTTTCTTTTATAAACCTCTGTGTTGTGCTTCACCATTACAATGTAAGAGTGTTTCTTAACTAACTAAAGAAGAAACACATGGAATACATTTTTTTTGGTTGTTTTTTAAAAATTTTTAAATGTTTTTATTTATTTGTCAAGAGAGTGACAGAGCTCAAGCAGGCGAGGGGCAGAGAGAGAGGGAGACACAGAATCTGAAGCAGCTCCAGACTCTGAACCGACAGCACAGAGCCTGACGCGGAGCTCGAACCCACAAACCATGAAGTCATGACCTGAGCCGAAGTCAGACGCTTAACCAACTGAGCCACCCAGGCACCCCATACATTTTTTGTTTGTTTTAACAGAAGAACATTCATCTGCTGCAGTCTCAAAGTGATTTGTAGGTAATATTTGGGAATGTTCGCTTTTACATTTTTATCTGAAAAAAATTTTTGTTTTTGCCCTTCATCATTGAAAAGACTTTTTCATAGTTTATATGATACAGAAAACTTCTCCTAGTTTCTACATATTTAAGCAGGCACCTGTTTATAGCTTCCTTTTAAAATGCCCTGTGTGCTCCTTAAGAATCTGTCTTCCCTTCTAGTTGGTGGAGTACAGAAAAAACAAAACCAGAAAACCAAAACCGATTGAAAATACAGAGAAGTTGAGCTGCCAAAGGTAGACTAAGAAAAAGGGAATATTTATCTAAAGGGAGTTCTAAAGAAGAGACAAATGAAAAGAAAGAAGCAAAATAGATGATTTTTTTTCAGTCTGGTAAATAATCCTTCGGATTGTAGAAACAACTTAAGTCCTGATCAATAAGAAGACACTGAAATATATTACGGAAAAACTGCAGAACAACAAAGATGAAGATAAAAATATTAAAATGAGCAGTGATAAATCACAAATTATAGACAATAAATCACAGGGGTCATGATTTGACAGCAAACATCACATTAGCCAAACTTGAGTGCAGGAAAAAAATTATGATCATGATACTCTGAGAGAAAATAGCTATCAACCTAAAGTATCCTTCAATCGTGAGGATAAAATAAAGATTTTTATATGAGGGTGACTTGCTACTCATAGAACATTGCTGAAAGAACCATTAAGGAATGGAATTTGTTAAGAAAGAAACTAGACCCAGAAGACAGCTATAATTAAAAAAAAGAAGTTGGTAATATATAGAATATAGTAACAGTTTAATGACTATAAAAACAAATTTCAGGCTTTAAATACAAAAGGGAACTCATATACCAAGCAAAACTTACAATGGAGGATAGATTAAAGCATTCTAAATTCTTTTTTATTTAGGAAGAAAACAGAAATATTGATTAATGTGCATCTTTATTAAGTCAAATACATGCATTAAAAATTTAAGAGTAGTCAGTAAGAGAGTAGGAGCCTAAACTCAGCTGGAGAAGAGACGAATGAACTATAAGATGCATTTAATGGTATTATTTGGAATGCAGTACAAAGATTAAACATATATAAAGAAAAAAGAGTTTGTTACGAAGACATTTCAGAAAGTCTAACATCCCACTAAGTAGAGTTCCAGAATCAGAGAAGATTGGTAGAGAGAGAAAACATTTGAAGATACACTGAGAGTATGTTAGAGGCGAAAGAAGATTATAATCTGCAGATCCAAGAAATCAAATAATAAAAGTTTGTCTACACTGTGTGAGACTGTATTATTATTCCCAAATGTTTTCTGCTCCTTGCTAGGGAGGAAAACCATTTCTCTATCCAATTTCTATTGAGTTTGGCAATATAACCTGCTGTAGTTAATGAAATGGAAGTAGAAGTGACATTAAGTCTCTTTGAAGTTGAAGCCTTAAGCAAGGGAATTAAAAGCAAAAATGAACTGTTGGGACCTCATCAAGATAAAAAGCTTCTGCACTGCAAAGGAAACAATCAACAAAACTAAAAGGCAACCGACGGAATGGGAAAAGACATTTGCAAATGACATATTGGATAAAGGGCTAGTATCCAAAATCTATAAAGAACTCACCAAACTCCACACCCGAAAAACAAACAATCCAGTGAAGAAATGGACAGAAGACATGAATAGACACTTCTCTAAAGAAGACATCCAGATGGCCAATAGGCACATGAAAAGATGCTCAACGTCACTCCTCATCAGGGAAATACAAATCAAAACCACACTGAGATATCACCTCACGCCAGTCAGAAGGGCTAAAATGAACAAATCAGGAGACTTTAGATGCTGGAGAGGATGTGGAGAAACGGGAACCCTCGTGCACTGCTGGTGGGAATGCAAACTGGTGCAGCTGCTCTGGAAAACAGTGTGGAGATTCCTCAAAAAATCAAAAAATAGATCTACCCTATGACCCAGCAATAGTACTGCTAGGAATTTACCCAAGGGATACAGGAGCGCTGTTGCATAGGGGCACTTGTACCCCAATGTTTATAGCAGCACTCTCAACAAGAGCCAAATTATGGAAAGAGCCTAAATGTCCATGAACTGACAAATGGATAAAGAAGATGTGGTTTATATATACAATGGAATACTACTTGGCAATGAGAAAGAACAAAATATGGCCCTTTGTAGCAACGTGGATGGAACTGGAGAGTGTGATGCTAAGTGAAATAAGTCAGGCAGAGAATGACAAATAGCATATGTTTTCACTTTTATGTGGATCCTGAGAAACTCAACAGAAGACCATGGGGGAGGAGAAGGGGGAAAAAAAAATGTTACAGGAAGGGAAGGAGGCAAACCATAAGAGACTCTTAAATACTGAGAACAATCTGAGGGTTTGATGGGGGTGGAGGGGAGGGGAAGTGGGTGATGGGCATTGAGGAGGGCACCTGTTGGGATGAGCACTGCGTGTTGTATGGAAACCAATTTGACAATAAATTTCATATAAAAAAGTAATAAAGCTGAAGCCTTAAGAGATAGCATGTTTTGTCACGTATTCCTTCTCTTCTGCCATGATTATTGAAAATGCCCTAATAAAGGCTTGTCTATCAGCTTGGATCCCAAAGGAAGACATGGAGAAAAGCCATAGTCAACCCACAATGGACCTGGACCCTCACTGAGATATAAACATTTGTTGCTATAATCTACTGATATATTTCCAAGTTTTTTGTTTCTTTTTTTTTTGTTTTGTTTTGTTTTTATGCAATTTCAACTAGCTGAGCATTTCTCTTTGGGGAACAATTTTGTTCCTCTGGGGATATTTGCCAATATCTGGCTACATTTTTGATAAGCACAATATGGGGAGGGAGATGGTGATGTTGCTATGGGCATCTATTGGGTGGAGGCCAGGGATTTCTACTAAGCACCCTACAAGATAAAAGATGCCCTCCACAGCCAGGAATTATCCAGCCCCAAATGTCACTAGATTGAGTAGGTTGAGGACCTCTGGCCCAGCCTATCCTAATAGTTACATGCTCAAAGATATATTCTAGTGAAACTGCAGATCGCCAAAGACACAGAGTTCTTAAAAGGAATTGACTGATTACAATCAAGGGAATATCAATTGGACTGTCAACTAATTTTCAACAGAAACCAGAAGACAGAGGAATAATACTTCAAAACTCTGACACAAAATAACGACGAACACAACACAGAATTGTATACCAACAATCTTTAGACATAAGAGCAAACTAACAATGACGTTTTCACATCAACAAAAACTAGGACATTTGCTGCAAATAGTCTTTAAGGAAAAAGTATATTCCAGCCTCTTTCTATCCCCAAATTAATCCTAGCTGAGAGGTCTAATGTGCAAGAAGCAATAATGAGCAAGCAAAGTAGTAAATAGGAGGACATATTTAAATAAATATTGAGTACTTAAAACAGTAACTTGTAGAGTCAAAAAGAAATGAAAGCAAGGTTAAAATACATAACTAAATCAGAGTTAAATTGCTCAAGATCCTTGTATTATTTGAAGTCTAATAGAGTTTAGTATAGAAATTAAAACTTCTACGGTCTCTGAGTCTTAAAATACATGAAGCCACATGTGGCAGCGATACAAGAGAAATTGACCAATCTACGGATCACGGTGGATTTTCACTCCCACACATAACTCATTGCACTCGCCACACCCAGAGAACTTGCTAAAATGAAATTGTAAGGCCAGTCTTGGAAATACTAAAAAGAACAATAGGCTTCTTTTCAGTTTCATTGTATACATTTTGTCAACCCAAGGACAAAAATTGGACTAACACCTAGATGGAAAACTGTCAGTTAATAGAACATACATTTTTGAATACATAATGAAGACCCATGTCCACATTATTTCTGAGTCAGACTCTGGCTACTATGTGGATTGATGTTGACATGATTGCATCTAAAATTAATGGTTTTCTTGCATTCATTAGTAATGTGCCGTCATAAGACAAATAAAAAGCATTTTAACTTATTTTTTTTATTATGTGACACAATTAATGTAACAGTCATCATTTAAAATCCCTGGGAACATTATCAGATATACCAATTATATACAAAACCAACGGAAATTTAAAAAATACATTTTGTATTCATCTACTCTACGTCACTCTATACTTTAGCAAAGGTAAGCAACAGTCAGATAGAGTTAAAGATTAAGCTTATAATGATGATGTATAGTTTCTAACTTTAATATCAAGGTCCATGGAGAGAAGATAGAGAACAAATTAAAATTATAAAAAGAATATTAAACATGCAGTTCTGGCAGGATACAAATTGATTTCACAGAGCATTTCAGTATAGAGGTTAATGAGAACTTGTTAGACTAGTTTCATCTGTGAAATTAATAGCCTTCATATATTTCTTTTACTCTTCATTTATTTGCCCAAAAGCATTGCACAGTTGATAAGTTGACATGTTAGATAAGTAGCTGTTTTTCTCAGACACATAGTCTAAATGGCCTTTGGGATCAAACATAGCTGGACATACTAGTCTTAATTTTCGTGTTTTAGTGCAGTGTAAGACATGAAATTAACAAATGAAAAAATCTATTTTTCTTTCATAGCTTGAAGAAGTGAAAGAAAATAATTTCAGTTTTTCTCTGTGCGAAACTAGCAATCGTTTTTTGAAATATTACCCCATGTTTTTCTGTTTTATTTGGGATGGTGATGTGCTAATAACAAATTCACTCAGTACCATAAATTACTATTTCATATTTTATTTTCACACTTAATTTGTCTTTGGGAAAAACAGCTAACGCTAGACTTTGCCAAGTCTTCAAAGCGACTTCTAGATTGCTTCTACAGCTCCCTTTGCAAATCTGTGCACTACCCACACTTTATTCTGAGAACTGAACTGTGAAAGCTCTTACATGCAGTTGTCAAAGAAATAAATGAATTAAAACTGGCAGGAAAAGAAAACATAATTACAATAGTAAAAAAAAAACACACACACACAACACAAAACATTTTCAAGAGTTTATCAGGAACCATACAAGTAAGTGGCATAGGGGGGGGCGCCTGGGTGGCTCAGTCGGTTGGGCGTCCGACTTTGGCTCAGGTCATGATCTCATGGTCCGTGGGTTCGAGCCCCACGTGGGGCTCTGTGCTGATATCTCGGAGCCCCAGAGCCTGCTTCAGATTCTGTGTCTCCCTGTCTCTCTGCCCCTCCCCTGCTTATGCTCTGTCTCTCTCTGTCTCAAAAATAAATAAAACATTTAAAAAAATAAAACAAAAAACAAGTAAGTGGCATGGGATTTTCATCTAATCCTTTAAAAAAACGCCAAAATAGGTACTATTATTAAACTCATGTTATAAGACGGCGTGTGTGGCTCATTCCATTAAGTGTCTGACTTTGGCTTGGAGCATGATCTTGCAGTCTGTGAATTCAAGCCCCGCGTTGGACTCTGTGCCGACAGCTCAGAGCCTGGAGCCTGCTTCGGATTCTGTGTGTGTGTCTCTCTCTGCCCCTCCCCACCCCCTCAGAAATAAATACACATTAAAGAAATTTAAAAAAAGAAAGTCATTTTATAAATTGGGAAACGTGTGCTAAAAAGTTTGCCTTCAGCGCAAAGATTAGTGGGCCTTTAGTCCCCAGTTACTGAGAAGTAGCCTCTAAAGTCTTGGAACTTCCTGAGTGGTTCGAATGTTTTTGTGATTTACCGTGAGACCTCTAAAACCACACCTGATAGTTTATGCTAATAAGATGATTCAGGATGGGAGCATGCCATTCAAGATGGACTAACCATATGATCAGAGGGTTGGGGCTTTGGGTCAAGTGACATCAGTTCAACTTTCTGGGAGACAGGAGCTGGATTCAACCACATGGTCAATGATCTAATCAGCCATGATTACATAATGAAACCCTACTAAAAACTGAACAGTGAGCTCTGGTGAGCTTCTGGGGTTGACAATACTCTGTGCGTGTCTCTGAGGACAAGAAAGCTTCACATTTGGAATCTTCCCAGATTCCACTCTGTGTCTCTTATTTTGGCTGATTCTGGTTTGTGTCCTTTGGCTCTAATAAAATCATAATAGTAAGTATATATAAGAGTAAGCATGTACATAATAAGTATATATAACTTTCCTGAATTCTGTGAGTTCTGACAGATTATCAGTCCTGAAGGTAGTTGTGAGGACTCCCTCCCCCCCCCCCCCCCCCCCCGATTTACAGCCTGGTGCTCTGAAATGAGAGTGGTCCTGGGGACTCTCAGCCTCACAGCTGGTGTATGAAATAGGGACAGTTTTGTGGGGACTGTTCACCCGGACTTTGCAGTTTGTCAAGTGATTATTACAACATTTGTAATTCCAATATAACCATGAAATACATCTTGGTTGTGAAAATATTTGAAACAGGTTTTCACAACTTGTGTGAAACACTAGAATGCCTCAAGGTCCGAGGATCTCATC
Organism: Prionailurus bengalensis; assembly: GCF_016509475.1. Lineage (NCBI taxonomy): Eukaryota > Metazoa > Chordata > Mammalia > Carnivora > Felidae > Prionailurus > Prionailurus bengalensis. The sequence continues at coordinate 71,994,646 of NC_057344.1, read as the reverse complement.
TGGGAGTGTGTTTCTAGGGACTTTTTGCAGAAATGGGTCCATGCTTTCGTTCTTGCTTCAATGACTGAGAAACTCAAGTGGCACTTATGTAGCCATGGCCAGGAATAAGAACCAGGCTGAAAAATGTGGAACAGACTCATGGGGACACATCAACCTGTCACAAGTGTGACTACCTACACCATAGAAAGAGGTAGACAACTGTCAATTTATAAATGCAAATATAAAACACACAACAAGTTGGTTAAGTCACTTCTGTTCTCTAATCCTAAGTACTAATTGCCTATGCTGCTGCCCAAATGTGTTGGTTATTTATTTAGTTTTAAGGAGTCTTTAACACTTAATTCCAGCACTCTTTAAATTTTGTAAGAATTGAGTGAAATATATTTAATTTTGTTGCTTTAGTAAGCAATAGAGACATTAGCTTTGAGTGTTTCTAGAATAATGTTATTGATATGATTGAAAATAGACATTTACAAAACTTTATTAGCCCATCTTCAGCAAATTAATTTTCATTCATGTTTGTAATGCTTACTTTTTTTTTTCAACTTTTTTTTTTTTGAGGGGGGGCAGAGAGAGACAGAGCATGAACGGGGGAGGGGCAGAGAGAGAGGGAGACACAGAATCAGAAACAGGCTCCAGGCTCTGAGCTATCAGCCCAGAGCCCGACGCGGGGCTCGAACTCACGGACCGCGAGATCGTGACCTGGCTGAAGTCGGACGCTTAACCGACTGTGCCACCCAGGCGCCCCTGTAATGCTTACTTTTTATGTATTTAGAAAATTCATTTTATTTATACTGGAATTTATATTTTCCTTAAGTCCCTGGAACTTAAAAGATTTATGGATTTACTGTAGGACATCATTTTGCTATTCTATGAGACCACATAGAGACCCAGAATAGCCGATAAAAATGTAAATATGACCAAACCACTAAGGAAATATAGGTTCTCTGGTACTGAACCAGATATTAAGAACCATAAACTAATATCGTTTCATCTGTGCTACCTAAAAGCTGGAAAAGTAGGGAAACTAATGCTTTGAGGCCACGATCTGTATAGAAAAGAAAGTTAATTGCGTCACATCATTCTATTCCATTGCTTAGAAATAGAGATCCACATGGGGGAAAATGCACTTTACTTTTATTAGAGAAAAGATGGCTTTATCTCCCGTTTCACTTCAGTCAACTCCTAAGGGTTGGGAAACATTATAAGTGCAGTGAGTTTAAGCGTGCTCATAATCAGGCTTCCAAAGCTAATGGTGACAATAAGCCACTGAATTGGTTCACTAGGCAATATTTTTCAATTCACCAACTGATCGTAACTTTATTATGTACAATGGGAGGCTTTGCCATATAGCATCACATCAAAGTAAGCAAATTATCTATGTTTTGTTTGATCCAAGCCGACCAAGAAATCACTACTTCCCCTTGCGGCATAGTTGGGTTACAGTGTCAGTGGCTTGCCAGGTTTTCATTTGGACTGCGAAATCTTACTGGACCAGATGGCTTCGTGGGGAATTCTATCAAACATTTAAAGAAGAATTAATTCTATTTCTTTTCAAATTCCTCTACAAAACTGAAAAAGAGAGAGAACTTCCTGACCCAATTCTGTGTTGCCAGCATTATCATTGACAGCAAAAGACACTGTAAGAAAAGAAAAGTGCGGGCCAATATCCCTTATGAATATTCATGTAAAAATCTTCAACAAAATGCCAGAAAACAAATTAAGCAGCGTATGAGAAAGATTATTTACCATGACTCAGGAACATTTTTCTGGAATTTAGAGATGGTTCAGCAGGTGAAAATCAATCGGTGTAATAAGCCACATTACTAACATGGAGGAAAACCACATGACCATCTTAACTGATGCAGAAAGAGCATTTGACAGAACGCATGATAAGAACACTCAATGAACTAGGAATATAAGAAAACTACACCAGCATAATAAAGTCCACATATGAAAAACCCACAACCAATATCATGTTTAATGGTGAGAGATGGGGGGAAAGCTTTTCCTTGAAGACCAGGGACAAGACAAAGATGCTCACTCTCCCCACTTCTATTCGACATAGAACTGGGCATCCTACCCAGGGCAAATAGGCAAGGTAAAGGGATAAAAAACATCCAAATTGAAGAAGAATAAATAAAATGATCTCTCTTCGCAGGTGACATGGTCTCAGAAAACCCTAACCATCACACACACACAGAAAATATTAGAGCTAATAAATGAACTCAGCGAAGTTGGAGGATACAAAGTCAACACACCAAAATCAGTTGCATTTCTGTACACTAACAATAAATAATTCAAAAGGAATGCTATGAAAACCAATTCTATTTACAATACCATCAGAAAGAATAAAATACTTAAGAAAGACTTAATCAAAGAAGCTTAAGACTTATTCACTGAAAACTCCAAAACATTGCTGAGAGAAACTAGAGCAAACATATGTAAGTGGAAAGACAGTCCATATACATGAACTAGAAGTCTTCATGGTTTTAAATTGATAATACTACCTACATTGATCTAAAATAGAAAAATCCACCTTAAAATTCATACAGAATCTCCCAGGACTTTGAATAACCAAAATAATCTTGATAAAGTAGAACAAATTTGGAAGTCATGCATTTCCTGATCTCAAAACTTGGAACAAAATTATAGTAATTAAAACAGTATACTACTGGCATAGAGATAGACTAATAGAACTGAAGAGAAAGCTCAGAAATAAATCTTTGCATATATGCTCAAATGATTCAAGACCATTCAGTGGGGAAATGGGTCTTTTCAACACACACTACTGGAAAAACTGGAGATCTAAATGCAAAAAAATGAAGTTGGACTCTTATACCACACACAAAAATGAACTCAAAATGGATCAAAGACCAAAGCATAAGAGCTAAAGTATAAAACTCTTAGTAGAAAACATAGGGGAAAATCCTCATGCCATTGGATTTGGTAATGATTTCTTACATATGACGCCAGAAGCACAGGCAAAAAAAGAGAAAAACAAGATAAATTGAACTTCATTAAAATTGAAAGCTTTTGTGCGTGAAAAGGTATTAACAGAGTGAAAAGGCAACCCACAGAATGGGAGAATATATTTGTAAATCATATGTCTGACAAGGTTAATATCCAGAATACATAACACCCTCCTACAAATAGACAACAACAACACAACCCAGTGAAAAAATGGGCAAAATGATTGAACGGATGTTTCTCCAAAGAGTATAAACAAATAGGCGATGAACACGTTAAAAGATGAACAGCAACACTAGTCATTAGGGAAATGCAAATGACACCACAATGAGTTACCACTTTGCATCCATCAGAATAGCTATTAAAAATAATCAAACAGACAGGAGTGCCTGGATGGCTCAGTCAGTCTACTGAGACCCTTGATCTCAGGGGTCATGAGTTCGAGCCCCATGTTGGGGGTTGAGTTCACTTAATAAAAACATTAAAACAAAATAAAGAAAAGTGTTCATGTGGATATGGAGAAATTGTAACCCTGTGCATTGCTGGTGGGAGTGTAAAATGGTACAGTCATTGAAAAAAAAAGTATGGTATTTCCTCAAAAATTAAACATAAAATTATCATATGATCCAATAATTCCACTTCTAGGTACCTACTCACAATAATGGAAAACAGAGACTGGAGCAGATATTTGTATACCCATGTTCATAGCAACATTATTCATAATGGTCAAAAAGTGGATAACCCAAACCTTCCTTCGATGGATGAATGGAAAAACAAAATGTGTATAAACATACAAGGGAATATTATTCAGTCTTAACAAGGAATGAAGTTCTGGTACACACTATAGCATGGGTGAAACTGAAAAGTATACTAAGTGAAATAGCCAGACACAAAAGGACAAATATTGTATGCTTACACTTACATAGGTACCTGGACTAGTTAAATTTATAGAGATCAGAAATAGAATCGTGCTTACCAGGGGTTGAGGGGAGGGGAGTATAAGGAGTTATTGTTTAATGCGTACAGAGTTTTAAGCCGGGATCATGAGAAACTTCTGGAGATGAGGAGTGATGATGGTTGCATAACAGTGTAGATGTGTTCCACCACATTGTACATTTGAAATTGGTTAATAAGGTAAATTTTCTGTTATGTATATTTTATGACACAAGAAAGTCTTCCTATTTATAACTCAGGTCACGCCCATGTCCACTTCAGATGCATACGTTTTGCCAAAAGTTAACATACTGTTTTAACCAGTTTCCAATTTAAAAATGTCATATAGATATTATAAATTGTGTACTTAAAACGTTTGCTCTTCAAATGCAGGGGTCATTCATTCAACATTTATTTGTATACTTCCTCTTCCGGAAACAACAGGATACCATACACAAGGCGTGAGGTGTTCCTTCAAGTTATTGTTTCTCTAGATCGTGTGCGGAAAATTCGTAATCTATTGTCAATAAAGATACTTATAAATATGGATTAAATTCAATTGAGAGATAAAAATATTAATATTTATCCAGCACTAGAGAAAGTTGAGAGTGGTCAGCCCACCATGAAAAACTAACCTCCGGGGAAGGAGAGAGGGAAGGAAAGTTGAGTGGAAGTTTTCTGCATTTCTGTGCAGTATGAGAAAGGGTGAGCAAGGCAGTTGGCATCAAAGAAGGTATTTCTCTCAGGAACAGACTTGCCTGGTATTCCCGCTGTGCTCAGCCATCGGCAGGGACCTAGCTGTGGGAAGCAGGGCACAGGTGCAAACAAGTAAGGTGATACATTTCAGAGGGCAGTAGGTGAAGTTCTTGGTCAGTTATGTTCCACATAGTTAAAGGTCTGGGAGGCTCAGACTCATGGCTTAGATAAGTATTCAATCTAGAAAAGTCACGCATGACATACACAGAGGGACATGACGTTCCTTAAGAAAACATCTATAAGAGCTGATTCATGGAATTTGTTAATAATGACCTAACTTATGTACTCTCTGGCATGGAAATTATGCATATTTCCTAATACATAGTCCTATACAGTAAACTAATTAAGATATAGAGTTTGACGTCAGCCTCTCCTCTAGGGGGCCATAGTGACCCTTAACCCTTGTTTCTAAGGGATCCATCTTCTACATGCCTCTTGTTTCACTTCAACCAGATTATCCTCTCTTTCAGGACTTTTATAACTATATCACAGAATGTGATATGCGATAATACACTCTTACTCAATGTCAATTCTTTAATACTGAGTTGCTATTTCTTAATTACTAAGGAACAATTTGCTTTTCTCTTTTTTGCTGGTAAAATGCTGTGATTATGAGATCTGGGAGCATCTTCTCCCTGTATCCTGCACAGCCTTCCCTGTATCTGTGCTCCCTTTTGTGGATGCATTTCCGCTGCAAGATACGAGCACGCTAGCTATTGTGTGGCAATGACAAAAGGAGCTTAAAGCATTTGGGGCCCTTTATGCCTGAGGTTCCAACAGAAAATAATTTTCTCCTTTTCAGAAGATGAAAAATGTATTGTAAACTCCAGAGGTTTTTATGTCATTTCTCTACCTAATGAAAAATGCATTACAGAAATGTTGGGAAAGATCATTTCTGCCCTGAAGATTGTTTACTTTTCATGTATTTAATCTAATAAGAGGTAATATCTTATAATTTTATACGTTTCTATAATTCTATAGTTATTTTTCTCTTCATTTTTGATTGTACGCATTTTGCTCCTCTTTGCTATTTGCTCAAAGAACCAGAGTTTAGAGATATGTATTTATTTTATTTCTTCGCTTTGTTTTCAACTCATTACTTACTGCTTTTTTTTAAATGTCTCGTAAAGAGATTTTTTTTTTAGCTTTTTAAATGTTTTTATTTATTTTTGAGAGAAAGAGAGACAAAGAGTGAGTTGGGGAGGGGCAGAGAGAGAGGGAGACACAGAATCCGAAGCAGGCTCCAGGCTCTGAGTTGTCAGCACAGAGCCCCACGTGGACCTCCAACTCATGAGCCGCAGTATTATGACCTGAGCTGAGGTCGGATGCTTAATCGATGGAGCCATCCAGGTGGCCCAAGACATTTAAAAAAAATGTTTATTTATTTTAAGAGAGAGAGAGAGAGCGCGCACATGCATACACAAGCTAGGGGAGGAGCAGAGAGAAAGGGAGAGAGAGAATCCCAAGCAGGCCTCATGCTGCCAGCTCCGAGCCTGGCCAGGGTGGGATTTTGAGAATCGTGAGATCAAGACCTAAGATGAAAGCAAGAGCCAGAAGCTTAACTGACTGAGCCACCCAGGGACCCCCAGTTGTTCATCCTTTTATTCATTTCCTCTTCCTCCTTTTTTTTCTCTTCTGTTTCTGTGGGAGAATTATGGAACTTCAAAAACTATGAAGCTGCCACCATCTTTCCTTATTTTTCAAATGATCGCTCTGACTGATTTAATAGTGAGGATGCAAGACAAGAATGGCAACTGGGATACCAGTGGCAAGGCTCTTGCCCCGGTCCAGATGGGGCATGGACCTGGGCAATGAGATGACGGTGGCATGGACACTTTGAAAGTGTTGTCAGAGAAAGCCTCTGTTGAGGGTCACCCTTTGAGCTGAAACCGAAGGATGAGAACAGATATATAAAGAGCCAGGAATAGAGCCTTCTAGACAGATTCTAGTCCAGGGGGGTAGTGATGAACTGGGTATGAGCAGTGGAGACAAGAGCTTAGGGGAAGGCTAGAAGAGTAGATACCATCCAAGTCATGTCTGTCCTTGTTATCTTTAATGGGTTTGAGATACACTCAGAAGTTATTTCAGACCACAGCCCGTGGTCTACACAATTAAGACAGTTATAGTAGGAATAGAATGAAAGAATGGCCAAATAGGGATACAAGAGACTCACTGTTGTAGCAGAGAGACAAGAACAATATAATTTGGCTTGGGCTTTGGCATAAATATTTTTTTGAAAAAAAAAAATAAAAGCATTTATGCCTTGAAGAATGAGTTTGATTTTGGCAGAAGGAGAGAAAGGATATGAGTATTTGCCACATTTTTTAGAATGAAAATAACTAGTTCCAATGAAAAGTTTGCTAGTCTGTTAAACTATGTTCAACCAATAAATAATCTCACATCCTAAATAAATATATACCCTTCCCCCCAAAAAGGTCAGGTTAAAGCATTTTAAAAATAGTCCTCACCAATTCTGTTGTCATGGATGGTATTTGATCATCTCAGGAAAACTCTGATGTCAACCATCATATTTGTGTTTTGTTTTGAGAATTTAATTGTACAAACAGCATAAGGGAAATTGGTTAAATTTTCAAAGAAGTACCATCGTTGCTTTGGGCGCCCTTTACATAGTAGTAATCACAATTAAATTGGTGAAGGTATTAACCACATTTTATTGGCATACAGTCTAACAATACTGATGGTCAATTAAATAGCATCTATAACTAATATGCGCTAAATGCTTTACATACATCATCTCATGCTTCACAATAACCCTTTAAAATAGGTATTATTATTATCTCCAATTTACAGATGAGTCCACTGAGGTTCAGTGAGGTTCAGGCCACATTCAAAGACATTCATCTGTGAAATTGCTAAGCTGGAATCACACATAGCTCAGATGACCCCAGAGGCCAAGTCTTTGGTACAATATTCTACCGACAAAGTCACTGTTTTAATGTATTTTAAGAGAACCCTGCTTTTGAATTCTGTATACTGCCGGTATTTTTAGCCAGATATTTAAAGACTAACTTAACCTCTTTTTCTGGGATAAATTTTATTTTCTGGACATTCCAAATAGGGTCAAAATTTTTCCCAAATAAATAAATAAAACATATTAACACAAACAGAATTGTGTTTTCAAAGACTAATCTTTTTATGAGTGCTTTTCATTTTAGTGCAGATTATTCTGTTGTGCCAATAAGAGTCAGCTCTGTTGTGTGGTTGTTTAAAAGCTAGTTGCATGCCATTTTAATAGAAGCCTTTGTATAATGTTGTTTGTTTCATTACTTTCAGATTAACCGATCAACAACCTGCAACACAACATTCAATTTTGTTCCCTGTGAAAATGTTCAGGCTAATAGGTTTCATACGTTGTGGTTCAATTTATCTGCCTATTAGAAGAGGTCATTAAGTAGAAGAAACCAGCTTTTAGAAATAATGAGTTTTTCATTTACTGGTACAGGCATTTGCTTTAAAAAGCCATCATTAATCACGTAGTTAAACCACTAATTAAAAATGTTTTACTTTGATTTGCTTTATTTTCCTGAACTACATTAAATACCAGTCTGTCATGTGGATGGCATGCAAAGATCAAAGACCTCTGTGCTCCCATATGTCATTAAAAAATTAGTAATAGCTTTGCTTTGCACTTCCCTTGTCACATGTGCTTGTGTGTCTGTATGTGTGTGTGCGTGTGTGAGGGAGTCTACTCAAACACGTGTGAGATATTTTCCACTAACAGAGAAGCCACCTTTAAAAAATACGAGATGGATCAACTCTAGAAGCCAACTGTCTAAACACATAAGATGTATCAACTATAAACACCATATAGTTCCTTCCTATAATTTCATTTCTGTTAGTGTATATTATTGGTTAAAGTGAAAAAAGTTTGTTTTTAAATGTTCTGTTATACAAGTGTTGCATTGTGAGGAGAAATAATGTGTTCTAGTTCTTTTTCAGTGAATTTTTGGGCATCACTAGAAGATAAGAAGCAGGATGCTTTGGTAGAAAAAAAAAACAGAATGGAAGCTAAGAGACTTCTGTTTTGTTTCCAATCTGCCACAAACTTGCTACGCACTACAAATCACTGAAACTCTCTGGGTCCGAACTTTCCACAACTGTAAGATGATGAAGTTCATGGTTTTAGGTTTCTTTCTAGATTTAATGTGCTGTGATGTTAAGTTATTATTTTGTTTTTTTGGTGAAGAAATGAAATATGCAGGCATATAGATTCACAAAATATATGTTGTTTCCTCATAAATTGTGCTATTTTAATTTATATTATGCTATTTGACCTGAAGGTTCTGAACCGCTGGATTAAAGCCCTATATTGAATGACGAAAGCAATAAAAAGAATAAATGTCTCATCTTTTTTGTTCCCAATGCAAAGGTATGGTACTGCATCAAGTGTTTTGCATAAGCTAACTCTAAAGACACAGGCATTGCTGTTTACTCAGTATTGCATTACATGCCAAGGTTAATAAAACTGACATTTGCTAGCATGGCACATACATTCCGAAGTAGAATCTTGTTCTTATTCCCTTTATTGCGTGTGAAATTGAAAGGAGTAAAGAAATATAACTGCAGGTATAAATAGATCGCCTTCTAAGCTCTAATTTATTTGAAAATGTTACCTGATTTTAGTTCACAAGTTGCATCAATAGCTAAGCCACCATTCGCGGGCACACTAATAGAGGGAACCATGGCAACAAGAGACACAGGGAAGTAGAGAGGGACATTCTACACTGCAACACACCGCTTATTTACGTATTGTTTTTCCTTTGCTTTTTTTCCTTCCCCCAAATTTCAAATGTAGAAACAAGCCTGGGTTTGGGAGTGAAAGCAAGTTCGGTCTGAGCCGCTTGGTCGAGTTATTCTCACTCAGTGGATCTAATTTTCACCATTGTGAAGTTGAGGATGGCGGTATCTACTTCACAGGGATATTTGAAGGTTAAAAGGAATGCCAACATTTATGCAACAGCATTCACTGAGTACCAGCTAGTTCCCAGGCACGGCAGTTCAGTGATGAGTAAGAACAGCCCGGCCCCTGTCCTAATGGATCTCGCATTCCTATGGGAGACAAAGAACATGCAAGTAATAAACACATGTATAATACAGTTCCTTGAAGTGACAATTACCAGACACATACCCAGGGCTATTGCAAACTATTAGATCCCTTACTCTCACGTAATACAGCTATTCATCTAGTGCTTGAACACGCCGTAGAATATATTCGCTATGTGGTTGCTTAGAGTTCTCTTGAACGCACAGTAATTGAGAATTTATCGCACAAACCAAAGCCATTTATTCTTTGGGAAGCACTGACTGTGAGTGCGTTCAGATTATGCTGATCCAACTTCATTGCCACCCACCAGGCCTCACTGTACAAGAGAAAAGTTCATATGTTGGAAGAACTAAACCTCTCTTCCCTGACATCATCTCTTCCTTGGGCCAGCATCTTGGCCCCTTTGATCGTGATCCATAAGGCATGTTTTGGAGCCCCTCGATTTTCTTTTAATGCTCTTCAATTCTTCCATTTTTCTCTTAAACTCGAAACTCCATACAGCTTCTAACCAGGGAGGAATATCGTACACTTAGAAATCTGAAGCTAATCTTACCTTTGTTTTGGGGTGTTATTCCCATTACTTTAGTCTAAGGTTACTTTAACTATTTTGCTGGCCAGGTAACGCTATTGTTGTATTGTTGTTATTTATTTAGGTTACTATTAAAACTCTTGAGACTTTTAAACATTTTACTTCAATTTTTATCCCGTTCTTTCTTTTTCTTTTTCTTTCTCTTTTTCTTTTTCTTTTTCTTTTTCTCTTTCTCTTTTTTCTTTTTCTTTTTCTTTCTTTTTCTTTTTCTTTCTTTTTCTTTTCTCTTTCCCTTTTCCCTTTTCCTTTTCTTTCTTTCTTTCTTTCTTTCTTTCTTTCTTTCTTTCTTTCTTTCTTTCTTTCTTTCTTGTGTGTTTAAGCTCCATTCCCACTCCTTTTCTGGGATTGTAACTGTGATACTCTGAAATCAAACGCGGTATCAGTGTTTCTTTGCATAAGACTCATCTAGAAAATGTGGAGTTCATCATTCTGTCTCTAGAACTGTGTTGTGTGGACTCTTCTCAACTTCACACTTGAATATAACTTAGCATCCTTTGGATGTGGTTGTTTAAATAGTTACGTATTCCCTCATTTGCAATTTAACTTATCTATCAATCTGGTCCCCCCAAATGTAAGAAAATACGTGTATCCATCTCACTGGAGTGTGAATAGCTTGACGCATGTGGTAGTGTTTCATTTTGGACTTAAGAATTCTAAATGACAAAGCGTTGATGAAAAGACATTAGTTATGTGGGAACCTGATTTCGTTGCTCAAAACTTATTGAATATATGCAATTTTATATATGATATGATATATATAATATTAAGGAATATATTCATATTCTTTCTGAGGCATGTGGAATAGGTTTTCCTTAAAAAAAGCTAACTTTTTTATTAACGCATTTTTTACCTTAATAGTGTATCCTGTAGAATAAACAGCTGTTAATGAGTGCTATGAAGGAAGCCCTCTTTTTTTTTTTTTTTTTTAATTTTTTTTTTCAACGTTTATTTATTTTTGGGACAGAGAGAGAGCATGAACGGGGGAGGGGCAGAGAGAGAGGGAGACACAGAATCGGAAACAGGCTCCAGGCTCTGAGCCATCAGCCCAGAGCCCGACGTGGGGCTCGAACTCCCGGACCGCGAGATCGTGACCTGGCTGAAGTCCGACGCTCAACCGACTGCGCCACCCAGGCGCCCCAAGGAAGCCCTCTTTAAGGCATACTACTCAGTTTTGTTTTTTTTTCATAATCTTAACTGTGATTGTTATTTGGCATCCTGTCTCCCACACGTCTGCAAACAACACCTGGACTGTGTCTTATTTTTTAACTCGGTACCTTGTGGACATTAGAAAAGATGTGTTGAGCTCTGAGAAATCTTGATTTTAGAAATAAAGTATATTCGGGTGCCTTGCTGAGCACAGTTAAGCCTCCGACTTCAGCTCAGGTCATGATCTTGCAGTTCCAGGGTTCGAGCCCCACACTGGGCTCTGTGCTGATAGCCTGCTTCAGACTCTGGAACTCCTTCTCTCTCTCTCTGCCCCTCCCCAACTCACACCCTGTGCGTGTATCTCTCTCGCAAAAACAAATAAACATTTACAAAATTAAAAAAAAAAAGAAATGAAACATACCCTACTCAGTTTTATGAAACTATATGATTAATATATGCATAATTTGTATACAAGTGATATGCTGGGAATTCTGATATAAGCTTTTTATTTCTCTTCATTGAAAAATTGTGAGCCGGGGCTGTTGGAGAGATTAGTTCTACTCAGTTGCTCTTCACCTCTATGAACAAGTTTTCCCCGTGCTGGTATGTGCCGGCAGATCCCTTTCTTAGATGAAGGTTCGTACAGTTCAGTCTCTGCTTGTACAGCTGCTCCAGTGACTCGGCTCAGAAAGTTGCTTCTTTGGACCATTTTTGTAATGTGTGCCCCTTCCCTCAGAACTAAATTTTCCCTATTTGTAAAGACCTGACACTTATAGTGAGTCTTTGGAGTCTAAGACCATATATCTTGGTCTCCGTTGAGCTCCATTTCCCTCTCAGCTGTCAACTTACATTATGCCTTATTGGTGTCCTCTACCTTATAGTAGCAAAGAGAAATATTTTTTTTTATATACTTTGGTTGGTGAAAGAGACTTTCGCATTGAGACTCAAGCTTGCAATGTCACCCACCGAACAGATTATCGATGTCGTGGCACATCCAACATCGCAGTAATAAACGTACCTTTCGGTGACAATTTCAGAAATGTTTCCATGCACGACTGAGACATTTAGAAAACTACTATTTCACCTGAATTTGCTTCCAATGAAAGAATATTTAGCAATACTTCGTAATTAGAACAATTCTCTCTTTTGTTCTGGCCCAAGAGACATGGATCAGAAGCTCAACTAGCGTTAACAATCATTAAGCATGTAATAATTCTGTACACTTGTTCATCTGAAAGTTGAATTCATATGACTGAATGATGATATTCTCCATGCTCTTAATTTAAAATTATATATGACATGCATCTAATTTCCTGGGCATTGGTTTAAGATATTTTCTCTAAGTTTAATTTTTTAGTGTTTTAATCAAAATTAAAAAGAAAATGAACTTGCTGAGTTATAGATTTATATGCAATTGTAAGAAATAACAGAGAGGTCTCATGCACCCTTTACCCAGTTTCCCCCAATGGTAGCACTTTGTAAAATGATAGTACATTATCACAACCGGGAAACTGAAATTGATACAGTCAGGATACTGACCAGAGGCATTCCACCAGCTGTCCTTCTGTAGCCACACCCACTTCCTTCCTGCTCACCTCACCCTCATCCTTTACCCCTGAAAAATACCAATCTGTGCTCCATTTCTATAAGTTTGCCATTTTGAGAATATTGTATAAAGGTAATCATATGATACATAGTCTTTTGAGATGGGCTTTTTTTCACACAGCATATTTCTCTGAAGATCCATCAAGGTTGATGTGTGTTTCAATTGTTTTTTTTTCTTTTTCATTGCACAGTAATATTCCATGGTAGGATAGTACTACAGTTTTTGTTTCTGTTTTTTTTTTTTTTAACCATTTGTTCATTGAATGACATGTGAGTTGTATCCAGTTTTGGGGGATCATGAACACAAAGCTGCTCCGAACATTTGTTTTTCTATAAATGCATCTTCACTTTTCTGGGATAAATGCCCAAAGGTGCAATTGTTGGTTTGCATGGTGGTTGCACATGATAGTCATTTCCATTTTTATAGGCACAACCATAAGGCAACATCAAGAGAGAGTGGAAGAGGGGCAGAGAGAGAAGGAGAGAGAATCCCAAGAAGGTTCTGTATTGATGGCGCAGAATCCCACATGGGGCTCCATCTCAGGACCCTGAGATCATGACTTGAGGCAAAATCAAGAGTCAGACGACTTAACTGACTGAACCTCAGGCACCTCAGAAATTTGTATTTTAAATAAGACTTCCCATCCACTAATCTCGCTGTGGTGAGCTGGTTCTTTTCTAGATACTATTCTGACAAAACTTGGAGGAACATGGCTTTTCATATAGCAGTGGAAAACCCCTGTCCATCAGGGTGATTCTTGAAGCCATAGGATATGGCTCCTACGTTAGCCTCGTGTTAAGTTTAGATCATCACAACTACAAGGTCTGATGGAAAGCCCACTCCTTTACAAATCTTTTCTCTAATAATGCCTCTGGTCATTGTACTGTTATTATCATCAAATCTCATTTTTTTCCCCCAAGGAGATTATTTACTGTTTTAATTTCTTTGCCTCTCTTACTATTTCAATTTGTTTAAGAAGAACTGGAAACAGGTGATCTCTAAACACCATGTTGCCCCTAGAGTGCTCTAATTCTAGGATTCTGTCTAGTCATTTAAGAGAAGAATGACTCATAGCTGACAGAGATGAAACAGACTTGACTTAAGTAGCAGCTCAGAAATTTCCAGCCCTACCAGGATAGATGAAGCACACATAAATAGGGGAATTGTTTTAGAAGCAGAGAAGTTTTCATTTTACTCTTCAGTAGTCCATTATAATTGCTTTGTCATTGATGACCCATATTAGAGTTCCATTTTAATGATGAGATATGCTTATATGATTTATGTTTTTAAACTTCAAGTCTATGTGAATAGAAATAGTACAGATTTATTGGCTGGAGGAATAAAGACACAGATGGCAAAATATATTCAGCAAAATAAATTAACATAATTAAAACTGGAATTCAAGTTATGAGTATATACGGTCTGAAAGGACAGTTTCAATTGCCCTGATGGAATATTAGATAGGATTACAGTGGTTCCCTAAGACTGTGTGGATATACGTATATGTGTGTGTGATGGGGAGGAAGCTGATTGTTGTACAATGGTGTCTGGAAGGCACTATTTGCATATGGTGGGTGGAGTCAGCATGCCAATATTCTGTACTGTTCCAAATACGTTGCACATGGAAGGATTTCTCCACTCTTGGTACTACTCATGCTCCCACTGTGGAACACTGCGGGAGATTAGGAGTTCTTCCATCCACAGACCTCTCCTGCTCGGGTTCTATGTTCTTTAGAAAAAGATAGCTGAATTATGTCTTTCAAAGTTTGTTTTCTGCTGTGAAAAATATAAGGGCATGTATTATATTCTTTTTGTTAGAGCAACCTTGTATGCACTGTGCCGTTTAACCATTGCAACTCAAAGGAAATAGATATTTTGTTAAATCCACAACGCGTTAGCTTATTAATCTTGGAAAGTATGAAAAGAGCCGATTCATTTTTATCTTTTACTATGTACGGCACTAAATTTTTGTTAATGGTGAAAATTCAGGGGCCAGGTGTGTTAAACTCATAGGGCTGATCTAAGGATTCGAGGAGTTATGGATTATCTCCCATGGACAGTAAAGCACCTCAAGTATTTAACGTGAGTTTCAAGTAACAAAAAGGCCCCCAATAAGGTAACCACTGATGATCACAGTCAAGAATGTGGCTAATGTTAAAATTTGTGCAAATGTAAATAATTAATGAAATAAATACTATGTTCCAAGGTAATATAATGGGATGATACTATACTAGCTCTTGTAATATACTTATTGGTAATATCTAAGGGTTAATTTAATTTTATTTTTTTAAGTCTATTTATATATTTTTGAGAGAGAAAAAGAGAGAATGGGGGAGGGGCAGAGAAGGAGGGAGAGAGAGAATCTCAAGCAGGCTCCACACTGTCAGTGCAGAGCCTGATGTGGGGCTCAAACTCATGAGCCATGAGATCATGACCTGAGCTGAAATGAAGAGTTAGACACTTAACCAATTGAGCCACCCAGGTGCCCCATCTAAGAACTAATTTATAATACTCTTTATGGATTATGTTATAAGCTCTATTCATATTAGCAGGCACAAGATCATAATTTTGTGTAGAGTGTTCCTAGGACACAAAATAGATGACTAAAGACACAAAAAATAGTGAGATTCCCCGTAGCAGTACAATTCCTACTCAAAATGTTAAATAAACAACCAAACTGATAATTTTCAGACTCCACTGATATTTTTCTTGAAGACAGAGTTGTGCAGAACTTCTTCTAATTTTCAATAAAGGAGAAGATGTGGATTTAGAAAATGGCATTTGTTAAAAATATTCAAGAAAGACTAGTAAAAAAAAAACCCTAATTATTGTCAGCTTTTTGAAGTTAGCATCTATTTTAAAAATACAAAGTCATGGTATTCTATCTAAACAATTCTCTGTTTTTACTAATTGTTTCCCTCTCAGCACATACAGTTGATTCCGCCCTTTCACCCATGTATTTATTGACTGTAGTGATTCCTGTAGCATTGGGAACCAGCTGAAACTTTCCAAACCAAAGCGTACAAAAACATAACATATGTAGGTTCAAACTTGTCCCGCTAGTACAAAAGCTACTTTGTTTTTATTCACAGGTATTGTGTGAAGATAAAAATGAGCAGAGAGCTCATAAATCTTAGTCAATATGCAATCCCTATGGAAACAAGTTATCATTAGGAAGGGGTTCACAAGGAACACCTGACCTACTAAAGAAGGTAGAATCATTTTTATACCATATCCTAGATTATTCTTTTTGACTCTCCGAGTAAAATGCCAATGCTCCCTTTCTTCCTTTCCAGCTGGCAATCATTAATATGCATCTCTTAGAATAAAGGGAACTATGCCTCTTAAATCCATTCCTCTATTGCATATTTGGGTTTTTCGTCCCAGTTCAAAGATCAGGATAGAGGTACTGTAGGCTGCTTCACGCTGTCCTCCCTGCTTCCCTCTCCTATCTCTCCCGTTAAAAAGAAAATGGGGGAAAAAAAATATCTGGCATGAATCACTGTGGCATGGCTGTGATATATCTTTATTTTGTTTTTATGTTTTAAACATGAAATCCTCAGTAAAAGGAACGGTCCCTCTAGTGATGGGAAGTGTCAGCACTTAGCATCAGCATGACTTAATCATATCGGATCTAGCCACTCATCCTGTTTTTGCTACGCTTTCTGTTTATGCTGGGTGACTGGGAAAGAAGGCCGATTTCATGTGATTTTATTCCCTATGTATTTACTTGAGGGAGGATGCATTGATATATTATGGTTTCAAACCGCTTTCGTATTAAGCCTGATTTTGCCATTCCTTCTCCTGAGAATATCGTTTATGTTATAGCTATAGTTTAAGTAGAAAATGAAAAGACCATTTATTTCAAACCTAGTATGTGCCTACTACTCCATGTACATTATTTCAGTACTGCTGTAACTTACTAGGTTGGGTACTATCTCCCTTTTACAGATGATGAAATTGAACCTCAGAAAGATAAAAAAAAAGTGTTCAAGGTCACCTACAAAGTAAGAGTGACAAGAGGAAACCTAGGTGCCTGATTGGAGCCCCTTGTTGAGCTGCATCTGGGTACTTCCCATTTGCCATTTGAGGTCAATATGGAGATATTCTGGAAAAGTGACCAGCTGCCCTGCTTTGCCCAGGATTGAGGAGTGTCTCACGATGTAGGACTTTCAGGGTTAATACTGGGAGAGTGAGGGGGAAAACCAGGGCCATCAGGCTCCCTAGACCTGGAGTGCCAAACAAAAGTATCCCTCTGGCTTCTAAAGACAAAAATTATTCAGCCAATTAAAAAAAAAGGATTAAGATTTCGCCTGGTCCTTCTGAAAGCATCTTGAATACTGTCTACCAAGTACGCCCATTTTTTAAACTAAGCTACGCTGGGTACATGATTCTCTGAGAATAGGAACAAAGACGTTTTCCTCTTATATAAAAAGCCATTGATAATGAGCATTTCTCTCTCTCTCTGATTCCCAGTCTCCTCTTATATTGGTGGAGACTTTTGTTCCTTCTTGTCTCTATCTGTAAGGATATGTGGATATATGTAGCATTTCAATCGATGAAGTCCTTCATATATTGGTAAAATTTCTGATTCACCACTATTAGCTTTGAATTTATTTCAGTAGCAATAACTGTTGGTAATGTTACATCATCCACAACCTCTAACAGGGAAAACATTTTTTGGGCACGGGAATTCTTTGATTTAATCATAATATGTGGTCTTGAAATAGTGACCATAACTGGCATATACACACACTCAAACTAAATAGCCACAGTATTTCAGAGAGCTAAGACCTTCCCTCTTGTTCTGAATGCAAACTCTAATGTTTTAAAAGTACTACTTGAATTCCTGTCCCATCTTATACAAAAAGTAATCAAATATTGACTGATGTAAAACTATGTTTTTATGTTGCCCGGAACGTTAGAAACCCTAATACAAACCTACAACTTCACAAGGACCATTTTCTGTTTTTTTTTTTTCAATATATGAAATTTATTGTCAAATTGGCTTCCATATAACCCTCAGTGCTCATCCCAAAAGGTGCCCTCCTCAATACCCATCACCCACCCTCCCCTCCCTTCCACCCCCCCATCAACCCTCAGTTTGTTCTCAGTTTTTACGAGTCTCTTATGTTTTGGCTCTCTCCCACTCTCTTTTTTTTTTTCCTTCCCCTCCTCCATGGGTTTCTGTTGAGATTCTCAGGATCCATATAAGAGTGAAAACATATGGTATCTGTCTTTCTCTGTATGGCTTATTTCACTTAGCATCACACTCTCCAGTTCCATCCACGTTGCTACAAAGGGCCATATTTTGTTCTTTCTCATTGCCATGTAGTACTCCATTGTGTATATAAACCACAATTTCTTTATCCATTCATCAGTTGATGGACATTTAGGCTCTTTCCATCATTTGGCTATTGTTGAGAGTGCTGCTATAAACATTGGGGTACAAGTGCCCCTATGAATCAGTACTCCTGTATCCCTTGGGTAAATTCCTAGCAGTGCTATTGCTGGGTCATAGGGTAGGTCTATTTTTAATTGTTTGAGGAACCTCCACACTGTTTTCCAGAGTGGCTGCACCAGTTTGCATTCCCACCAACAGTGCAAGAGGGTTCCCATTTCTTCACATCCTCTCCAGCATCTATAGTCTCCTGATTTGTTCATTTTGGCCACTCTGACTGGCGTGAGGTGATATCTGAGTGTGGTTTTGATTTGTATTTCCCTGATAAGGAGCGACGTTGAGCATCTTTTCATGTGCCTATTGGCCATCCGGATGTCTTCTTTAGACAAGTGTCTATTCATGTTTTCTGCCCATTTCTTCACTGGGTTATTTGTTTTTCGGGTGTGGAGTTTGGTGAGCTCTTTATAGATTTTGGATACTAGCCCTTTGTCCGATATGTCATTTGCAAATATCTTTTCCCATTCCGTTGGTTGCCTTTTAGTTTTGTTGGTTGTTCCCTTTGCTGTGCAGAAGCTTTTTATCTTCATAAGGTCCCAGTAATTCATTTTTGCTTTTAATTCCCTTGCCTTTGGGGATGTGTCAAGTAAGAAATTGCTACGGCTGAGGTCAGAGAGGGCTTTTCCTGCTTTCTCCTCTAGGGTTTTGATGGTTTCCTGTCTCACATTCAGGTCCTTTATCCATTTTGAGTTTATTTTTGTGAATGGTGTGAGAAAGTGGTCTAGTTTCAACCTTTTGCATGTTGCTGCACAAGGACCATTTTCTAAACTTGTTTCACGAACCTGGGAACTCCTAGATGACATTAACAAGAATTTTATATATCAAAGAATAAAAGAGAGTTGGGCCTTCCTCAAAGTAGTGTCTTTATAACAGAAATCATCTATGAGAAAGCTTGCTCTGTGGAAAGGCTTCTCTGGTTTTCTGATTTGCACTGGCGCTGTTTATTATGACGAGCTTTTGATTTAATCTCAATGGCACAGCGCGGATATCTGGGATATACATTCATTTGCTTAATATCAAATTAAGCTTAGACCGTTCATTTGCTGTATCCAATCTATCAGGTTGTCATTAACATTCAATAATAACAAGAAAACTATTTTTTTTCTTATTACATGAAAGCAAAGGGTCTTTTATACCCCAGGTGTTTGTCGTAGCCAATAAAAGTATAAATACTCAGGCTATAAAACAAAATTCCAACAAGTCATTCAATAGTTCATGTTTATAGACCACTCTAATTAGTGATTAAAGGCAAGAGTCTCCTCTCTACCACCTCCAAACCATTTCCTTATTCTCCCCAAACATCTCCTTATTTCACTCATAATATTGAATAAAAATGTGTCTGATGTTTTTCTGACCTTAGGGAATAATTTAAGGGTAGTGCAAGGAAACAAGTCGATAGCTGCAGCAGATGCAAAGTAAGTGAGAACATCTGTATTTACTTCCAGGAACTTTAGAGCCTTTCATAGCACTGACTGGCAGGGAAGAAGATCAGGGACAGTAGATATGAGCAGTTGTCAGCAACTTCACGTCAAGGGAAATAACCAAGTATGTTATCTAAGATCTCTTCGTGGGAAGATCAGTTTTCACTTTTAATTAAATGGGGAAACACTGACAGTCTCAATGAAAGACTTCTGTTCAGAGAAATACAGTGTTGGAAAAATGGATCTTGGGGCGCCACAGGTAAGCGTCGGACTCTTGATTTCAGCTCAGGTCATGATCTCAAGGTTCGTGAGGTTAAGCCCTGAGTCTGGCTCTTTGCTGACAGTGCAAAGCCTGCTTGGGATTCTCTTTCTTCCTCTTTCTCTGCCCCTCCCCCACGCGCGCTCTCTCACTCCTTCTCTCTCTCAAAATAAGTAAATAAATAAACATTAAAAAAAAAAAAAGGAAAAATAGAACTTAATTGTCTTTGCCCCCGTGGCCTCTTATAATGGAGTAGGTTGTGCTAAATCTTGTAAGTGAACTGTCTTTATGTTTATGTACATGCATGTGTATGTATAAGATAAATTATATTTTAAATATATATTAATATATTCTATACACATATAAAATAGGACCAATATATTATATACATTTTATATTAAAGCCTAAGACGAAAATGATTTTGTTCCATGTACTACTCTGTCTGCATAATTTCAAGACCAGTCGTAGTAGAAGACATAGCCAAAGGGACCTAGATTGTAGGGTCTCTGATCCATAGCTCGGGGGCACTCAGGGTCACTGCTTATATTCTCTGTGGTATACATTTGTACTGCTGAGGTTCTAAATTTTTTTTAATGTTTATTATTTTTGAGAGAGAGAGACAGGGCAGGGCAGGGGAAGAGAGAGAGTGGGAGACAAAGAATTCAAAGCAGGCCCTAGGCTCTGAGCTGTCAGCACAGAGCCCGACATGCGGCTCGCAACATCATGAACTGAGCCCAAGTCTGAGGCTTAACCAACTGAGCCATCTATGCGTCCCTGCGCTACTGAGCTTTTAGAAAGGCACTGTATAATGAAATAGTTACTCTGTAACAAGAAATAGGGGCAATAAGTTTTGTTTTGTTTTGCTTTCTTCTTTGTAGCTCTGTGTTTCTGCCTTGTAGGGACACCATATTATCTGAATATTCCTCTGCACTTTTTTGATTGTTGTTTTGTGATCAGTAGCGTTACCTGACCTTTTGCATATTTTTGTCATGTAGTAAATAGCTTGTGTAATAGATGGAGAGCCACCTTGTGCCTTGGTGATCGGAGGTAAGGCTATCCAGATTTCTAGTTCCAGAGCCGGGTAGGTCAAGGCCCTCTCTGTACTTTCCACGACAACTTTTTTTTAATGTTTATTTATTTTTTGAGAGAGAGACAGAGACAGAGAGAGAGAGAGTCAGAGCATGAAGAGGGGAGGCACAGAGAGAGAGGGAGACACAGACTCTGAAGCAGGTTCCAGGGTCTGAGCTGTCAGCATGAACCAGGAGATTGTAACCTGAGCCGAAGTCCGAGGCTTAATTGAGCCATCCAGACGCCCATACTTTCCACGACTACTTCTTGCTTTTTTCTTTGCCTCTACTTCTGAGACATTGTGGGCAGCTGCATTCCACTCAATATTGTATTGACATATTAAAACTTCACTCTCCGTTCCTTTATCTCCTAAACATCAGATCACGCAAGCAGGCAGAAGATTTAAGGTGGCAGAAGGGAAGAATCATCGCGCACTGCATACATAAATAGGCTTCCACAGTTTCAATACTTCAATTTGCTCACAACAATCACTTTTCAAAAACCCGGTTGCTGACTGAAGACCCTCTTAGAAGCCTCTGAGAAATAGAAACTGCTCTTCCCCCTCATGACTAAGCTAGACGCCATGGAATTTTGGTGAATAAGGCTTTCTTTGTGGGAAATTAACTTCTCTCATTGGTAAAGCTAAACTATTACACATCACTCACAAAAATATTGCTATTAGACAAGAAAACCACTGGTCTTGTGGACCTGAGTAAAGAGAACTCCCAAGTTTTTTTCATACCTACTCTTTTGCTAATTTGATGAAGGACGGAATCTGGTGGGAAGATGGTGCTGCCATTGCAACTCAATAACATCTGGAAAGGCTGTGTGGATGTAAACAAGGTCTACAAGGCAAAGATGTAAAATCCGCTCAAGGGTGAGGGGTTTTTTTTTAATGATTTTTTGAAATGTTTATTTATTTTTGAGAGAGAGAGAGAGAGAGTGAGCAGGGGAGAGAATGAGAGAGAGGGAGACACAGAATCTCAAGAAGGTTCCAGGCTCTGAGCTGTCAGCCTCGGTTGAGCCTGACATGGGGCTCGAGCTCACAAACCAGCTGTGAGATCATGACTTGAGCTGAAGTTGGATGGGCAACCAACTGAGCCACCCAGGCGCCCCTGCTCAAGAGTGGTTCTAAGCTGAAGACCATACTTGTGAAACAGGACAATCTCAAAGGAAACAAAACTGAATGGTAGGGAAGGAGGCACAGGGCATGGGGCACAACCAGCCATCTCACCAGGCTGAATTTGATCATAATTTATAGGTAGTAATACGATAGTCTGCTTTCAAAAAAAATGTACAAAGCATCTGATAGTTGAAAACTAAAACTATGTGTTTTTTTGACAGAAATCAATACATTATTTTATTAAAATTATTGGTTAGTGATTCAAACGATCACAATAATTCAAAGATTTAGAGATTAAAAAAAAAATTAAAACCACTGACGCTACCAGAGGACTCTAGAAGATGTTATTAGATTGGCAGAATGGACAAGCACTTCAGCTGCCATTTCTATGTGCAGGCTCGGGAATGGCCTTAGATACCAGGCCTGAGAAGACAGTAAACGTTTAGGAATGAAACCCACGTGGTGAGAGTTTTTATTACCTGCGGAAAGCCATTCTCAGTTACATTTGCCATTTTTTAAATTGAAATTATTATTTTTGTTCTTACTGAAAGCGTTCTAGCTATATCTTTTTGTATTGCTTTATGCTGTAATTATTTTTTTTTAATTTTTTTAACGTTTATTTATTTTTGAGACAGAGAGAGACAGAGCATGAACGGGGGAGGGGCAGAGAGAGAGGGAGACACAGAATCGGAAACAGGCTCCAGGCTCTGAGCCATCAGCCCAGAGCCTGACGCGGGGCTCAAACTCACAGACCGCGAGATCGTGACCCGAGCTGAAGTCGGAGGCTTAACCGACTGAGCCACCCAGGCGCCCCTGTAATTATTTTTTTTAAAGCAGGGTCTATGCTTACTTAGTTTCAATATCCATTCAAACAGGGTGAATCTCTCCATTTTCCATCCAGGTAATTTGCCTTTCTTGGTGCTGTTCTAAAAACTATTATCTCCCAATCATCTTAATTCCCAACTCCATTTTGACGATATTGAATTTTCTCCAGTAGCTCTCCATACATGTCTAGTATACAGATGCTGTTCAGAATCAGACCAGTCTCTCAGGAAGAGATTGTAACTCCCAATGTAACGAACCACAAAGAACACCGCAAGGTGAGACATTGTCAGATTTGGGGCATACCTCAAAAGGGAACTATGAGAAAATAGGAAAGGAAGAGAAAGGCTCCTGTTCTTGTGCTAGGGCCGACCCTGTGGGTGAAACAGAAGTAGCTTCGGGTTTCTTTTGCTTAAATTTCTTGATTTGACATCACATTCTCTGCGGCAGAAGGAAACATCACTGCAGATTGGCCTTGACACCAGAAAAAGCCATGGAGGGCCATAAGTGAAAATAATTGAATTGTAGTGTTTAAATGTCCCCTGCGTCTGTCTCCTTTGTCTTGGCCCTCCCACGCCGGGACACGAGTTCACCAAAGCCTCAAAGAGCCAGCGGGCAACTCTGGAGTTGGCAACAGCTCTCTCTGACTCACACTGGGCGTTCTCTTTGTAGCTTTCTAATTTAATAAATGATTCAGCCTGACTCTGCTGAATTGATAAGCCCCATGAGGTATTACAGCTCACAAGTAGGCAGACGGATGTCTTTCTAACGGCTAAACAACATTGGAAGAATTTTCTGGAAAGGTTTACTGAAAACAACGTTTCACCACATTAAGGCACAAGCTTTAAAACCAAACATCTACTTGTCCTATGTTAGTACCGCACTTGACTGCAATTGCTTACTTATTAATTATCTGAGAGTTTTCTGAGGGCAGAAAACATGTCTTTCTTTCTTTCTATTTTATTGTCAGGGCCTACTAGTCAGTGCCTGGCACTTAGTAATCCCTCTATATCCCTGTTTCTGTACCTATTTACATCCATGCTTATACTGATACCTGTATCAGTGTTAGCCAAGCACTCATTGTTCTAACCCAGACATTGCTATGCATCGCACATGCTTCAGAGGTTGTTGTTTTTTTTTTAACTATTATTATTTCTGCACGTCCCTGCAAAGTAAGCATTACTTCAGAGATATTAGACATCTTCCCCAAAGACACAGTTCGTGGTGAGGCTACAATCCAGATCACATTTTCTCTGAATTCGAAGCTATTCTGTGCTGACTTCTGCACATTGAGACGGTGCATTTACTCTTATTCTATTTCTTGGTAAAAGATGACATTACAGAGATGCAGTGAGATCATGTGTTCCTCAATTCATTGTTCTAAAAGTGAGAATACTTGCAAATATGATACAGACAGAAATACGAATAGCTACTACTCAACATTTTTGGGTAACTGGCTTCTCTTCACCCCTAATGCCCAAGTAAAATGACCTTAAAAGACTTGGAGAGCAGGGAGATTTGATAATTCCATAAATTGCCCAAAGGTAGAAAGATGATGAAGAAACCAGTTTAAGAAGCTGAGCCCTGAAAGTTGGCTACCTGACACTGCCCCAGCTCTGAACCCACAGAAATCAGGAAGTGCAATATTTTCCCCTAGCAACAAGCAAACCAATTCTAGACAACCTCTCTTTAAAGAAATGGAAAGAATTAATTGGAGAAAACTATTGCCGCCAGGCAGATACCAGAACCCTGGAGAAACAGGTGGTATTTTGAAGGACACTTTTCTGAAGACAGGTTCACCCACCCCTGCTTATTCTAAAAGGGGCTGCTGAACAGAGACCCGGGGGCTTTCAGAGTCTAGATTCTCAGGGATGTCCTAGCCAAGGGAATGCACACAGCTACCCCGGCGTGGCACCCCAGAAGTCTGCTCTTAAACATGAATTGGAAATCAAAGCTAAGCAAACAAAGGAAAAACTGGTAACATGGCGAACAGGAATAAAGGTAAATGAAATAGTACATTTTATTGGGGGGTGTGGAGGAAAGCACTAGATAGGATTTGGAATAAGAAGAGAATTAAAATTTTTAACACACACATCAAATTCATACAAAGGAATGAAAGAAAAGAAAGAAATTGAAAACAAGAAAGACCTCTTGTATTGAAAAAAATCAACATAATAGATAATGAATAAAATTTACCTGACATGTGTATGTGTGTGTGTGTACGTATAAGTGTGGAGAATAAATGTTTGAAAAACTGGCATTTTACTATAATTAGGAGCTAAATTTATGTTACTCTTTGAATACTAATTTAGAGTATCATTTAGAAAGACATTCAAAAGTTTTGTGTTTGTTTTCTTTTTGGAAATGACACCAAAGTATTTATTTAAATATTTTCCCTATTTTCTGAATCCAAATTTCTTCTCCTCATCTCTGGGTATTTCACTTGTCCTTATTGAGAAGTGGTGTTCTGTGGATGACATTTGTCATTTCACAAATATGCCTAACTGACATTAACCATTAATAATCTTATAATATTTAGAAACTTCTTTCTTTTAAAATCACACTGCAGGTTAGACAAGAGAAATGCAGAGCGGAAAGAAAGTTTATTATGTTTTGAAATGGCATGGAACAAGGGGAAAGAATAGAAGAAGAGAAGACAAGGGCGCCTGGGTGCCTCAGTCGGTTAACTACCCAACTTCGGCTCAGGTTGTGATCTCACGGTTTGTGAGTTCACGCCCCACACGGGGCTCTGCTGACAGCTCGGAGCCTGAAGGCTGCTTGGGATTCTGTGTCTCCCTTTCTCTCTGCCCTTCCCCCATTCTCGCTCCATCTCTTAAAAATAAACATTAAAGAAAAGGAAAGAAAGACAAAAAGGAGAGACAAGACAAATGTGAGTCGAGGAGAAGGAAAATAAAGATAACCTCTGGTAACTTCATAATATTGTGTCCAGATAAAGCTTTCTTCCTACTATTTTAAATAATATTTTAAAAGTTTATTTATTTATTTTGAGAGAGAGAGGCAGAAAGAGAGAGACGGAAAATCCCAAGCAGACTCCATGCTAACAGAGCAGGGGCTCGATCTCACGAACCATGAGATCATTGCCTGAGCCAAAACCAAGAGTCAGACACTTAACTGACCGATCCTCCCAGGTGCCCCTAAGTTAAAACATTTTTATAGCAACTTTACATACCCAGATTGTTGGTCCCTATAGGATAAAATGAGAAGTACCCTGGTTTTTAATCAGTGGGCCAATAAAATAAAACAACATCAGTAGGTTTTTCGTTTTTGTTTTTGTTTTTATGTGTAAATTAGACAGGGATGAGGTGATGGTGAAGTTCATGACAAGAGGTTATAATAATGAGGACAGTAAGGCTTAGATAAAAATGGTTTTTGGGAAAATACTGTAGTAAAGCTATCACTCCATTCTAACCTCACCACATTGTTAGAAATAATATTTTCTTTTATCACTCTTCTGCCCCTAAAATGACCGTACTTCCAGACTGAGTAACAATTTTGCAATTTCTCTCTCCTAAAATCTGGCCTGAGAAAAATCATCCAAGTTTATGTAAAAAGATTATTTGTCTTCTCAAAATTCTCTAGGCCAGGTTAAAATTTGTGGTTTCTTTTATATTTTTCTGAGATTTAGAATCTCTTGATTTTGTATTAAGAAAATAATCTTAAGATGAGATCCACTTGTATTTGTGATAAAAATTATATCCAGTGTTTTTATGTAACATGAATAATATTTACTTTAAAATATCAAAACTTCAGTGCTTTGCAAAATTTTTTAGCACTTTACACCATTTTTTCCTAGTACGTATTTTTCTTTTGCTGAAGTTTTTTCACTAAGTGACTTAAAACAACTGTAGAATAAAAGAAATGTACTAAAGCCATTGGCTGACTTTGTTTTACTTCATGAATTTTCCCTCTGCTTGTGGTATGGCAGACAAAGTTTTGAAATTAAGTTTACATTGGAAATTCTAACAGAACATTCACTGAAAGATGTATGTGAATTAACTGAAGTTGGCTTACTCTCTGGGATAGATTAGTCCCAGAGATAGATAGATTAGGCTGAAGTGCATTCAGAACTCATCTCTTCAGATTGACCATCAACTCTCTTTTACTTTAGTGTGATTGGCATAATTAATTTCATGTCTACCACATGTGAGAATTTATTCTAATCATCAACGATAATGTTACATACATGAAAATGATTGTCATGGTGTCTCACACATACTAAATATTATTTCCTCTATCATCTATACATGACTTCTTTTCTTGTTTTGATTTTTTGATTTTTTAAAATTTACATCCAAATTAGTTAGCGTATAGCGCAACAATGATTTCAGGAGTGGATTCCTTAGTGCCCCTTACCCATTTAGCCCATCCCCCCTCCCACAACCCCTCCAGTAACCCTCAGTTTGGTCTCCATATTTATGAGTCTCTTCTGTTTTGTCCCCCTCCCTGTTTTTACATTATTTTTGTTTCCCTTCCCTTATGTTCATCTGTTTTGTCTCTTAAAGTCCTCATATAAGTGAAGTCATATGATATTTGTCTTTCTCTGACTGACAAATTTCACGTAGCATAATACCCTCCAGTGCTTTCCACGTAGTTGCAAATGCAAGATTTCATTCTTTTTGATTGTCGAGTAATACTCCATTGTATATATATATATATACCACATCTTCTTTATCCATTCATCCATCGATGGACATTTGGGCCCTTTCCATACTTTGGCTATTGTTAGATAATGCTGCTGTAAACATGGGGGTGCATGTGTTCCTTCGATCACATGGATAAATGCCTAGTAGTGCAATTTCTGGGTCATAGGGTAGTTCTATTTTTAGTTTTTTGAGGAACCTCCATACTGTTTTCCAGAGTGGCTGCACCAGCTTGCATTCCCACTTACATGACTTCTTTCTAAAACATCCTCAACAGTAATCTAGCTTCTTATGAATAAATCCAATGAGGGAGCATCTTGTTTCGTTATTAAAACACTCATTGCTAGAAAATGCTTACTTTTTTGAAGTCAGAATCTGACGTTCAAACAACTTATTTTAGTCCTCTTATGGAGAAACTCAAGTCAAATATTTGAAATAATATGTTTTGAAACCAAACATACTAGTTCCCTTAAATGATCCTCATAAAATAATTCAGACTTCGTATCATCCTTTAAGTTATTGTCATAAGATGGTAAGTTGGAACTGGATGACAAATGCATACTGTACTTACCACCACTTTCTTATTTTCTAGCACGTTCGCCAATGTGGCAAAATAGGACTTTAGACTTTCATCAATAGAGCATTCTAGGCAGCAATTGTGTAGGTAAATTGAAACTGATTTGTCATCTTGGAAAGTTTAAAAATATCATTTTAAAATTAACAATATAGTTCAAAGAGTTTTAGTAAATAACTGAAACCCATGAGGCTAATTATGAAACCTAGTGTCTACTTCTACTTTGATTTAATTGTCTACTTCTTTTTGATTATAGTCCAGTACTTCCCCATCTGTTAAAATTAGTTCTATATTTAGTGATATATATATATGTAAATGTGTATATGTAAATGTGTATTACATAAAATACATCTATATATGATGTATATGTATTACAGCACTGTTTGTAATATATAAAAATCTGGGGAAACTTACATGTTTATAAAGAAGGAAATGGTTGAACACAGTATAATACTCATTCTACTTATACACATGATTAGATTTATATGAGTTGATATAAAAAGATATAATAACAAATAAAATAGGAAATCACTTTAAAATTAGCTTCAGGGCAACTGGGTGGCTTAGTCAGTTGAGCATCACTCTTAATTTTGGCTCAGTTATGATTCCAGGGTCATAGGATCAAGCCACACATTGGTTTCTGTGCTGAGTGAGAAGATTGCTTGGGAGTCTCTCTCTCTCTCCTTCTCTTTTCACCCCACTCACATTCTCTCTCTTAAAAAAAAAAAAAATTAGCCTCAAAAATTCCCATACAAAATACCTACAGAACATGTGTTCATAATCAAGAATTACAAACATATGACAAAAAACAAAACCCTCTGGGAAAAAAAAAAAAAGCCCTGATTTGAGGGCCAGGTAAACGAGTTGCAGAATCAGAAGATTTTTGAGGCTGTATTTTGCTCAAGAGAGGAATATAAAGCAAGTGACTAATGTGGACTTGGCTAAGTTAAAAATACATGAAAAATCCAGTAAAATATCTGTAAAATATCTAATTAAAGCCCAGAAATAAAAAGTGTAATTACCAGAGTAATAACAGAAAATGTGAAACAGACAAACACAAAATCAATCAACCCAATTGAAAATAAAAGTAAAGAAAAGAAATGCAGGGAAGCAAAAGCAAATACAAAGTGCAAAGTAAGATGGTGAAACATGTCTGAATAAATCACCATGAATAAAAATTATAAGCAGAATAGGAAGGCTTGAAAATATTAAACCTTTATGCATCTAATAACAGCTTCGAAATATGTAAACGAAAAATTGACAGAAGTAAAAGGTAAAAAATGAATCCACTAAAATAGTGAGGTTTAACACAACCATCTCAGAAATAGATGTACTAAGTAAATTTCAATATTCTTAGATGTGTATTGTCTAACTGTATTAAATTTTGAACCGTTACTGGCCAGTGTGACTACCCACAGTCATGAGTTTTTGCTGTTGGAGCTAACAACTTTTACAGTTAAAGGTATAAAAAGGCTTCTTTCTTATAACCTTGCTACTAGTAATTTTTGTAATACAAAATACCAAATAATACTTTAGTGGCGCCTGGGTGGCTCAGTGGGTTAACCGTCCGACTTCAGCTCAGGTCACGATCTCACGGTCTGTGAGTTCAAGCCCCGCGTCGGGCTCTGGGCTGATGGCCTAGAGCCTGGAGCCTGCTTCCGATTCTGTGTCTCCCTCTCTCTCTGCCCCTCCCCCATTCATGCTCTGTCTCTCTCTGTCTCAAAAAAATAAATAAACGTTAAAAAAAAATTAAAAAAAAACAAAGTACCAAATAATACTTTGAAAGCAAATCTATAAATTCAAACAACAATAAGGCATAGAAACTTTTTATAAAATCTGTCTAAGAGCAAAATGATGTTCTAGCACTCTTTTTAGTTGTGATAAATGTTTTATGTTAAATTTTGTATTTTTAAATATCTTTTTTAAGCAAAATACAGAAAAACACCCTTGCTGCACGCTTTAGTTATTGGAATCATTTGAGTCCTCTTAGAGTTTAACTTAAATTAGGATATATGTGGTATTACACTATGTAGGCTGAAGTAGTTGAAATTAATTTCTGACATTATAGCACATAGAAAAGAAGCAATAATAAAAGTTAAAGAATTTAAAGTTAAGCTTCCAACTCAGTGGTTTGAAAACGAGCAATAAAATCGATAAGTATAGGTCAATAGTAAAGAGAAGAACAAATATTAATAAAATAGATGCAAAATAATAAAATAGATGCAAAAGCCTCAAAGACACACCTTTTCCTTTGGAATGTTCTGTGGAACAGGTGTACTTCTTGAAAATGTATGCAAAATTATTTGTTCTTTAAAAATAATAAACTAAAACTGAATCCAAGAATAAAAAATAGAAAACCATTAAGGTTTGACTAAAAGTAGTCTTTGTCTTAAATTCAAACAGCTGTCTCCCATGGTTTAAAAAGAGAATTCTATTACATACTCTGTTAAAAGATAATTTCATTCTAATACAAACTCTCCTAAAGACTAGAACAACGAGGAACTCTTCCTCATTTGTATAATGCTTCTAGCATTGCTTTATATGGACTATAAATTTACAAGGACTATAAGTTTACAAGGACTATAAGTAAGAGCACAAAACAGTTGAGACTGGCAAATAACTGATACAAAAATGTTCAATCTAAATGTTCAATCTAAATGTTATCAGTGATATCTAAATAAACCAATATGTAATGGTCAAACTGGCTTTGATCCAGGATGGAAAAGTAGTTACACGTCAGAAAATTGCAAACTGTAATTCACTGAACTTAACAGATTTTAAAAGAAAAAAAAAATACAAACACCTCAGTAGAAAAAAAAAAAAACCTTAATAGAAAAAAAAAAAAAAGCCCTCTGTTTCCTAACCCTGATCTCTAAAAGGGCCTGGAAATAACACCAGCCTAATGAAAATGAGCACACCTACTAATCCAGACCTTTCTTGCTAAACGACATTTCCCACTCAAAACCCAGTAAAATAAAATTTAAAAAAGTGTCAGAGTTCTTCATGAAAATGTCTGATTCCAGGGCCATAACAGAGAAAGCACAAATTGAATCTACAGCATACTGTTGTGTCAGAAAATAGGAAAGAACTTAAAGGCTTCCCTTTAAGAAGAAGCCTCAAGATGGTACAGAGACCAATTTGACAGGCTTCCTTTGGCTAAGTCTAAGGAAATCTGAGCACAAAAATGAATGACAGCAACAGATTATAAAATCTACTATAAAAATCTATAAAAAGTTCAAAAGTAATACTATTGTTACATATGATAAATAGATATTTGGTCTTAGTCTCATTTCTAGCTCAGAGCCTCTGAAACCTTTGGAATGTCCTACTTGGTGGGGGAGATTAGGTCTTTTGTTGTGTTAATGTGCTGCAGTTTGGTCACCTAAGAGGGGAATTTAATTGCCAGGATGAAAAATCCTGTGATTGGAGTGTTGTAACTGTCAGTCCCACCCCTTGACTTCTAGGGAGGAGCGAAAGGGTGAAAGTAGATTGCCAATGGCCAATGATTTCATCAGTTGCTACCATCTAATAAAACCTCCATTGGGGCGCCTGGGTGGCGCAGTCGGTTAAGCGTCCGACTTCAGCCAGGTCACGATCTCGCGGTCCGCGAGTTCGAGCCCCGCGTCAGGCTCTGGGCTGATGGCTCAGAGCCCGGAGCCTGTTTCCGATTCTGTGTCTCCCTCTCTCTCTGCCCCTCCCCGGTTCATGCTCTGTCTCTCTCTGTCCCAAAAATAAATAAACGTTGAAAAAAAAATTTTTAATAAAACCTCCATGAAAACCCAAAAGGACGGGTTAGAAGAGTTTCAAGGAAATTTGAGGACAGTGGCACTCATGGAGATGACATGAAATCTCCATGCCCTTTCTCCATTCCTTGCTTTATGCAAGTCTTCCCTCTGGCTGTTCTTGTGTTATATCCCTTTATAATACACTGGTGATCTAGTAAGTAAAATGTTTCTCTGAGTTCTGTGAGCTGTTGTAACAAAATAATTGAACCCGAGGAGGAGGGTGTGGGAATCTCTAATCCATAGCCAATTTGTCAGAAGCACTGATGATAATCTGATTTTGCACTTAGGGTCTGAAGTAGAGGGGATTGAGGAGAATCTTATGGATTGAGCCCTCAACCTTTGGAATATGATGCTGTCTCCAGTTAGATAGTGTCAGAATTGAGTTGAATTGTAGGACACCTAGCTGGTGTCAGAGAATCCCTTATTGGTGGGGGAAGCTCCTCCCTAGCAAGAACTGGAATTGCAATCTGAACTTTTTTTTTTTTTACTATTAAACAAATCTCCTTTATAGTGAGAATATGAACTAAAATG
Source organism: Prionailurus bengalensis (assembly GCF_016509475.1). Classification (NCBI taxonomy): domain Eukaryota; kingdom Metazoa; phylum Chordata; class Mammalia; order Carnivora; family Felidae; genus Prionailurus; species Prionailurus bengalensis. The sequence continues at coordinate 71,961,879 of NC_057344.1, read as the reverse complement.
AAATGAAATTAGAAAATGGTAATTATGTAACCATAATGTGTTAACAAGACTGCATTCCTTTTGGAGGCTTTGGGGGAAATCTATTCTCTCACCATTTCTAATTTCTAGAGGCCACTTGCATTCCTGAGCTAATAGTCTCTTTCTCCATCATCAGAGTTAACAGCATCATCTTCAAATCTCTCTCTGGGTTTGACCCTCCTGCCGTCCTCTTATGAGAACCTTTGTGATTACACTGGGTTCACCTGGGTGACCCAGGATAATCTCCCCATCTCAAGATCTTTATGTTAACCAATCTACATGATCCCTTTTGCCATGTAAGATAACATATTTACAGGTTATGGGAATTAATGTATAGACATCTGGGGCCGGGGGCATTATTCTGCTTATTCCAAAGGGCGTATAGGAATTCATTACAATATTTCTGTAGGTCATGAATTTCTTCAAAAATCCAAATTCTATTTTGAAAGTATGCAATTTAAAAAAAATTGGTAATGATTTAGCTCCCAAATTCTAGATTATAATGATATGCAGGAAATAAAAATGTAATAGTGAAAAACTTTTCCCAGGAAAGTATAAGCTTAATTTATAGGTTTAAAAATATATGTGTGTGTCATACTGAAATGTACTATATTACTCATACATATTTTACAGGGGCAGAGTTTCTGTGGTGTTTTTCAACACAAATACAACATGTACATGTTTCTTTGCTTTGCAGATTGGCATTGGGTTTGGGGACTCTGATGGCTACATATATATATGCCCCCACATATGGGAATATGTATTTACTAATGATTAACATGAGAAAGAATCAGGGGTGCCTGAGTAGTTCAGTAGGTTCAGTATCTGACTCTTTATTTCTGCTCAGGTCATGATATCATGGTTGGTGATTTTGAACCCCACATCAGCATGGAGTCTGCTTGGGATTCTCTCTCTCCCTTCCTCTCTGACCCTCCCCTGCTCACATTCTCTCTCTCTCTCTCTCTCTCTCAATAAATAAATAAGCTTTAAAAAATAAAAAAAAAGATTAACTTCTATTGATCATATTTTCTGACTTAGTAATCATATTTAGAAAGACCTTTCACAACACAAATTTCCATCATCATCTATTCATGTAGACTTTTTCTAATACTCCGAATTTTTTTTATGTACAGTCATACTGTAGTTCTAACATTTTTCTTCTCCTCATGCTTAACCACTTATCCTAACACGATGCTGCAAGTAATCTATATTTTCTCACGAACTTGTAAATGCCGTGCTTATTAAATAATAAATAACAACACGCTTTTGAATAGTAATCTCGTCTGATTATGTGAGATGTTGATTTGGCGTGGGCAGTGTTCAGTTTTTGTTAGACTTCTAGGCCTTTGGAAAGACTGTATGCTTAGTGGTGAGAGTCACTTCAAATCATAATGTATTTGTTAAATATGAGGAATCATGTCTGTGTCAGTTTCTGATATTTAGCACTAGGATGGAAGATGCTGGCTTTTTTTTTTTTCTGTTTCTAAAGGGAAATTTAAAAATTCATGTGGTGTACTGCAGAAAGACTCATCAAATTCACATTCCATATTCATTATACAGAATCTCAGAGTCACATTTTAAACCTCAGCTGTGATTGACAGTAGAAAGTTTCATCAAATATTGGGGACCCACAATATGTGACTAGCGTCTCAAGCAAGTATTCTGAAAACTGACTTTTACACTGAAGACATGACAATTTCACAGAAACAATTGTTTACACCTTGGGAATGATTTTAGTTAAAAAAAAATAGGAAGGAAGGAAGGAAGGAAGGAAAAAAGGAAGGGAGGAAGGAAGGGTTGCTGGGTGAACTGGTGATTACCTCAGGCCCTAAGGTCTCAACACAGCCTGTGCCAAAGGAGTAGCCAAGGGTTCTTTGTCTTGTCTTGAGAAAGAATTCAAGGACATACATGCAACACAGTGGATGAGCAACACAAGTAGAAAGTTTATTACAGTGAAAAGTACACACTTGAGATTTGATAGTGGACAAGCTTAAGAGAGAGAGAGGGGGCGCCTTGGTGGCTCAGTCGGTTGGGTGTCCAACTTCTGCTCAGGTCATGATCTCACCGTTGATGAATTCAAGCCCCATGTCAGGCTCTGTGCCAATAGCTCAGAGCCTAGAGACTGCTTCGGATTCTGTGTCTCCCTTTCTCTCTGCCTCTTCCCTGCTCGTGCTCTCTCTCTCTCTCTCTCAAAAATAAAATAAAAACATAAGAAAAAAAAAGAAAAAAAGAGAGAGGTTGGGTTACTATCTTCTTACTCAATAGTTGTTAACGAGCAGGAGGAATATTTATAACTTGGGGTGGGAAGGAAGATTTTGAGCTTTTTCTTCTAATTTGGCCAAGGGATTCCTGTCATGACATCCACCATCTTGGGCCTATTTTGATCCAGCTTTTTGTGGGTGCTTCCAGGACAGGTCTTTGACTTTCCCAATTGCTGGTCACAGTGTCCTCTATTTTGGCCTCTCGGTATCCTATGAGAACTTAAGTGCCTACTTTAAAGGAAGGAAAATAGAAAGGGAAAATAAAAAGGAAAATAATTTACCAAATTCTCTTATGCTTTTCATGGTATATGCAGTACCAAATATAGTAGGCCCTGGGAGCATTTAACTCAATGTAAATATCTGTTTAGTCACTCTTTTTGCAAAGTATGTTACAACCAAGAAATGTCGAAGTTCTGATTAAAGTTTTTCAACTCCAGAGAAGAGAGGCATTGAAGTATACTGACAAAAGTTAGCATTTTACTGGATTCACTGAATTCTAGGTTTATGAATATTTTTATTCTTTTTTTTTAAATTTTTTTTCAATGTTTTTTATTTATTTTGGGGACAGAGAGAGACAGAGCATGAACGGGGGAGGGGCAGAGAGAGAAGGAGACACAGAATTGGAAACAGGCTCCAGGCTCCGAGCCATCCGCCCAGAGCCTGACGCGGGGCTCGAACTCACGGACCGCGAGATCGTGACCTGGCTGAAGTCGGACACTTAACCGACTGCGCCACCCAGGCGCCCCGAATATTTTTATTCTTAACATTATACTCTTTTAAAAATGTCTTCAAGGACGATAATGTAAGTTTTTATGTCAACATTTTCTTTCATCTCTTTTTTTTTTTTCACCTATTCTTCCACATGCCTTGGAAAAGACACTGAGTCATGTGATGACTTCATTATTATATCATTTCACGTATCATTGTAGAAAATAACCTATTGCCTAGGGTTTTAAATATATATGAAGATAACATATCAGATGGGTTAATGTAAAGAATTTTGAATAAAGTATGTTTGTGAAAACTAAAGTCTTTTTCTTTGAACTTATGAAAAAGATACATGAGCCAACAACCCTAATAGAATGAATAAAATAATTTTTTAAAAGATTATTTCTGAGGCTCCTGGGTGGCTTAGTGGGTTAAGCATCTGACTCAGTTCAGGTCATGATCTCACGGTTCGTGAGGTCAAGCCCCACATCAGGCCCTGTGCTGACAGTGCAGAGCCTGCTTGGGATTCTCTCTCTCCTCTCTCTCTGCCCCTCTGCTGCTTGCTTTCTTTCTCTCTCTCTTTCTCTTTCTGTCTAAAAATAAATAAACTTTAAAAAATTAAAAAACATATATTTCTTGTGTTTTATTTTTGAACACTGCAAAAACCACAATAACCATTGCCATACACGTTGTCAAATGATTTATTGATAAGCTCATCTTTTTGCCAAACCCATGACACAGAAATATCTAGTATCATTTATTTATTCAAATGTGGATTTTAATTTGAAAACTCCATGGAAAATGTTATTAAGGTGATGATGAGTCCCAATTTATGTGGGATCATTCTGGTTTGCCCCTGTTGTTCTGGGATAATTATTAATAGCACCTTCTTTCACTCTCAAGGTATCCTGGTTTGTGATAACAAATTATATAGCCACAGGACGCATGACCCATTCTTTTGATTTTAGATGAGAAGAATTTTCCAAAGTGACATCTAGATAGATGACAAAAGAAGTTTTCTCCAGACATTTATAAATACTTGTCGTTCATAGCTACACAAGGTATAGGGAAGGTATTTGACCTTCGTCATTCCAAAAGCCAACAGGATTGTTACTGCTGACAAGGCAAAATCTTTTGTTGCAACACTAGCCTTAATCACAGGTTTTCTGGAAATAAAATCAACCTCTGGAAATTCATTTAATCATCAAAATTACTTAACCATCAAAACAGTACTTTTGTTAATGAAAAAGGTAAGTTGAGTCTTAACATTAAAAAGGCATCAACAGGCACGCTAGTGCCTTTGTCTCTGACAAAGGAAATCTGAGTTTAATTCCTTAACAGTCCATTAACAAATCCCATGACCTTTTGGGAGTAAGTTCTTAGTAAGTGCTGGGTTTATTTCCTTATTGGCAAGAGTTGATCCAGATCAGAGGTTTTTAAATCCTGGTCTGCTAACCACTGTTGAAGTACTCACCAGTCTGTGGCATAATGCAAAAATATAAAATAGCTTTTTCCTGAAGTTAAATTTATTCAACATAAGCATTTATATTTTACTCTGAGGTTATATATTTAATATAGTTTGATGAGGGAGTAGTATTCGTTGGTAAAAGTTTTTATTTGACTTTTATTAATTGATAAAACTTATTAAACCTATCTATGTATATATGTTTTTTTTGTGCTAACCCAAACGAATAATTGTGCAAAACAGTTATGATGGGTTGGTGAACATCGTGTTCCAATAGTTGTTACTAGCTCCATTGCCACAGATAGAGTCCCGGTCTTTAAGTCTTTCTACTTTGAATGTGTGTATGTATTTCCATGGACTCTATCTTCAATGGAAACTGAAGGCATGCAGGAAAATATGAGAATATTAGGCCCAAATGAATAGGCTCCTTAGATTTTCATAGGGCTGGTTATATATTAAGATTTGTGGCAATGCAATACTCAGAATGGTAACAGAAATAACTGCTACGGCTCAAACTCTAAGTTACATTAGAGGCCAAGCCTTAGAAAGAAGATAATAAATGTGTTTTTCCATTGGGAAAGGTATTTCTTTTGTGAGTGCCCAGACATGCTCTTTAAACTTAAAGCAAAATTTCATATGATGTGTTTTCTTTTATCCTGTTGATTGTTCTTGTATGACTATTGGAATAAACATAGCAGCACAATGGGAGGCCATCGCATTGGCTTTAAAGAAAAAGATGAGAGGACCAGGAAAAAAGGAGAAAAGCTTTTACAGTGCTAGAGGAAACCACTTCAATGCTCAGGCCAGCGTAAGAGCCATTCAAAGCATGAAAAGACATACTATGAGTTCTATTAATAGTACATTTAATGTATAAAGATGGGGGAAATGGCTAGAAGAAAGAAGAATTCGTATATCAGGGACACTATCATTAAGTTGACTTAAAATTTTGAAGCTAATCACTAGTGTAGCCTCCATTTTTGAACAGAGAAAATCATGTTAAAAAAGATGAATGATCAGCCTTTTGTCTGAGGAAAATGGCTGACAACAAAGCAAACCTTATAAATACAGAAGTACTCTGAGTAGTCAAAGTGATTTTACTTCCTAAAGTATGAATTAATAAACATTTACTGGGCACCCACTCTACACAGGATGTTAAGCAACTTAAGTTGCTGATCCAGGCATCCTTCTAAGGGAAATTACTATCCTGTAACCAACTAAGATGAGATAATGAGCAATACACATTGTATTATTAGGATAAGATCTATGTTATGTATCCTGAATGGGGTAAGTGTTTAGATTGAGTAGTTCATGGAGGGCAGTTATTCTTAGAGAAAAGTGCATGGGAGATGTGAGATTTGAGCTGAATTATGTAGAAAGGTTTGGCTAGAATTTGGGCAGAGGAAGGACAACAAAGGAAGGGGGAAAACACGACGTGAATTCATGGAGCTGAGCAGGACAATAGCTGACAATAGGACATTGTAACGACAGTAGTTGGAACACTAACCTCTAGATATTCTTCTTTTTTGGTAAGTTTATAAAAACAAAGAAAAATTATAGAAAATAGTACTATATGATTTTAAGAGCCAATGATCCCACACTCTCCTATCCACGACTCATTCCCAGTTTGTGGCCAGTTTTGAGTTTGCCTTTCAGAAATTTTCAACGTCTTTATGAGTATATATACTATGTCTCATGTATTTATACATATATCATTTTATCATAGTCTATTTCATAGTCTATGACTATTTATCTAAACTACTTATCATAGTCTATCTTCTAGCTTCTCACTCTAGCTTTTACCCCAGGAATATATGTGTCATGTCTGAAACTCCACATTTATGCTTCTCCAACAGTGTTGATGTGGTTAAAAATTGGAACAATATAGTGGACAGGTGGCAATATTTATTATACCTTAAAATGGAATTTGCCTTGGTTCATTAATTCCACTTCTAAATATATTTACATTGTCTCCTACATACATATAGATACATTTTTTTTCTCATCCTAATATTGTTTGTATGGGCAAAATCTCAGAAATAACCAAAGTGTTTATCAGTGGGATACAGACTGCTTGATTAAAATGTATCCATAGAAAAGAATACTAAGCAGTTGTTAAAGGGCACAATGTGAAAGACAAGAAAATGTAACTATTATTTATTGTTAAGCATTTTAAGGTATTTATCTATTTTTTTAAATGTTTTTATTTATTTTTGAGACAGAGAGAGACTGCATGAGCAGGGGAGGGGCAGAGACAGAGGGAGACACAGAATCTGAAGTGGGCTCCAGGGTCTGAGCTGTCCGCACAGAGCCCGACACCAGGCTCGAACTCACAGACTGTGAGATCATGTCCCGAGCTGAAGTCGGACACTTAACCGACTGAGCCACCCAGGCGCCCCTAATTTCTTTTAATGTTTTTATTTATTTTTGAGACAGAGAGAGACAGAGCAACATTTTTAAGATATTTAAAAAAATAGACTATCAAAGAAAGACTGAGATGGAAAAATTAGAGGCATATGTTGTGGTGGGAATTCAGGTTCAAAGATCACGGATCATCCTACTGTGTGTAGGTTAGAATGGGAATTGGTAAAAGCAGAGGTCAGAGTGTTTTAGGGAGGTGAGAAACAGAGATGAGAATTTGGAGGTTTGAGTAAAATATTTGCAACACCTGATATTTTAAACTCGAGATGGCAACATTAATAAATGGGAGGGGGGGAGGTGGCTGGGAGAGCCTAGAGGGAGCTGGGTAGGACGCGGTTTTCAAAAATCTAGTTGTCTGGGTGCCGTCATATTATTCTGCCAAAACCTGGTCTGTTAAAAGGACAGAATCTCTTAGTTAAGCCGACTTCTACTTTTTGCAATTAATCAGGAAGACAATTCATAAATATATCAAGTATTCCTCTGCTGAGAAAACTGTTATCCTTGAAAGTACATCAGAATTGGTGTTGTGAAGTTGAATAATGCAGGTCAAGTGCATGGGAGATCCCTCAGTGAAAAGAATAGTAAAACTGCCAAGGGCAAACTACTCTTTATCCTTGTTCCTTGACAGATGGCTGGATCTGCTGTAAATAAAAAGAAATAAAAATAAAATAATTGCAAGTGTTAACTGGCAGGTTTAAAGTTGATTATTCTTGCTGGTAATCAAGAGTTGTTCATTACAAAACAAAAGGTACATGTTCTAACAGTTTGGTGCGTCTTTTTATGCATTTTCACTCTACCAAATTGGTGAAGAAAACAAATCATTTATTGTTTTAGTCATTTTAAAATTATTACTAAAAGATGTTTGTTTAAAGATCTTTGAATAAAGGCGATGATATATGTATGGCTTTTCTTCCTTTCAGCAAATTGAACTAAGGCCTTTATTGGGAAGGGAATATCATAAGAAAGACCTGCCAAAGTGACAGAAAGCTAAAAAGCATTTAGTTGGCATTCTTATAATTGCTTTTATTTTCTTTTTCAGCCAATTCATTATATCTAATGGAGGAACAGAGCAAAAAAACAAGAGAAATCTTAGCACTTGCATATGTGAAGTTTTCTCCTTCTTGTTTTCTTTTCTTTTCTTTTCTTTTCTTTTCTTTTCTTTTCTTTCTCTTCTCTTCTCTTCTCTTCTCTTCTCTTCTCTTCTCTTCTCTTCTCTTCTTCCCTTCCCTTCCCTTCCCTTCCCTTTTCTTTCCTTTTTTCTTTTTTCTTTTGCTAGGTTATTGCTAGTCTCAGACCAATAGAATTAACTCTTAAAAATGAAATTATATCAAAATTCCATAAATGTAGAAGGATAGATCTTATTAGAAAAGTAACACTTTTTAGGGTAAGCTTAAGCAAGAAAAAAATATATATTTACTATAGTTATAAGAAGGAACTTTGAACATGAGTCTTTTTTTATTGAGACAAAATTTACATAAAATATATAACTGTTTTAATTTTTAAAAATCTTTATTTATTTTTGAGAGAGAGACAGAGAGAGAGTGCGAGCTGGGGAGGAACAGAGAGAGAGAGAGGGAGACACAGAATGCGAAGCAGACTCCAGGCTCTGTGCTGTCATCACAGAGCCCCTTGTGGGGCTTGAACTCACAAACCACAAGATCATGACCTGAGCTGGAGTCGGATGCTTAACCAACTGAGCCACCCAGGCTCCCCAAAATATGTAACCGTTTTAAAGTGAACATTTCAGTGCATTCGTAAAGATGTGCAACTACCTCCTCTATTTAGTTCCGAAACATTTTCATCACCCCAAAATGATTCTACACTCATTAAATTACTCCCCAAAATGATTCTACACTCATTAAATTACTCCCCAAAATGATTCTACGCTCATTAAATTACTCCCCCAAATTATTGTACACTCATTAAATTACTCCCCATCCTCCATGCTCCCATTCTCTGGAACCATCAGTCTGTGATCCGTTTCTATGGTTTTACCTGTTGTGGATATTTCATATTACTGGGGTCATAGAATATTGACTGTGTCTGGCTGGACTCTTTCACTTACATATGTTTTTGACGTTCATCCACATTGTAGCATGCATTAGTGTTTCATTCCTTTTTATCAGCGAGTAATATACCATTGTTTGTATATACTATAATTTGTTTATCTAATAATTTATTGATCCACATTTGAGTTACTTCCACCTTCTAGCTATTGTGAATAGTGCTGCTATGAACATGTGTGTATGTATCTGTTTAAATACCTGTTTTTAATTTTTGGCATATATACCTAGGAGTGCAATTGTTGGGTCATATGGTATTCTGTTCTTAAGCTTTTTTTTGAGGAATTGCCAAACTGTTTTCCACCATGACTGGACCATTTTACATTCCCATCAGCAGTTATGAGGTATCTAATTTATCTACATCCTTGCCAAGACTTGTAATTTTCCATTTATTTGCTTCTCGACATCCTAATATGAGTGGTACCTCATTGTAGCTTTGATTTCCATTTCCATAATGACTAATAATATTGAACAACTTTTCATATACATTTGGTCCTTTGTGTGTGTGTGTGTGTGTGTGTGTGTGATTTTTTTGTTTGTTTGTTTTTAAAAATGTCTATTCAAATCCCTTTTGATCATTCTATTGTCTATTTTGGCCATTTAAGAATCAAGCTGTCATTTTCTTATTGAGATGTAAGAGTTCTTCATATATTCTGGATACTAGACAGACCCTTATCAGATATATATTTTACAAATATTTCTTCCTTTCTGTAGGTTTTCTTTTTCACCTCCCTGATAATTCATTACCAAATCTAAAGTCAGGAAGATACACTGCTATATTTTTTCTAAGAATTTCATGAGTTTAGTTCTTATATTTAGATAATTGATCCATTTTGAGTTAACTTTTGTGTAAGGCATATGCTGGCACACAACTTCTTTTGTTTGCCTACAGATATCCAATTCTTCCCACTTCATTTGTTGAATGATGACTATTCTTTCTCCATTTAATAATCTTGGAAATTGTCAAAAATCAAGTGGCTACAGATGAATGGGTTTATTTCTGGACTCTCATTTCTAATCCATTGGCTTACATGTCTGTTCTTATGCTGGTACCACAAGGTTTTGATTGCTGTAGATTTGCAGTAAGTTTTGAAAGGGAGAAGTGTGAGTTTTTCAACTTTGTTATTTTTTTTGCAATATTGTTTTGGCTATTAGAGGCTCTCTGCAAAGTCCATATGAATTTGAGGATTGGCTTTTTCTAAATTTTTTTTTCTCAACGTTTTTATTTATTTTTTTGGGACAGAGAGAGACAGAGCATGAACGGGGGAGGGGCAGAGAGAGAGGGAGACACAGAATCGGAAACAGTCTCCAGGCTCCGAGCTATCAGCCCAGAGCCTGACGCGGGGCTCGAACTCCCGGACCGTGTGATCGTGACCTGGCTGAAGTCGGACGCTTAACCGACTGCGCCACCCAGGCGCCCCGAAGATTGGCTTTTTCCATTTCTGCCAAAAAAATAATTGGTAGGAATTACATTAAACATATAGATTGCTTTGGGAGTATTGCCCTCATGTCTTTCCATTTATTTAGATCTTATTTAATTTCTTCCAAAAATGTTTTATAATTTTGAGTGTCTTTTACTCGCTTGATTAAATTTATTCCCAGATAATTTTTTTGGATGTTATTAAAAATGGATTCATTTTATTAATTTCCTTTTAAATGTTCATTTATGGTGTATAGAATCACAACTGTTTTTGTGTGTCAGTCTTGTACCCTACAAATTTTCTGAATTTTTCTATTAGCTTTGATAGTTTTTGTGTGGGTTCCTTAGGCATAGATATATCATATAGATCGATATATCATATGTATCATATATGATATATCTATCTATCTATCTATCTATCCATATTCATGTCATCTTTGAATAGAGATTGTTTTACTTCTTTTCCAATTTGGATGACTTCTCTTTCTTTTTCTTGCCTATCTGCTTTGGCTAGAACTTCCAGACAATATTGAATAGTAGTGGTGTAGACAGGCACCCTTGCTTTTTCTGTGTCAATTGAAATGAGCATGTGTTTTTTTCTTCTCTTAATTTTATTCACATCGTATATTACATTGATTGGCTTTTTAGGCTGAACTAGCATTGCATTACTGGGATCAATGTCCGGATCATAGTGTATAATAACCTTTTTAAAATGCAATTGAATTGGTTTTGCTAGTATTTGATGAGAAGTTTTGCATCTAGATTTATAAGGGCTATTAATTTTCTTACAGAAAATAGTTTCTTAATTCTTTAGGATAAATTTTAAGGAGTAGTCAAGATTATGAGAATACCAACAGCCTCATTAAAAAGTAGTCAGAAGATATGAACAGACATTTCACACAAAAGAAAAGAATCTTTGATATAATTTAATATTAATCTTTAATTATAATAAAAGAAATAAAAATTCAGCCTTTACAAAAAAGAAAACAAAACATTTTTTTAAACCATCATATTGACATATTTCTCTGATGGAAAGTATTCTCTATTGATGAAATTGATCATGAACCAATTTCATGAACATTCTTATGTATCATTAGTAGTCATATAAATTGTTCCTAGAGAAAACAATTTGGCATTTTCTATCAAAATTGAAATGAGGGGTACCTGGGTGGCTCAGTCAGTTGGGAGTAGGCTTTGGCTCAGGTCATAGTCTTGAGGTTCGTGGGTTCGAGCCTCACATTGGGCTCACTGCTGTCAGCATGGAGCCTGCTTAGGATCTTCTGTCCCCCCTACCCCCCCCCCCATTCACTTTCCCTGCATCTGCTCTCTCTCTCAAAAATAAACTTTAAAAACAAATGAATCCCCTGACCTAACAATGTTACTTCTCTGCGTTTTTCTATAAATATAAGAACACAAATGAAAATTATATATCCATAATTTACTTACTCTTTGTAATATCAAAGATTAGTAACAAAATAGATATACTATTAGTATTTTACTACTTATGTAAAATAAAAATTTAGGGATTTAAATCGTCTGGGAGTCTTTCAAAAATGTATCACAGGAAGCATAAATGACCTAAAAGTCTTCATCATAGACTTGCTGCACAATCTTATTTATCAAGATAAGCCCCTGCAGAAACTGTTTCTTTAAACTCTTTTCTTTCTATCTTTTTAATTATATGTTGCTTTTTGTATCCCCACCAAAAGCTACTCCATGTCATTTTTTAATTGTGAAGAACAGTATAACTTTTCTTCTTTCAATTCTGAATTTTACTTATGGTCTTTATAAGCATTAGAGTCTCAGGAGAACAGGCAAGGAAAAAATATCCTGAGATCTAGTGGGCCAATAGGCTGGGTTTGATGTGGCTGTGAACACTAATAGGTGTTTTTCTTTTCTTTTCTTTTTTCTTTTCTTTTCTTTTCTTTTCTTTTCTTTTCTTTTCTTTCCTCTTCTCCTCTCCTCTCTTCTCTTCTTTTCTTTCCTTTTTTTTGTCCTTATCTCCTATGATTGAAAACTGAAGGAATCTGTCAAAAACTGATACTATTAATATAAGTTATTGAGTTCCATAACTAACCTGATTAAAAAAAAATCAAGTGCATTTATTTCTGTAGACCAAGGAAATTGAGCCAGAAAATATAGTGGAGCGAAGGTCACATTTACTTTAAATACAAGATATGTTAATTATGTAGCAATAAATGTCTGAAATCTTTATAAGTTAAACAATGCAAAGGCCATGATTGTTTCAGCAAGATTTGGAAAGTGTCAATAGACTATCTGCAAATGTGACTAAGGTACTAAACTTTTATCCTCATGCCAAGGGTTGGGAAGAATTTTTGTTCTCCTTTTTCTTTTCTTTTCTTTTCTTTTCTTTCTTTCTTTCTTTCTTTCTTTCTTTCTTTTTTCCTTTTTTTTTCTTTTTTTGCAGAACCTGACTGAAAGGGGGCATATTCTGGGTAACTGCACCTGATGATCTTAGTTAAATTTTGGCTGGAGGGAAAAAAATCTCAGTTGGAAAATCTTTATGATAAAGCTGCTTCCCTAGCTGTGAGGCTTATATACACTATATTGAGAACTGCCTTGTTCTGGAAAAACCGCCCAAGAAAAGCCTTTAATTATTCAAACAAGAAGCAAAGGTTCTAGGCGGCAAACTACCCCAGAGGGTAAAATGGAAGTGAAGACGATGTAATTGGCAGTACTTTTCTGTAGGTATGGACTGAGATTCTCCTGTAACTGTAAATCATTGCTTGCTGATTCAGAGGTATGGGTGGTTTAGTGTGAGCAGCGATTGACAAGATGTCAGAAATGAGAAGGGCCTGTATTTTTCTTTCAAGTGTTTTTGAGAAATTTTCATGAGTAGTGTTGCTTCTGGTCTTAGGTGACAGTACAGAATAGGGACAAATCCATTTTCCTCACTATGGTATGGTACCTAACACATTTGTCATGGCTACAGGAATGGCATCTTTGGGAAAGACACATAAAAACACTTGCGGATGAACTTTGTTGTTAGGAAAGGCTCAGCCTAGGGGTGCTTGTGTGGTTCAGCCAGTTGAGCATCTGAATTAGGGCTCAGGTCATGATCTCGCTGTTCCTGAGTTTGAGCCCTGTGTCGGGCTCTATGTGGACAGCTCAGACCCTGCAGCCTGCTTCAGATTCTGTGTCTCCCTCTCTGTCTGCTCCTCCCTCTGCTTGCACTCTGTCTCTGTCTCTGTCTCAAAAATAAATAAATGTTAAAAAAAATTTTTTTAAGTTTAAAAAAAAAAAGGCTCAGCCCAGAGGTTAAAGTAGGGCAGCACAACAGTTGAAAAACATAAAAAAAGAAATCTTTCTGAGCACATGTCACGTTTTCTGAATTAACGTGTAGGCAATTTAAGGAACATCCAAGTTCAAAGATTGCATACTCCAAATTCTTATATTTTGGGGTATTATAGAAATTAGATTCTATTCTGTATTTACCCTCTATAAAGCCTCTGCCCATGGGTTAAATAATGTTACAAATTCATATGGAGTCACAAGGAGAATAGAATAAATGGAGGATAGATGTCTCTAATCTGAAATTGAACTACTGGTTATAGTAAAGATCTCTGTTATCCTTAGTTCATGTACTGATTTGAGAAAATTCTAGGCAGAGTCACTGTGTGATTTGTGTCCCCTAAGAAGTCTGTAAGATGGAAAATAAAGTTCTGCTAACCAGTTATATTCCTGAATAAACTTCCCTTCCCACAGGTAAATAATGTTAATTATTTCTTGTGTATGATTGAGAAAATTAATATGCTAAAACATCAGTGTTTTAACTTTTTAACATAAAAGATCCTATATACTAATTTATATCTTGCTATGTGACTCAAATTGTTGGAAATCATCTTATAACAGCATAATTAGATCTATGTTTTTCTTTTTAGTGGCTATATTATGTTTTGTATAGATGTACCTTAATTTATTTCTTTGGACCTTATTAATCAAGCTTTGGGTTTTTAATTAAAAACAATTTACAAAAAAAGTTGGATCCTAATTTTACAGTAAAAATGATAATAATAATAATAAAGTGGGGAATATACGTTTAATAATTCAATGTTAGATTGTTGATCTAATTAAGAAAAGAATAATAAATTTATTATTATTATAATATAATTATATTGAAGCCATAACACAGTCACAAAGACTGACATATTGAAAATTTGT